>NC_050574.1:53800559-54400559 GCF_011100635.1 Trichosurus vulpecula
ACCCATGGGACAGTCTCACTTTGGGGAAGGGGGAATCAAGTATGAACTTGGTGCTGCCATCCTCCTGAGGGGTGAAAGAGGCTCCCAGACTCAGGAGGCTAATGCAGTCTGAAGCACTTTCCATCTTCCCCTAAAAGAGAGGCAACACCCAATCATTCCCTGGCTCTGAAAGGTCTTAAGATTCCCAGCTTAAATTCGGAGCACAGGGATCCTGCTGTCTTCTCCAGTGGGCATGGCTGCCATTTACACATCAGTTCCTGCTAAGAAGGCAGTGGGTACGCTGAGGGGGAGGCAGCCAAAAGGGGACATGAAGAGGAATTTAGAAATCCAGGCCTGACTTTCATTATCACCAATAAGATTGATTAGCTTTCACCCCTAAAGTCCCCTTCAAGTTCCTGCCTACCATGCCGAGGGGTAGAAGGCAAAGGACAAATTAAGTTTGCTTCCTTACTTCTCCAAATGCCTGTACAAACACATCCCCCTTTTGGGTTGATGAACGGGATGAGGCGGAAGGAAAGCCTATCAACGTATCATTTCCTAGCAATTCTGGTTAAAATCATTGAACAATATACAAGTGGTGGAGCAGAAAAAAAACCAGGCCTAGTAGCAGCTGGCAGCTCCTGTTTTGACCCCAGGCTTTTCCTGAGGCACATCTGAAAAACCCAACCCCCACTCACTATCTGTTTTCCCTTTTCTCCTGCTGGGATAACTGGGTCACTGAACCCAGGCTGTGTCCTAAACCAATGGTGATCACACAACTCGTTTGGCATTATGCTGGAAAAAATCTCAGATATAAGTGAGGAAGAGAACCGATTATGAGGTTAAGGGGTCTAGTGAATTGTCTCTTTCAAACACACACACACACACACACATGCACACGCATGCACACTCACTCACGCACACACACACACAGGCACGCATGCGTGCACACGAACCCCCAGGTCTGAAAAATGGCAGAAAAGACGCAGTTAGCTTTGCTACATACACATACACCCACCCAGTAGATGGCCCTTTGGCTCTCCTGCTTCTTGATTTAAAGCATAATCCCAAAGGCCTCAGTGTCCAATCTCTGCTGCTGTATTTAAGAGATCAGGACGTTTTCTTCTCTCTCCCTCCCACCCCCTGATGATGCCTAGTGGTTATAAGTGGTCACCACCAGACCATCTCTCTAGGGGACTGGTAAAATCCATTGAAAAGGAGAACCGTTTCCACTATAAACTCCACATCCTCAGTTAGCTGTTATACAAAGGAACTACCCGGACAATCTCCTGTCTACAAATAGGGCACTTCTTTGGTTCGGGCAAGGCCCGGTAGCATTCGCTGCATGAGCAGACGTGACCGCACTCCAGAAAGACACACGACTTGATGTTGCTCAGACACACGACACAGGCATTTTTTAAAATCTCCCTGTCCTCGGCACTAGCTGCCCTCAGGAGCCGGGCCTCATGCAGCCGGAACTCCTCCTGCATCTGCTTCATCCGCCGCCGCTCTCGCCGATGCAGGTACTGCTTGCGCAAGATGAAGAAGAGGGTGGCACAGGTCGCAAAGCCAAAGATGACTGTCAGGATTTTCCAGAGCTTGACGCTAGACTCTTGCCTCTGCAGGAGGGTATCAAAATCCTGGCTGCTCAGGTAGTACTGGAGGCCCTGTTTGGGGGGCTGCAGACGGATGGAATTGTTGTCTAGAACCAGCTCCCCCACACCAGTGATGGTGGCCCCCACCTTGAGCATCTCCTCTGTCTCCTGGATGCCTTTGGGCCGCTCCCCACTGATGTAGTGACCGATCACATCAGTAAAGGACTGGATTGTAGGGTGGAACTTCTCATACACCGTTTCTAAGCCAAGATCAGCTGAGTCCAGGGGCTTCAGCACTCGAACCGCCACACCTGTGCCTTCTTCATGGGGCACCAGGTCAAAGGGCACTGTATTTGTTCTCTGGTGGATGATTTTTTCACAGTCATTCCTGGATGAGGAGAATAAGAACATAAGACAGAGGGCAGAAAACACCAAAATCCTAAGCAAAGGAGAACACTGAAAGTCAGAAGATGAATTTGTGAATTCCGGTTACCATGCATTTGATTATATGTGACTCCCAAACTTTTTCAGCCAATGGGTTGCTTGAGCAGGGCAAAGGGCCCCAAAATATTTCCTGTTCTCTTTGCCATGGTTTTTTTTTTTCTTTAATCCATCAGAATCCAATGGGAAAATATTTTCTGTCACACAAGGAAAGAGCCTTCTATTAAATATTTAAATTACCAATTTATGCCAGATAAGAATGTGTAGAAATAATACTACACAATTTAGGGCAACAAGAGACAACACTAAGAATAAATGATTTAAATGGATGATTTGCAAAACTATAAAATCCAAAAGATGGGATCCTCTCTAAACTCAACTTCGTCTCTCCCCCAATGGCAAGCACAGTGCTCTGCACACAATAGGGCCTTAATAAATGTCTGGGATTTGATTAAATTGCATGGATTTGATACTGGAAAAAAACTGAAAGGAGGATTTCCTGACTGAAACAATACTGTAGACCAGGAAAAGATTCAACTTCTCTACTGTCCTCCTCCACTTTGGTATGAGGGCTATTAGACAAGGAAAGGAGGCCTGATCTGAGAATAGGGCAGGGAGAGGGAAATGTGGAGGAAAAAAAGAGTCTGAGGATAAAAGGGAAGAAGAAAAATCATCAGTGACATGAGCTCACATTTCTGCTGTGCTTTATGCTTCAGAGAGCTCTCTCCTCACAACTCTAGGAAGCAGGCAGTGGAAGTATACCAAACCTGCACTCATAGGGCTGCTGTGAGGAAAGCATTCTGCAAACTTTAAATCGCTGGAGAAATACCCCATGATGCCCTCTTGTGTCAAGGAAGCGTGGCCTGGAGGAGAGAGGGCTGGGCTTGGATTACAAAAGACCTGGACTCAACCGCTTCCCATGCTTCCCATGCTTGCTTCAGCAAGGCAGGTAATACGAGGTGTCAGGCAACTCCCTAAAATATCACTGACTCCAGAGCAGACCAGCTGCAATCTGGCTTGGAAGAGTTCCCATGAAATGGATGATTCATCTCCCTCTCTAAGCTTACCTTATCCCTACTTTGTGTTTCCTACATACCTAGAGAAGTAAACACCATCTCCCTCCTAGAATGTAAATGCCCTGAGGGCTGGGCCTACTCCCCTCCTCCTCCAACGACCTAGCACAGGGCCTGAACCTTTCATAAAAGCACTGTCTGATATTCCTCCTTTTACTGGTGGTTTGTTTGCTTGGTTTTGTTTTTGGAGGGGGGAAGGCAAGGCAATTGGGGTTAAGTGACTTGCCCAAGGTCACACAGCTAGTTAAGTGTGTCAAGTGTCTGAGGCCGAATTTGAACTCAGGTCCTCCCAACTCCAGGGCCGGCGCTGTACTCGCTGCGCCACCCAGCTGCCCCAATATTCCTCCTTTTAAAAAAATGATTTCCTTAACATCCAGATCTAATCAGGTCTGCCCCCACACCCAACAAAATAAATTCCAACTGTTCCCTATTACTTGTAGGATCAAATGTGAAGCCCTCTGTCTGGTGCCCAAAGCCCTTCCCACCTGGGCCCCTTGCTATCTTGCTAGCCTTCTTCTACATTACTCCCCTCCGAACCCTCCCCTTTATTGTCCATCCCTACTGGCCTACCTGCTGCCCCCCATGTGTCTGTCTCTGCACTGGCTCACCCCTTCCTCACCTCCATCTCTTCAGAATCCCTGGCTCAGGTGCCATCATCTGTAGGAAGCCTTTCCCAGGATCCTCAGTGCCTAGTGCCCGGCCCCATAAGATTACCTTGGAAGTACTCCATGTACACCCCACACAAGCACACATTGCCTCTACTATCAGAACAGAGGTTCTGTGAGGGCATGAATTATTTTTATATTTTGTATCCCCAGTTCTTAGCACACTGACTGGCATGCAGTGGGGGCCTAATAATTGTTTATCAATAAAAAAGAGGAAACTGAGGGTCAGAGAGGTTAAATGGCATATTCCTTGCCCAGCATCCCAGACCTCCTAAGTGCTGGAACTGGAACAAGAGGCCAGATCTTCTGACCCTAGGAGAGCAGGTTTCTGGACCCTGGGTAGTAAGGGTTTTGTGCACCAGTAAACATTTCCTACAGAGGGACGCCTAGGAACTCCTGGTTTAGGCAACACAAACTGTCACCTTGTTCCAGTAGTCACTTCTCTTTTCTTGAAGCTTCCTCATTTTACAAAGAGAGTAACGTGACATGAATCAAGACCCAGGAATCCAGCAGAGAGAGACCACCAAAAAGCTCCTAAGCAGCAGGGGAAGGTACACACCAGAGGTGGGTTGTTCGATTCCACACCATCTTGTGCTCCTGGAGGGTCAGTCTCTGAATCACTCCTTTGCAGTTCTCCACAAACTGGCTGTTAAGGGTTTCCTTTACAGAACGCACAGCTCCTGAAGGGGAAGAGAGATTCCTTAAGAACTGTCCTCCTGAGGAAAGCTTCTGCACGAAAAAAATCCACTTCCCCATTAAGTGGGGAAACCTATCTTTGCATTGACTCTCTGAAAAGGGCATAGAAGAGGGAAGTAACAAAAATGGAAAATACCAGAAGCCATTCCGCAGTGGATCCGTGGTCAAAGCGTATAATGTGAACGGTCTTCAAAAGAAGAAGCATAAACTATTAACAGCCGTGTGAAAGGCTGCTCCAAATCGCTAATGACAACAAAATACAAATCAAAATTTATCTCACTCTCGGCAAATTGGCAAAGACGTCAAAAGATGGAAACAGTAAGTGTTAGAGAGGATGCCAGAAAATAGGCACTTTAATTCACTGCTAGTGCAGCTGGGAATTGGTAAAATCTTTCTGAAGATAATTTGGAATTATGCTAACAAAGTGACCACAAAGTCCATCCTCTCCGATCCAGGATTTGCACTGCTAGGTAGACATCCCCAGAAGGGCAAAGATGAGGAGGGAGAAAGGACCTGTGCCCACTCTGGAGGGCTGGGAACAGGCTCTCTGGTCCTGTATTACATGCCCAGCCCCTCACCAAGGGCCACGTCGCCCACCCTTCTCCCTCCCACCAAACCCAGCCCATAAATGAGCATACCCTCAATGACAGCGTAAGGCACACACTTCCCAGGAGCATCAGAGAGAATACTCTTCAGATCTTCACCCAAGTGGATTTTTTTGGCTCCCTAGGGAGAAAAACGAGTTCAACGATCAATGTTATGACATATTCTATCAAACCCACTAATATTTAAAGAACAATAAATGTGGGTGAACTGGACAATGGAAAGCTTACATTTCTATTTCTCTCTAGAAAGGAGTGGTTGGGAACCCTCAAGGAGCGATAACAGAAAGTACCAAAAATGGAAATAGGGCGATGCCTCATTATCAGTTGAAAATACACCTAAGAATATTTTCTATAGAAATTAAGTACCTTCAAGAGTCAAAACTTTAAAGATTTTATCCATTTTTAAGTAAATCAGATACCCCCTGCCTGGTTAAATGGAGGGTATTGAACACTTAACCTTTTCCTGACAATTCAGTCGTCATTAGGACCATCCACGACTTTGCTGTGACACAGCGGTGCCCCCAGGCGTTCTCTCTTAGAAAATTTTCCAAGAGAACTTCCGTCCTGCTCCACCACAACACGGTACAAGTATTTTAAACGTCCTTGTGTGCAGATCATTCCTCCCCCAATCCTCCTTAGAATGCAATAACCCTGAGGGCAGAGATGCTCCATTTTCATCTCTAGCTCTCTCCCTCAGCACAGGGACCTGTACACATTAGGCATTTAACAAGTGTTTTCTCGAGGAGCTGAACCGCCTCTCCACACAACAGCCCCAGACTACTGAAGTCTGTGAGTCTCTTGGAGCTGTCCCTTATTTGTTGCTGTAAGAGACATGCATCGAATACTGAAGTCAAGAGGGTATAAAATTCTCCTTAGAACAAAATGCATGAGCTAATTTACTACATGAACTCTTTAACAGCTATTTGAGCTGCTCAGAGATCTTCTTTGCTTCCCTCCTGCTACGTAGTAGTTCGGTGGTAAAGTGGCTAGAGCACTGGGTCTAGAGTCAGGAAGATCTGAGTTCAAATCCAGCCTCAGACACTTACTAGCAGTATGACCCTGGGCAATCAATTAACATCCATCTGCCTCAGTTTCCTTAACTGTAATATGGGGATAATAACACCTGCCTCCCAGGGCTGCTGTGA
Organism: Trichosurus vulpecula; assembly: GCF_011100635.1. Lineage (NCBI taxonomy): Eukaryota > Metazoa > Chordata > Mammalia > Diprotodontia > Phalangeridae > Trichosurus > Trichosurus vulpecula. Next base: position 53,806,759 of record NC_050574.1, read on the forward strand.
GGACAGTTACAGTACAGCACTTAGTGCAGTGACTGGCACACAGCAGGCGCTGCATAAACGCTTATTCCCTGCTCCCCTCCTTTCCTACTGCTTCAGACAATAGGCGGCCAGATAACAGATTCCCAGCTCCGGGAGGCTTTCACACCGTATGGCCCCCTTCCATTCAAGTGGTTTCTATAATCGGTCTCCAAGCACCACAAGGGACGTACCAAAGTAAAAGACGCGTCCCTCCCTTAGGAGAGGCAACTGGACTTGCGACACAGTCAAAGCCCAGAAATGGGTTCAAATCCAGACTGACTGGCTGTGTGATCTTGGGCGGATCACTCTGCAGCTCCGGGCCTCAGTTTCCTCATCTGTAAAATGGGAGCGATTACACTTCCGCCTCAGAGTTGTGAGAGAAACGCCTCAAAGCGCTACATAAGCGCAGGGTTTTTATCGATCCTGGAAGAGCTGATAACCTCGATGAGGAAGCGGAGGCTGGGGCCTCGAGTGACCTGCCCAGGCTGGGTCTGAATTCAAGTCTTCCTGGTGCCAAGTCCAGAAGCCCACCCCACGCATCCTTCACTGCGCTACTGACCAAACGCTGCGTCAGGCAAAGGAGCCTGCGTGTTACGTGGCAAGTACGAGGCTGACGCGCTGCTGGAGAACACCCTCGTACCCGCCTCAGCATGCGGGGCGAGTCTCACGCCTGTTACAGGGAACCAAAGCCGATCTTGTCTTCTCTTCTCCCCTTTCCTAGACTACCTGCTAGACAAGGCCTGTCCATGGGGTCAGGATCGCCCTCCTCCTCCTCCTCCCATCTCCTATGGCCCTGTGCGTCAGGAAGGACTTGAACCCCAGTCTCCCGGCTCCAAGGCTCGCTCCCTACCCACTAGGCCAGGCATATCGGCGCCCTCGGGGAAAGTTCTTTGCTGATTTTTTAAGAAACAAACAAGGACCTGAACCCTCCCATAAGCAGTATACAATGGAAAGGGCCGTAGACGTGAAGCCCGCAAACCGCTGTTCCGCCGCTCAGTGCTGAAGAACCCTGGACCAGCCCCTCTCCCGGGCTGTGAAACGCCACGTTTGGACCAGAGCTCTGAGGCCTCTCCTAGGTCTAAACACACAGTCACTTCCCCAGTGAGGCCCTTCTCCTCTTTCCTCCCGCGCTGCTTTCTTCACCCCCTAATTCCCTGTACTCCTCACTGTCACTCAGCCTGTCCGCTGCCTAGATTCTTCTCTCTTCTTCCTCTTCCTAATAAATTTCCATTCACCTTCTGATCCCATTTTAATGTCACTTCCTCCATGAAGCCTTCCCTCCTTCTCCCCCATGGTAAGGACTTTGCCCTTTGACTTCACATAACACTTCATTTCGACCTCTGTAAGGTATCGATTTACTTTTCCCTGAATCATTTCCATTTGTTTTGCAGGACAGAAGACAACGAAAAGCAAGAGGAACAAATTACATCTTAGCAAAGACTCCATAATGACCAATGGATTAACTACACTTCCTTACTGATGTATATCATAGTCATTTCTGGAATTCCACCACTCCAAATGACTCCTTCTCTCTGGCAAAAAAAAAAAAATTCATTCTAAGGTATTTATCACATAATGATGTGTATTACAGCTTTCTGTCTTAAGTCCTCAGTAGACTGTAAGGCAGGACCTTGTGTGTCTAAACTTTGTAAGTCCTTCTGCCCTGAGAACACAAATATATAATAAGTATTACACTGCATTTCTCAAGTATGTCTATTGCAAATTATTAATGCTCTTTAGGTAATCTTGAGGGAAAAATTTTCTAAGGTTTTTCTTCTTTATTCCTCCTATACATAAGAATAAAGTTGTATTTATTCTCCTTGGCCTCAGGAGGTAGCATGGCTGATGATAAAACCAGGTTCAAAAAGGGTTTAGAGAAATCCCTGAATTGTGGCTTCGGCTTCGTGCTGTGGCTTCGCTTACAGCAGGGACTTAGCAGACTGGAAGGTCCCACAACTCAAAGGTCACAAAGACCAAACCATGCGTGAAGAATGCCTGTCACCACAGCCAGGACAAAAGGTCATACAGACCCAGCCAGAGAACCTCCAGGGAGAGACAGCTCTCCTCATTAGCAAACTTCTCCTTTCAAGGGGGCCATCATCTGCCTCCCACAAACTTCTGCCCCTGGCCCACAGGATCAAGCAGAGAAACCCCTTTTCTAATACCTAAGGGCAGTTAGGACGCCCCATCTCCAGGCTTTCTCTCCCCTAGGCTACAACTCCGAGAACCAATCCTCCACCCACCCCGGTTCTGACTTCCTTCCCCATCCTGGGTGTCTGTTTGGCAACTTCCTTCCCAAAAGCTGGCACCTAGAACTGATCGCAGAACCTCGGTGGCCCGACTACAGGGAACAATAGAATTATCACCTTCCTACCTATCAATGAACATTTATTAAGTGCCTACTATGTACAGGGATGCAAAAAGAGGTAAAAGACAGTCCTTGCCCTCAAGCAGTTTACCATCTAAAGAGGAAAACAACAAACAAAATGTAAACAAACCTGGCGTGAATAGACAGACAGATATGGATGGAGGCAGAGAGAGGCACAGACAGACAGAGACAGAGACAGAGAGAAATCAAATAAGATAGGATAGAGAAAGAGGTAAGTAGGTAGACAGAGATGGATAGAAAGTACCGGCTAGATAGGTAAATAGATATAAATGAATGACAAATAGGTAAAAATATATATAATGGATGAGTATATAAGTTAATATATAGACATATAGATGGACAGCTAGACGGAGATAAACAGATATAGACTGACAGAGAGAGATAGGTAGATATAGATGGATGGATGTATAGGGAGACAGACATCTCTACTCCTGCCTCTCTTAATGAAGCCTAAAAATCAGTCGTTTTCGTTGACTCATATTGAGTCTGCGGTCCACTAAGCCCCCCAGATCTCGATGGTAAGAGGTGGTGGAGGAGGAAGGGGAGGACGCCTTGGGACAGGGCTTAGGTCCTCAGCGGCCTCGGTCACTTTGGATTGTTTGCTGGGGGAAGGGGAGAGGGATACCAGGCAGGGGGGCGGGGCCTAAGGTTAGGGGACTCCGACGAGGCTGTGGTGGTGTAGGGTCAGGAGCCACATCCGGCCCGGGGTCCGAGTCCCGGTCCGCGGCGCGCACCGACTGACCTTGAGCTCGCGGGCTGCCTGGACCTTGTGCCGGTACACGGAGTACAGGGCGGCGGCCACGGCCGAGCTAGTGCCCAGCAGGATGAGCTGGACCGCCGAGGGCCGTCCGCCGGTGTCCATGGCGCCTGCTCTGCGGCCTCCGCCGGGCCAACGCCGCCGCCCTCAGCCCGCGCCGGAACCATAGAGACGCGCAGGCGGTGGCAGCCAGAGGGACCGGAAGGGGATAAACCGGAAGAGGAGGGACCGGAAGGGGAGAGACCGGAAGGGAAAAGAACGGTCTTCTTCCCCCCGCGCTCCGAAACTCAGACTTTAGTATCCGTGGTGGGGCCGAGTTGGTCTCCTCTCTCCCAGTCACATTCGTCCCCAACCCTCTCCCCTGCCACGGCCACGTTCTTATTCTCTTTCTGTCTCTCTTTTTCTCTCTCCCCCTCCCTCCCCATCTCTCTGTCTCTCTCTTTTTCTCCCCATGTCTGTCTCTCCATCTCTTCTCTCTCCCTCTCTCTCCCCCTCCCCTCTCTCTCTCTCTCTCTCTCTCCCTCTCTCTCTCTCTCTCTCTCTCTCTCTCTCCCCTCTCCCTCCCCCCTCCCTCTCTCCCTCTCCCCCTCCTTCCCTCTCTCCCCCCCTCCTTCACTCTCCCTCCCTCTGTCCCTCTCCCTCTCTCTCCCTCTCCCCCTCCTTCCCTCTCTCCCCCCCTCCTTCCCTCTCTCCCCCCCTCCTTCTCTCTCTCCCCCCTCTCTCCCTCCTTCTCTCTCTCTCTGTCCCTTTCTCCCTCTTCCTCTCTCTCCCCCACCCCATCTCTTCTTCATGTATATATGTGTGTATGTATATACATACACATATTTACTACAACATAGAATTATGGAGGTAAAAACCCTAGGTTTTATTATTATGCTAAAAGCATAAGTTCAAGCCTCAGAGAAAACCTGATCATTAGGCTTCTAACAAGGCTTCTTACAGGCAAAATTATGTCGGTATCAGGGAAATGATCCTTTTACACTACACAATCTTGTACCTTCCATAGAAGTTAAGAGAAGATGGATCCATAATGCCATATGGCCTTTGATGTCATAAAAGTTGAACAAACTTAAACTGTTCCCCAAGGAAATAAACTTCATCAAATAAACTCTGTGAGTAAACAAAGTCAGGTTACGGATTAAACTACATTTAGAAGGTTCACAAATAGGCTGACTGAGGAGAATTTACAGGTCACCAGAGACACTGGAGATTCTTTCTCTGGCTTCTTATCCAAGAAATGCTTACGGCTCTTAAGTAAATTTTTACATCCCAAGGGACAGGTTTTGATCAGTTAAGGATAATATTAACCAAAAGCTGCAGGAGGAACAAAAAGAAATCAAAAATTCCCATAAGAAGAATAAGGTATAAGAAGACTGCAAAAATTGGAGGGGGGCTAGGTTATGAAGAACTTTGAAGACGTGTCGAGGGGTCTGTCTGACTGAAGGCTCCCCAAGAGCAGGAATTGTCTCCTGATAAAGAAGAGCAAGAGCTGTCTTCCTCAGACTGGGCACCCCCTGGAAGCGGGCATTGTGTATCTCCCACCAGTTTGGGGAGGCCCCTAAAGTCAGGGGCTTTGTTTTCCTCACTGCTTCCTCAAAACTAGGAAGATCTCACTGGACATTTCTATCACATCAAAGATGTGTGGGATGATGACTACCAAATCAAAAACCCAGAGTCTGACTCAGAGGTCAGAAATGGTCTTTATTCTTTCTCGTGAGAAAGGGTACAGCCCTTGTGGCTCAAACAGCATCAGCCAGGGAGTGCCAGTGCTGGCTGGAAGAAACAGAATTTTATAGCCCTAGCGCATGCCCCCTCCCACTCTATTACCCCTTTCTCCATTGACTGGGTATTCAGGGTATATATTCTAAACTGGGCAGCTAATAACCAATAGAAGCAAACATGCCCATGTTTGGACTAGATGCATATGTGTACTAGGAAGTAGGAGCGAACACGCACTGAGCTCCCCCACCCATGCTGAGGTGGTGCTGGAGAAATAGAAACTTAACTCAAGGCTTTCTGAAGGAATGAAACTTAGGCCTGTGGGAACTGCACTGTAGGCCATCTCTCACACTCAGGCAGAGTGTAGGAGAGAGACAGGAGTGTAGCCGGGGAATAAGAGTGTAGCAGGGAGATACTAGTGAGAGAACTTCACTGTGGGCCATCCCTCACAAAGACATCCTGCAACTCTTAACTTTCTCTGAGTCTATAAAATTGCAGCAATCAAATGAGCTAATATTTGTAAAGCATTTTGGAAACCTTGGCTTTATTATTATCATCATTTTGATCATCATTATTATAATCATTATCATCATCTTCATTATTATAAAAAGAGAGGGATTGGAGGGCGGTAGTAAATCAAACAGAGGAGGATCATCACATCCCCTGGAAATTAGGCTCATGATGACTTTCTTTCCTGATGCTTTGGGCCACTAGGGGGCAGGAGCAGCCCAGGGATGCTGAGAGCAGCCACACCTGGGGAAGATGTGTGTTTGTACCAGGTCTACAGAAGGAGAGAGAGTGTTAAGGAGAGAAAGATCTCTGATGCCAACTCTGTTCCATCCTCTTATCCTAGTCCCTGGGCTCTCTTTGGCCCCTGCTTTGCTATAGGACCAGCCAACATTAATCGTTTCACCTCCTGGTGCCTACAGGAGGCTAGAAGGGGACTTAAAGACCATCTGGTCCCTCATCTTACAGATAAGAAATGGAGGCTGAGAGAATTTAAGTGATTTGCCTAAGATCCCAACAGTGCCAGTGCTAATATCCATCATGCCAGTCTGCCTCTCCATCTAGTCTGACTCCTTCATTTTACAAAGGAGGGAACTAGGTCACAGAGAGGGTCAGTGACTTGGCCAAAGTCATAAAACTGGTCAGTATAAAAGAGAAAATCAACTGCAAATTTCCTGATTGCCAATCAAAGACTGTGCCCAGCTCTGGAAAGTGACCAAGGCTTTTGAAGGAAGAAGACAGTGGAATCATTCAAATGGCAAGAAAGTGAGTTAGCCCTAGACCTGGCATGAGGAAGCTTTGGTTCTTACCCCTTTGAACCTTCTTCATAATATACAGGCGTGAGTCCACAAGACTTCAGTCTCCTTAAATTCTTGATCATGGACCAAATATTCCACCCCAGTTCTCACTGTCCTCCTTTGTGCCCATATTGGCACAACTGAATTTGGCTTGTTTCCCCATCACCAGGATTTCCCTGGGAACATGTCTATGTCTTAACAATAGATAGATAGATGGATAGATGGATAGATGGATAGATAGATGGATGGATGGATAGGTGAATAAAGCAATAAATGAATTAATGGATAAATAGAAAAGAAAAAGAAAATGACTCTCAGCTCACATGTAAGCACTCAGACTAGCAAAACATTGTGTATATATATATGTGTATATATATATATATATATATATATATATATACACACACATATACATGTGTATGTGTGTGTATAGTGTGTGTGTGTGTATCAGGCTTTACCTAACCTGACAAAAATTTGCAAAGAATTCACAAGTCCACTGAAAATCAAGATCACTTTCCTTCCTTCTTCAGGAGAACTCTGCCTTCTAAGGACCTATAAAACACTACCCTGGGTAGTGGGTAGGATCTCCCACTAAGAGAATTGATCTCCCTCACCCCAGGACCTACGCTGTCCACATCACTCACAATACTAATGAAGGACAAGGTCAAGGCTCACTCTTCCACATCGTGGCTCTGACCCTTAACTGCTTCCAATGGTTACAGGAACTCTGTCCCTTGGTCCTCTTTATCTGGTTCTCATTCCCTGGAGGAGCCAGATGTTTCTCCTTAGGAGCTTCATTATAGAAAAGCCTTCTTTCAAGAAAGTGGATCTGAGTCTGGGTCAGGACCATTACCTCTCTAGGTTTCTCTATATTCCTTCTCTCCTGTCACTGGAGGTTATGGAGCCCTCTTTTAAAGATTAAACCCCAGGATGTGGCTCAGGTGTAGGAACTAACCCTGAATCATCAATCATCCTCAATATGGTATCAACAAGACAAGAATCCAGTACAAAACAACCATTCATCATATCACAGAGACATGAGGCAGTCAACAAACATTTAATAAGATTTTACTATATGCCAAACACTGTGCTAAGCATCAGGAATACAAATAAAAGTAGAAAGACAATCCTTGCCCTCAGGGAGCTTATATTCTAATGAAGATATAAAATGCATACTCCTTTTTTCAAACAGGGAGTAGGACATAGAGTGGAAAGACATCAACAAAGCCAGGAGGAAAGAAATCTCATCAATGAGGGAAACAAGTACTCTGGACAAGGAGAAGTTATACTTTAGGAATTGACCTTCACAAGGAAATCTCACAACTTATCTATTAAAACAAAGAAATAGGTCTCTTCCTAGAGAATACCTGGCACATCAGGGGGCCATCTCCAGTTGTCCTGATCTATATCTTGCTGCTGGACCCAGATGTCTCCTTTCTCATTTAAATCCCATTCACTGGCAAGTCATGGCATCGTCTTCTTGTCATGGTCCTCTTCAAGAATAAAGGCCAAACAACAAGCAACCTGACACATCTGCTACCTTCATGTTCTGTGACAGGTTGATTGGTTGATTGCTGTCCTTCGTGCTCCAAGAGGACCAACACGACATCACTATGTCAGAGTCAAGGTACAGTGTGTTCAACTGTCCAACACGAGCTTGGAAGTCCCTACCACAGGTTGGGCACAAATAGTCCATATGAATATTTGGAGGGGAGATGTTTCTAAATTTGTGCAGCTCACATTTCTTTTGAGCTACTACAATTCTGCTTTGCTCATAGAGCACAGAGCCTTCTCTGATGTGGGCATGACATGTTGGGCAGTCATGTGCCACCTTCTTCCATATCTCACAAGCAATTCAAAGTTCTTCAGAAAGATGTTGAGAATGTCCTTATATCACTTCTTCTGACTTCCTTGTGAGTGCTTGCCTTATGTGAGTTCTCCTTAAAAATCTTTTAGGTAAACATACACTTGGCATTCAACAATATGGCCAGCCCACTGGAGTTGCGCTCTCTGCAGCAGAATGTTTGAATGTTTGGCAGTTCAGCTCAAGACAGGACCTCAGTGTCTGGTGCCTTATCCTGCCAGGTGATCTTCAGAATCTTCCCAAGACAATTCAAATGGAAGAGATTCAGTTTCCTGGCATGGCACTGGTACACTGTCCAGGTTTCACAGGCATACAACAGTGAGGTCAGCACAACGGCTCTGTAGACTTTTAGTTTGGTAGGCAGCCTGATACCTCTTCTCTCCCACACTTTCTTTTGGATCCTCCCAAACACTAACCTAGCTCTGGCAATGCATGCATAAAACTCATCATCTATAGCAGGCCTATATAACCTGTGGCTGACAGGCCACTTGCTACATGCCAAAGGATTTGCTCTACATACAAAGGATGTTTCCTTCTACATTTTTTTGCAGGCTGAGGGAAATCCTTTGGCGTGATGCAAGCAGCCCGAGGGCCATAAACAGCCTGCAGGCAGGTTGTACAGGTCTGCTATATGTGTACATCCCTTGAAAGAGTACTGCCAAGGTAAATGAACTTATCCCCAGCATTCAAAATTTCTCCATTTCCTGTAACCAGTGGTTCCACATATGAATGGTGTGGTGCTGGCTGGTGGAGAACCTCTGTTTTCTTAGTGTTGTCAGGCCCAAATTAGCACAAGCAGAAGAGAGTCATTCCATACTCTACAGGATTTTGAGGTAGGTAAAAATGGTAAAATGATATGGGTGATATCTTTTGACTCAAGCATAAATTGTATTTAAGTGAGGCAAGGCTGCTCAAAGTCATCAGCCTTACTTTCTCCTCTAGAGTCATCAAAGTCCAGGGTCAAAACAAATGTCAAGACAACCAGCAATGGCTCAGGATGCAGTGGATGACCTTGGTGTCTGACTAAGTTCTAAGCGCTCCATAACACCTGCTTCAGCTGCCTTCATGGCTGTTGGAACAAATTGTTCCCATCTGCTCATTCCACTGGGGGAAGTCTTCATATGCTTGAAGTAGACCCCACCCCCCCTCCCCGCAACTCACTGATGGGTTTGAGGCCTATCAGTTATCCTCAACCTGGTTTAGCCTGTCCACTAAAATAGTTCATCAGGGTGTGGCCACTGTGCATGCTACAGCTTCTTGAAGCCAGGTGACCAGTTGGACACCAAAGGTGGAAAGCAGCGCTGAAAAGGGCTCAGCATACCTCACACCAGAGGTACTAGTCTTCCCTGGCCACCCGTACACCCCTCTGTAACAGATATTGATACATAAGCTATGGTTATTCCTGATAAGTAAAAATTAACTGATAACTTCATTTCCTACAAATACTTAGAACAAAGACAGAGGTTTTCTGGTCTACACATGAGTACATAGCATGGTGATGTCACCAGGCAAGGATTCTGATCAAAGTGAGAGGTTTAAAATATGGTGCATTGGGGATTAACAGAGGTGGAGATGAAGCAAGCAGTCACAGGGAGACAAGATCACAAGACCATGTAGAGTATTAAGGCAAATACATGTAGAATGGTATGGCCCATGGCATGACCAAGACCTTGCTACTGGACTGTGATGAGAAGTTTCAATCATTCTCCAGTCTGCTGTGGGAAGTCCCAGCAGAATAAATTCCAAGAGGCAAATGATACCACATCTTAAATGCTTATTACTGGAACCATGCATTCCAATGCAACTGTCATTCATTTGTTGTCCTGGGCAAACCAGAGAGACTAAAGGAGGTTGAATTATAACTCCCCTGGAAACATAGGTGACAGCACTTGTGTTTGGGTGCAGAAAATATTTTACTACTTGAGTCATTTCCTTGAGTAACACTGGAGCTTTTACAACAGAATATTTACTTCAAAAAATAATTTAAACAATATAGAAACTTACTCTCCCAAAATGTAGGAGGCATGATCCTTTTAGAATCCCTTTCCCCTACCCTTACCCTATTCTCTTGCCTACCATTACCACCTCAGTTTCCAGGAAAGGGAAAAGGATTAGGCTCATAGCTTAGCTCAGTTCTCATATGGCACAGTCCTAGTTCCAAAACCCCCCTCAGACTCCAGTCCCAGGCACCCTGGCTTCTCAGAACTTCCATATGGAGCTGACTATTTGCAATCCTGGCTCCAAGGTCACCATGGCTCAATCTCCCAGGTTCTGTGAGGACAAACAACAGAAGACAAACAAACACCACTAAACTCATTTCAAAGAGCTGGGGTAAAAGAGAAGGAGTGGGGGAAGGAGAGTCTTTTCCTTCTCTGGGACTCAGTTCATCAGGTTCATACTGAGCCTAAAAGTTGCCAAAAGCAGCAGAAAGAGAGTGATAGATAAGAGTCCAGATGAAAAAGACACATAAGGGAACAGATAATCTTGCACAAATAACTGCCACTGGCAACTAGTCAAAAACTTCTGGAAAGCAGTCTTGCAGAAATTCTGTTTAGATCAACATTTCACCCCAAAGACCCTTGGTGTCAAACTCAAATAAAAAAGGGGGACCACTAAACCATGCATAAGGATCCTTGCTGGCTGCATATTGACTTAGAAAACCACATGTTAACATATCTATATTCTATTGTATTTTTATTTACTTTGTTAAATATTTCCCAATTACATTTTAGTCTTTCAGTTGGAGCCCACACAGCTGCATGGTTGACACACCTCTGCCAGATGAAATCCCAAATGAATGTGTGACCCAGATATAAAAGATTATACATCATTGTTGTTCCTCCTTTGTTCTCAAAGAGGTCCAATGACATCATAAGGGCGTGAATTGGATATGAGCATGGGGCAGAGCTGAATAAAGTCATTAACCTCATTCCTCCTGAGTCATTGAAGACCAGTGGCAAGATAAAGGTCAAGACACCTGGCCAATCATATCTAACAAAAATTAGAGGAGCTTAGAAGAAGACAGCTTTCATAACCATGGAGAAAGGAAGAGTTCTTAACCAAGCATGGGATAGATAGGATAATGAGAGATAAAAATAGGCAATATTAATTAGGTAAAATTAAAATGCTTCTGCACAAACAAAATAAATGCAGTTAAAATGAGAAGGGAAACAGATAATTGAGGGGAAGTCTATGCACCATTTATCTGATAAAGTCCTAGTATCATATAGATATATGCACATGTATGTACATATATATGTATATATAGAATTTATTCGAATGTATAAGAGCCAGAGCCATTCTGCAATAAATAAATGGTCAAAGGATATGAACAGTCAGGTCTTAAAGGATGAACTCCAAGTTAAGAGCCATGTTAAAAAATGCTTTCAGATTGGCAAAGATAAAAAGAAAAATGATCATTGTTGGAGGGGATGTGGAAAAGCAGTCATGCTGATGAGATATTGGTGAAGCTGGAAATTGGTCCAGCCATTTTGGAAAGTGATTTGAAACTATGCTCAAAAAAAAAAGTCACTGAAACTGTGTATAACCTTTGAATTAGCAACATCACTGCTAGGCCTATATGCCAAAGAGATCAAATTAAAACACATGTGCAAAAATATAGCAGCCTTGTTAATTGTAACAAAGAACTAGAAACTAAAGGAGTATCTTTCAACAGGGAAATGGTGGAACAAATTATGGTATGTGACCGTAATAGGAATATTATTGTGCTGTAAGTAATGATAAAAAAGGCTGTTTCAGAGAAATCTGAGGAGTTTTATATGAACTGATACAGAGCTAAATAAGCATAACAAAGAGAATAATTTATATAATAACATCATTCATTGTAAAGAAAAACAACTTTGACAATCTTAAGAAATCTTACCAAGGCAATGAATTACTCAAAACACCATAGGACCAATGGTGAAAGCTGCTACCCACCTCCTGACAGAGGGAATGACTCCAGGTGAACAATGAGACATATATTTTCAAACATGGACAATGTGTGGAAGGAAGCAGACAAGCAAGACAGCTTTGAAAGTTAGTGGTTGGTACACCCAAAGGACTATAAAACTGTGCATACCCTTTGACCCAGCAATACCACTACTAGGTCTGTAGTCCAAATAGATCATAAAAAGGGGGAAAGGACTTACATGCACAAAAATGTTTATAGCAGCTCTTTTTGTGGTGGCAAAAAATCGGAAATTGAAGTGATGCCCATCGATTGGGGAAGGGCTGAACAAGTTGTGGTCTATGAATGTAATGGAACACTATTGTTCTATAAAAAATGATGAGCAGGCAGATTTCAGAAAAACCTGGAAAGATTTACATGAACTGATGCAGAGTGAAGTGAGCAGAACCAGGAGAACATTATACACGGTAACAGCAACATTGTGGGATGACCAACTCTGATAGACTTAGATCTTCTCAGCAATACAATAATCTAAGTCTTCTAAGTCAATTCAAAAGACTTATGATGGAAAATGCTATCCACATCCAGAGAAAGAACTATGGAGTCTGAATATAGATCAAAGCATACTATTTTCACTCTCTCGTCTTTTTTTTTTTCTTTCTCGTGGTTTTTCCCTTTTGTTCTGATTCTTTTTGCACAACAAGACTAAGGTGGAAATATGTTTAATATGATTGTATGTGTATAGCCTATATCAGATTGCATGCTGTTTTGGGGAGGGGGAAGAGAAAGGAAGGAGAAAAAAATTTGGAACTTAAAATCTTGTAAAAGTGAATGTTGAAAACTATCTTAGCATGTAATTGGAAAAGATAAGATACTATTAGGTGTGGAAGGGGGAAGAAAGTTAATGGTGGGGAAATTTGGAAAAAGTTTTCATAGCGAGTTTCTCTGATAAAGGCCTCATTTCTCAAATATTTAAAGAACTAAGCCAAATATATAACAATAAGAGCCATTTCCCAATTCATAAATGGTCAAAGGATATGAATTCGCAGTTTTCGGAACAAATCAAAGCTATCAATAACCATATAAAAATGCTCTAAATCACTACTAATTAGAGAAATGCAAATTAAAACAACTCTGAGGTACCACCTCACACCTATCAGATTAGCTAACATGACAGAAAATAAAAATGATGCAGATGTAGAAAAAATGTAGAAAAAGTTGTAGAAAAAAAAGATATAGAAAAACAGGCACACTAACGCACTGTTGGTGGAGTTGTGAATTGGTCCAACCATTTTGGAGAACAATTTGGAACTATGCCTAAAGGGCTAGAAAACTGTGCATATCTGGACTCAGCAATACCACTGCTAGGACCGTAACCCAAAGAGATTAAAGAAAAAGGCAAAAGACCTATATGCACAAAATTATTTATAATAGCCTTTTTGTAGTGTTAAAGAATTGGAAATTTAGCCCATCAATTGGAAAATGACTGAACTGTGGTGTATGATTGTGATGGAATACTATTGTGCTATAAGAAATGATGAGCCTGGGACAGCTAGGTGGCGCAGTGAGTAGAGCACTAGCCCTGGAGTCAGGAGGACCTGAGTTCAAATCCGACCTTAGACACTTGACACATTTACTAGCTGTGTGACCTTGGGCAAGTCACTTAACCCCAATTGCCCTGCCTTCCTTGCTCCAAATACATACATACATACATACATACATATATATATATATATATATACACACACACACACACACACACACAAAAAAAGAATGAAGAAATGATGAGCCTAAGGGTTTCAAGAAAATACTGGGAAGATTTATATTAATTGATACAGAGTAAAGTGAGCAGAACCAGGAGAGCATTGTACACAGTAACAGTAACATTGTAATGATAATCAACCATGAAAGACTTAGCTACTCTAATGAGTACAATGATCCAAGACAATTCCAAAGGACCCACGATGAAAAATACCATCTACCACAAAAGAGAAACTGATGAACACTAAGTGCATACTGAAGCATACTTTTTTCACTCCCTTTGTTTTTCTAGCTTTGTTGTTATTTTGCAACATGGCTAAAATGGAAATATGTTTTGCATGATTATGCATATATAATTGATATCATATTGCTTGCCTTCTCAACAAGGTAGGGAAGAGACTGGAGGGAGGGAGAGAATTTGGAACTCAGAATTTAAAAAAATAAATGTTAAAATAAATAAAGTATATTTTTAAAAAGAAAATTATCCATTGAATCTATTTTATATCCAAAGGTAGAGGTCAGTTGAATAAATCAATAATAATATAATAATAATCTATAATAAATAAATAATCAATCAAATCAAATAATTCCTACCTCACCTAACGTAGTGATAAAATACTATACCCTGATAGCTCACCTAGGAATGTCTCTCTTCCAATACCATCTTTTAAATGAAACATTTCCTGATCCACTCTCAAATGTAATACCCTTCCTTCTAAACTATCTTCTATTTTACTATTATATATTTGCATTTATTAATTTTATATTATGCATTTGTCTCCCCCATTAGTGGGAAGATAGAGGTTATGACTTGTGTAGGGTCCCACAGCTTGCGTATAAGGTCAAATTCAAACTCCAGTCTTCCTGACTCCAGGTCCAGTGCTCTATCCACTGTGCCACCCAGCTGCCTACGTTAAAATATAAGCTCATTGTGAGTAGGGATTGTTTTATTCCTTATATCTGTATCCCAGGTACCTACCTTGGTACTTGAATCCCATGTGCCTACCACAGGGCCTAGTACATAGTAGGATCTTAATAAATGCTTGTTGATTGATTAATTTATCAGCTTCATCCTCTCTGGAAAACATGGAAAAAATGTAAATGAAAATTGTGCTCAATGAGAAGGAATGAATAGGGTACAAATTGTACCTGTGGGCAGAGGACTCAATTCTACAAGACTCATGGAGCCACAGAAGAAAAAGATCCTTTATTCACTTTCTTGCAAAAATACCCAATATATTAACGAACCTGAGCCATATTAACTGTATGTGCTCAGTCTTGAAGGGCTGATAAAACTCCAGGTTCTCCAAGAATGTTTGTTGTAGTCACAGTAACTCACTCACAATGACCCAGTCACTCATGGTAGAAAACACAGTGCCAGAGTCCAAAGTAACCAGATGCTTAATATCCCTACAAAATATGGTTAGCATTATATAAATTCAACAAGCATTTATTAAACACTGAAAAAAAAACCCACCACTGAACCCAGATGAACTCTAAATTTCCTTCCAGTTCTAACATTCTTCATACAAAGAACTACAGTTACCCCTAGAGGGAGACAAGGATGACTAAGAAATCATCACTACTCCCAATTAAGTTATAAAAGTTAAATACTAACGCAGGATATGTCTGTGTGCCAAATGAGTTGAACAGGAAACGTCCTATAGCAATTCAGAGAAGGGAGAGGTGAGTTTTAGCTGGCATGGCCAGAGAACACTTTATGGAGGAGGTAGGGCTTTTGTCATAGATAGGTAGAATTTGTATAGGCAGAGGGTTGACAGGGACTATCAGGTCCCAAAGGGTCCACAAAGATCATTGAGTGTAATCTCCCATCCACTACCAGAATTCCTCCTACAATATCCCTTTAAGGTGATCATTTAGGCCCTCCTTGAGTACTACCACTGGAAGGGAGCACCCTTCACAAAGCAGCCTATTCACCTGTTGGGCAAATCTTTTGTTAGAAATTTCTTCCTTACTTAATAGGAGTTGATCATGGGAAATTGCCTTTATTGATATGATGAGCAAAATTTTCCCCTATAGAGTACTGGACATGCCCAATGATACTTTGGTAAGAAAAAAAAAACCAAACATCTGCTTAGTTTTCAGTGACCGGCACTACCCTCAGGATGATTTGATTGTCTGGGACTCTTGTAGGGATAACCTTTTAAACAGGCCAATAAAGGTAAGCCAACAGACCTGCTCAGTCCTTTTTTGCCTGTTTCCTGTTCAAAAGACAGAGCAGAATAAACTTGAATGGGGGAGTAGGTTTGCTTTGGTCCTATCTCAAGAGGAAGCCCCAACATCTGTCCAGTGATGGAGTATGAAGAGTTCCTGAAGAAGCACATGGCCAGAGTAGACATGTGCTTGCCCAGGTGGCCAGAGTTGGGGGTTCATGGAAGACGTTCCTGAAGCCCAACTTCCTATGTAGAAGAGTGGGAATTGTCATTTCCCAGGCAGCAAGATCCCAGAATGTAGCCTCCTAGGCACAGAAGGGATTTGGGGTATCCTCCTCCTTGTTTCCTGATGTCTGATATCTGGGACTGGGGGCAGAATTCAAGGGATCCCAACTTTTGGGGAGAGAGGCTGAGCAGTAGCAGTTGGACAACCAGGGTGAGGTTTGACCCTCCCCACAGACACACCCCATCTTATCAGCCTCCTTGTTCTGTCTAAGGGAGATAGATAATGTGGCCATAGATGGGACAAGAGGGGCTCCCTCCTGGAGGGTGCATGGAACTCACCTGAACTTGGTGACCCTTTACCCCAGCTGGGATGAGGGTAAGCTGGCCAGTTCCCAAGGGATTTAACACCAATGAAAGCCTGAAAGCTCTCCATTTGTCTGAAGAACAAATGTTATTCAATAAGTGCCCCAGACCCTCATTGCATTTCTGCCTGAGTCCCTTCCTCCAAAGAGTAGTCAAGTCACTAAGGAATGTCAGGATGAAAGTAGATTAAACACCATTTTGTTGTTGCTGTTGATGATGACCTCTTGTCTTTGCATGCTTGAAGACCTCTAATGGAAGTGGAGGAAAGCCCACCCTTTCTTGATGAAGCCATCTATGTTTAGAAAACCATAATTGTTTGAAAATTTTTCTTTTAAATCTAAATTTGCCTCTTTGCAATTTCTAAACCTCATTGTTTCTGGCTCTGCCCTCTGGAATCAAACAGAACAAAGCTTATCTGTCCTCCACAGGATAGTTATTAATCTCCTTGAAGACAGTTATCATGTCCTCTCCATGTCTCCTCTTCTACAGGCTAAACACACCCAGTTGCTTCAATCAATCTTCAACTCCAATAGAGGCAGCTAGGTGGCACCCTGGATAGATAACAGGGTCTTAGTAGCTGTGGGATCCTAGACAAGTCCATTTGTCTGCCTCTGTTTCTTCAACCATAGAATGGAGATAATATTGACACCTACCTCCCAGGGTTGTTATGAAGATCAAATGAGATATTTGTAAAGTGCTTAACACAGTGTAAGGAATATAGTTGGTGCTTAGTAAATGCTTCCTCCCTCTCTTCTTCTCCCAATATAGAATTAAGTATTCCCGAATCCTTTCATGATTTCTTCAATTTCCCTTCACAGGACTTCAGTAGCCATCTAATCCAACCCATACATGAAAGGACTCCCCATTATAACATAGCCAACAAGTGGTCATCCAGCCTCTGCTTGAAGACTCTCATGGTGCCAAGGCAGTCTATTCCACTTTGGAATAGCTCTGTTACAAAGTGTTTCCTGATTCTTTAAGACTTCCCCCATTATTCCTTGTTCTACTTCATGGAGCCAAGATGGACAAACCCAATTCCTCCTCTAGCTGACGGCCCTTCAACTACATGAACAGCTATCATGCCCCTGCCATCCCCCAAGTCTTCTCTTATCCAGGCTAAATCCTCCCCCCAATTCCTTCAACTGGTTTTCATATGACATAGAGTCAAGGTCCTTCACCATCCTGGTTGCCCTCCCCTGACTATTCCAGCTTACCAATGTCTTCCTTCCACTGTGGTGCCCAGGACGAAACATTATTACTTCAGATGAGCTCTCATTAGGGCAGGGGACAGTGCCACTATTGAATCAATATTAAAAAGAGAGGGGCAGAAAATGGAAGCAAGGGCAGCTGAACACCAAAATATGGCACAATCCTGAAATGGAGGTCAAGAGTGCTGTCAAAGAAAGTCAAGGAACACAAAAAGAGCCAGTGGTTGTTTACTTCCTTTAGCTACCTTGGGGAGAAAAGGGATCTGAGCTCTGCCCAAGAGAGATAGGCTGACCATCATTAACAATCAAGAGAGGGCAGAGTTCCTCACTTTGTAATGTCTTTTTATTTTCTCTGCCATAGAGAATAACTTTTAGACTGGAAAGAACAGAACAAAGATGGCAAACAGGGACCTAATATCAGATAAAGAAGGTGGGTCTGGCTGCCCTTGATGAGTTGAGGTCACCAAGCCCAGATGAACTACATCCCCAGGTACTGAAATAACAGGCACATGTGCCTGCTGAGGGACCTTCAATGATAGTTGATAGAAGAAAAGTGTTTGAAAGAAGAAAGAATTTGCAGAGAATGGAGAAGAGCAAACATCACCCCAATTGTGGGGATAGACTCTATACACTTTATGCCAGTGAGCATGACTTTGATTCCTAACAAAAGTCTAGAATATATTATTAATGAGGTTGTTAGTGTAGTGAGTGTGCTCCAGACTCACTCTCCCATCAAGGGAGGTGTGGACTACCAAGGTTCTAGGGGTACCTTGGGGGCTTTGGTGGTGTCTTCTCTCTAATGCTATTGCCCCATCATGTCCCTAACTGTGTTCCTCTCCCTTCCCTACTGTCAGATGCCAGCGACTGATGCCTCAATCCCATTTAATCACAACATAAATTAGCTCTTAGAAGATATAACAAGAACAGACATTTCCCATCAACACCTCATGGCACACAGTGCCTTATGATTTTATACCACCTCAGTCTCGTGGGAAAGTGGGCTTAATCTTAGCATAGTTTCTACATAACATTGGTGCCATTAACATTCACTTCCAGATGAGCCATGACAGCAAGATGTGTCCTCATCTCAACTATCGCTGGGTTAAGTCGTAAAGGTCACTCCTGAAGGTTGTTCCTCGTTCTTCAGGGAACTGAGGTTGAGTTGGCTGCAAAGCCCAAATACGGAGACGCTAGGAGATCTGGAAGTCTGGACCTCCAGAGGCTCACTCCCCGACCTTTCTAATGCTCATCGTTGGAGTCGCCAATTTCTTCACATAAAACAGAAAAGAAGATACACAAAGTCCAAAGACTAGAGTCTATTTCACCAACCAACACCTCTTTTCAGACTGGAGAAGGCCCAAGGCCTCCCACCTTAGACACTGTTAGTGAAAGAATCAAACCAAGAAAGAATGGCCAAGGATGACTATGACCTTTTTAAGGTGTCCCCAGTTTCAGCTATGCAGACAATAGAAAAGGCTCCTCCTAACTATATGGTACTTGGACTGGAACTATTTACAAAATCTCTACACATGCTCAGATTTCACCAAGGTTATGTCATCACCCAGGATCAAGACTCTCGCAGAACCAGGTTCCCTAGCCTGATCCATATAGGAAGATGATATGAAAGGGGCTCTGTTCAGGTGGCAGTCCCCATTTTATTACTAATAAAAGGAAGTAGTAATCAAGAAAATCCAGCATGGCTTTATCAAGAACAGGTCATGGCCCAAATTTGTCCTGGAGAACAGAATATGAAACACCTGTCCTTAGAGAGAGGTGAGGAGAGACAGGTGCAGAATGTTGTATTAGCTGTCAGACACAATCATAGGATCAGTTTTGCTTCACTGTTTTTTGTTGTCACAAGGGAGGGTTCTATTGGAGGATGCTGGGAAATGATTGTGGTATAAAAAATGCATCAACATTTTTTTAAAATTGGAAATGGTGACAATCAGTGCAAATGTCCACACTTTTCCATTTCCCATTTTTTAGCATCAACAGCTGGAGCTGTTGCTGCTGCATGAAGTGTCTTTCCACCTTTATCTTCGCTTCTGATTTTTACATTGATTTCGATTTTGTTAGAAGCCATTAATGATGTGACTGCACAGGCAGCTGATTCTCAAATGACTTCCACATTGTTAGAAATTGTTTAATGTTTATGAAAGTACTGCATGCTCAATTTGTGCAATGATAGGGGCATCGCTAAACAAACTGTGGTGTGTTAATGCAAAAGAATCCTATTGGAAGATTGTCTTGGCATTGCCAAGGAGATGAGGATGCTGGAGATAGATGCCTGCTGGTTAGGCAGAAATCCCACCAGTATTTCTCTCCTCAGTCCCCTGGGAAGTAGCCTTAATCTTGTGACTGACAAGGCTAGATTTCGACGAGCTAGTGCTCTCCTCCTGAGGGACACCATGTCTGCAGTAGGAATACCGAAACCAAATCATTGCACAAAGAGGGAAGGGGGAAGGGAGAGGCAGCCTCCATAAAAAAGCAATGAACTAAAGATGCCGAGATGGGAGATCTCCAAGAGCCATGTAGAAGAAGCAGTGCCAGGCCTGGAATCCTTGGTACTAGACTCCAGATCAGGGGCTAGATGAGCAGATTGTGCATGAAGCATGTTGGGATGGAGACTGTACCACCGAAACCCCTCTGGACTGCAAGACCCAAGGCAGGGATCTCCCCATTTACCTCACCCCCTTCTCTTGCCTCTCTCCATGAAGCCTCTTTCCCAAACTTGTCTCTGTTTCTTAATAGTTTATTTGCTTTTTCTGCTTACCTTGTCTTTTAAGCTGATTTTTATGAAAAATATAGTTAACTATCTCATTACTAATCTGTGTATATCCTTGATCAAATGAAGCTGAGAGATGCCTAGAGGGGGAAAGAGAGAGATTTACAATTGAAGTGTTTTGACAGAATGGTTCCCCTGACTAGGAGCTTAGAGCTAGAGAAAGAGAGGAAGAGAGAGAGAAGGGGGGAAGTGCTGCAAAGATGATGGTTGGTAAGAGAGGGAGGAAGGGAGAGACAGAGAGAGACAGACAGCTGCAAAGATTATGGTTGGGAGAGAGGCAGTGCAAAGATGTTGGTGATTTTAAAGAGAGAGAGAGAGAGAGAGAGAGGAAGAGAAGGGGAGGGGAAGGACAGAGAGAGGAAGGGAGGAGGAGAGGAGGGAGGAAGGGAAGCAGGGGAAGAAAGAGAGGGAGAGAAGGGAAGAGGAGTGGAAGGAGAGAGAGAGAGAGAGAGAGAGAGAGAGAGAGAGAATTGCTGATTCATTTTTTCAGTCTCCCAAAGCAAAAGGAACATTTGTGCCAGGATCTTTCTCTAAGCAATAAGTTGGCAATCTGGCTGAGAGAGCTTTGACTACCTACGCAGGCTAGTACTGGAGTCAGGGCTTTCACTGTTTTCCTTCCTTATTCCCCCAGGCATGGTTCAAAAGGAAAACTTCTCCCAGAGAAGAAGAGCCAAGGGGGGATAGCCAAGCCCACACAAGGGCGAGAGGAATTAAGAATGAATGAGTGACCCTTCTCACCAAAAAAGCCTAAAGACCAACCACCGCATGACAGCTAGTTTGTTGTTTGCTGTTCAATTATGTCTGACTCTTGGTGATTGGCAAAATGCTGCAGCGGTTTGCCATTTCCTTCTCCAGCTCCTTTTACAGATGAGGAAACTGAGGCAAACAGGGGTCATGCAGCTAGTGAGTCCTAGCTGATAGACTATTATGCGATTAAAATTCCAAAGTCTGAGGAATATTTTTAAATGGAGACTCTTCTTTGAAATAATGAAAAGTGAAAAAAGTAGAACCAGAACAAAACATACTCTAGCCATGACCACATGGGGAAAAAAAATAATAGCTGGCTTTTATATATCACTTTAAGGTTTGCAAAGCATGCTACAAATGTTATCTTATTTGAGTCTTACAACAATCCCAAGAGGTAGATGCTATTTCCCATTTTGCAGATGTAGAAACTGAGGCAGACAAAGGTTAAGTGACTTGCGCAAAGTAATTTCTGAGGCGAGATTCAGATTCAGGTCTACTACCTGACTCCAAGTCCAATACTTTACCCACTGCCTAGAAAAAAGTGAATCAATCCAAGCATCTATTAAGCACCTACTATGCATCTGGCTCTATGTTGGACACTAGGAATGCAAATGAATGAATGAGAATAAATAGACAAAGAATGCTGATGGAGACTGAGAGAGGGTGACCAAAAAGTCATCTTTCGATGACTTTTGCTGTTATGACATTTTAGGTATTGAAATATAAATTACTGCACAAAGTCAAATTGGCTGTACTGCTGTTCATTAGTAAAGTTATAATTAATGATTTTAGAAAGAACAGGTCTACTAACCTCATTTCCTTTTTTTGATAGGGTTACTGGACCAGGAGACTAAAAATATTGCATATATCACAGACCCGGACTTCAGCAAATCATTTGGTTTAGCAAAATCTCTCAGGCTACCTTATGGAGAGGGATGGGCTAGTAGATGGACAGAAGGATGAAACATTTAATAGGCACTTACTACATACCAAGCTCAGGCTAAACACTAGAGATAACAATATAAGAAAGCAAGATAGGCCCTGCCCTCAAGGAGATTGCATTTTAATGGGGGAATGACATCACATAAAAGGGGCCTGGAGGGGAAGCAGTATGGGGTAGAGATAACCAGGGAGTGACAGGGAAGCTTAGTTCTAAGTGAGATAAGACTAAAGCTAAAGCCGGCCTGGCATCCCCAAGGCCAAAACAAAACCCTCCCTGTGGTGGAAAGGATCAGAGTCATGGGCAGAGTAGAAGCAGCATGGTGTATGGATGGCGGGATTATGGTATAGTTAGGTTGCTGTCCCTGCTAGAATGAACCAGGGCTCTGGCCTTGGCCATGTGCTGTCGAACACTGTTAGCAGTGACAGGGATAACAATATAGATGGCCTACTTATCCAATTTGCTGATGACAAAGGCAAGTTCCTCACTGCTAGAACACTGGACCAAATCAAATAAGATGAAATTTAAAAGAGACAAATGGAGTATTCCCATTGAGTTTGTTGGGTTGGTTTTTCTTTTTTGAAAACAACCTCATAAGTATAATTTAGGAGAGGTTTGGCTAGACAACAATTTGTCCAAGGGTTTCAGTGGACTTTAAGCTCAACATGGGTCAATGAGTATAACATGAAGACCAAGAATGCAAACCAAGGCTGTGATAACAGAGTCACAGCACCCAGGACTACAGAGGTGATAGTCCTACTGTACTCTGCCCTGGTCAGATCATATCTTAAGAATCACATTCAATTGTAGGTGCAACTTTTTATGCTGATTTTTGTTTTGTTTTGTTTTTATATCACCTACATTTTCTAATACATATCCCTCCTCAATTACTGTCCCTTATAACAACGCATAGTGCTCTCCCAACCTCACCCCCACTTTTGACTACTTCTCCAATTCGAAATAATACTAGCAAGTTGGGTCCCCAGAAGGCAGCTGATTACTCCTCCCCCACCTCCCCATTCTAGGAGTAATCCTGAGGATTACTATGAAGTTTTCCAATACTACCAATCATGAGCCCCCACCTGGTGTGCTCCTCATTCATTACAAGCCAGAGAGTTTATTAGCTCTTCCCTGAAGGCTCCTTAAACCAATGAAAGGGGAAGTTGGCATCCACTAAAATGCCCAAACGAGGGCAACCAAGATGATGAGCAGACAAGAAGTCATTTTACATTAAGAGTATTTGACAGAATTAAGAATGTTCAACCTGGGGTGGGGGGGAGCAGCTAGGTGGCCCAGTGAGTAGAGCACCGGCCCTGGAGTCAGGAGGACCTGAGTTCAAATCCAGTTTCAGACACTTGATACATGAACTAGCCGTGTGACCTTGGGCAAGTCACTTAACCCCAATTGCCCTGCCAAAAAACAAACAAACAAAAAAACAAGAATGTTTAACCTGGAGAAAAGAAGATCTAAGAGGGACCATGATCACTGTCTTCAGATATCTGCAAGACTATCAGAAGATGATGGTAGAATTTAGAGCTAGAAGGGGCCTGAGTCATCTAAGCCAACCATATCATTATGTAGATGAGGAGGCTGAGAAGCAACATGATTTAGTGACATAAGCACTGGCTCTGGAATCAGAGTTCAGAACTGTGCGTGCTGGTAAACATTTGATAACTGGGTTTCTAAAAAAAAAAATGTACACTTGACACACTTTTAGGCTTAATCTGCATTATTAACATTCTCCCCCATCACCATCATAAGCCACAAAACAAGTCAAGCTGATTTACAGTGTTTGATAATTTCTAAAGTGTAAATGCTCACACTGAAAATTTAACAATTGGCTGTTTTGAGCTGGTATGAGCAGATTCCTGTAAACCCTGCCCCACATGGCTGTCCACACAGCCATCTGTATGACCTTGGACAAGTGATTTAATATTTCTGGGCCTCAGGTTCCTGGTTTATAAAATGAGGGGGTTAGAGTAGATGACCTCTGAGGTTCTTTCCAGGTTTAAGTTTATGATAAGACCTACAGGAGAGGCAATGACTTGATCAAGGTCATATAGCTTATGAATGATGTGAAAGGAAGATGAGACTTGTCTCACCGGCACTAAGACGAATGTGTGGAAGTCAAAGAAAAGTAAATATCAGTTCAATATAAAGAAAACCCTCCTAACAATGGTGGCAGAAGGAGAATGAGGTGATCTGCCTCATTATGTAATAATCTCCGTATCCCCAGAGACATTCAAGTTGAAGCTATACGACCATTTGTCAGGGATACTGCAGAGGAATTCATGACCTCCAAGGTTCTTTTCCAGACTCGATGAGGTCTCTGTGCTCAACATTTCAACATCTTTGGGACAATAGGAAGAGCCTCTTCTCTCCCAGCCAGAGACGGCTCTAGTTGATACAAGGTCCTCCCCAAGCTCAGGGTGAATGAAGTCACTCATCCCCTGCCTTGGGACACCGCCAGGCTACAGCAACATTCTAGTAAGCAAAGACAGCAGGCAGGATGTGAGGGCCTTTATTACGCCCACTGTTCCAGCAGGCTGAGCTCAGGATTCTTTCCCAGAGTCCCACATGCACTGAACAAGGACAGGAACAGACACTCTGGGTTCTGCCCTCATCAGCCCTCCTCTGGAATATTGTGGCTCCCAGACCCACAGTTTAAGAGGGGCACAATTAACCCATCTTTTGCTTTTGGTCTCTAGATAATTCATATTCTTTGACTCCCCTCAAGAAGAGAGCAAGTTCCAGTTTCATTTTGTTTTGGTTTAAGTAAATATTCAGTGACTGTAATATTAGCAGATAGCTTAAAAAAAGACCACCTTTGAGTTACTAGTCTTCCTTAGCTACCAAGATCAATACAATGATCCAAGACAAATCCAAAGGACCCCTGATGAAAAATGCTCTCCACCTCCAGAGAGACAGAACTGATGAACCTAGAGTGCAGACTGAAGCAGACTTTTTATACTTTATTTATTTTTCTGTCTGTTTTCTTTTGCAACATGACCATTATTTTTATGTTTTGCGTGACTTCACATAAATAATAAATATCAAATTGCTTGCCTTCTCAGGGAGAGGGGAGGGGTGGGAAGGAGGAAGAGAATTTGGAACTCAAAATTTTTAAAAATGAATGTTAAAAAAAATGTCCATGGAATTGGGAAAAATGTAAGAAATAAAAAATATGTTTTAAAATGAAAAAAAGAAGATATCAAGTTCCTCAAGATGGAAAAATTCAAATATGCCTTCCACATCACAGCCTCTCAAGGGAGAAGGCCTAAGTCCTATAGATACAGTGGCATAGGTGGAGCCCTGGACTAGGAGTCAAGGAGACCTGGGTTCAAATCCTGGTTCAGCCACTTACTAGCTATGTGACAAGTCACATAACCAGTCTGGGCCCATTTCCCCTCTATAAAACCAGGGGGTTGGACTAAATAGACTCTAAGGTCCCCTTCCAGCTCTAAACCTATAATCCTATGACAGTGCTTTGGATACAGTGCACCTGTTCAATCATCTTCAGTCACGTCTGCTTCTTCATGACCCCATTTGGGGTTTTCTTGGCAGAGATACTGGAGCGGTTCATCATTTCCTTCTCCAGCTCATTTTACAGATGAGGAAACTGAGGCAAGCAGAGAGAGCTGACTTGCCCAGAGTCACACAGTTAGGAAGTAACTGAGGCCAGATTTGAACTCAGGAAGATGAGTCTTCCTGATCCCAGGCCTGGCGTTCTATCCGCTGTATCACCCACCTGCTCTTTGGATACAGTATGTACTAGATAAGTATTCATCACATAGAGCTATTCATCCATTCATTCAGCTATGTTCAGAACACTGGGCTAGGCACAGAGGTGTCTAAGAGAATATTAGACGAGGCCTTGGTCTTGTAGGAGCTTGTAACAACAATGCTTCTTGCCACTACTGTGGCTGGGTAAGACCAACGACACCAGCACACAGGAGGGCTGCTAGCATAGGTTCTTTGATCTGCTTTTCTAAGGAAAGCAACTTTAAGGGGTGAACAATCTTACTTTAATTAAACATAGCTATATCATTTCACTTAGTTTAGGGGGGAAAGCCAGCGCCCTGAACTTCAAAGAGTATACAAACAGAAATTACAAACATACATTATATAAACAGAGAAAACAACCACAAACCTGTACACAGGCTTCTAACTATCTACCTATAGTAATACATACAATTACCAGAGAGAGAAGCATCAACATCTGGGTTTTCAAAGCCAGGGGGCTCCACAATGGCTACCCAGAGTCTCATCTGGTCAAATCACATGACATTTTTCCAGTAAGTGAGAGCCCCAAAACAAAATGCCAACCTCAGATCATATATACCCTTCTCAGGGTCAGAGGGTGTCACAACCATGCTACTCAAACCCATGTGAACTGGCTTTCTTGTTTCTTAAGCAGGTCATCAAAGGCTCTTGATTCAATCAAAGAACCAAAGGCAAGACTCATCAAAGGCACTTGATTACCTCAGGGCTGAGAAGCACTCAAACAAAAAACAGCAAAAAGTACCACTTTGCTTGTCATTACCTTCAAAAGGCAAGACTGGAAGGTACTTGATTACCTTAGCATTCCAAAAAAAGAAAACAGTTTAAAAAAAAGTCTCCCCCCTGATTACCATTACAGAGCTTAAAATCCAGTAAGGGAATTCAAACATAAATACTGGTCCTAAGTTGTCTCCATCAGGATCTATATTCTGTTTCATTCTGAACTCCATATTTCAGAAGGGCCTTGACCAGCTAGCCAGGAAGCATGGACTGGGCGATGAAAGGCTGACCTTGGAGCCATGAAGAGCTCGATTCACATCCTGCCTAGGACATAGAACAGCTGCAAGACTGAGATAGTGACCTAAAGTCTCTCTAAGCCTAAACTATGGATGAGTTGTTGATGTGCATCTGTGAAGGGAGTTTTCCCACCAAGAGTTCCCTATACTGATTAAAAATCACATATATAAACTACGATTACTATAATAGCTAATATTTTTTATATGATATCTACTATGTGCCAGGCACTGTGCTAAATGCTTTACAGTTATTATCTCATTTGGCCCCAACAACCCTGGGAAGTGGGTGTGGTCATTGTCCTGTAGGTGAGGAAAAACTGAGGTAGGCAGAGGTTAAGTGACTTGCCCAGGGACACACAGCTAGTAAGTGTCTGAGGTGAGATTTAAAGGGGTCTGTCTTCTTGACTGCTAGCCAGTACTCTCTCCACTGTGCCTCCTAGCTGCCCAAAAGAGAATTACAAGTTGAAGTGTTATGAGGAGAATGTGACTGAGATGGTTGGGGGACTGGAATCCGTATCCTATGAGGATAGCATGAAGGACCTGGGCGTGTTTAGTGTAGTTTGAAGAAGAGAAGACTTAGGGGGAAACAGGACCTTGAGCCCAAGAGCCTTGGGAATAGCAGTGTCCCCAGCAGCATCAGACTGGCTTCCAGCCAAGCCCCTCCCCCACCCCCCCAGCCATTATCAAGGGCAGAAATCATTGCGAAGGTTCTCACATTCCTCATCACCACCAGCAACAATTGTTGACCACCTACCACCAACAGAGCCCCAGAAGTATTTTATCCCTTCCTCTCCCCCCCACGCCCCACCCCCAAGCCAGGTGCCCTTCCAGCCCAGCTCTCCCAGCCATCATTTGGGGAACAGCTTTTATGGAGAGGGGACCAGCCATGCCCACCAGCTGCTACTCACAAAGCAGCCAGGCCAGCCAAGCTGAAGCAGCGAGGCTCCCTGAGGGAGAGATGAGACAAGAGCCAGCATGTACCAGGCCAGTCAAACCACCTCCTTGACCACCATCACCACACCCCTATCCCCAGAGGGAGACAGTCAAGGACCAGGAACCCAAAAGCCTTGGCAAGAACAATGCTTCCAGACCAGCTGCTTGGTCACCATCCTCTGCACAAAGGCATCCTGTGAACTGCTCCTGTGGCTGCTACGGTCACAGGTACTGAGGACCCAGAAAAGAAAGTTTTCATGACCAAAGTCCTTGGTGCTGTCACATGGTTCAACATCAGAAACAGGTGCTTATATCGGTGGAAATAATATTAAAGAAGGGGCATTGCCATCTGTCTGGTGCTCATGGGAACTTTCCATTTGGGCTGCAGCTGAAGTATTGCCTCCCTGCCCCCACCCCCATCAGAATGTGAGCTCCTCAGATGGAAGCATACTAATTTCTTTTTGCTTGCTTGTTTTTTCTTTCTCATGGTTTTCCCCTTTTATTCTGATTCTTCTTTCACAGCATGGCTAGTGCGGAAATGTGTTAGATATGATTGTACATGTATGGCTTATATCAGACGCCTGCTGTCTTGGGGCGGGGGGGGGGGAAGGAGGAAGAAAAAATTTTGGAACTCTTATATTTTGTAAATTTTATAAAAGTGAATGTTGAAGGCTGTCTTTGCATGTGATTAGAAAAAAACAAAATATTGTTAAGTGGAATAAAAATAAAGTTTTCATGACCAAAATAAAAAAGAATATGAGCCCCTGGAGAAAAGAGATACGGTTTTTATTTGCATCCTTCTTATCAAAGTGCTTAATAAATGTTTTATTCATTCATTCAAAGAGCTCTCATCAAGTATTTGAAAGGCTATTCCTTGGTGGAGGAACTAGACTTGACCAGCATGGCCCCCGAGGGCCATGGGTGAAATCGATGGCTGAAAGTAACAATGAGGTAGACTGAGGCCAGATGTCAGGGAAAACTTTCCAGGAAGAGTTGTCCCATAATGAAATGGGACACCATGGTAGGTAGTGGGCTCACCCCACTGGAGGGCTTCAAACAAGGGCTGGACGGCAGCTTGTCAGTCAGGGATATTAAAGATGGAATTCTTATTCAGATAAGGTTTTTGTTGGAAGGTTGAGGAAATCCCTCCAGCTCTGGAAGCCAGTGGAACATGAAGTAATTACATAATGGTGTCAGGCACACACAACTTAGGACAAAAGGAGAACTATAGATAAAGGTATTGATAACATTGGAAAAAAAAAAAAAGATCAAGATGGGCTGGAAGTCTCACAGAAGACCTCATAGAGTAAGGGGTCCTTGACCTGTAGGATGTGTAGGATTTGAAGAAGCAAAGGAAAATTGAGAGAGCTTTTCCAATTGGAAGAGAACATGGCAATGCGCTTTGGGTACAGTGAGGAAGGCAGCCTGACAAACCTTGAGGGCTTGTATCAGACAATAACAGGTAAGACAAGAGAGCTAAGTTAGGTCAGATTTTGTAGGGCCTTGAATACCAAGATAAAGAATTCACACTTTACCCTCGAGGCACTAGTGAGCATTTAGAGGTTGGTGAATAGGATGTAGGAAGGAGGTGTTGGGAGAGGAATAAGCCAATGAAATCAAAGTTTAAGACAATTTTCCTGGCCAACAGGAGCAAAATGGATAAGAAAGACAGATACTGAAGGCAGGGAATCCATTCAGGAGGCTATAGCAGTAATCCAGATGTGAGATAATGAAGGAGTTGGACTGGAAAAGAAGGAAACAAGCATTTATTAAGTGCCTACTATGTGCCAGACACTATCCTAAGTGCTTTTAGTGATTACATCTTCACAACAACCCTGGGAAGTAGATGCTAGTAATATCTCTATTTTACAGTTGAGGAAACTGAGGCAATGAGAAACTAAGTGACTTGCTAGCACATTTCTGAGGACAGACTTGAACTCAGTTCTTATGGACTCCGTGAAGAGGTTAAGAAAAATGATGATAGGTAAGGGAACCACAGGTTTCTAGGGGTGCTCGAGACCCCAATATACCTACATGCCGGGTTCTGCTGAAAGAATTCAACTCAAGCCTTCTCAGCCAAGAGAAAAGACAAAGTTTGTTAGGGATTCACCATAATGGGTTGTCTTAAGAAATCCCACCCTGTGTGAGGCCTGTTTTCACAAGTGGGCCAGATTCAACCTACTGAGCTAGATTGAATCTGAGAGCCTTCATGGAGGCAAGATGGAGATTATATATATAGAAAGATTGTAGGAGGGTTTGAGGGGTGGTCTGGGGTGACTAGAGGAGGGATTTAGGGAGGGTCTTGAGGAGGAGTCTAAGGAGGAGCTTGATGGGACCGGGATGAGGTCAGACTCCAGGAACCTAGAGAATGGGATTAAGGGTGGGAAGTAGCTGAAGGCAAGGATAGTATCAAGCAAGTAGCTGGACAATAAAGGGCAAGGCTGGGTAGAGATTTGGGCCTAATGACAATGTAAGGTTATAGCCTCAGGCCAAGGCCAGATCAAGTGGGAAGATTCAAGGAGAGTTCAAGGGGGTTCCCAGAGACTGTGCCCTCATCATTCAGGCCCATCACTCTATCCATTTCATCATCTAGCTGTCTATGATGGTGGCAGTGAGAATGGGAAGGTGGAGGTGGATGGAAAAGCAATTGAAGGAGCCCTTGGAGGGAAATCAGGACACTTGGCTTCCAATTCTGGTTCGACTACTTCATTACCTTGGTTTCTATGTCTTCCTCTGTAAAATGAAATGTCTGAATGAGATAATTCCTGAAGTCTCTTCCAACTCTGACACTCTGTATTCAAAAATATTCTCACAACATAAAAAGCCTGGGTCTACTCTGGAAGATTTTCTCACTTCTCTTGGATGGTGACACCCAGCCAGGAAACCTGGGATGAAATAAATATGTATTCTACCACCAGGGTACTGAGACCAAATCTGAAAGTGCACGTGCCCTCCTCTCAAATGACTTTCCCAACCCCTACTCCCATAGCCAAACCAGAGTAGGTCTGATACAACCTTTCAAGGCTCCAGGGTTAGCCTCAAGGGGCTGGAGGTGAGGTACTTTCTAGTTATAAAGCCCACAAACCCCCACTGGTATGTTCACCATTAGAGCTCTCAACATCAATTAGTCTGCCAGTCTTAATTAGATTTTAGAAAGAGGCACTTACCACAGAAATATAGTTAGTACAGTTCTTGCAAAACATCCTCTCCCCCAAAAGTCTTTGATACACTTTCCTACATGAATATGAAGTCCCAAGGAAAGTGGGCCCAAGCTTAGTGATGACATGTGGCAGAGCGGTAACTTGGCACTTCTGAAAGTCATTTTGGGGGAGTCCTCCTGATGTTTCCCTTAGGTATAGTACAGCATTTCTAGCAGGCTCTTTGCAGAGTCTCAAAACTTCATTCATTTCTAGCCCTTGGTTCTGGAGGTTAACACTGCAATCAACTATTCCAGGGAAAATACTAGGGCTCCACAGGGAAGATGGAAGTCCCAAATCCTCCAGAGCCTTCAAAACTCTGGCCAAGGGTGAAGAGTGGAAAACAAGGCTGGGGCCAAGGTGCTCTGCTCCATTTTGGGGATCCACTCCATCTCCCCATCCTTCACCCCTAAGTCAACTGACTCCTTTTCAAGGGGTTTAGCAGGACCTTCTCTGTTCTTTCCTTATTCACTGAAGTCCCAATCTCTGAGTTCAGAACTAACTTCATAAGACATGACCAGGTGCCTCGACCAATCCAAACCCACTTTTTGTGCAACTTCACTTCCAGCTCATCTGATGGCTCAGCTCACTAATGCATCTCAGTGGATCTACATCTTTTTAGTTTAGTTGGAATGCTTTTTGAAAGATTTGATTCAATCAATGTATCACTAAGATATCCAGATTTATAACTGATCCATTTGAGGGAGGGGGACGATTTCACTTATTTACTCAATAATTTCAGTTATCAAATGACCACCCCACCCACCTTATACAAGCATGTAAAATTGAAAATTAATTTTAATTCTATTTTTAAGACTTAGTCAAGCTAGAATCGGTTTTAATAATCTTCCACGTAGAGTTAAGTCCAAATTCCTTGCTTTTATAACTTCAGTCTTCACCTATACATTCAGGAGGAATGAACCTAACGGTCAAGCTTTTGTCCTGTAATTACCTCTACCCTTTACTCAGGTAGTCTCCAGTCCTTTGAGTCTCAATTCTATTAATTTATTTTATATCTCCGCCTAGTGTTGTCTACCTTGGTAAACTCACCCACTACCCATTTAACTCAAATGCAAGTTCCTTCTTTATATCACCTTTATATCCTTGGGTTATATGGGGTATTCAGGAGGACTAGCACCTCTGGTGTAATGGCTGCTCAGGACACCTTTGGTGTCCAACTGGTCACCCAACTGCCACCTGTGGCTTCAAGAAGCTGTAGCATGCACAGCAACCACACCTTGGTAAACTGTTTTGGCAGACTTGGCCAAACCAGGTTGAAGGTAACCAACAGGCCTCAAACTGTTATTGAGTTAGGGGGGCATCTACCCCAAGCATGTGAAGACTTTTCCCAGTGGAATGGGCAGATGAGAACACTTCGTTCTAATGGCCACAAAGGGGGTTGAAGGAAGTGCTGTGGAGTGCTTAGAGCTTGGTCAAACATGGAAGACACCAAGGTCATTCACTGCATCGTGGGCCATCACCAGTTATCTTGGCTTTGATGACTCTGGAAGAGAAAAGCTGATGATTTGGGCCAATTTACCCCACTTAAATCCAAATGACTCTCAACTGAAGACATCACCCTGTGATGTCATTGGTCTTCTTTGAAAACAAAGGGCAAACAACAACCAATGAAGATTCTCTTACCCTAGTAAGGGGAGGTCCAAATGACATCCTGTCACTCTAATCAGAGGAAAGATACACTTAGATTTAAAAGACCCTGTCAGCCCTCACTCAGTATCTTTGGTCATTGGGAGAAGCCATTGACCAAATTCTTGGTTACTACTGGTCTCACTAATGAATTGGTCATGTGCAGACCATTGTCTCTCAGTTTACCTCCACTTCAAACATAAGAAGCACACAGTCCATAATATCACTGAATAAGTTTAATTTAAAGGAAGAAAGTAAAAAAAAAAAAAGCCTTGAATGAGCAACCATTAATTTACTCATTTTTCCATCCTTAGTTTTTCAATTGGACCTTTGGGAAAGGGCCAGGCTCTGCACAATTTCTAGAAGGAATTGTGAGGCTTTATTTGGCCCTGATCCATATTATCCAGGGTTTTGCCACTGCCTCCTTTGGGTACTGAGTGCTGTATTCCTAAAGGACCTCAGAGGTGGCTTAGATCAATGAGCTATAAACTTTGCACACCCTGAACGGTCTGATCTTGTATCCAGGATAATTGCTGAGCTTTACAGGTTCCCAACTCTGCTCTGAGGATGAAAGTGACACAGCTCCTGCAGGTTGTAGGTGCCTTTGCTTCACCTTTGGTCCATACTCTCATCTTGCTGGCTTTGAACACACAGTTACAAGCTCTAGGATTTCCTGGCTCTGCCCTGGCCTATGATCTGGAAAGCAATGTGGAAAGTCCAGGTAGGGCTTTTCTGGCTGAGCCCTTTCCCTAGCAGGCTTTTCTTTTCCTTCCTTTCTTCCCCTACCCCACCCCCGCCAAGAGACTCCTTCTCAGGGGGTTTAGCTGGAGTGCTTGCTCTCTCCTCCTTTGCTGCTCACTTATCTTATTTCTATCAGTTTTACACTGGCCTTCCATTTTACAGAAGACCCATGGGGCATGACCAACTTTCTTCAGTCTATCCAAACACTCTTCCCATGCACTTCAGTTCTCCCAATGCTCGTCAGAGACATCTAAATTGATCGAGCCTTTTCACACTTAGTTGAAATGCCTTAGATTGATCTGATTCCATTGAGATGCCTTCTAGTGGAGCAGGTGCGAGAGAAGAGCTGAGCTGTTCATCTTCTAATCATAACACAGTCTTGGGTAGTATTGGAGCATCCATTTGTCCCACAAATACAAATCTCCAGAATCACAGTTAGCCCTAAAGAGCTTTAGAAATGTGAGTTACCATTCTTCACAAATGTAGATTCTATTGGAAATCGAAGGGATGCCCATCAATGGAAGAATGGCTAACCAAGCTGTGGTATATGATTGTAATGAAATATTATTGTGCTATAAGAAATGACGAGCAGGATGATTTCAGGAAAACCTGGAAAGACTTTCATGAACTGATGCATAGTGAATTGAACAGAACCAGGAGAATATTGTACACAGTAACAGTAATATTGTTTGATGAAGAACTGTGAATAACTTAGCTATTCTCAGCGATACAAAGATCCAAGACAATCCCATGATGAAGCATACTATTTGCCTCCAGAGGAAGAACTGATAGCTTGAATACAGACTGCAGCATGCTATTTTTTTCACTTTTTCTTTCATTCTTTTTCTTTTATTCAAGTCTTCTTGTACAAAATGACTAATATAGAAATTTTTCACATGATTGCACCTGTATAACCTATTATTTAATTGCTTACCATCTCAGGGAGGGGGAAGAGGAGGGAGGGAGGGAGGGATAGAATTTAGAACTCAGAACATTAAAAAAAAATGTTTAAACGTAATTGAGGGGAAAACAAAATATAAAAATGCAGATTTTAAGGATTTTTCCTAGTTTTATGAAGCCAAGAGACCAGGACCCTTCCTATCTTATGCTTCCAGGCTTGATGATCCTAACGGTCGATGTACAGGAGGGCAGGTTGTCACCTACCTACCAAGGAGGTAGGAAACTCCTGTGGGAATTGTCAGGAAAGCAGTGTCATACAGTAGGAAAGTTCTGGATTTGGAATCCAAGGACCTATGTTCAAACCCAGGCCCTGTGATTCACTGTCTGGGCTACTCCATTAGACCGAGTTCATAGATAACATGGCCTGTCTTTCGCCTTTCTCAGCACAGTGCAATGGCACCTACATAGGCACTTAATCCTGGGCAAGTTATTTGGCCTCCCTGGGCTTCGTCTATAAAATGAAGCGGTTTGGATTTGATAGATTTAGATTCTAAGATGTCACCTATCATGATGTTTTAACATCATTTTTTCTTGGTTTTCTCATCTATAAAATGGTCTTTAAGACCTCAACTACCACTATGCTATTACATCATTTTTCTGTTTTCTCATCTATAAAATGAGAGTTTGAAGATCTATGAACCTATAAAGTCACCTCCTGTGCTCCAAGCCTCAGTTTCTCTATATGTAAAATGAAGGGGTAGGGGAAGGATTGCCTCGGAGGTCCCTTCCAGCTTTAGTTCTATAATACTGTGATGTCACCTCCCCTGTCTGGATCTCAGTTTCCCCATATGTAATATCAGGGGATGGACTAGATGGCCTTAAATCTGTGACCTGGGAAATGCTTTGCAGACAGTTGAGCCACAAAGACATGCCAGCCATCATCATTTCATCTGTGTCACACTACCTTAAGCTCCTCTCATTTTCTGAAAAAGAAAAACTGTTCCCATTCCCAAAGCACAGCAGCACCCCCTGCCACTTCCTGCCCTTCCCCAGCTCAAAGGCAGGAGGAAAACACAGAACATTCTCGCCGCCCCAAATGTGCCAAGTGGTGGTTGCCATGAGCACAGAACGGCACTTTATTTGATATCATTTCCCGAAGTGTTCCGTTGCCATAGTAACAGAGTGCCAGTTCTTGAGACTCTGAGGATGCGTCTCTGGGTTCAAGTACAGAAGAAGATGCTCTTTCTTGAGGTCTCCTAGAAGGGCAGGCTGGGCCAGGGCAAGGTGACACAGGGAAGGAGAAGCCCGGGGAAGGGTGAAAGAATACAATTAATCACTGGCAAGACAGCCCAGGTCAGTGGAGTTCACCAGGGATCATGGCATGCAGGGCAAGGACCACAATCATCCCTACTCCTGCCACCCCCTCCCAAAGCCCCTAGGAGCAGAGACAACCTCAGACATAGCTGCTCAGTCTCCATGCACATGGTGTGGAGGGCAGAGTAGAAAGGGAGGTGCTGTTCACCCCAACTAGGCCATATGGAGGTTTCCTTTTTAAACTAATTATTCTTGCTAACTAGGTGTTAAGCTATGTTGGGGGGAGGGGATTGTCACTGAAGGACTGCTTGTCTGTTGGTGCTCTCTAAATTTGGCACCCTGGGGCAAAGCCCCAGATGCCATGACCTAGTTACACTCTGCCACCAAGGTGCCATGGCTACCCAGCTTCCCTTTCACACACAGACCCAGGAAGACACTACTCTCTGAAACAGACAGCAGTGTCAAGTGCTTTCAAACAGCATTAAGTCCAAGGAGGCAGGGTGACCAGGGGAGAGGGGAGGAGAGGGATGCAAGAGGATCATCTTCAAATCTGGCTCTCAGTTTCCTCATCAGCAAAACGTGGAGAATTTTGGCACTACTGGCCTCATAGGGCTGTTGTATGGGAAGTGTCTGTGAAATCATATACCACCACAGAAATGTGATTTATCCTTTTAATTATTATGTTATAACATCATAGATTTGGAGGGGAAAGAGGCATGGTACAATGAAGAGAACACTGGGCTTAAATTCTGAGGAAATGAGTTCAAAGAAAGAAGTAAGCAAGCATTTATTAAGCGCCTACTGTGTGCCAGGCACTGTGCTATGTACTTTACAAATATCATACTGTGCTAAACACTTTACAAATATGATCTCATTTGATCCTTACAACAGCCCTGGGGGGTAGGGAGATGTTTATGTACTTCAATTAAACAATTCTAAAAGCATTGAGTAAGCACCTTCTATTTGCCAGGTGCTAGGGATACAAAGACAAAAAACAGAAAAGTCCTGGCCCTCAAGGAGCTTACATTCTCCTGGAGATAGCAAATAGGCCAGTTTGGATGGAAGGCAGAGCATATGAAAAGCTTCAGTGTAAAGTTCCCAGAAAGGCAGGTTAGAGACAGAGTGCAAAGGGCTAAATCCCAGATGGAGGAGTTTTTCTTTCTTTCAGAGAGGCACTAGGGAGCCAGCGGTTAGAGACTGTAATAGGATGGTGGCCACATGAGCAGAACCAGGAAGGTGGGGAGGAACGAGATGTGTGCAGGTAGAACTGCTAAGCCTTGACAGCTTCCCTTCTCTTCACCTTAGGCTTCCCATTTACAAACTGGAGAGATTGGTCCAGATGACTTCTGAAGTCCCCTCCCTTTCTAAAGGTTTTGATTCTGTGAGCGAATATATCCCCGTCC
Source organism: Trichosurus vulpecula (assembly GCF_011100635.1). Lineage (NCBI taxonomy): Eukaryota > Metazoa > Chordata > Mammalia > Diprotodontia > Phalangeridae > Trichosurus > Trichosurus vulpecula. The sequence continues at coordinate 53,843,854 of NC_050574.1, forward strand.
TACAATTTACTTATAGGAGATAGCCATAAACATAGTGAATCATTTCTCTACCCATCATTTTTATTATCACGCCCAGCCACCTGGATTCAGAGAAAATTGTATTCTCAAAACACTGAAAGCTCTGGCAAGATCTTTCTGAAAAGATCAGCCTGCACTGAGGCAGTTTAGCCAAGAGCAACCATTCAAGGTCATCAAATAAGGCACAGAACTGACTTTGATTTTACAACAAAAAAATAAAAATGCATGTTATGTCCTTTAAAAAGAATGATACTGGGGTAGCCAAGGTGGCACAGTGGATAAAAGTACCAGCCCTAGAGTCAGGAGGATCTGAGTTCAAATCTGGCCTCTGACACTTAAGACCTGTGTGATCCTGGGAAAATCACTTAACCATGATTGCTTCCAAATAAAATAAAAAGTAAAAAGAATGCTACTGACCCACTCCTAGGTTCCTTCCCAAGAGGACAGTTGGAACAGTGGAAAGAGCAATGGGAAACCAGACCAATCCTGGCTCCATCACTTACTAGCCAGGTAACCTTGGAACCACAAAGTTGGAGGCCAGAGGAAATTGAGAAATTATCTAATCCAACCCCTTCATTTAATAGAAATGGAGCCCCAAAGAGAAGTGACTCAACCAAGGTCACGCAGGCAGGAAGTGGAAGAGCCAGGGTCCAAACCCAGGTCTTCCTGACTACAGATTAAGCCCATGGATCACCCCAGCCATTTCACACTCTGGATGCTCAGTCACCTTATTTGTAAAATGAGGGCAATATTTGTAATGCCTACCTTACAGGATTTCAGGAAGGTACATCAGAAAGTCTGTCAGGCCATCCTCATGGAGAAGATGGTGAAGTGTGGCCTATGTGCTAATGGAAGGAAGGAGGGAGGGAGGGAGGGAGGAGGGGAGGGAAAGAAAGGAAAGAAAGAAGGAAGAGAGGGAGAAAGAAGGAAGGAGGGAGGGAAGGGATGGAGGAAGGAAGGAAGGAAGGAAAGGAGGAAGGTAGGAAGGGAGGGAAGAAGGAAAGGAGGGAGGGAGAGAAGGGAAGGAGGAGAGAAGGGAGGGAGAGAAAGGAAAGGAAAGAAAGAAAGAAGAGAGGGAAAAAGAAGGAAGGAGGGAGGGAAGGGAGGAAAGGAAGGAGGGAGGACATAAAAAGGAGACAAAAAGGTGGGGTTGGCAATTGGGAAGAGAAAGGATTAATTAATACAGTTAGATAAGCAGGCCCAGAGAGTGGTGGTTAATGGACATGGAAGAAATTCTCTAGTGAATTTCTACTGAAATACTCTAGTAATTCAATCAATAGTTCAGATGAAGGTATGCTTGTCACATTGGAGTATAACATAAAGCTGGGAAAGATAACCAACGCTCTGGCTGACAGGCACAAATAAAGACATTAAACAATGATATCACTAGGTTATAAGGGAGACTTAAAACAATGAAATGAGATTTGACAGAATTACATATAAAGTCCTAAATCTGGATTCAAAAATTAACCATTCAAGTACAGGGCAGGGGAGTTGAATCTGTAAAACAGCTCCTGTGAAAAAGGTCAGGGGGTCTCAGTAGACTTCAAGCTTAATATGAGTAAATCTTATAACAAGGGATTTCCTGACAAAACTGCAATAATAAAAAAAAAGCACCATATTCAGAATGAAGGTGTGGGCGGAGGGAGAGAATAAGCATTTATTAAGTACCTATTATGTGCCGGGCACGTTTACAAATATTATTTCATTTTAACTTCACAACAACCCTAGAAGGGAATTGCTATTATGATCCTCACTTGACTTTTACTTATACAGCCTCTACTGAAGTCAGCAAAGTTAAGTGACTTGCCCAAGGTCACACAGCTATTAAAAGTATCTGAGGCAGAACTTGAACTCAGGTCTACTTGACTCCAGGCCCAGCACACTATCCCCTGTGGTGATACCAGCAGCCTCTACCCTATTCAGACTTTCATCTCTGGAGTATTATATTCATTCCTGGTGTCACATTTTAGGAAGGTCATTGACAACCTAGACAGAGCATGTCCAACGGAGAATCCAAAGGATAGGCTTAGGATAACAAGGAGAATGGAGACCATGGCATACAAATACTGACTAAAGGAACTGAGAATGTTTAGCCTAGAGTAGCGAAGTCCTAGGAGGAAGATGATATATGGAAAGCTGCCATGTGGAAAAAAGGGATGGGTAGTTGTGGGCAAAGTGGATTGAGTGCTGGGCCTGGAGTTAGGAAGATCCGAGTTCAAATCTGGCCTCAGACACTTAGCAGCTGGGTGACCCTGGGCAAGTCACTTCTCCCTGTTTGCCTCTGTTTCCTCATCTGTCAAATGAGCTGGAGAAGGAAATGGCAAATCACTCCAGTATCTCTGCCAAGAGAACCACAAATGGGATCATGAAGGGTTGGACATGACTGAACCTACTCAACACCAACAAGGAGGAGGGATGAGGCTGGTTGTGCTTGGCCACAGAAAGCAGAGCTGGGAACAAGAGGGAAGACGCAGGAGAGAGTGGGGTTAAGCTTGATGTCAGGAAGGAGCGGAAGGGGCTTCCTTTGAAGGTAGTGAGTTCCTCATCATTGCAGGTCTTTAAGAAATGGCTGAATGACAGCCTTCAGGGAATGTCGCAGGGGGGATAGATTCCTGTTAGGCTCAGGTTTGACAGCTGGGGGGCAGCTAGGAGGTGCAGTGAGTAGAGCACCAGGCCTGGAGTCAGGAAGACCTGAGTTCAAATCCTGTCTCAGACACTTGACACACTTACCAGCTGTGTGACCTTTGGCAAGTCACTTAACCCCAATTGCCCTGCCTTCCCCCCTCCAAAAAGAAAAAAGACAAATTGGTCCCTGAGGGTCCTTCCAGGGCTAAGAAGTCCGTGGTGCTCAAATGAAGAAATAATATGTGCCTTTTATCCCTCTAAAGCATTATGTGAAATGAGGGGCCATTTTTTCCCTCGGCTAGCCTCTCATCTAACCACAGATGGCTTTCAAGGTTCAGAACAAGATGCTTGTCTCTAGAGGATTCAATTCCAGACAATTCTCATCATGGTGAATTCAGAGCAGTCTGTGGATGTGACCAATCAGTCACCCTAGACAGAAGCGGATCTCATCTCTTCTGACTCCCTGTCTACAACTCTCCAAAAGCACTTGGCTAACACCAGCCTGTGAAAACTTGGGCAGCTGGCTTTCTCCCCATCCACCAGCTCCATAAGGCACCCTGGTGGATCAAAGGCATGCTGGCCTCCTGAGTCAAGAGGACTTAGAACCTGTCCTCAGACACTCACTGCACTTACAGATGTGCAGTTTCTTCACCTCTAAAATGGGGATAAAAATAGCACCTCCTTCACAGAGTTGCTGTGAGGACCAAATCAGATTTTACATGCACACACACATATACATATACATAGTTCAGATGGTTTTATATATATATATATATACATATATATATACATATATATGATTACATAGATAGGTATATAGATATAGTTATATAAAACCTTAGATCAGAGAATATCAGAGCTAGACAGAGGCCTTTAGACCTCAAAATATGCAAGCTTGAAAGGGCCTTAGAACATAAAACATCAGAGCTGGGAGAGATCTTAGAACTGGAGGGAACCTTAGAACACAGAATGTCAGAGCTAGGAGGGGTCTTAGAACAGAGAACAGAAGAGCTGAAAGAGACATTAAGACTGAATGTTAGAGCTGGACAACGTAGAAAACAGTATTAGAGCAAGACGAGATTTAGAACATAGAATGCCAAACTATGGTGTTTTTCAGAGCTGGGAGTCAGAGCTTGAAGAAGCCATAGAACGTAGAATATTAGATCTAGAAGGGACCTTAGAACAGCAACTATCAGAGTGAGAAAAGACTTTATGACATAGAATATTAGAACACAGAATGTTAGCGCTACAAAGGACCTTAGAAACAATGTAGCCCAACCCTCTCTTTCTTTTATTTTCTTTTATTTTTTTAACAGATGAAGATATTGAGGTTTAGAAAGGAGAAGTGATTTTTCTAAGGGGGAAGAAAAGGTGCAGGCATGAAGATGGATGTGAGTCTCTTGTCTCTGTAGAACCATGAGAAAACTGGCCTGGCTGAAGCAGAGGATATATGTTAGGGAGCAGTAGATGAAATTGGTAGGGCCATCTAATGAAGAGCCTTGAAAGCCAGACAGAGGAGCTTGGATACAAGGTGGCTGGCAAAAGTAAAGCATCATAGTTTCATGAGCAGGGAAGGGAGGCTGAGGAAAGAATCTAGAGGAGAATATGGTCAGTCTAATCTCAGCCAAGTAGAGTTAGGGGTGATGACAAGACATCCAAAAGGAGCTGTCCAGCAGGCAGTAAAGGAGGAAAGACCAGGGTAGATCAGTATCCAGCATCACTGTCAAGTTACTCAAATTTTTCATTTCCCAGAAGGAGCCATAAACAGTCATTCACATCTCTACTGTCAGTAGGGCCTGGCTATCCACAGGACCATAGGACAGAGTCAGTAAAGATCATCTAGCTCACGCCCTTCATCTTACAGGTAAGGAAACTAAGATCCAAAGAGGAAAGTGACTAGCAGCTAGCCCAATATTACCCAGATAATAAGCACAGCTGGTATTGGAATCCTAGTCCTCTGCCTCCTTGAACTGTCTATACTGATGTTTGAAACCATCACCCATTTCAACTCTGTTATTTATCAGTCATTCCAACTTGGGCCGGACACAGTTTTCCTGGGTCTTTCTCCTCATTTGCAAAATGAGGAGAGGGGACTAGAAGACCATCTAAGAACCTTTCCAACTCTTGAGTCTGTGATCTTCTTCCCATTCCAGAGGTAAGTCTGCTTCTGTCTCATCCCCAGGACCCGAATCCATCCCAGATCTAGTGTGAAGACCCGTGTCTGTTAAGAGAGCTCATCGGCTAGTTCTGGGAGGGTCTTGGAACTCCAGAACTGAACTAGACCCTGATGCGCCAGCAGTGTGGTCCTGAAATTCCAGCTTCATTGTAGATGCCAACCTTGTAAGTATTCTTATGGGTCCTGGGACTATACCCCTCCTTCACCACTACCCCCAAATCGGAAGTTTAGAATCAAAGAGGTCGCTGTGATGTAGTGGAAGACTGAATGGATATGGAATCAGAGGACCTCAATTCTAGTCCTGACTCAAGCTTACTACCTGACCTTGGGCGAATCACTTAACCTCCATGGGCCCCGATTTTTTCTTCATAAAATAATGGACTCTGGCTAGCCGACACAAAAGGTTCCACCTAGCGCTAAATGGCTTAATCCTAAAACCCTTCCTGAAGGCACAGAGTCCTCCATCAGATTAGAAGCCCTCCAAAATCAGGAACCAATCTTTTTCTTCTGCATAAACTCTCCCCACCGCCACCACACAGACCCAACGTAGAGCTTTACAGAGAACTGACACTTAGGGTAGAACTAAGAGACTGACGGCGGACTGGGCTACCCACCCCCCACCCCTAGGCTACCCTGAGTGGGTGGAGCGGCAGGTCCTAGTGTAATGTCAGTTCTTCTGCCTGCCTGATCAATCTCTCAGCTGTGGCTCTACCTCCCCACCAAGGAGGCCGCATGACCTTGTCCTGAACCTAAGAGACGGTAGTTTCCCACTGTGCTCTCCGCCCCCCCCCCCCCACCTTGCTTTCTACTGTGCTGGCACGAAACAAAGTGAGGCGGCGTATTCCCTCCCACCCTCCACTACAACCACAACCAGAGAAATCACTCCCACGTAAATGCTTAGCGATCATGAGTGGGGGGAGGGGAGGCTCTGCGAGAGGAAGGGGGAATCCCCCTGTGAGTGAGGTCAAGGATGCTGCAGACGAGAATATCGAGATCAAAAATGGGAGACCCCCTCGAGAGGTCAAACGGAGATCCCAAGAAGGGCAGGGAAGGTACCCCGAGGCTTTAAATCTAACCCTCCCCTTGCGGGATTTGGGGGAAAGTGGGGGTCCAGTGTCCTGCGTGAAAGCAGAGCCCGGCGCACTGGCTGGGGTGGGAGGGAACCAGGGAGAGAGAGAAGGGGGAGGGAGCGCCAGAGCTAGCGGTCCCGCCCGCTGATGCAGGCAGCCTGGGGAGGTGGAGCAGCCGAGTCAGGAGGAGTCCCAGCCACCGCCGCCGCCGCCGCCGCCGCCGCCTAGCTCAGTGATTAGCCCACCGGCCGTCAGCTCCACAGACGCCTCGCCTCGTCTCGCCTCCCCGCCGCCGCAGTGTTGGTGGCTGACTAGAGGAGCGCAGGGCTCCCCCTCCCCCGACCCAGTCTCGGGACCAAAGCAGCTGTCGGTGCGCCGCCCCCCTCCCGTCGCCTTTCCCAGGCGGGAGGGTGGCCAGAGCTCACTCGGTTCTCTCCTCCTCTCGGCCCCAGCAGAAGCCGCCGCTCTTCCAGGCACCACCTGGCATCTACGCGGCCAGCCAGGAAGCTCGGGAGCCAGCTTCAGCGGATATACGGGCATCCGCAGACTGGGCCTTGCCAGGCGTCTCCGACTCTGCCCCCGGCCCCTCGGGGCACCTCGGGGCCAGCTCTCCAGGGCAGGGCGGCCCAGAGCCGCTCCTCGCCAGCAGCCGCCACAATGCTGCCCTGGAGACGGAGCAAGTTCGTGTTGGTGGAGGACGAGACTAAGCGCAAGGGGAAAAGCCTGAGCCCCCGGCTTGCCTACACATCGCTGCTCTCCACCTTCCTGCGCTCTTGTCCGGACCTGCTGCCCGACTGGCCCCTGGAGCGCCTGGGTCGGGTCTTCCGCAGCAGGCGCCAAAAAGTGGAGCTCAACAAGGAGGACCCCACTTACACCGTGTGGTACCTGGGCAACGCCGTCACCCTGCACGCTAAGGGCGACGGCTGCACAGATGACGCCGTGGGCAAGATCTGGGCGCGGAGCGGGCCGGCGGGGGGCACCAAGATGAAGCTGACGCTGGGACCCCACGGCATCCGCATGCAGCCCTGCGAGCGCTCCGGGAGCTCGGGGGCTCGGCGGCCGGCGCACGCCTACCTGCTGCCGCGCATCACCTACTGCGCGGCTGACCGCCGCCACCCGCGCGTTTTCGCCTGGGTGTACCGCCACCAGGCGCGCCACAAGGCCGTGGTCCTGCGCTGCCACGCAGTGCTGCTGGCGCGGGCGCACAAGGCGCGGGCCCTGGCGCGCCTGCTGCGCCAGACAGCGCTGGCCGCCTTCACCGACTTCAAACGGCTGCAGAGGCAGAGCGACGCGCGCCACGTGCGCCAGCAGCACCTCCGGGCGGCCGCGGGGGCCGCCGCCGCCTCGGTGCCCCGAGCGCCCCTGCGCCGCCTTCTCAACGCCAAGTGCGCCTACCGGCCGCCGCCCGCGGAGCGCGGCCGCGGGGCGCCTCGCCTCAGCAGCATCCAGGAGGAGGACGAGGAGCAGGAGCAAGAGCAGGACGAGCAGGAGGAGGGGTGCGCTGGGAAGGAGCAGGAAAAGCCCGATCGGGAGCGAAGCGTAGAGCGCCCCGAGGTGCTGAGCTTGGCCCGGGAGCTGAGGACGTGCAGTCTGAGGGGCTCCGCAGCCGCCGCTCCCCGGGCCCCACCCCCGACCCCTCCCCACAAGGGCTGCCTGCCGGCCCTAAAACGCCCGGCCTTGGATTCTGCTGCTCGGCAGCCCCTGGCTAGCCCCCTGCCCCCCCACCAGGCCCTGTGTGTTGTAGGGGGGTGGTAGTTGGTACCTGGTGGCTACATAGAGGTCCCTCTCAGATCGCCCTTGCACTCCCAACACTTCCCCAACTCAGGATCTCCTTCCTTCCCTTTCTCTGGCCCTCTCTGAACAAACCTCTCCCCTTGCCGACAGACCCCAGGCCCTTCCCTTCCCCACACCTAGCCATCATGAGAAGGGATGGAGAGTTTCCAGGGGTCTGGGATGGCTTGTCCCTGGGCCTAGGCAATGGAGATGTGGCTGTAACAAGGAGGGTTAGAACTCGGTTCTAGAAGCCCTCCTCCTCCTTCCCCTAGGGAACCTGGGGGTGATTAACATGAGGATAGTGCTGTGAACTAGACGACTTGTAAGGGGACCGCTGGGACCCCTACTTCTGTGCTCAGGACTTGCCTCCAAGATGACTCAGCACCCCCAAAGACTGGAAAGGGTGAATGGCCCCTAAGACCCTCCCCACTCCATCAACTCTCCAAAGGTCGGGGGCTACTCTTCTCTCTTTGCTTTTCACCCTTCTCAGCCCTGCTGATAGAGGAGAGATTGGACAGAAAACCAGGCCTATTGTAGAGGCAACTTCTTCTGGGCCAGCAGCCTCTTGCCCTCCCTGCAGGACTGCTGATCCCCACTCCCCAGGGTCCTCTTCAGGTGTAGGTGGATCTATTTAGGAGCCCCGCCCCCCACTCCAATCTCCCTGGACCAGGATGGGGCACTGCAGGAGGTAAGGCGACCAGGGCAGGTGCTCCAGGCACTGATGTTTCTGGGGGCAGAGTCCCTCAAATGAAGACTGTCCCAAAGGGAGGGTCACAGAGCAGCCTTCTCTCCACTGAATGGGTATGTTAGCCCAACAAGGGGATGGGCATCTAACTGCTCACAGGCCTCTTTACTTGCTGAGGTCACAGGAAGCCCACAGATCAAGATGTCACCGACTGATCACTGATAAATAAAGTGGATTTGCCTTTTCAAGCAGTGTCAGGCTCCTCAGTGGTCTTTGTCAGAAGCGCCAGTCTGAACAGATTCTAATCTAGAAACAGAAAAAAATAATCAGAGCTTGTTCAGTCAGGACAGCATCATGAGTAGAAGGACGGACCTGGACACCTCTGACACTGACTAGCTATGCGATTGTGGGCAATACGCCTCTCCCAGGTTCAGTTTCCTCGTCTGTAACATGGGATTAATAACATCTGCGGTGCCCCCAGTGCCTGGCATACCCTTATGATAATTATTGTCCACTTGCTGGGTGGTCGTGAGGCTCAAACGGGAGTGAGCCCACCTTGTGCCAGGCACTGTGCCAAGTGCTGGGGGGCCCCGCTTTGCAAACCTGAAAGGACTCTATAAACGTAAGTTATTAGGATCATACCTTTAAAGGCCGGAAGAGTCACCTGGCCCAACTCCCTCGTTTTACAGATGAGGAAACCGATACCCCAAGAGGTGAAACACCTTATCCACCCTGTCATGCAGGTATTAAGTAAAAATATTGGGATTTGAACACTAGTTGTCTGATTCCAAGCCTTTCCACTATTCAGCACTCCATCAACCTGCTTCTTTGGCTAGAGGTGGTGGGGTTCATTCAAACCCCTGGAAGATAAAGGAAGATGCTAGGACATGAGCCCTTTCAGCAGCTGGGCCTACCCCCCCCCCCGGGGAAGGAGCTGGCATTATGCACTGAATTATGTCATTATGCGCTGAATAGCGGGTGAGGGCCAGGCATGGGATGCTCAGATATATCCTTCTGGGAAACTGAATGTTCCTGGACCTGCAGGGGACACAAGCAAGGGATATGATCATGTCTTTCTGTCTCTGCCTTCAAGAATAAGCCATCTGCAAGAATGTTCATACAGATGGAGTTCTGCTTAGGGTCAGGGATGGGGGTGGGACACCTGCTAAGCTAGTCTGTCTGAAGACAGGTGCCTGCGTGTACCTCTGGGTGTTTCCAAAGGGATACAGGAGTGAGAGGAAAACAGGTTGGCAAATGAGCTGAGGACATTCGAGTTCTCATTCAAAAGAAGCTATGAAAATGTGGCCAACACTCTGCAGTCTTGAGATCCAATATTTTCTCAATCCTATTTTCTAGCTGGGATCTGAGCCCAGAGTACCTAGTACCCAGCGGAACACCATCTGCAGACTTCTCCCAGTGGCTCACCCAAGCATCTGCAGTTCCCCAGAGAAGAGATAAATGGGTGGTGCTGGAAGCCAAGAGTCATATTGCTGTGTCACGCTGGCCCTGCAATGGGCTGGATCAGGCCAGAGGCTTTGGGAGGGGAACATGCCAGGCAGCCAGTCAGGCACCCTCTGCTTGCTGGGTTGGGTGGGCAGCAGGGTATGTGGAGAAAATGGACTCATTGCTTTGCCCCCTTGAGCATTGTTAGGGGATAGTCTGATGTTAGCTCCGTTTTGCAGATGGAGATGGTGAGATGCCAAGATCTGCACCTAGCATCGAACATGAGATGAGAAGCTAGGTTTCCATATTGTTTGATGTATGTTCTGTGTCCAGACAGCTTCCTTCTCAGCTCAGGTGCCTCAATAATACCTTCTTCTAGTCTAAAACATAAAATGTCAACTGGAAGAGACCTCAGTTTCCTCCTCAGCTCCTTCTAGACCTCTAAAACTCCTTCTGACTCCAGATCCTGTGAATACAGAATGTCCGAGCTGGGAGGGCCCTTAGAACACAGGATGCCAGAGCTGGGAGGGCCCTTAGAACACAGGATGCCAGAGCTGGGAGGGCCCTTAGAACACAGGATGTCAGAGCTGGGAGGGGCCTTAGAACATTGATGGCAGAGCTCAAGGGGCCTTAATTGCCTCTTCTGTAGAATGAGAGGGTTTTTATTTGTTGTTTTGTTTTGTTTTTTAATGAGAGAGTTAGGCTACATGTCTAAGATCCCTTTTCCAGCTCTTGGTCCTGTGAATGTTATCCCAGAACATAGAGTTGTAAGAACCTTAAAGATCATCTTTTTCCAATCCTCTAATCTTATAGATAAGAAACAAATGGAGGTCCAGACAAGCGGACGGTGCTAAAGGTCACACAGAGATGTATTGGCTGATTCAGAACTAGAACCCAGGTGTTCTAATTCCCAGTACCTTGCCTTCCCTCTTCCTTGTGACAACAGGTCAGCAGAGGTGTAATAGAGACAGCTTTGATCCATGTCTATCCCCAAGGCCCCTAGATGCGGGACTGTGAATAGCGACTTCTCTATGTGCCTCAACTAACTTATCTGAAAAATGGGGACAATATGCTTTCACTTCAGCCCTACGGAGTTGTTATGAAGACAGTGCTTTGCAAACTTTGAAGGGCTATAGAAATGTGAGTACTTATTGTTTGGCTTCCGGAGTCCTTTCCAGGCATGCATTCCCTCCAGACCAAATTCCTGGGCCCAGGTCCCACTGAGTGGCAGCCCCAAATTCATTCCTCCAAAGTGAGAGAAGCCCCACAGCAGACCAGGGTCCCTTTCCTAGACCATACAGGGTAAGCAAGTGATGATAACAAACATTTGTTAAGAGCCTACTATGTGCCAAGCACTTTACAAATACTTCACTTGATCCTCATAACCCTGAGAGGAAGATACTATTATTATCTCCATGTAACTGTTGAGGAAACTGAGGCAAACAGAGGTTTAAGTGACTTGCCCAGTGTCACATAACTAGTAAGTATCTAAGGTGGGATTTGAACTTGGGTCTTCCTTCCAGGACCAGCACTCTGTTCCACTGTGCCACCTAGCTGCTTCATAGGAGCATAGGATTTTAAGGTTGACTGACTACCACTTTACAGATTTAAAAGAGTGAAGCTCGGAGAGTTAAGTAGTTTTCTCAGTATCCACACAGCCAGTAAACTAGAAGAGCCAGGATTCAAACCCAGGTCCTCCTATTCCATCCACAGCCACCATGCTCCCTCCACTGTGCCATACTGTAGTCTCTGTGCTGAGCCACTGGGTGCAGACCCGAAGGCTCAGATCATTGCTATTCCACCTGTTCTGTCTTTGCTACGCTTAGGAAGTCCCATTGACCAGGGCCCTGAGAATAATGGAAAGCTTTCCAAGAACACAGTGACCAATGGGGGTCATTTAGGGGAGTCTGCTCTCAGTTGACCAAGAAACCTCAGAGACAAAGTTCTGTCCAAGAATTAAGTCTCCTCCAATTCCAGATCCATATGGATAAGTGGATGCGTGCTCAGTGTTTGCCCACAGCTGTGTTGAAACAGATACAACAAGAAAAGGAATTTGCCAGTGGCTCTGAAATGCTTTTCTGGGAATCGACTAATGAACATTTATTAAGTACCTGCTGTGTACATGTCATTGGGCTAGGTGCCGAGTATACAAACATAAATGATAACCCCTGACCTTAAGAATAGATAGAGGTTGGAGGTTCAAAACAAGGCTGACTCTCCTGGGCAGAGATGCCCTCTGTGGAATCACAGAATCTCAGGGTTCAAAAGTCCTCAAAGGTCACTTAGTGAAAGCTGCATCTGTACCCAAATCCCTTCTATAACATTCTGAACAAACTGTCATCTAACCTTTACCAGAAACCCTTTAGTAATAGGAAACTTGGGACCTTGAGCATTAGAAAGGTTTTCTTTGTATTGAAGGAAAATCAGCAAACTTCCATCTTTGCTCCTAATTTTTTCTTAGAGTTATAGATTTAAAGCTGGAAGGAAGCTTAGAGGCCAATTCTGACAATCCAAAGATGAGGAAACAGAGGTTGAGAAAGATTTAAGTAACACCAAGGGTCACCCAGCTAATGTTTTAGTCAGGATTTGAACTCAGATCTTCTTGACTTCAAGCTACCATTCTATCCACTGTGCTGTCTAGCTATCTCTCTCTCCTCTGAAGCCAGTGTAAATGTTCAATCCCTCTTCTATGTGACAGTCAGTTTTGCATCCTAGACTATATGTGTCCTTTATTGAAACACCGAGCCACATCCCTGCTCCCCTTCCAAGGGGATGAAGGAGAGAGTTGGGGGCCCCACACAGGCTTGAGGAGTCAGGATAACAATGGTTCCAAAGCACCTTTCCATGGGTTTGCTAAACACTTTTCTCAATCTTTTAAGGTAGATAATGCAAGTATCATTGCACCTTTTTAACAGATAAGGAAATAGACTCAGTCACTAGCCTATGGTCACATAGCTAGTAAGTGGTAGAACTGGTATCCTGACCTGCATCTTCTGACTCCAAATGCAGTGCCCACTTCAGAGGAATGGTAGCCCAGCTTTCTAAAGAGCCCCGAAATCCGAGTCCTGCCAACACCTCTTCACCCTTGGGTAGAGGAAGTGAACAAATTTGGGAGCTATGTGAAAGGCATTGGGCTTTCATCTTCCTGGAGATAAGGAGGCTAGGAACAGAAGGCAAGGATTTATGATTTAATAACTCCTTGGTCAGGAAGAAAATTATTTAAATGAGGCAGACCAAGAGTCCTCCGCCTTCAAAGGAAAAATAAGTAGAGATTGTAAGAAGCAGGATTTAGAACAGACATCACAGAATCTGAGTTGGATGGGGCCTCAAAAATCATTAAATCCAGTACATACCTGAACAAGAATCCCCTCTACAAATTCCTTCACAAGCAGTCAGCCCTCCCCTGGAGACTTTCAGTGATGGAGAACTCACTTCTTTCTACATTGAGACAGCTGTATTATGAAATTTTTCCTCATGTTAAAACTAAATCTGCTTCTTTGTCACGTCTAACCATTGCTCCTGGTTCTATTCTCTGAAGCCAGATGAAACAAATTTCACATCTTTTTCACATAATAGCCCTTTGGATGGATGGATAGATGGATGGATGGATGGATGGATGGATGGATGGATAGGTGGATGGATGGATGGATGGATGGATGGATGGATAATTGGATGGATGGAAGGATGGAAGGATGGATGGATGGATGGATGGATGGATGGATGGATGGATGGATGATTGGATGGATAGGTGGATGGATGGATGGATGGATGGACAGGTGGATGGATGGATGGATGGATGGATGGAGGGATGGATGGATGGATGGTTGGATGGATGGATGGATGGAGGGATGGATGGATGGATGGTTGGATGAATGATTGTCTGGATGGAAGGATGGAAGAATGGATGCATGGATGCATGGATGGACGGATGGATAGATGGATGGATGGATGGATGATTGGACAGATGGACGGATGGCAGGATGGGTGGATGGAAACACATTTATTAACCACTTACTGTGTGCCAAGCACTATACTAAGTGCTGAGGGTATAAATATAAAAGCAAAGACAGTTTGCTCTCAAGGAGCTTACATTTTATCCAGAGGAGATACCTAAAGGGATGTTATTCAGGGAGAAGAATTGTGGTCAGGAAATTTACAGAAATGTTAGGGAAGGCCATAGGGGACTGGATTGATATGAAATTAAACCTTCCTAAGATGTCTTTTCTTTAGGCTAAATAACACCAATTCCTTTAACCCCTCATGGTACAGCCCAAACTATTGTCACAGCCTCTCTAATCCATTCTCCACTCTGCTGCCAAAATCATAGTCCTAAAACAAAGACCTGACCATGTAACTTCCTCCATTCAATAAACTCTAATGTTTCCCGATAACTTCTAGGATCAAATACAATCTCCTTTGTTTGGCATCTAGAGCCCTTCACAATATGGCTCCAACCAACGCAACTTGGACCCATCTTATCATACATTTTATCCCCTCTTATGTCTTTTTAGGTCTAGCCAAAATGGTTTTCTTGCTGTCCCTTCCAACATTTCATTTCCTTTCTCATACCTCTGCCCTGGCAATCTCCCTGGAATGTAGGAGTCTCTCTCCCCCTCTCTTCCTCTTAAACTTCTCAGCTTCTTTCAAAACCCAGCTCAGTCATCACCTTCTACATGAGGCCTTTCCAGATCACTCCAGCTGCCAGTGCCCCCTCCCCAACACTCACATGAAGTTTTCTTCTGTTGGTTTTATATCTATTGTTAGGCATACGTGTTCTCTCTCTCTCTCTCTCTCTCTCTCTCTCTCTCTCTCTCTCTCTCTCTCTTCTTAAGGTCAGGGACTCTCATTTACACATGTGCATCCCTAAAGCCTGGTTCACATAGGCAACTCAGCAAATGCTAATCAATCAATTGATTAATTGATCTGTGACCTCCACTCTGCTCACCTGGTTGCCCTTCTCTGAATGCCTTCCAGTTTGTCAGTGTTCTTTCTAAAAGGTGAGACCCAGGACTGCATACAAGATGCCAGTTGCTTTCTGCCCAGGGCCAGGGACCCCAGCACTCCATCATTCCCTTCATTCGGGACACTACATCCCTCAATGTGGCACTCCCAGAATGAATCTCTAGAATGGGAAGCTGAGACATCTCAGACAGCTTCCAGAGGAGGGCCGAAGGATGTGCTTGCTGGTTTAGATCCTCCAACCCCAGCCAGGGGTAGTTGGGAAGCAGATCCAACCTGCAGGAGGTGGGGGGGAGGGGGAGATGAGAATGGACTAGCTGATGTCAGGAGCTCCCTGGCAGCGGCAGGTCTTGTGATGTTTGAAAGCAAGAACATCAAAGCAGCTTCTCCGCAGCCCCGGTGGAGCAGCGGGCCTGTCTGACAGCATTTCCAAAGATAATCAGGCCTTGTTCTGCTCTTCTCCCAGGCCCCATAACAGTTCAGCTACATCCTCCAGCCTCAGATGTGATTCCCTCCACCAGCCCTTTGAAGTGTGATTGGGGGTGGGAGCAGCAACTTTCTAATCAGAACAAGGCAAACGCTTCCCTTCTCCTCCCTCCCCTTTCTCTAGCCCCAAGGGATGAAACTACCAAGAATCCTTAATCACAATATTTTCTTTTCCAGAAAGCAATACTGGAGGAAAACTGAGATCATGGGTGGGGGTAGCTACCCTGATCCCCACCCATCCTTTCTTCTTATAGATGGAAATTAGGTTGCACATATATCCAGGGGAGCCTTAAGCAGAAACTACATCTTAAGGGAAGGCGGGAACCAAGCTGACTGGCCATCCCATGAGCCTCAGGTCTTTTGGCACCAGCTGAGCACCCCCTTTCATGCTGTCACCAACGTGTGGACCCCACCTCATCAAAGCTCAGAGTCTGGGACCCATTGATCTTATTGCTCTCCCCATCCTAATGGACCCGCACCCACTCTTCGTACAGGTACATCAGGAACGTGGGCGTCCTTGAAGCCTGACCCGAAGGTGACATCTAGTGTCTGGCATAGGTCTTTACACTTACCTCTTGGCTCTCCCCCAGGAATGTACATAAGCCCCTTCCTGCCATCCCTTCACCCTCCAAAGTTTTGCAAAAAGTCCCCACCCTAGGCTTGTATCCCTTGATATTTTTAGGATGGGAGAAGGGGACTTTTTTTCATTTTTGATAAGAGTTGGAGGCTGTCATGTGAACAGCCACATCTAAACTAAGCTGGTGATGTCATCCCACCAGGCACAGTGGTGAAGACCTCCAGATGTCTTCCTGTGAACCAGAGTTCTCCCACTGGCTCTGCCTGTAGGGAGGAGGGGAAAGGCCAGAGATCAAATCAGGCCCAGAAAGACACAGGGGATTTCAATAGAAAGCCACTGTGTGGTCCATAAGCCCAGGAAATAGTTGAGTTGATTCACTGATCATCTCTAGCACAGAGATTCTTAACCTTTTCTGTCATGGATTCTTTTGGCGATCTGGTGAAGCCTAGGGTTCCCTTCTCAGAAGAATGATTTTTAAATTCATAATTGAAAGAAATTCTAAATTTCAGTTACAGATTGGTAAAAATAGAGATGTAATTTTTTTCCCATCCAAGTTCATAGATCTCCTGAAGTCTCTCAATGAGGGGAGAACAGACCCCAAGTTAAGAACATTTGCTTTAGTCTGGCGTGTCTCTGGGAAATCTAAGCACTGAGGAAGGAGATGTCTTAGCAAGCCAGCTTCCTCTTCCTCCCTGGCACACTCTCTTCCCTGAATCTGTTCTCTTACCTTCACTCCACTTAACCTCCAATCTCTAGTTGCAACTCCAGAACTCCCAACTCCCGGAACTATACTCTTCAGGGTCCGTGGACTAAAGAGTTGGACCACTGACAAGGAACTAGACTGGAAACACAAATGTGCAGTTTCTCACCTTTGAGAGTTGCCAGGGGTTCTGAGAAGTTAAGTGACTTATACACAGTCACATAGCCAGGATATATCAGATGTGGGACTTCAATCCAATCTTCCCTCACTCCAGCATCAGTACTCTATTCATCGTGATACATCGTCTCTCAAATTCTTTATGGTGATTAAAGACATATGTGTGTATATAAATATATGCTGTAGATATGCTATGTTAGGAGTTATGAAATACTAGATTAATTGTTGACTAATTAAAGCTGAGAATCATTCAAAGGACAATAGAGAGGTGTATAATAGATATAAGCAAGCAGCAAAACATCATTTATGAAGAACCACAGAGGAAAAATGGATTGAAAGTCATCCAAGAGATGAATGGGGGGCAGCTAGGTGGCACAGTGAGTAGATCACCGGCCCTGGAGTCAGGAGGACCTGAGTTCAAATCCAACCTCAGACACTTGACACACTTACTAGCTGTGTGACCTTGGGCAAGTCACTTAACCCCAGTTTCCCTGCCCTCCCCCAACAAAAAAAAAGAGACAGATAAATGGACAGAAAAGAAGGTGGGACATCCCAAGGACTCAACCTTGTGACATGGACCCCTTTGGCAGACTGGTGAAGCCTATGGACTCCTTAGAAGAATGCTTTTAAATGCATAAAATAAAATACGTAGGCCTGCAAAGGAAACCCAAGGGTTAGAAAATGAAGATGTCATTTTTTTTGCATCCAAATTCACAGAACCCCCAAATTTGGGCTCCCTAGTTTAAAGTAAAGGACATACTCCATACTCCAATAATATCAAAAATGCTAGGGGAATATCCCTGATGTATTGGGAAGATTCCCTGTGGAAGATTTGGGGAAGGGGGGACACAGCAAAGAGTTGCACAGGATGAGAAGGTATGGCCTCTGTATTATTTTTTTTTGAGGGAGGAAGGCAGCCAAGGTCACACAGCTAGTAAGTGTGTCAAGTGTCTGAGGCCAGGTTTGAACTCAGGTGTTCCTAAAGTCTGGACACATAGACAAAAATGCATATTTTCAAGAAATGAAACGACTGAAATTTTCAACAACATTTTATTTAATTAGAATATTAACAAATAACATCTTCAATATGATTTCCGTCATTTGTGATGCAAACGTTGATGCGCTTTGCAAGATTCACATGAATCCGATGCAGTTAACTCCACATTGCCATCAATTTTAGCACACTCGCTCTTTATGCGTTCAATCAAGTGTGTTGCATCTGTGATTTTCATTGAGTACACCCTCTCCTTTAGCATACCTCAGAAAAAGAAGTCACTGAACAACACAGAGTCTTCGGTGAAACGGTTAATGAGAAGTTAACGAGATTCCCTATGTGTCCAGACTTTAGGGACACCCTGTATTATCCTTGAAGTAATTCTGTATGCAATTTGTCATAGTGGTCAGAGAGCCAAGTCTTAATAATTACAATATTTACATAGAGCTCACTATGTGCTAAATGCTTTATAATTATCATTGCCTTTGATCCTCATAACAACTCTGGGAGATAGGCCTTATTAATATCTCCCTTTTACAGATGAGGAAACTGAGTTAGACAGAGGTTAAGTGGCTCACCCAGAGTCCCATAGCTAGTAAGTGTCTGAGGTCAATTTTGAGCTCAAATTTTCCTGACTCCAGGTCTGACGGTGTACCTACTGCGCCACCTAGTGGTCGTGAAATCACGCAGCCCTATGTTCAAGTCCCAGGCCTGACACGCACTGACACTGGACAGGCCATTTAACCTCTGGGCATCCTACACAACTCTAAAACTAAAAAGGTGCTGATGTTCATGGATAGAGGGAGTTTTCTCACTCTGTTCCCTAAATTAATGAAATCACAGGTTCTGGCTTATATATTAATGTGTGTATACATATATCTGCATATGTGTGTGTGTGTGTGTGTGTGTGTGTGTATATATCTATATATATATATATATACATACACACATTGTATGCTATATATACAATATGTGAGCATATACATATTTATTTACATATATGCATATATGTATATATTAGGCACACACACACTGAGTTTCCATGGCTAATGAATTCCTAAGTGTCCAAACTAACAGTGATAAGCTTTTCTGTACTTAGCCAGGCTAAATCTTCAAAAAGAGTGCTAGATGTGAGTTCAGATCCTGCCTCAAGTACTTCTAAGCTGTGTGATCATTTAAACTCTCTCTTTTTTTTTCTTTTGGAGGGGGGAAGGCAGGGCCATTGGGGTTAAGTGACTTGCCCAAGGTCACACTGCTAGTAAGTGTGTCAAGCCTCTGAGGCTGGATTTGAACTCAGGTCCTCCTGACTCCAGGGCCGATGCTCTACTCACCGTGCCCCCTCGCTGCCCCTCATTTAAACTCTCTTCACCTCAGTCTCCCCGTCTGCAAAATGGGCATGATGATGTCGCCAACCTTCCAGGGTTGCGGTGAGGCTGAAATAAGATATTATTTGTAAAGCGTTTCCTGAACCTTAAAGTGCTACACAAATTCCAGATATTGTAATTAATATTATTATAACTGACGGATCACCGGTTTTCTTATAATGTCGAGAGATTCAGAGAAAAACCTCCCCGTCTTCCTCCCTGCTCTACAGGTTGGCTGGGCCCCTGTGGGAGATTTTTATAGGAAAACATGGGCAAGAGTCCTCCCAGAGGAGAAGGAACAATATCTGTTTAGTTGAAGGGAGCGCCCATCAATGCATTGAAATATCCCAGTACGCATACGGTGATTCCAGGTTCCAGGGTTTCATCACCGTGAGCCTTGCCTCCTCCAAAGATCACAACTGTGAAATTATGCCATATATGCCTATACCCTTTGACCCAGCAATACTACTATGAGGTCTGTTTCCTGAGATGATTAGGCAAAAAGGAAAAGAACCTGTGTGTTCTAAAATATTGATAGCAGCTCTCTTTGTGGTGGCAAAGAACTGGAAATTGTGGAGATGCCTGTCAATTGGAGAATGGCTGAACAAGTTGTGGTATTTGAATGTATTTAAGAACAACTTTTAAGCAACCGGGTCATTCTATTATAAATGCCCAAATTAACCACAAAGATCCTATGAAGGAAGATGCTGTTTGAATCCAGAGAAAAAAGAACTGACATATGTGTGTGTGTCTGTACACACACATACAGATTTGTGTCTAATGGTAGCCATCCCAAACTTGGGGCAGGGGGGAAGGGAAAAAAAAAGAAAGTCACATGTCAAATTTGTTGTGTATTTGAATGGAATATAAGTTGTACTTAATGGATCTGCAATTTCAGGTGCAATCCTCTGTTTTTCTATCCCACTTTGTTGTGGAAATGCTTATTTCTTAAGTTCAGAATAAAATAAATAAAAAAATTTTTTTCAAAAAGATCACAATTGCTCTTTTAGTCATGAATCCATTTGGGGTTTTCTTGGCGAAGTGGTTTGCCATTTCCTTCTCCAGTTCATTTTACAGATGAGGAAACTGAGGTGCACAGAGTTATGTGATTTGCCCAGGATTACATATCTGAGGCTGGATTTGAACTCAGGTCTTCTTGATTCCAGGCCCAGTGCTCTATCCACTGCACCACAAAGCTACCCCTGCATATATCACAACTGCTTTTTTATCCAGAGGGTCTTCCACCAAGCAACTACTTTACTATAGCTGAAAAATTTATCACCAAGTAGGTAATAAGCCTTCTACACTTAGCAGAGGCTGATCTTCAGACCAACCTTGTAATCAAAGCTTTTCTCACTTGGCAGCAGAACCTGCTAAAGTTTGCACTCCGTCAGTATAACCATTGAGAAGCCAAAGAAAGCTGGGGTCTTCTCTAAGGATCAGAAGTATCAGAGGATGACTTGAATGGAGGATATGTTACAGATCTAGAACTAGAAGGGAATCTCAGAGGTCATCTAGTCCAACCCTCTCATAGGAAAACTGAGACCCAGGATGACTTGCCAAGATATTATATGTGCATGTACACACACAAATGTGTGTATATGAACATGTTCATACATGTGTGTTTGTGTACATGTACATACAAAACATATTTATACAGTTTTGTTTATATGTATGTACATATGAACATGTCTACGTAAGTCATGCTATGTGTGTGCCTTGTACATGTGTCCATATACATTGTGTTGTGCATATGCACATACGTCTTTGTATATTATGTACATTTCTCAATGGCTATGCCGACAGAATGCAAAACTCTGACATAGTAAGTGCTTAATAAAGGCTAATTGACTGATCGATCGGTATTCTATCAAGGCTTAGAGTACATGCCTGGCAAAAAATTGCATTTCTGTCTTCTGAAGCTGAGACTAGGTAAACTCAAAGAGGCTCATTAGTAAGTTCAATTCAGTTTGATTCAGCAACCATTTATTAAAGCACCTACTATGTGCTAAGTACTGGAGATACAAAGACCAAAAAAAAAATTCACAAAATAGTCCTTGCCTTCAAGGAGCTGATAATCTACTCAGGAGATACAGTGTTCACAAATAAGACCATTACAGCATGATCTGAGGACAGAAAAAACACAGGGAGGATCAGGAAAGACTGTTCATAAATCGTGAACTCTGAGCTCAGTCTTAAAGATAAAGGAAGGGAATAAACATTTACATAATGTCTACTCGGTGCCAGGCACTATGCTTAGTGCTTTTTACAAATATTATCTCGTTTTAATCCTCACAACGACCCTACAAGGTGGGTGTTATTATTAGTATCCCCGTTTTACAGTTGAAGAAGTGACTTGCCCAGGGTCAAACAGTTTGTAAGTATTTGAAGCCACATTTGAACTCAGGTCTTCCTGACTCCAGGAACACACTGTAGCATCAGCTAAGAATAAGCAAAAGCAAAAATCAAATAGGTGTGCCTTCCAAGCACAGGAGACAGTTTATGCCAGGGGTGGGGAACCTTCAACCTGGCACATATGGCCTGGAGGCCACCAGTTCCCCACCCCTGGTTTATGCAAAGAAATGCATGAAAGTGGAAAATGTATTATTGAGTTGGGAGAATAAGTAACAGCCCAGTTTGACTGAAATGCAGAGTATGAAGGGGAGTCGTGTGAAATAAGGCTGGAAAGAAGCCAGATGGCAGAAGGCCTTGAGTGATAGATTGGTGTTTTATCCTTAGGCAACAGAGAATTCACTTGAAAAATCTCATAATCATTAACTAAAGATACATTTAAATCGACAAACCTTATAAAGAAATAATTTATGTGCAATAAAGGATGTGGGGTTTCTGCAAGACACTCTAACCAAAGATCCTACAGGAATAATAAGCATCCATGAGACTCCCCTGGTGTTGCTATGTCACACCAGAAAGTGGGATGAGGCCCCATCATCCCTTGAGTGCCTGAACAGGAAGGCCACCCCTGGCTGGATAACCAGTCATCCAGACTCTTTCCTCTTCCTGCATCATCCAGAAGATCATTTTACCTGATGCATTGTATGCCCCCCAGTGGCCCATAATCCAGATGTGTCCTTGACCCCTCTTCCCTGGTCCTCTTCCTATCCCTGGGTGTCTCAAATTAAGCCACAATCCATCCCTTATGTGAATTAAACTATCACAAATAAAACTGTATTTCTATTAGCATTTGCCGGCTGGACTGCTTCTTCCAGGAAGCCTCCAAGGGCCAAAAAAGGAATTGTAATTGAATAAGAGTCTGCGATCCTAAAAGCACTAGGGATTACAAACTCAGGGTTTCAGCCAAGACTACAACCTGAGAGACATCTCTTAAAGTTACTTTTTATGTGTAATCCCAGTTCCAAAGCCCATTGTTATGAGACTCTTTCATTGGTGAACTCAATGCCCCTAATAAATGGACAGCCGCTTATTAGGTTTATTATGATATAAATTCCTTTGGTGAACAGGCAGGACTAGATGGCCTTGGAGATCCTTTTTCATTCTCCAATTCTGTTATTGTCTAACTATAGTTTTCCTGCACTGAGTCCCTCTCCTCTCCAATTTTTCCTCCACTCAGAAGCCGAAGTGTTATTCCTAAAGTGTCTGGGGTACATGGTAGTCCTGTTCAATCTGGGATATTCAGAGCCTAAGGTCAGGCTTAAGGTAGGTCTCTCTCTGTTGAGCATCCTTTTTAGGGTCTCACCAGAGGAAGAAGACCATATCTCTCCCTTGCTAACCCAATTTTCTCCAAGATCACACTCCTCTGGCATTTGAAGCTTTCCACATTTTGGCTCTGACCTGCCTCCCCAGACTAATTACACATCACTCCCCCTCTGATGTCTACTTTCCAGCCAAACATGCCCACTTATCTCCTGTTGTATTTTATCTCCTGTTGTACAGCATCCCCCCTGCCTAGAACACCCTCTTCATCTCCACTGGGCTGACTTTTCTCATCTATAAAATTAAGTAGATTGGACTAAATGGCCTCTAAGGTCCCTTCCACCTCTAAATCTATGATCTCTATACGCTGTCCTGTTAAAGGTTGAAATAGTGCCACTAAATGTTGCAATTATAGACATGCATGACACTGGCTGTTTCTGTGTTTTAGCAACTTGGCTGGTCTTAGGCCTTTATCCAAGAAAGATGACCTTGAAGAGCTCTTCCAGATGGAAATCCATGATTTAATATGACCCAGGGAAAGAGCAGACTTTTTGCTTGGATCAACCTTCAGGTGCCTTACCCTTCCATTAGATTTTCTTTTTTTAAAAATTAAACTTTATTGGTATCTTTTGTTGTTACATCACCTAAAATTTCCCCCATATTCCTCCCTTTTTCCTCTTCCAGGCAGTCATCTTATAAAACAAGAATTCTTAAAATAAAAAAGAGAAAGAAGAGGGAAAAAAATCAAAATTGATCAGCACATCCAAAAAATAATCTGAATATATATGCAATGTTCCATATTCATGGGCCTGCCACCTTTGTGCAGGAGAAAGAAGAGGATGTCTCTTCTTTGGAGCCATGTATGTTCTTTGTGATTTTCCAACATTATTTTAAAAACTATTTTGTGAATTTTGTTCTTTACATGTACATTGTGTCACTCATTATGGATATACATTGTTGCAGTCATTATGGTTTCCTTTGCTCTGCTTACTTTATCATGCATCAGTTCATGTAAGTCTTTCCATACTTCTCTATATTAATCATAGTCAGTGTTTCTTAAAGCACAGTAACATTCCATTACGTTCATGTACCACAACTTTTGTTTAGTCATTTCCCGGTGGATAGGCATCTGCTTTGTTTCTAGTTCTTTGCTATCACACAAAGTGCTGCTATAAGTATGTTGGTGTATATGGGGACTTTCTTTTTACCAATCACCTTGGAGGGATTTAAGACTAGGAACAGAATCTCTAGGTCTAAGGGCATGGACATTTTAGTTACTTGATTTGCACAATTCCAAATTGCATTCCAAAAGAACAGTATTAATCCATAGCTCCACCATTTGCCCTTCTTTCCACAACCTCTCCAACATTGAATGATACCATCTTTTGTCATCTTAGTCAATTTGCTGAATGTGGGATAAAACCTCCATTCAATTTTCAAGTTCCCCAAGGACAAGACCAGAGGTAACCTAAATGATGTATGCTCTTTTGCCCATAGTACAAGAGTCAGTCATTCACCTTGAGGGCACTTGATAAGATCTAAATCATAGGAACTAGAAGGAAAAGAGATCATTTGCCCAGTACTTTCTCATTTTACAAATGAGGAAACTGAGTTCTAGAATGATGGGGGGGGGGGGGTCAAGGTCTAACAGCTAGTAAGCAGCATGCCTAAATGCCTAAGAGTACCTGCTTAACTAATTACCTAAATACTTAATTGACATGTGTAGGGTTCCTATTGGGGAAAAGCCATAAAATATAGTAATAAATGAAAAGCCATAAAAACGTAAACTCTGTGAAAGGTGGAAGCCCAAACATGGTGACCTGTTAAAAATCATAACTTAGATACTGAATTATATTCTAGAGACTGAATCATAACTTAAGATACTATGACCTATAAAGCCATAACAAGAATATTATGACATATACGTGACTGGTATATGATTGATATACAAACTTATGTTTGGGCATAACATTTGGGCATAACATTGGCAGAAAACAAATAAACAAAATCCACCAATCAGTAGTGGTGCACTCTATAGCTCCTTCTCCCTTTGTCTGTTTTCTATAATTATCACAGGGATGTTTTTGGTTCTTAGCGGAGATTCACTGATTGGTCTGGCTGTTGCCCCGGAACAAGAATGATTAATATCTTGGCAGGGATCCATCATAGTGCCCCAAACATAAGTAACCCACATTGATTAAACTATGACCTATAATCAGTCTGGAGATACTCGGCCTCTTCCTTTGGTATCCAAAGAACACCCCGTGGTCAAGGGGGAGGTACAGGGTTCTCCAGACCAAGGAATTCTGAACCTTACAACATATGAGCGAAGGAGACAGAAATGAAAAATGCTATGGGGATAGTCTCCTGACCTTCATCAGTAGCTGCTTGAACAATGGAGCATGAAGGCCTATCTGTCCTTTCTCTACTTTCTCCTTTAAATATCATTTTGTTGTGTGTGTCAAATACTTCTTTTCCCCAAAGCCAGATAAAACCAGTCTCTCAGGTTAATATGGGGTAGCCTTCCAAAAATGCATCTCTCAACATTTCTGTACCAGAACAGAGAGATCTTCATGAGTTGTTGGGAACCAAAATAAATCCAACCTTCCCACCAATCTCCTACGAGTCAAACTTCTAGTGATGAGCTACTTGGCACTTAGCAAGGTTGGTCCTTAGATGGCAGAGCCAGATGTGGAACCCTTCTAGCTTGGTAGATGCTTCCAGAGCTTGAGTGTTTGAGGGTTCAAGGTCACCTCCAGACCCTAGTAAAGCAATCCAGGAGAATATCAGTGCACAACACTCATAATAAGGTTAAGTCAGGTTACAATGAACATCAAAGTCATCCTTGAAGAAGGCAAAATAGAATGATAAAAAGAAGTCAGAAGACCCAGTGCAAAATCCCAACTCTCTTACTTACAGAATCAGAACTCTAGAATCATAAAGGATATTAACAGGGGTGTGTGATTAAGTATTTAACAACCAGCCCTCCTGGGGAAAAAAATGTAGGCAGGCTGCACTTGTAAATTTAGTCTGCATTATTAACATTCCCTCCACAACTTCCTTAAGCCTAGACAATCAATAAAACAATAAATCAAGCCCTGATTTGAAGCATTTGCCAATTGCCGAGGTGTCAATGTCCACACTGAAAATTTAACATTGGCTCTCAAGAGCCAGTCCAAGTCCATTCCACCACACCCTGAGACCTTAGAGAACATCTCATCCAATGCCCTCATTGCTAAGACAAGGAAACTAAGGCCTGAACTGAAAAGTTTAAGTGACTTGTCCAAGATCTGACATTGAGCAAGTTACTTCCTGTCTCTAGACTTCAATTTCCTCCTCTGTCAAATCAGAGCATTAGACCGATCAAGGGTTCTCAACCTGAGGTCCGTGAACTTTTTAAAAATTGCTAACTACATTTAAATATAATTGGATTCCTTTGTTATTCAATCTGTCCTGTGAACTTGTCCAGTCAATCTGTAATTGCATTTTGCTTTATGCATTTAAAAATGTGATTCTGGGAAGGTGTCCTGAGGCTTCGCCAGACACTACCCAAGGGGTCCAGCACCCAAACAAGGTTAAGAAACCCATACTAGGTGATTTTTAAGGTTTCTTCCATCCCTGGAGCCTAAGATGCTTGAAATCACCAAAGGGCAGCTTGGGGGGAGGGGACACCATTATCACCTTTGGAGTGGAGAAAAGCCTAGCCTTGATGACAAAGGGTAGTGTAAGGGGGTTGGGGATGGAGGATGGGAGGGAGGGCAGGGAGAGAAGAGTAGGAATTATGTTAATACTTTAATGGAAGCTTATCTTATCAATGTGGATATTCCCTCCATATGTGCAGACTAAAACCCACCCAGGCCTTCTCATCTAAAGATCAGAGCTTATTGCTTAATGGACCAAGCCTGTGTTTTTATCTTTTTTTGGTCCATGTTTTTATTTATTTTTGCTAACAGGCTTCCACAGAGGATGCCCTCTCCCCTCCCCAATATCCTAGAGGTCTTTCTCTAGATCTTTTGACATGTTGAAGGTACCAGTGGAACATTTAGGCTGTCACTCATAACAAGGGGCTACATCCTCTGCCAATCATAGCTTTTTTTTTTAGGTTCATTTATTAACTATTTACTTTTATTAGATTTGCACAGATGTCAAGCACTGTTAAATTAGATAGTTGCAAAGAATTAACTCCCCTCCCCCAACCTCCTCCTCTTTGAGCCTTGGTTCTCTTCAATTGAGAATATGAATAATTGCATTACCAAGGTTTCAAAGCAACTACCACATAAAGGTGAATTCTATTATAGTCATCTAATCCATGTCGATGATGGAGATCACTGATTTCCCTGCACCCTATAGCTGCACTGGAGCTTATGACACTGAGAGAGACAGGCAATCATGACTTGCTGAAGAGGATTTAGACCCTGACCAAGATAAATGGCTCCCAAGCTGGTCCAATGATCTTCACTAACCTAGTTGTTTCCTGAATATTTGCATTTAGGATCACAGGTTTCCTAAACTGGATGGTGGGCATTTAAACACATGACAAATGAGAAGTGTGATTAGGGTGGCCAAGGTTTGGAGGGGCCAGTAGAAAATGAGTGTTTCCTCTGAATTTTGCATTAATATTTATTTGAACTGATCCTGTGGGAAGGGAAGGTTAATGGATACTGTAGTCTGCTAAAAGATAAGCAACTCTGCAAAGAGGTACAGATTTATAGGCCTCCCTTATCTCTCCCCAGTGGTCTCCCTGATGCCATTCTGGAGCTGAAGTCACTAATGGAAATAGTCTGCAGTGTACTTGAACTCACCATTCACCTTTCCAATGAAATGACCTATAAGGCCCCCACTTAATATAAATCTATAATCCTATGATTTCATAGTTCCAAGACTCTCCCCCAGTGAGAATGTTGAAAAAATAGATTTTTCTGCCATGAAACAGCTTTGAGCTTTCAGTGTCTGTCCCAAATATTTGCACCTGGGACACTAACTCATTGGACTAGCCTTCTAGTCACATGTCTTAATACGGACAATATACATTTTTCATCCACTTTGCTTTTCTTGTTAGGCTGACCTCTTGAAAAATCATGGCTCTTTCTGAAGAATCTGTAATGTGCTCTTGGACTTGATGCAATTAGCAAATCTGCTTCACAAAGAGAAACAGTTGGAGAAACTGGTCATTTATAAGGAATCTTTTTTTCTGTTTGGGATCTTAGCAAGACAGCCTCTATGGTGGGGGAGGGGAAATACTTTTGCCAAGCAAACATCATCCTGTTTTAACCTTTCCTAGGCATGAATAAACAAAGTTTCCTATATATTTGCCCTCTCTCATGCATATTTTCTGCTCGTATAGGTTCCCTCTTCCACTGCTGGTACAAAAATCTGAGGAGAGCATATTCTTTTTTCCTTTTTTTAAAAAATATACTTATTTATTTTAAGCATTCTTTTCTTTTTAGATTTTGAGTTTCAAATTCTCTCCCTCCCTCCCTCTCACTCTCCCACCAACTGAGAAGGCAAGCAATATGATATCAGTTATGCATGAGAAATCATACAAAATATCTTTCAATATTAGCCATATTCCCCCCACACCCAAGAAATAAAAATAAAGAGAATGAGAAAATTTTGCTTTAATTTGCACTCAGAATTTATCAGTTCTCTCTCTCTGGAGATAGACAGTGTTTTTTCAACATGAGTCCTTCAGAATTGTCTTGGAGTATTGTATTGAGGAGAACAACTAAGTCTTTCATAGTTGATCATCATGACAACATTGCTGTTACTCTGTACCATGATCTCCTGGTTCTTCTCACTTCACTTTGAATCAGTTTATATAGCTCTGGCCATGTTTTTCTGAAACTACCCCTTGTCATTTCCCACATCACAATAGTTCTCTATCACAATCTCATGCCATAACATGTTCAGTCATTCCCCAATTGATGAGCATCCCCTCAATTTCCAATTCTTTGCCACCACAAAAAAGAGTCACTACAAATATTTTTGTACATATAGTCCTTTTCCTTTACCTCTGATTTCTTTGTGACACAGACCTAGTAGTGGTATTGCTGAGTCAAAAGGTATATGCATAGTTTTATAGCTCTTTGGGCCTACTTCCAAATTGTTTTCCAGAATGCTTGGACCAATTCACTATTGCACCAACAATTCATTAGTATACCTATTTTCCCCTCATCCCTTCCTGCATTGGTCCTTTCCAATAGGTGTAAGGTGGTATCTCAGAGTTGTTTTAATTTGCCTTTCTCTAATCAATAATGATTTAGAGCATTTTTTCATATGACTATAGATAACTTTGATTTCTTCTTCTAAAAACTGCCTGTTTGTATGCTTTGACTATCAACTAGAGAATGGTTCTTATTTCTAATACATTCTATTGAATTCTGTTTTATGGGTGAGCTGCCTTAGCCCATTCACATTCACAGTTATGATTACTAATGTGTATTTTCCTCCATCCCATTTTATTCTTTCTTCTTTTCTTTCTCTTTTTATCCTGTCCCTCTCCAAAGAGTCTATTTTGCTTCTGACCACTGCCCCCCTTAATCTGCCCTCCTTTGTATCATTCCTTGCCCTTTTTCTTATAGTTTTCCCCTCCTATTTCCCTAATGGGTAAGTTACATTTCTGAGTGTGTATATATCTCCTTCCCTCTTGGAACCAATTCCAATGAGAGTGAGGTTCAAACATTGCCTGCCACCACCACCACCCTCATTTCACCCTCCACTATAAAAGCTCTTCCTTGCATATCTCTTTTACATGAGAAAAATTTCCCCCATTTATATTTCCCTTCCCCCTTCTCCCAATGCATCCCTCTTTCTCACCTCTTCATTTTTTTGGGAGGTCATTCCAACATAATCAACTCACATCCATGCCCTCTGTCTATGTGAACTACTTTTAACTGCCCTAATAATGATAAAGTTCTCAGGAGTTATATGTATCATCTTTTCATAGAATGTAAATAGTTTAATTTTATTGAGATTCTTATGCTTATTCTTTCATATTTACCTTTTTATGCTTCTCTTGAGTCTTGTGTTTGAATGTAAAATTTTCTATTTAGCTCTGGCCTTTTCATCAGGAATGTTTGAAAGTCCTCTATTTCATTAAATATCCATGGTTTTTCCCTAAAGGATTATACTCAGTTTTGTTTGATAGGTTATTCTTAGTTGTAATCCTAGATCCTTTGCCTTCTGGAATACCATGCTCCCAGCCCTCCACTCCTTTTACATGGGAACTGCTAAATCTTGTGTAATCCTGACTGTGGCTCAACAATATTTGAATTGTTTCTTTCACATTTTCTTCTATTTTTTTCATTCTTTTGACTTTGTTTTTTTGTTTCTTGATGCTCATTTCTAACTTTTAAGGAATTATTTTCTTCAGCAAGCTTTTGTAACTCTTTTTTCATTTGGCCCATTCTACTTTTTAAGGAATTCTTTTCTTCAGTGAATTTTCATGCCTCTTTTGCCATTAAGCCAATTCTGTTTTTTAAGATGTTGTTTTCTTCAGTATTTTTTTTTGGTGCCTCTTTTACGAAGCTGTTACATCTCTTTTCATAATTTTCTTACATTACTCCCATTTCTCTTCCCAAAATTTCCTCCTCCACTCATCCCTTTCTTTAAGTCTTCCAGGAACTCTTGTTGGGCTTGTGTCCAAATAGCATTTTTGATTTAAGCTTTGTTTGTAGCTGTTTTCACATTGTTGTCTTTTAAGTTTATGTCTTGGTGGTCTTCCCTGCCACCATATTAGCTTTTCATGGTAAAATTCTTTTGTTGTTGTTGTTGTTTGCTCATTTTTCCAGACTATATCTTGACTCTTAACTTTATGACAAAGTTGGACTCTGTTGACCTTGGGGAGGGGAGGCACTGTCCCAAGCTTTAGACTTTTTCCTGCTATTGTTTTCAGAGCTAATTCTGGGGGTCTGCAAGTTTTGGGTGTTTCCAAAGTGGTGTGATCCAGAGAGAGGTATAGTCATTGCTGCCCTGATTTGGGCTCTGGTCTTTACACAGGAAGGGCCCCTGCTTCCCCATAGCTGCAAGCACTGGTGTTCCTCTTTGCCCTGGAATTGCAACTAGGGCCCCTGCTCCCTTGTGACCAACTCCCAGCACTCCTCTCCACCATGGAACCATGACCTAGAACTGCATATGGGCAATAGAGCTCAGAATCAGCACCAGCTGTATCCAATGCCAGCGAAGGGTCTCCTCTAATCTCTTTCCGACCAGTTATTGACCCTCTTACCATCCTTGGGCTGAGAGCTCCCATGTATGTGGACTCCAGTCAGGCTTCTATCCCACTGTCACAAACTGTTTCTGCCAACCTCCTACGTTTTCTCGGGTTGGAAAAATGTCTCACCCCCAATCTTTTTGTTGACTCTGCTGCTCCAAAATTTGATTTGAGGTATTATTTTAAAGTTGTTTGGAGGGGAATGTTGAGAGAATTCATCTGGGTTGCCCCTAATCTACCATCTTGGCACTGCCCCCTCTCAGTTTATTTCTTATCATTTATTTTGCTATGTTTAAATCAGTTTGAACCAATATGACGCCTGGTTGATCAGATTAAAAAAAAAAAACATTGGTGAGAGCCAATGGGTGGTTTTTGTGTGGGATGCTGGCTCAAAGCATGCATTGAACCTAGGTTAGCTTTCAAGGAGCCAATTACTGAGGAAACTTGGCCAGCATAGATAGGCATATGCCTCAGTAATTACCAACATGTTCTTGATCACCATTTAGGGGTAATCTGTGATTTCTCTGTTCTTTTACTAGCTTACTCTCTCTAAGATATTTTTTAAAGAGATCCCTAACACTCTCAAGATGGTATCACCCCCATTATGGATATGATATTATATAGTTAGGTCAGCTTTTTTTTTCTATAAGTGCTATTTCTATTTCTTAGTATAACATTTTGAGGATGGAAGTGATAGTGTTCAAATATCGTGGTTCCTTTGTGATTAAAAGAGGTCATTATAAAAAGTGACACATTTGTTCCATTTTACCAGATAGAGATAGGAACTAGACCCGTAATTTCACTATTATTGGGAATCCCAAGTGAAGAAACACCCTGTACCCATGCGAGTCCACCAGAGCCCAGATTAAGGAAATTCCCTAGAGTCCACACAGCCAGTATGTGCCAGAGTCAAGATTTGAACCCAGGTTTTTCTGGCTTCAAGGTTGCCTCTCTATTCACTATGCCAAGTCACCGTTACAGTTTATCTCAATTGTCCTACTGCCAGTTTCAATTATCAATGCACTTGATTTAAGGGCTCCATTTACTCGATTGCTTTTCACTGTAAGCTGATCTGGCTAATAATCCTCCACCATCCCGTTATGTATTGTTTTATAATTGAGGTTGCATTTTAAGTTTGTTTCACCCTTAGCTTCCATCTCTTACCATCTGGCAAAGAGAATGAAGTACTTGCTAGAGAAAGTGATTGCTGGACTATTTTGTCCTTCTCCTGGCAACTAAGTCAGGTCTTTGAAATGGTTGAAGGAAACTGTGATAAATGAAGTCAAATACCTTTGTCTTCTTCCATTTTCCATATTAAGGGCTCATTTAAATAGGTCGAATGGAAGCTTTTCCAGTTGTTTATAGCATCTTCTCATCTTTAGCCTTTCTTTTAATTTAATGTTGATTTTGACCTTGGCTAACATGGTGGGCTGCACACATATCTTCCTATTTGTAAAGATAGTCTGATATTGTTTAGTTCTCTCCATGTTTCACACCTTCCAACTCTCTTCTATTTATTTATTTTTGAAGACTGGGTCTCCCTATCTTGCCAAAGTTGGAAGTGTAGGAGCCAATTACTCTCATTGGCACCAGAGTTTTGACCTCCATTTTTCTTGTTTGGTTGGTTTTTTGGGGAAGCAACTGGGGTTAAGTGACTTGACCAGGGTCACGCAGCTAGTAAGTGTCTAAGGCCAGATTTGAACCCAAGTCTTCCTGACTCCAAGGCCAGTGCTCTATCCTCTACACTATTTAGCTGCCCCTAACCTCTGTTTTTCTACCCCGGCTGATTTACCCCTCCTTAGGCAAACTTGTGCCCCACCTCCTTTCCAGAGGCTCACCATATTAATGCCATGCACTAAGCAGATGCTCTCTTCCTTTGGCCTACTGCAGCTCAGAACTTCTGAGTTCAAAAGTTACACCAGCCTCAGCCTTGCTAGTAGCAAGGATTACAAATGTGTAGTAACATGTATACCTTCCCAACTCACTTCTAATAATAATAATAGATAATATTTATATAGAATTTTACCTATTACATATCATTTGATCCTCACAACAACTTGTGAGGTAGGTACTGTTATTATCCACATTTTACAGATAAAGACACTGAGGCTGAGTGTTTAAGTGACTTGCTCAGATTCAGTCGGTAGAATTAGAACTCAGGACTTGTGACTCCAAGTTCAGCACTCTATCCACTGTCACCTAACTGCCTTTCTAGAAGAAAGTGGTCATTGTATGTACATGTGAGGCCTCTAAGTTGTCTACAATTTTTGATCTCTTCCAATTCTTGATCCTAAATCATATTTTCTGATATATTTCCAACATAGATCACTTCCCTCCCCAGTGCCCACTTTTGCATTGAAGTTAAGTATATGTCAGCTCATTGAGAAGACTTCATCACACTCTTCAAGTAATTTCTCCTCTGTGGAGCCTCATAAGCTGCTGTTATCTTCATACAGGTCTTTTTGCTCATGTTCCTTATGAACACTGCCAGGAGACATGACTAGGTGTCTCAGGGAATGATATGCCTTTGGGATAACACCTTTGCTTACATCACCAAGGAGGGCCATCCTGCCAGTTAGCCATGACTTCCTTTTGTCTTCTAGTTTCATTTATTACAAGAATATGGATGTTGATGGACAACTAGGTGAGGCAGTGGATAGAGCGGCAGATCTGGAGTCAGGAAGACTCCTCTTTGTGAGTTCAAATCTGGCCTCAAATATTTACTGCTGTGTGACCCTGGGCAAGTCGCTTAACTCTGTTTGCCTCAGTTTTTCTCATCTGTAGAATGGGCTGGAGAAAGAAATGGCAAACCACTCCAGTATTTTTTATGAGAAAACTCCAAATGGGGCCACAAAGAGTTGAATACAACTGAAACAACAGATGGATGTTGATCTGGTGTGCTCATCCAACTGTACGTCAGGTTAGAAAAAGATTAACATATAAGTGATACAGTGGCTAGAAAGTGGGACTTGGAGTCAGGAAGACCCAGGCTCAAATTCGGCCTCACATAGAGGTTACTTGACTTTTCTGTGCCTCAGTTTCCTCTTCTGTACCTATCTCAAGGATTGTTGTGAAGCTCCGATGTGATAATGTTCATAAGACTCTTGGCAAACTTTAAATTGCTGATAAATGCTCGCTATAATTAGATGATTTGGAGTTCTTCCAATTACAGAATCCTCAAAATCACAGAATCCCAGAGTTGAAAGGGCTCTCAAATACCCTCCAACTACCCTCACCTGATCCCCTCTACAACAAACCTAACAAGCACTCATGTAATAAATTGTTGTTGAGTCATTTTTCAGTCGTGTCCAACTCTTTGCAACCCCATTTGGGGTTTTCTCAGCAAAGATGCTGGAGTTGTTTGTCATGTCCTTCGCCAGCTCATTTTACAGATGAGGAAACTGAGGCAAACAGAGTTAAGTGACTTGCCCAAGGTCACACAGCTAGTATGTGTGTGAGGCCAGATTTGAGCTCAGGAAGATGAGTCGCCCTATCTCCAGGCCTGGTGATCTATCTACTATGGCGCCACCTAGGGACACCTACTAAGCACAATATTCCAGATGTGGCTCCTTATCAATACGAGAATCAAATATAAAGACCTCTCTTTGGTTTGTAAAGGCCTTTTTGACCTGAATCCTTCTTACCTTTCCTATTCTTACACTTTTCTTCCCTCTATGCATCCTATAATCCAGCTATGTCGGTCTAATTGCTGTTCCTTACACACAATGCATCTCTCACCTCTGTGCTTTTTCACTGGTTTTCCCCCCATGCCTCCTCACCTCCACCTCTTAATGTCCCTGGCTTCCTTCAACACTCAGCTGCAATTCCACCTTCTACAGGAGGCCTTTCCTGTCCTGTCTCCTGCCAACCAATTGCTAGCACCTTCCCAAGATAACCTTCCATCTTCTCTACCTGAATCTTTTTCTTGTTCACTTTGTCTCCCTCTCTCTGTCTCTCTAACTCTGTTTCTATCTCTATCCCTGTGTTTCTCTTTCTCTCTCTCTCTCTCTCTCTCTCTCTCTCTTTCTCTCTCTCTCTCTCTCTGTATATATATACATATATGTATATATATATATAAAATTATCCCCATTTTACTGAGGAAAAATGATTGCTATATAAATATTATATGTACCTAGTTTTTTACACATTGTTTTTCCCTTTCAAATGTAATGCTCTTCATGGTTTCAGAAAAACCTGGGAAGATTTATTTGAAATGATGCGAAACAAAGTGAACAGAACCAAAAGAACATTGTACACAGTAACAGCAATATTGTACTGGTCAACTGAGAAGCATTTAGCTACTCTGATCAATACAGTAATCCATGACAATTCTATTGGACTCATGATGAAAAAAGCTATTCTCCTCCAGAGAGAGAGCAGATGAAATCTGAGTACAGATTGAGATTGATAATCATTTAATATCAATTTAGTAACTTCAATAAGGGTTAGAACCTGAACTAATCAACCAGAAGAAAAGCCTGGACCTAACAGCTTCTTTGTTCTCTGAGTAAACTCAGAGAATACCTTTTCTTATGTCAACAAGCCCAGATGGGGCCGACTTAAGAGCATTCTTTCCTCTGTTCATGGCCATTAAGGATGAGACCCTTAACTCAAGACACTATGTTAAATAATAGGACTTTTTCTTATCTTAATATTTTATAGACTTATGTTATGGTATGGTAATGATAAAGAAAATACAGATGTCCTGGATCGTAATTTCAATCGACATTTTGTCATCTCTCTTATCTTACTGTATTTACAACCTATCCAATTAAAAAATTCCTTTCTTGTACTGTGATTAAACATACATGGGGATCATAAATTTTGAGTGACACAGACATGCTGAGCTGGGACTGTTCTCAGATGCATTTAAGCTTTCTCATTCTTTTGTTCAGTCAGTCAGATTTCATCTGGCTCCATACATGTATGTATTCTGCTAGCTTTAAGGGAATAAATGAATAAATAATAATATAAATATATACCACCTAGCCTGTTTGCCTCCTTTAACCAAACTTTCAGGTCGACAAGGTGTATTTTTTTTTTACTTTCTTTATTTTTCTTGTTTTTTGTTTTTTGGTTTTTTGGGGTTTTTTTGCAACATGGCTAATTTGGAAACACGTTTTACTTGACTTCATACATATAATGGAGATCATATTGCTTGCCTTCTCAAAGGGTAGGGGAGGGACTGAAGGGAGAAAGAAAATGTGTAACTCAAAATTAAGAAATGAATGTAAAAAAATTAAAAGACTGAAAAGAAAAAAGAAAGTGGAAAGTAGAGGAACTATGGAAAAACTAAAATAAAAAAGAGAAGGAGAAGGAGGAGGTGAGGTCAGAGACAGCTTCATTTTTGTCTCTTGCCTTTGTATATGAGTCCAGTCACCTCTGCTTCCTCTATCCCAGGCTTCCACCTGTCAGAGCCTCCATCAAGGACAAGTGACTGATTCACCTCTAAGGCTTCACGTCATCTGTTACTTATGTATGACAAAGCTCAAAACAACTTACCTTTTCAGATGTTTGGGGGTTTTATTTTATTTTGTTTTGTTTAGGCTTGTGATTTCTTCAGTGTGGGGAGCAACTGGGAAAGGAAATTCCGTCTATCCATGCTGATGGACAATTTAAATGCAACTTTAAAATCTCAGAGAATGGCCCTGGGACTACTGAAAAGTTAAAGAATTTCGCCGGTATCAAACTGTCAGTATGAGTCAGAGGCAGCATAGAATCAAGATCATCCTGACTCAGAGGCTGCTCTCTCCTTTGTACAGCAATTTAATGTTTACAAAACACAGGAAGCCAATGATGTGCCCATGAACCTCAGGTCCTCTGCTTTTCCCTTGCCCTGCCCCAGCCTCTATGAGTCACCAACCATTTGCCACTCATTGCTGTCTGGCAGGACTCACTGAATGCTTTGCTTCATATATAAATAGGATAAAGGAAGATCTAGGGCCACAATGGGGTCAGGGTGCATTGTGGGAACTCATGCAATCTCCAGTTCCCCATGGAGAGCCTTAGAAAAAACTCAAGGATGCCTCAGGGGCCTGGAGAGTCAGAATGTCCCCTCGCCTGCTCCCAAAAGCCTGTACCAATCCTTGCAGATTAATCTTTAATGGGACACCAAGGGAAGGAGTCCAAAGGGCTCTGACTCCCTTCTAGAGGCCTGGAGGGAGCTGGACCAGGTTGGCCAGTGAAGGACATTGACCCAAAGGACACTCTCCCACCTCTGCAATTCACTTTGTGACCTAGAAGGAGCCCCTGCTCTGTACCTCAGTTTCCCTATCTCTAAAAGAAAGAGTTTGAACTGAATGGTCTTTGAAGACCCTCCCAGCGATATGAGCCTAAGAATAACCCTGTGGTTAAAGATAATAACTGCAAACAATTCGTGACATACAGAAAGTCAGCACCGCACAGAATCTTCTTTTCCATTCTTCCTCATATAGTGAATTGTTCATATTTTTTGATGTTTGTTAAGTTCCTGATAAAAGAAATTTTTTTTAAAAAACCAAAAGTAAATTAAAGTTAGACTCCCAATGAAGAAGACAGAAAATTATTAGGGAAGAAAGCAGCGTTCAAGTCTATACACAGAACTTGGGTGTGGGCATGGTCAATACCCAAGGAGTTGGGGTCTCTTCAAGGGCAGGTGCTCCTGGGCATCAGTGACCCACAGTCTTTTTTTTTTTGAGGGGGGAAGGCAGGGCAATTGGTGTTAAGTGACTCTCCCAAAGTCACACAGCTAGTAAGTGTGTCAAGTGTCTGAGGTTGGATTTGAACTCAGGACCTCCTGACTCCAGGGCCAGTGCTCTACTCACTGCACCACCTAGCTGTCCCAATGACCCACAGTCTTAACAAACTGCCAGAAGCTCAGAGGGATTATTGATGCAGAGCTGCAGGGTTAGAAGGGTCAGAGACAGGATTAGAATCCAGATCTTCCTGACTCCAAGTCCAGTACTAAGTCACCATGTAGAAATAAAGTGAGTTAAATTTGCATGCAATCACTGATGATCTCCTGAGTTTTTCCATTTCTTAGTCTCAGCTCTCCTGTTCATTTTTCTTATTTTTCTACTCTTCTGCTCTTCATATAATTAAATATTATATGTCGATATAAGAATAAATAAAATTTGTATTAAAGAGAGATAGACAGAGAGAGATAGAGACAGAGAGACAGACACAAAGAGACAGAGAGAGATAGAGAGGGAGACAAAGAGTGAGAGAGAGAGGGAGACAGAGAGAGAGACAGAGACAGAGAGACAGAGAGAAAGGGGTTTGAAGGTACTCCTACCCCCCCAGAAATGATTCCTTGAGTAATCCTTATTAAGGAGGTAAAGTTGATCTTCAGGGTCCTCTCCTTCCCTGCTGGGTCCCCCTGTGCCTGGTGCTCACTCTAAGTAATTAGGAGGAAAGCAATCAGATCTGGTTGTCCAAAGGGCTCAGGGATTTTAGACAGCCCAGGGGATCAGAAATAGCACTGGTTAGACTCAGAAACAACAGCTGAATTCTAGTCCAGGTTTGATGTGTGACCTTAGGCAAGTCACTTCCTCCCTATGGGACTAAGTGTCCTCCTCTACAAAATAAGACAGTTGGACTAATAATAGCCAGCATTTATATAGCGCTTAAAGGGTTGCTAAGTGGTTTATAAATATTATCTCATTTAATCCTCACAACAGCCCTGGGAGGTAGTTAGTAATATTATCATCAATCCCATTTTTCAAATGGGGAAACTGAGGCTGAGAACGATCAAGTGATTTTCCCCAGGTCACAAATCTAGTAAGCATCTGAGGCTGGATTTGAATTCAGATCTTCCTGAATTCAGTTCTGGTGTTCTACCCACTGCACCGCCTAGTGTGGAACATTGCATGTACTTTCAAGCTTAAATAAAGTGTTGGTTAATTTTGCTGACCTGTCTCCTCCTGGGGGACGGATATATTTTGAAAGATAGCAATGTAAAAAGTGAGCAGAACCAGAGAACATTATACACAGTAACAGCCACATCGTGCGATGACTAACTTTGATAGACTTATCTCTTCTCAGCAATGCAAAGATCTAAGACAATTCCAAAGGACTCATGATGGAAAATGCTGACCACGTCAGAGAAAGAACTATGGAGCCTGAATGCAGATCGAAACCCACTATTTTTTCTTTTGTTTCTCTTTTTTCGTGGTTTTTCCCTTTGGTTCTAACTCTTCTTTACAACACGACGAATATGGAAATAGGTTTAATAGGATTACACATGTAGAGCCTAGATCAGATTGCATGCTGTCCTAGGGAGGAGGGAAGGAGAGAAAATTTAGAATTCAAAATCTTATAAAAATGAATGTTGAAAATAAAAATAAATATTTAAAAAAATAAAGCAATATAAAAATGAAAGATAGCAAGAGCTGTTTGTTTTTAAAGAAAATAAATAAATAGAAATTTCCTGGTAGGGATACAGGCAGCATTAGAAGTGTGGAAGAGGATAAAAGATGAAGCAGAGCTACGTCAGGGATTAGTTTAGCTTGGCGTCAGTTTACCTGGTCTCTGAAATGGGAAGCATAGGACAGAGTAATGGCCATCTGCTTATACAATAGTTGTGGTTACAGGTAAACCCATTTATTAGTACCTGGGGTTGAAGGGCTTTGAAGAGGCCAAAGGTGATAATTAGCCTGGCTCAGCCACAGGTCCAAAGGCTAGTCACTGGCCCGATCAGATTATCAGTGATTAATGGGAGAGGCTACTCTGGGTTTTTATCTCAGTCTCTGTAGGACAAAATGCTGTACAGTGGCTGGTTAGGAACAGTGAGGGACATGGGCTTAGGGAGGCCTGGGTGCCTTGATGACATTTTCTACCTCTCTGGATTTCAGTTTTCAATTATAAAATGATGAGATGAGTCTAGAACAAGGATTTGTAACCTTTTTCACATCGTAGACAGCTTGGGCATTCTAATGAAGCCTATGAACCTCTTCTCAGAATAATGTTTTTTAAATGAATAAAATTAAATACACAGGATTACAAAAGAAACCAAATTATATTGAAATACAGTTATAAAATTTTTTTTAAAAAAAAATACAAGTTTGTGAGGCCCAGGTTAAGAGGTCCTGGGATAGATTGTCTTCAAAGTACCTGCCAGCTTTGACATCCTATGTTCTAAGGTCCCTTCCAGTTCAGTCATTCTAACATTCTCTGTCCTAAGGTCCCTTTCAGCTCTAATATTCTATGTTCCAAGTTCAAATAACTGCACCTCTGAGCTTATAGGGATGAGATTCAATCAGGTTTCACGCTAAAATTTCTCGTATTGGCCCCCAGGGTCTTCCCTGGAAAGAGATGTCTAATTCTCCAGAGAAAAAGTGAAAGGGTCCTCAGTTATTGTGCAAGCATTCAGGCTAAAACATATCAAAGACAGGACAGGTTTTATTTAACGCAAGATAAGTCACAAAGTAGAAAAGACTCATACTAAGCCCATGAGAAGGAGCCAACTGGGGTCATTAGAGAGTTGACTCCTTTCTCCCTGGAATACATACATGTTCTGCATAACTCACAGAACTCATGGAGATCAAGGCCTGGGTTTGTTTCTCCATACAATGACTCTATACCATGCTACTCATCAGCTCCATTTCCTGCTTGGTTTGTGAAACTTCCTTTGCTTGGTCCTTGAACTTGGCATTGTCTGGGAACCCCTCCTCACCTCTCCAGGAGATTTAGTTTGGAATTTCAGTATGGTCCAGGAAGTCTTCCTCTTCTCTCCAAGAATCTTGGCCCAGGGGTCGTTCCAGGTGACTCTCTACTTAAAGTCTAGGAGGCCTGGTCCTGGAATTTCTCCTTTTGTCCAGAAGCTCATTGCTACTTTACTGCTGCTGGCTCCAATTCCTGCGGCACCTAGGCTGACCCAGATTCCCCTGTACTTTCTGCCGTTGCCTCCAGCCTCTGATGCCTCTGGGGCCCTGTGATTCCCTGGAAGGTCTCAGAGATGTATCAGCTTCTCCTCTAGAAGCATAAGCAGGAGTCTTTGTGTGTTTTCCCTTCCTCTCTGCCCTGGTTTTCTCTATGTCTCTCTGTCTTTGCTCTCCTTCTGAAAAACTAAGCCCAAGGGTATGGCTCAGGTGTATGACCACGGATCAATCAATCATAATCAAATGTGGTGTTTATGGGGAAATTTACTCCTTGTGTATGGAGTCAATGTCCATGTCAGGACAAAGTCTCCATCAATGGATAGCAATGAGGAGCCTCAGCAATGGAGACTCAGGGCATCTGTCACCTCATAGTCTCTTCCATGTCTGATTCTCTAAGTTTTGAAGTCTCTTCCAAATACAGCATTCTGTGTTCTAAGGCCCCTCCCAGCTCTGACATTCTGTGTTCTAAGGGCCCTCCCAGCTCTGACATCCAATGTTCTAAGGCCCCTCCCAGCTCTGACATTCTGTGTTCTAAGTCTCCTCTCAGCTCTGACATCCTGGGTTCTAAGGGCCCTCTAGGCTCAGACATTGTAAATCCCAAGGCCACTCCCAGTTCGAATATACTTTGCTCTAAGTTTCCTTCCAGCCCTAACATTCTAGGTTCTGTGGTTCTTCCCACCACCTGGCATTCTATAATTCTTCAGTACTGGCTCTTTTCTCAGCCTCCAGGCCGCACTGCTGGGCAATCTGGTTGTCTCATCCTCTTCAAGGACTAAACCTATATGAATTTATATTGATACTAAGCCATAATCACTTAGTACAAAGGCCTTCCCCTGGTGATCTGCACTTTAAACTGAGAATCTGGGGAACTCAATACTTTACCTCAATGGATTAATGGTAACTTTTTAGGCATTGTTGAGGGTGGAGAAAGTTATTCTGGGGTCGGAGGAACCTTCCTGGAGCTCTTATAGCTAGACCAAGGAGACACCTGTCTACTCAGTCTCTATCTAAGGCCAGCCAGCCAGCAAACCTGTCTCCACCACCCAGGAGTTGTATGGCCCAGGGCAAGCCAGTCTCACATCCCGGTATGTCAGCTTTCTCATCTGTCGACCGCAGGTAATAATAAAATGCTATGAAAAGTGGGAAAATTATAACCTGTATTTCTAAGTACCTTAAGGTTTGTTCTTTCCCCGTGGCAACACTGGCAGCAATCTGTCCATGGGCACACAGTAATATGCATCTCCCAGGTTTGTTGATTTGTTGGTTTTTCAAACACTTGATGGCTACCATTAATGCAGCATTGGGCCTTCCATTCTTCCTCCTTCACTCTCCCTACATGAATGGCTCATGTATTTTTGTGATCATTTCTAGAACACAGAGATGCTCAGAAGTTGGAAGGGCCCTAGGCAGCCAGCTGATCTAGAACCTGTAACTGCACAAGAATCTTCTCTACATCGTAGGCATTACAAATTAAAAGCAGGAAGATGCCTTAGAGACCATTTAACTCAACTCCCTCACCTTAATGAAGAGGAAACTGCTGAAACAGGGCTTGGTCTTGAAAGTCAGCAGCCTCAAGGCATCTGGGCAGGGAGAAGCCATTTCTACCTAGAACCTCTGGCTAGTTTTTTTCCTTCGAGAGCTTAGAGTCACCCTAAACTCTAAAGGAGGGAATCAAGGTCACGGGTGCTTTCCCCCAATTCTTCCAGAATGGATTCTGTTTATAGTATAAACAGAAATCGGGTTTCCCAATTGGGTGGAGTCCCACCCATCCTAGTTTACAAACTTTCACCTTGGGGGGCCCCAAGTAAGTAGCACTCAGTTATGCCCTTCAAAGACAGACCTTTTCAGGAGTGGGGTCTTGACAAATTGGAGGAAAAGGCTGGATCATAGATGAATAATTAGTTATTAACATAATAGTATACTATTAATTTATCTCATATAATAAGACAAGGACTAGATTGGTGATTTCATTGCTATAGGGAACTCACAGATGGAGAAATTCCCTCCATCAATACAAGGGGCACCTTCTCAGTAACTTATAATGTTAAAGTGTTGCCTAAAGTGGAGATGTCAAATTCAGGGGCTGAACCAAATTAAAATGTAATTGGGAAATATTTAACAAAATAAATAAAAATACAATAAGCATAGATAACATTGCATCTTAAAACCAAATCAATATGCAGCCACAGAGATTGTTATGTATAGATTAGTGGCCCCCATCTCTATTTGAATTTGATCCTAGAGGCTCAGAGAGGCTAAGTGACTGCCCCAGAGCCACAATCCATAAGTGTGAGAGAATAGACTTGAACTCCGACCTTCCCAACCAGGTTTCTATCCACTTACACCATGCATGCTTCCTTAGGATCACAATAAGAGTTAATGTAACTTTTGCAAAATACTTTATTTATCTAATCATTTCATTTGATCCTTACAAAAACTCTGTGAGGGTCGTGTTATTATGTTAATTTTACAGATGAAGAAATTGAGACTGAAAACAGAAGTAACTTGTCTCAAGTCACACTGGTAGTCAGTGTCTGAGGCAGAATTGAAGCTCTGGCCTCCCTCTAGCTGGAACACCAGATTGCCTCCTTACATAATACTATAGCTGTTGGGGGAACTTTCTGTTTACTCAGTATTAATCATTGGCAAAACAGGTATTTGATATTCTCAGGGGTGGGAATCTTGGCACGATAACAGCTCATATTTACATAGTATTTGAGTAAGTGCTACTATGAACACTGGTCCTCATAACCTGATACCTAGAGTTCTAACCAATAAATCACACAGCCTCCCTGATGTGAAGGTCAAGCACAACATAGTGTGGATGGCCTCCCATTCCTACCCCTGCCCCAATAACCACACATTTCTTCCCCACCCCCAAAATTCATGCCCTCAGATAGAATAGAGTAAGAGACTAAGTTCCCCAAATCGAAGGGGTGTCCATCAGTTGGAGAATGACTAAACAATCTGTATTTATTTATATGATTGCGTTAGAGTATTATTGTGCTATAAGAAATGACAAGCAGGACGATTTCAGAAAAACCTGGAAAGACATGAATTGGTGCAAAATGAAGTGAGCGGAAGCAGGAGAATTTGTACACAGTAACAGTATTGAGGTTCAGGTTAAGATTTGGGGTGCTCAGCACCCCAAAATACTGACAGACCGGATCCTGCCCGAATGAATTTGACCCAAGCCTTCTTTCAGACAAAAAGAAAAACAGTTTAGGAGCCTGAGCATTTGTATTGCTTGTATTGACAAGCGGGTCAGAACAATCTGACCCAGATTGAGTCTGAGCTAGATTGAATCTGAGCACCTTCATGGTGGCAAGATGGATTTTATATACAGAAAGACTGTGGGAGGGATCTAGGGGTGGCCAAGTAGTCTGGGGTGATGGAGGAGGGATTTAGGGAGGATCT
Organism: Trichosurus vulpecula; assembly: GCF_011100635.1. Classification (NCBI taxonomy): domain Eukaryota; kingdom Metazoa; phylum Chordata; class Mammalia; order Diprotodontia; family Phalangeridae; genus Trichosurus; species Trichosurus vulpecula. The sequence goes on from NC_050574.1 coordinate 53,888,062, forward strand.
TGGAGGAGTCTAAGGAGGATCTTGATGGGACTGGGGTGACTAGAGGTTAGACTCCAGGAATGGGATTAAGAGTGGGAAATAGCTGAAGGCTGTAATGGAGGGCTAGGCTAGGTTAAAAGCAACAGATTTGGGCATGAAAAGCTTGTGGCCTCAAGAAAACGTCAGATCAAGTGGGAAGATTCAAGGTGAGGTTCAAGGGGGTTCCCAGAGCCTATGCCCCATCAACAGCAATATTGTTCAGTGAAGAATTGTGAATGATTTAGCTGTTCTCAGCAATGTAATGATCCAAGACAATCCCAAAAGACTAATGAGGAAGCATACTATCCGCTCCCATAGAAAGAATGTATGAATACAGACTGAAACATGCTATTTTTTCACCTTCTTCCTTTCATTGTTTTTCTGTTATTCAGGTCTTCTTGTACAAAACAACTAATATGGAAATGTTTTACATGATTGCCCATGTCTAACCTATATCTGATTGCTTACCCTCTCAGGGAGGGAGGGAGGGATAGAATTTGGAACTCAAAACTTTTAAAAATTGTTTTAAAATGGTTTTAACATGTGATTGGGGGGTAATAAAATATATATTAAAAAAGAAAAAGAAATCAAGTTCACTGGGCAGGTCTCCCTGTTTCAAAATGGAAAGAAGGAGTGGGCAAGAGAGAACTTTTAAGCAATACTTTAAAACATGTTTTGAAATGTAACTAAATTGGTGCCAAGGTGGGGTGGGGAAGTGACCGGGAACAAGTTGACAAATGAGTGGGTTTTCATACTTTCTTTCCCCAGTGACTACATAGTGACCTAACTGGTTACATACAAGAACCACTAGCCAGCTATTGGAAACAGCTGGAAGCCAGCCCCAGCTCTTGAGCCATTCACACCAAACTGTGACTTTAACAAAACACCCTTAGCAAAGTCCGAGGGTTCTCATCTTCACTCTGTCACTGACTGGCTGTGGGACCTTGGACAAGTAATCTACTTCCTCAGGGCCTCAGTTTCCACATTTCTAAAATGAGCTCCAGAATCCTTTGTTTCTGAGGTCTCTTTCAGTTCTGAGTTTCTATATTTTGAGGGATTCTTTGACACCACCTTCTCTCCTCCTCCTCCTCTCTTCCCAGGTCTGTAAGGGAAAGCTCTAGATTAGGAGTCAGAGAACCTGGATTTGAATCCTGGATCCACCACTCACCACCTGGATGACTTTTTAAGAAAGCCATTTTTTTTTTCCTGGGCCTCGGTCTCCTAATCTGCAAAATGAAGGGGCTGGTCTCCAAGGTCCCTTGCACTCTTCATAGTCTATGTTTTAAGATACCTCCCAGCTCTAAGTTCAAGAGACAACATTACATAGTGGATAGAGATCTGTAATACAAGGAAAATTAGGAACCCCTGAGTAACCCCTAGCTACTGACGAGCCCCCTAGGATCCGGTGATTCCTTCCTGGAATGTCAATAGATAGGACCATCCCACTGAGAGATAACTTGATAGACCCTTCCTGGGAGATATCCCTGGGACTCTGGGACTCCACCAAGGAATGTAAATGAGATTATCCCACTAGTACGATAACCTGACTGAATCTTTTGATCAGCCAGGACCTTTGTTCCTCTTCCCCCCTACTCTGTACCCCCATATCCTATATAAACCAAGCCATCACCCCAACACATTTGCCATTGATTTGTGGTGCCGTACCCCGATGGCCGCCGGCTAATAAATTCTCCACTTAAAACTTATACTCTGTGGTGTGTCTCGCTCGCTTCTGGTACAACAGATCCAGCCAGGAAGGTCTGGGTTAGAGTCTCACATTTGACTGGTCACATATTATCTGCATGACCCTGGACAAGTCACTTAATTTCTTATTGCTCTAGGTAACTCCCTAAAATGGTGTTTTTAACCTGGAGTTGGGGAGGGGGGGGTTACACACACAACACACACACATACACGCACACACACACACACACGCATACACATACATATTTTTACTTCTTTTTTTAAAAATAGAATTGTGTTTCTTTCCAATTACATGTAAAGACAATTTTTACATTCATTTTTATAAAATTTTGAGTTCCAAATTTTGTGAATATATTTTAATCACCATATTTCAACATAATTGATTTTAGTTGCAATTCTACATGTTTTCATTAATTTATTATTTATTTGTTTGTTTTGTGACATTTTGAGTTCCACATTGTCTCCCAACCATGCATTATACTTATACACACACACACACACACATACACACACACACAAACATGCACACACATGCATACATACAGAGATAGAGAGACACATACACACACAAGGAAATACAATACATGTATCCATATATCAGTCCTTTCTCTGGAGGTGGATGGCATTTTCCTTTCTAAGTCCTTCATAGTTGACTTGAATGACCATATTACTCAGAATAGTTTAGTTATTCACTATTACTCTTCAAACAATATTGCTGTTCCTGTATACAGTGTTCTCTGGATTCTGCTCATTTCACTCAGAATTATTTCAGCAAGTCTTTCCATGTTTTTCTAAAACCAACTTGCTTGTCACTTCTTACAGCACAATGGTATTCCATTATATTCGTATACCACAATTTATTCAGCCTTTCCCCAATTTTCAGTTCTTTGCCACCACAGAAAGAGCTTCTATAACTCTTTTAAAACATAAAGATTCTTTTACTTTTTCCCTGATCACCTTGGATCAAATAGTGGTATTGCTGGGTCAAAGGACATACACAGTTTTATAAGTCTTTGGGCATAATTCCAAATTGCTCTCCAAAATCAGTTCACAATTCTACCAACCATATACCAGTGTCCCAATTTTTCCATATTCCCTCCAGCATTTGTTATTTTCTGCTTCCATCGTTTTAGTCACCTTGATTGGTACAAGGTGGTGGTACATCAGAATTATAGTTATTTTTATTTGCATTTCTCTAATCGACAATGATTCAGACCATTTTTTATGTGACTATATATAGCTTTGATTTTTTCTTCCAAAAACTGTCTGATCATATCTTTTAACCATTTATCAATTGGAGAATGATTCATACTTATAAATTGATTCAGTTCTCTAGATATTTGAGATATGAAACCTTCATCTGAGAAACTGGCGTTTTCCGCAATTGTCTGCTTTCCTTCTGATCTTGGTTACATTGGTTCTATTTGTATGAAAGCTTTTTAATTGAATATAATCAAAATTGTCCATTTTACATCCTACAATGTTCTATCTCTTATTTATTCATAAATTCTCTTATTTATAATTTTGAGAGGTGATATATTTCATGCTCTAAAAATTTTCTTACGCTATCTCCCATTTTGACCTTATCTTGGTGAACAGTGGAAGATATTGGTTTATGCCTAGTTTTATGAGACTGCTTTCCAGTTTTCCCAGCAATTGTAATCCTATACATTTTGTTTTATTTCATGCATTTAAAAACATTGTTCTGAGAAGGGGTTCATGGGCTTCCCAGACTGGCAAAAGGGTCTGGGACCCAAAAGCACTTCAAAGTAGGGGTTCCTACTTTAAGATGGTTGGGCAGTTACAGAGAAGGTGCTAATCTGCATTGGCATTCCCTATACACATTGAAATCACAGTTCTAAAATCCTTTGGAGCCCAGCTTCAGTACCCCAGCCTTATCCCCTTCCCATTGTTTTCCTCTGTAAAGTGTTTGGGATCTGAAATGTTGCTCTCTATTGCATTTAAAAGAGGTATCCTAGGGATTAGGGCCAGCTAAAAGAAGTGGATACCTTGTTAACATAGTCACATAGGGTAACAATGGGAGATTAAAGAGAGAAAGGCCTGAGAATCCCTGATCTAGAAAGAATTTCTTGGGCCACCCATACCCACCCATACTTACGCAAAAAACTCCCTCAGCAACATACCTTAGAAGTGATTATCCATGCTCCCCAGAAAGACTTTGGAGGGAGGAAACCTACAACCTCCCAAGCCACCTTTGAGTTTCTTAAAACTGCCAAGGAGTCTCATATACACAGATTCTCCCAGTTTCCTATTAGATTTCCTTAAGATAGAACTGGGGCACTGTTAGAAATAGCAAGAAAAAATTCAATTAAACCCTACAGCCACTTTTCCATCTTTGCTTCCCTAGTACTGTGTCTCAAGGATTTTTTTTATCTTCCTGAACTGGACGTCTGATTTCATTGGCATAGAGAGCTCTCCAATGAAGAACTCCCTTTAGCCAAAGCAGATCAGCCTCAATTTGTAGTCTTTAAGAGTCATCCAGGGCTCTAAGAGGGTAAATCACCTGCAGAGGGTTAAGCATCCCCCATAATTTAGAAGCAAAACTTGAACCCAGGTTGTCCTGACTCTGAAGGCAGCACTCCATCTGCCACACCATGTTACACAGACGAGACCATTGACAAACACGACTTTACCTGAATGAACACAAACTTGATCATGAAAGATGGCTTAGCCCTGATGTGGATACAAATGGTGTCCTAAGGGTAAGTAAGGGTCACTTTCCCAAGCTCTCTGAAGGGGTTTGAGGCTCATTCTACACCCATCCTGTAACTTGAGGGTGGCTTAATGACCTTTCCGCCTTATCTTGAAAAACCATACAGCTTGTACCAAAAGAATTGCTTTTGTCTCCCTCATCCTGTGTTCCCTATCCTGTCATTCATCTTCCTTATCCTGTGCTGTGACAATTTTTCCTTATCTTGGAAGCAACCATCTTCCTCACCTTGTTTGCTCTCATCCTGTCCCTAAAATCCCCAGAAGAAACCCTAAAAATTACATCATCATCCTACAGGCTGTATAACTTTCTGTCTATATAAGTCTGGTTCTTTTCCCATATCAGAGCCTTTTGTTTAGCTCCTTGCTAAATCTCAGATCTGTGTGCTTTTGCATCCATAAAGCTCCCAATGGCTACAGAGAAGGTCTAAGTGAATTATTTCACATTTGAACGAACTCTCCAAACTCTGACCTCGCCAGCCCTAACCAAGAGTCCTGCAAGCACATGTATAACCCCTACTCCCACCCCCCCCCACCCCAGAGCAACTCACATTCCCTTTCTAGGTCTCCTTGTCCCCATTTGTAAAAGTCAGAGACTTCCAAGTTACCTCTCACGTCTAATTTATGTCCTTCCAAGATCTAAAGGCACAGTACCTTGCACCTGGTGGGTGATGTATAAACACTTGTGGAATTGGGGCGTATGAATGTGATGGAGTAGTTCTATAGTATATGAAAAAAATGAATAATAGAAATTCAGAGAAGTGTGTCTAAACTGATGCAAAGTAAAATAAGCAGAACCAGGGAAACAAAGTACAAACTGACAGTTACGACATAAACCTAAAAGGTTCTTCACCTTTCGTGAGTTCTGGACCCTTTGGGCAATATCTGGTAGTCGGTGAACCCCATATCAGAATGATGTTTTAAATGAATAAAATAAAATCTATTGGATTGCAAAGGAAACTGATCATATTGAAATAATTGGTTTTTTTTTTAAGTTTAGAGACCTCAGGTTAAGAATTCCTGAGGCAAATGCAAGGAGCAACAAAACCCCCAAGCCAGCTGCTGTGTAATTATCACGACTGAGAAACTAGACCGTGTTGAAAAAATGCATCTTTCTCCCATCTTTGCAGAGACAGAGACAGTGGGTATAGAATATCTGATTTTCTGTTTTACTTAATTGATGTTGTGGGTTTTGCTGAACTGTTTTTCCTTCTTTTTTAAAAAAATTCTGTGTTACAGGAAATGACTCTGGGTAGGATGGGGTATATTCAGAAATAAAGAAGCTGTGAAAACAAAACTAACAATAATATTTTTTAAATGTTTGTGAAATGGAGTTGGCTTTTTCTGCGTTTCAGAGTGGGAGAGTGTTATCCTTTCCCCCTCCTCCTCTCATCTGGGGTGTCAGCAGATTCCCAACCCCAGAACACAAGGAGGTGAGGGGGACCTGGAGCCCGCTGACCCAGATCCACCTTTGGGGCCTAGGTGCACATAGGAGTGTCCCCTTTCCCCCACTCCCCAGCCTACTGGCTGGGACAGAGGTAGCTGGTCACTCCAACCTCTACCCGAACACACCCATCTGAAGGCACACCTACTAGACCAATGCTCCCGCAGAGAGCAGAGAACACACCCATGAGAGGGAGGGAGAGGGGGGTGGAGTCATGGCCCCAAGCCCGGGCTCCAGTTGGTTGCTACAGCCAACACCCTTTTGGTGCCTAGCTCTCATCCCCAGCCGGCAGCCGCTACTGCCTGCCTGGTCTCCGCCTGCTGCTGACCTGAGAAAAGAGCTCCTTAGGGTCAAGGCCATGGCTCAGGCACCCGCTGGTCTGGTCCCATGCCCAAGCACCAAGGGGCCTTTAGATCCAGCTCAGATTAAGCAACTCATTTGCAAGGGCCAAGAAGCCAAGAAGTTTGCCTACTGTCCCTACAGTAACTTCCCAGTGGGGGCAGCTCTCCTGACTCTGGACGGGAAGATTTTTTCAGGTAAGCCCAAAGTGCACCCCTTCCCCCATCCCCTGCCCTTAGGTACAGAAAAAGGCAGAGAGAGAGCGCTAGACTTGGAGGGATGGAAACCTGGATTCAAATGATGCCTTATGACAACGGGTAAATAATCTTTCTGGATCTCGGTTTTCTCATCTATAAAATTAGGGATTTGGGCTATATGGCCTCTGAGGTCCCTCCAAGCTTTAAATCTATGATTCTGTGATTCTCCTCCAGGAGATGCTCCTGGTAACTTTCAAATCTTAGAAGATCAGTTAAAACCAACTTGTAAATAAAATTGTATTTCAGTAGGATACCTTTATGCTGTTAAAAGTGTTTTTTTAAACAGAAGGTTTTTCAAAAATACTAAATTGTGGATTAAAAGACCAACATTTTACTCTCTGAGGGTATATCCTCACAGTTGTGGCATAGAGCATTCCAAAGGGCCTTTTTTTTAAAACTTAATAGTATTTCATTTTTTTTCCAATTACATTTAAAGATGGTTTTCAGTGTTCACTTTTACAAGATTTTGAGTTCTAAATTTTTTTCTCCCTTCCCCCTCTGCAAGACAAAATGCAATCTGATATAGGCTATACTTTACAATCATATGAAACATATTTCCACATTAGTCGTGTTGTGAAGGAAGAATCTGAACAAAAGGGGGAAACCACGAGAAAGAAAAAACAAAAGGAGAAAACAGTCTGCTTCGATCTGCATTCAGAATCCATAGCTCTTTCTCTGGATATGGATAACATTTTTCATCATGAGTCGTTTGGAATTTTCTTCGATCATTGCATTGCTGAAAAGAACTGTCTATCAAAATTGATCATCACACAATGTTGGTGTTACTGTGTATGTTCTCTTGGTTCTGCTCACTTCACTCAGCATCAGTCCTTCTAGGTCTTTCCAGGTTTTTCTGAAATCTGCCTGCTCAGCATTTCTTATAGCACAATAGTATTCCATTACATTAATATACCACAACTTGTTCAGCCATTCCCCAATTGATGGGCACTTCCTCAATTCCTCAATTTCCAGTTCTTGGCCACCATGAAAAGGACTGCTATAAATATTTTTGTACATGTGAGTCCTTTCCCCTTTTTCATGATCTCTTTGGGATACAGCCCTAACAGTGGTATTGCTGGGCCCAAGGGTATGCAGTTTTATAGCCCTTCCAAAAGGCCTTGAACCACCACTGCCCATCATCACTAAAGCAAAGTTGCCCCTCTCCCCTAAGCAGGGATGGCCAGTTTTCTTTGGTGTCTGGCTGGGGAGGTGTGGGCTTCATCCAGGACCCAGGTACGTCATCCCGTAGGAGCTGGGGGCAGTAAAGGGAGGTGAAAGAAAGGATTTTGTACTCATTGGAAAGACTGAAGGTACTGGAGAGAGAACAAGTCCTCTTGGTGATTAGGATGGAATGAGACCTTTGAGGGGAAGACCCAGCATTAGAAGCTAGAAGGAACCCTAGACACCCCTTCTATTCCAATCGATTTATTTTACAAATGAGGTGACTTGAGGCCCAAAGAAAAGGAATGATTTGTATAAGGGCCTCCTGGGAGTAAGCAGCAAAGCTATGATTTGAATCCAAGCCCTCTGACTCAACATCCAGCTCTATTAACATTATACCATGAGGTAAATTGCCTTGTAAGGTGAAGAGGCAAGCATAGCCTAGGAGAGACAGCACGGCTTCGTAGAAAGCAAACGAGGCCTGGAATCCACTGACCCTGGTCTTAAACTCCACCTCTGTGACTTCTAGTTGTGTGAGCAAGTCACTTCCTCTGTGTCTCAGTTTCCTTGTCTGTAAAATGGGGCTTGCAATGCTTCTAATTAGAAAAAAAATCCAGAATTTCTGTGATCATATACTTGCCCCAGGTCACACAGGTAGTAAGCATCAGAGGCAAGATTTGAACCAAGGACCTCTGACTCCAGAGCAGTGTTCTTTTCACTGCACCATGCCCAATTGCCCAGCAAAGGAGATGATGCATGCCAAGTGCCCTGTGTAAATGTCAATTGTTATTAATATGATCCAGGGCTTGGATCACCTCATGGCCCCAGTGAGCATAGTTCTGAGAATCTCTCCATGATGGCCTCCATTGTATTAGACCCTGAAGAACAGCTTTGTGCCCCTGTAAACCTGAGATCAGCAGGGATGCTTATGGCGGCTGGGTCATAACCACCATTTTCTCTATAACTCCTGTACTCTGGCCCTCACACATATGGGCCACATACCAAGTCATTAATAACTACAATTAAATCCTCATTACATCATATCCCATTGTATAACACCTCTCTCCCAGCATGGTGGTAAGGAGCAAATGAGATAACATTTATAAAATGCTTAGCATGGAGCCTGGCATGTAGTTGGTGCTTAATATGACATAACAGTCTTTGACAGAAATGATTATTTCTCTCTTGTATTGAATGACTAATTATTGAATTAGGACCAAGGTTCTTCCCCTTTTCTACTTCATTCAGAAGTCAGCCCCTGTAAGCTTCTCAGGCAGCCTTTGAAATGTAGGGCTTCTACTGAAAGGAATAACTCAGATCTCTTTGAAAGGTAAAGTTAGGTGTGTTCTCAGACAGGTCTGGGGAAATTCTCTTTGACCAAAACTGAGTGATCTGAGTCAGGTATCCCAGACCCTCATTAGACTAGGTCCACCTGTCATTATAATACTCATTCTCTCACTAATTGTCAAGCAATGCCCGACTCTTCCAAGGGCATATAAGTGTTGAGTGGGTTCTATGAGGGGTCTTTGATCTAAGAGAGAATGCCAAATGACCACCCTTTTATTAATAATATACTAGCATTATTAATAAGACGATTAATTACACGGGAACTATATCTCTCAAACTTTCTTATACAGCATAGTAATAAAATGCATAGCACAGAGCCTGGCACATAGTAGGTGCTTAAGATCAGATAACAGTTGTAAAAGGCTTAGCACAGATCCTAGCACATAGTAGGTGCTTAAGATCAGATAATAGTTGTAAAGGCTTAGCACAGAGCCTGGCACATAGTAGGTGCTTAAGATCAGACAATAGTTGTAAAAGGCTTAGCCCAGATCCTGGCACATAGTAGGTGCTTAAGATCAGATAATAGTTATAAAAGGCTTAGCACAGAGCCTGGCACATAGTAAGTACTTAATAAATGATTATTCCCTTATTACATGACCAATGCTTGTGCTCAGTTATGAATAGATGCTCCCAGGTGGGAGACAGGAAAAGGGGAAACCAAGGTGGAGGTCATAAGGTATAACAAATAGAAAGAAGGAGTGTTGACCTTGGGGCTGGAGCACTAATGGCAGCTGCCATTGATAGAACTCTTTAAAGTACATTATCTCATCTAAGCCTCTCATTGACCCCAAGAGAGAAGAGCTATTATTCTGTTTTAGAGGAACCTGAAGATCACAGGCAACAGGACTTGGCCACGGTCACAAAACTGGTGGAATTCCGTCTATCAGTCAGTCTACCAGTCAATATTAAGCACTTACTATGGGTCAGGCACTGTGCAAAGCTCTGAGGGCACAAAGAAAGTAGAAAACATGGTCCCCAAGACAAGGTGATAGAATTTAGACTGAGAGCTAGAAGTGACCTCAGTGGTCGGTACAATGCTCTCGTTTCAGAGAAAAAGTAACTGAAGCTGGGAAGGTGAAATGATTTGATTGAGGTAACCCAGAGAGTCAGTATCAGAAAAAGGACCTTATATTCCTACAGGAGAGACAACAAGTAAATAACTAGATGCATCCAAGATAATCACAGTAGATGAGAGGAAAGCTCAGATTCAAATTCAGGTCTTCCTGTCTTCAAGTTCAAGGTTATCCACTATGCCAGCTTTGAGCCCAGAGGGTACTCAAAGGGAGCTCAGAGGCTGCCTCATCCATCCCCTTCACTTTACAGCTGAGGAAACAGGTTCAGGGAGATGCGTGACCCGCCCAGTATAACACATTTGGTGTCTGAGATGAAATTCAAACCCAGGTCTCCCTAGTCTAGCACTCTAAACACCACACCACACTGCCTTTCATAGGAGATCCAGGTTTGAGTGCCTCTGACTCTGGCCAAGTCACTTTGCTTTCCTGATCCTCAGTTTTCTCATCAGTAAAATGAGATTCAGCCTGCTGGTAGTATCTCCCTCTTGGGGTTGTTGTGGATCAAGAGCCTTCCTTTGTCAAGCATAAAAAGCTCTGGGAAGAGGGAGCCATTGCTGTGCCAGTAAAAGAGAGAGGTGCATCCAGGGCATAAAACAGCAAGGGAATTCAAGGTGTGGGGAGTCTTCTGGGAAAAGATTCCTGCCCCCCCCACAAAAAAACCCTGAGAAGACATACATAAGAAATAAAAAATGGTCCTTGTGCTCAAGTAGCCTACAGTCTAGGTAGGAGAAGGCACCAGTCACTATGATCAGAGTACCAGGACTGTCCCCAAACAAAGTTCCCCTGATTGTGCTGGTTAGAACTTTGGGACACTGACACCCAAGAGATCAGGACTTCTTCAGTCCTAACCTTTGGTCCATAACCCTGTTCTTTTCCCAGGAGTTACTAGCATAGCACGTGTTGGCCAGCCATGTAGGGTTTCAGGGTTGAGTTGGGAAGGCAGAGGCATTGCCTTTAATGGCCTGTCAGGAAGCAGTTACTGGTCTATATCTTGCCACTGGACCCAGATGGTTCCAGAGGAGAGAGCGAGGCTGGTGACTTACACTTAAATCCTATTCACTTGCAAGTCATGACATCGCCTTCCTGATGTCATGGTCCCAACTTGGCTAGAGCATGGGGACAAACTTGTACCTGTGTGGCCTTGATCAAGTGACTTGAGCTTCCTGGGCCTCAGTTTCTTCCTCTGTAAAATAGTGTCAAATAGGAGATGGCCAGCATCCCTTCTATCTCTAAATCCAATTTCCTCATCTGGAAAAAGAGCCAGTCAATCAATGAATCAACAAGCATTTGTTAACCACTTGTTATATGCAAAAGCACTATCCAAAGTGCTGGAGGTATAAATAGGAAAGTGAGTCATTCCAGGCTCTCCAGGAGCTCCAATTCTCATACAGGGAGACAACTTAGACAGGAGGTTCTTCTTTCTTTTTTTTAATCAAATTGACCAAAGGTTTATCAATTTTATTGGTTTTTTCATAAAACCAGCTCTTTGTTTTATTTATTAATTCAATAGTTTTCTCAGTTTCAATTTTATTAATCTCTCCTTTGATTTTCAGTATTTCTAATTTGGTATTTAATTGGGGATTTTCAATTTGCTCTTTTTCTAGCTTTTTCAGCTGTATGCTCAGATCATTGATCTCGTTTTTCCCTGTTTTATTCATGTAAGCATTTAGGGATATAAAACTTCCCCTAAGAACTGCTTTTGCTGCATTCCATAAGTCTTGGTATGTTGTTTCATTATTGTCATTCTCTTGAATGAAGTTATTAATTGTTTCTCTGATTTGTTCTTTGGCCCACTCATTCTTTAGAATTAGATTATTTAGTTTCCAATTAATTTTTAGCTTATTTTTCCATGGTTCTTTGTTACAAATAATTCTTATTGCATCATGATCTGAAAAGTGTGCTTTGACTACTTCTGCCTTTCTGCACTGGATTGTGAGGTTTTTATGCCCTAGTACATGGTCAATTTTTGAGTATGTGCCATGTACTGCTGAGAAGAAAATATATTCCTTTTTATCCCCATTCAGTTTTCTCCAGAGGTCTATCATATCTGCCTTTTCTAAAATTCTGTTTACCTCCTTAACTTCTATCTTATTTATTTTGAGGTTAGATTTATCAAGTTCAGAAAGGGGGAGGTTGAGGTCTCCCAATATTATAGTTTTGCTGTCTATTTCTTCCTGTAACTCCCTTAACCTCTCCTCTAAGAATTTGTATGCCTTACTACTTGGTGCATATATGTTAAACAATGATATTGCTTCATTGTTTATGGTGCCTTTTAGCAGGATATAATGTCCTTCCTTATCTCTTTTAATTAAATCTATCTTTACTTTTGTCTGAGATTAGGATTGCTACACCTGCATTTTTTACTTTAGCTGAGGCGCAATATATTTTACTCCAGCCTTTTACCTTTACCCTGTGTGTATCCTCCTGTTTCAAATGTGTTTCTTGTAAACAGAATATTGTAGGATTATGGTTTTTAATCCATTCTGCTATCCGCATCTGTTTTATGAGAGAGTTCATCCCATTCACGTTCACAGTTATGATTTCTATCTGTGTCTTTTTCTCCATCCTATTTCCCCCTTAGACAGGAGGTTCTAACTACAAGTCAGATGGAAAGATCCCATGGTTCTGAGGGTGCAGCAGCAAAACAGATGACAAAGTATCTTTAATGTTTCCATTAATAAAATCCTATCATTTCTGGATACTGACCAATTGGCGATGCCAAGAACTTTGATGGGTAAAACTTTCTTTTCTGCAGGTCCTGAGAAGGCAGGGACTGTAGCACCCACTGAAGTTGCTAGACTGATGAGGTTAGAGTAGATCAGTGACTACCTGTGGTTCTCAGACCCATGAAGGTGGCCAGGGAGTCATTGAAGGGGATCTAAGAATCCATATTATCTCATTAAATGACTAAGTACAATAAATAAACAAACATATCTCCTATAGCCTGAATAAATAGTGTGCTTTGTAACATTTATGGGTTACCATTTTTCTTTTCTTTTTTTTTTCAGTTAGATGTGACTTTATTATTTTAGTACATAAAACAAAATTTATGCAACCAGAGCAGAGGCTGTGGATGATTCATATTTCCAGTTGGGTGGGAGCACTCTCTTGGTCTTGTAGTACCGAGCCAGCTGGTGAATTCGGCTCTCGTTCAGAATCAGACGGAATTTAGAATCCTTATCCTTTCCGTTTCTCTCAAGATGCTTTTGAACAGCAACAGCTTTCTTGATCAAGTGATAAAGATCTTCAGGAAAATCAGGGGCAAGTCTCTAGGACTTTAGAATTCTCAGAATTTTGTTGCCAGTTACAAAGCGTACTTGTGCCATGCCATGAGAATCCCTCAGGATCACCCCGATCTGGGAGGGCGTCAGGCCTTTCTTGGCCAGCTTGTAGATCTGCTTCTTCACATCATCTGAAGTGAGCTTCAGCCACATGGGCACGCTGTGGCCGTACAGCAGCGCCGATTGGGACAAGCCCTTCCCGGGAGCATGCATGCAACCCATGATGGTGATGAACAGGCAGTGAAAGAGTGGGTTGCCATTTTTCAAATCATGATAAAGTGCTTGATTTGGAGGGGTGAGAAGACCTGGGTTCAAATCTGAACTCTGCCATTTGCTACCAATAAGACCCTGGGCAATCATTTGGGCCTCAGTTTCCTCATTTGTAAAATAAAGGGGTCAGCCTAAGTAGTAACCTCTGAGTTCCTTTTCAGATCTAAATCTATTGTTTCTGAAATGTAATGTTGTAATTAATATAGCTGCTTTTATCAAGTTGCTCTCTCCACAATTTGTTTAGCCATTCCCCAATTGATAGACATTTACTTTGTTTCAAGTTAGCTGTCACAAAAAGTGCTGCTATAAATATGAAGACTTTCTACTTATCAATGCCTTCCTTGGGGTATAAGTCCAGTAATGGAGTCTCTGGTTCAAAGGGTATGGATATTTTAGTCACTTTATGTGCATAATTCCAAATTGCTTTCCAAAATGGTTGTATCACTTCACAGGTCCACCAACAATGTATTGGTATGCATCTCAGCTCAAAACCCTTCCAATATTGACTCTTGGCATTTTTGTCATCTTTGCTAATTTTCAGGGTGTGACATGAAACCTCAGGGTTGTTGTGATTTACTTTTCTCTTATTAATAGCAATTCAGAGCATTCTTTCATGTGGTTGTGAATAGTTTGCAATTCTTCTTTGGAGACATGCTTGCTCATATCTATTGACCTTTTATATATTGGGGAATGGCTATTAGTTACATATATATGTGTGTGTTTATACATATATATGTATATGTACATACATACATACACATGTGTGTCATGTATATTTGTTGTTGTTCAGTCATGTCTGATTCGAGTAGTTTGCCATTTCCTTCTCTAGTGTGTCCTCATTTTACAGATGAGGACCTGAGGCCAATAGGGGTTAAGTGACTTGCCCAGGGTCACACAGTTAGTAAGTGTCTAAAGCCAGATTTGACCTCAGATCTTCCTGACTCCAGGCTTGGTGATCTATCCATTGCACCAACTAGCTGCCCTATCATCTATATACAACCCCTTAACTGTAGGTTTTCTCCCAAGCTCTGCCTTTGGCCCTTTTCCCTTCTTTCTATGCTCTCTCAATGACCTCATCAGCTCCCGTAGGCTCAATAATCATATCCATGCAGATGACTTCCAGCTCTATTTGTCCAGCCCTAATCTCTTTCCTGACATATATCAACAGCCTCCTCTCAAACATCTTGAACTGAATGTCCTGTAGACATCTCAAATTCAACATGTCCAAAACAGAATTCATGATCTTTCCCCGCAACCCTCCCTTCTTCCAAACTTGGCGAGTTTTGTCAAGCACGCTGACCTCCTTGCTGTTTCTCAAATTCCATCTCCCATCTCCAAACATTTTCACTGACCGTCCCCCATGCCTGATGTTCTCTCACTCTTATTCTCACCAGCTGGCTTCCATCAAGTCCCACCTTCTATAAGAAGCCTTTCCCAGTCCTCCTTTATCTCAGCTCTTTCTGTCTGAGACTACCCCCATTTATACTGTACAGACTTTGCTTGCACCTAGTTCTTTGGGTGTTGTCTCCCCCATTAGACTGTGAGTTCCTTAAGAGTAAAGGCTGCTTTTTGCCATTTCTTTGTACCCTGAGCCTTTAGCATAGTGCCTGGCACATGGTGAGCCTTTAATAAATGCTTGCTGACTGACTGAAGGACAACGCCACCCTCCCAGGCTCCCAGGCTCACAGCCCTGGCATCATCCTTGAGTTATTCTCCCTGGGTTATTATCTCTCAGTTGCCAGATCTTATTGTTAGCACCTAGAGAACATCTCTCACAACCAACATCTCTCACATCTGTTCCCTTCTCCTCACTCTCACAGACACCACCCTTGGACAGATTACCACTTCCTAACAGGACGCCCAGCCTCTCTCCTCCTCACTTCTCAGAATCCCTCCCTTCCTTCAAAGCTAACCTCAAGGGCTATCTTCTTCATGGAGCCTTTTGGGAGTTCCCCAACTGCTAATGATTCCCACCCTGTCAAAAAAAATCACCTTGTTGTTTGAAAATATATTTTATTATATTTTTTATTTTTATTTTGTATATTTTATTTATTCATTATATATTTATATTAGCATATATTACTATATATTATTTGTTATGTAGTTTTATCTATTTTGAGGGTAAGGGCTATCTCCTTTTTGTCTCCATATGCTTAATAAATGCTTGTTGATTATCTGTGTACACAAGTTAGCTGTACAGATAAAATGTTAGCTCCTTGAGGGAAAAGGTTGTTTTGTATTTCCAACCCCCCCCCCCCACACACACACACCAGTACCATTCTATTACTTTTGAGTTTTTTTTTTTCTTTTCACCAGAATCAGGATTTCATTGTAGGACAGATTTTTTGATTACTCACTTCTATCAGTAACACTTTTGAACCACACCATGAATATGAGTAGTATTTCATTATTTATAAATGTTATACATATAATATTATTTTGAAATATACATTATAAAATTTATACAAAAATAGACATTTTTAAAAAGATGAGAAAAGCATGAATTGGGGGTTTTTTATAGTATCTCATATAATATAGTGTGGGTTCAGTCATTTTTTTCAGTTGTGTCTGACTTCTTGGCAAAGACACTGGAGTGGTTTGACATTTCCTTCTCCAGTTCACTTTATAGATGAGAAAACTGAAGTAAACAGGGTTAAGTGACTTGCCCAGGTCACACAACTGGGAAGTGTCTAAGGGTAGATTTGAACTCAGGTCTTTCTGACTACAGGCCTGGTGCTCTATCCACTGCACCACCTAGCTAGCTGCATATGTATATGTATGTGTGCGCATGTGTATGTACACACATACATAAAATATAGTATAGTTACAGTTTTTTATGTAGGAGATACCCGGGAGCCACTGGAGTTCATTGAAAGGGGGAGGGAGGAGTGACCTGGTTAGATCTGCCCTTTAGGAAGATCACTTTGATGGCTGAGTGGAGGATGAATTGGAGTGGGGAGAAACTTGAGGCAGGCAGATCAGTTAGAAGGTTTGCGTGAGTAAGAGGTGATGAAAATCTGAACGAGGATGTTGGCTGTGTCTGTGGAGAGACGTTGTGTGGGTAGAATTGGCAAGACTTGACAAAAGATTGGCTCTGTGAGGTGAGTACGAGAGATGAGTGGAGGGCAGCCCCAAGACTTCAAGCCTGAGTGACCGAGAGAATCATGGTGCCCATCAGGAGAAATAGAGACGCTTGGAAAAGATCAGAAAAGCTGATCAGACCCCATCCTTGCCTGCGCCCCCTGAGACTCCCTCTGCCCCACCCAAAAGGAAAGAGGAGGGCAGGAGGGGAGGGGGAGTCTTCCTCATCAGCCATTGGCCCAGAGCCTAGCCTACTCCAGCCAGGAGGTGGTATGGGGGAGGGAGGGGATATAGTGTGTGTTGGGATGCTAATGTTCTCCAAGGCACCTCGGACAGCTCTAGGTGCTGGATAGTGGTTAGGTCATTATCGCCCTGAGGGGCAGATACTCTACTCAAAAGGTGAGAGGTGGGTGTGAAAATTTGTACCCTTGAAGAGGGAAAGGTATTAGGGGATGAGGACTGATATGATTTTGTTGGCACCAAGCCCTTCTACACCCTCTGTTGGTTTTTGCAGGGAAGATGGAGTGTTCCCCACCAAGCTGGACCTTCCGTTCTGCAGCAAAACACTCCTCGTTTTTCTTAACCAGCTCCTCTAAATCACTCATTACATCCCTGCCTGCTTTCCAGGACATGAACACCGAGCTCAGGAGCTCCTTAGGCAACAGGGGCTCATCATAAAAAGCAGCTTCCTTACAGTTACTTCTGATAACTTTTGACCTTCAGAGAAAAGGCTTATTATCGATCTCACATCATTGGAAAAGAAGTGGTAGTCAGGGTGTTGTTCAGTTGTGTTTGACTCTTTGTGACCCCATTTCAGGTTCTCTTGGCAGAGATACTGGAGGGGTTTGCCATTTCTTTCTCTAGTTCATTTTACAGATGAGGAAACAGAAGCAAACAAGGTTAAGTGACTTGCCCAAGGTCACACAGCTAGTAAGTGCCTGAGGTTGGTTAGATTTGAACTCATGAGGATGCATCTTTCTGACTCCAAACCCAGTGCTCTATGTAGAATGGAAAAAAAAGGACTTGAGGAGCAAAAAGACTTGTGTTCTCCCCCTCTCCCCCACATAACTGCCATTACCTAGCTGTGTGATCTTGGTCAATGAACTTCTCTTTCCACCCCATTCTGTTGCTTCCAAATGTCCGAGTTACAGTAAAAACTGGAGAGTGACGCTAAGGATTTGGGGAAAGAACACCAGGATTATTGTTCTTTAGGATTCCATCTGTAAAATAAGGGGCTTGAGCTAGGTGCTCTAAAATTTCCTCCCTGCTCTAATATGCCATGTTCTGACATTCTGTGTCCTAAGATTCCGTCTATCCATGACTGATGCTTGATACTGAGCCAAAGACGTGGGTCTTCTAATTTTCGCAAGTGACAGATTAGTCATTAGACCAGCCTGGGGAAGCAGGACAAATAGAAGTGGGGTGCAAGGCAGGGGCTGTCAATAGCGAAGAATCAAAGGAGCATTCTGCTTAAAATTTAAAAAAACATCACCCACTACCTTCCAGGTTCCTATTTGGCAAGACAACCATATTAATTTCTATAAATAATGTTAATCCCAGCTCCCATTCTATGGTCCTCTACTGCTCCCAAAGCACTTTCCTCATAATATCCTTATGAGGTGCATATTGCAAGGATTATTTTTTTTCCAGAGGAGGAAACCAAGGCTCCCAGGATCACAAAGTTAATTAAACAGCCAAGTTGGAACTGAACTCGGGGTTTCTGAGCGCCAACCCAGGGAAGGCTCTTTCCACCCAATTCTGCTGCTTCCAAATGTCCGAGTTACAGTAAAAACTGGAGAGTGACGCTAAGGATTTGGGGAGGATTCTGACATTAGCTTTTTATAGAATACTGGTGCTGTTCCAATCTCAGCTTTTTCAGGCTGAGCCACAGCAGGGCTTAGCTTGTGGGGCAGAGGGGTGTTTTTCATTTACTTCTTTCCCTTTGTGTAACCCTCCCCATCTGTGGGGAACTCACTGAGTTTTTCAAGCCATCTTGTTCCTTGTGTGTTCTTGGGACAATCCATAAAAATGACGGTGTGATGATGAAACCGTCTAAATATTATACTGTGGTTAGAAACTGCTCCTTGTTTATTTATCTCTGTTTCTGCTGAGCCCAACAGAGGGCTTTGCATGGAGTAAGTGGATGCTTATTAAAAGTTTATGGAAGGAAGCTAGCCAGCCTAAAATCTCTTATTTAAGGGGAGGGGGGACAATAATAAGAGGTTACTTACTATACATTTAACTCTAAACAACCACACAATCAACAAGCATTTTATTAAGCTCCTACCATGTGCCAGCCACTGACCTGAACACTAGGAATACCAAGGCAAAAGTGAGACACTTCCCTGCCCTCTAGGACCTTAACATTCCACTACTATCAACTAACTATATATGTTTACAACTTTGAAAGACTTCGTGGAGTAGTGTTTAACAGGCCAGCTCTGAAATTAGGAAAACCTGGATTTGAGTTCTATCTCTGATATACAAAAGCTATATGACTATTGGCAAGACATTCAGTTTCTCAGGGCTCCCAGTCAGTACTCAAACATTGTAAGATATAGGAGAGTTGTTGACATGTATCAGGGGATGGAGTTTCCATGCAGGAAGTTCCCTACACCCTTGAAATTAGAATTTTGGATCCTCTCTACTCTACTCTCCCATTCCCCCAAAATAAAAACTCAAGAAAACAACTCAAGAATGCATTCCCCTTAAAATAAACCAACTCAAGAATACATTTTGCTCCAAAATAAAACAACTCAAAAATACATTTCACTCCAAAATAAAATTACTCAAGAATACAGTTCCATAGAAAATATGTCTCAACATATTGTCTTTTGCCTCTTTTTGTATTCCCAACATTTAGCACAGCGCTTGGATATAGTAGGTGCTCAACACATTTTTATTGACAGACTAACAATTTATTAGTTGTCCCATCTGTGTCCTATTTTATTCTGTTTAGCCATTCATCTCTATATTGAGATTGATGCAGTGCCTGGAATACAGTAAATGCTTAATAAATGATAATATCAGCTAGCATTCATATAGCACTTTAAAGTTTTCAAAGTTATTTATGTTATCTCATTTGATCCTCTCCACAATGCTGGGAGGGAGGTGCTGTTATTATCCCTGTTTTACAGATGCAGAAACTGAGGGAAGCAGAAGTTTAGTGGACATATCCAGGGTAACACAGCTAGTAAGTGTCTGAGGTCAGATGTGAACTCAAGTCTTTCTGACATTATGCCTAATGCTCTATCTACTACCCCACTCAGCTGCCCTCTAATGAGTGTTTGCTGACTGAATGACAGTGGGGGTCAATTCATACCTGTACACATTTTGTGTATATAGTTTTCCCTTCACAAACCCTTAAGCATCTACTCTGTGTAGAACACTGGGCTCTGTCTGGTGGAGGATAAAAGGTGTAGCTCCACAGCTCTTGTCTTCAAGGAGGCCACTGTCTAGTAAAGGGATCACAGGATCATAGATTTAGGGCACCTTGGAAGTCATTGAGTCCAACCCCCCTGTTTTACAAATAAAAGAGCAAAGGCTAGGGAGGTAAGTGACTTGCCAAAGATCAAATAAGTAGTAAGTAGCAGGATTCAGACTTAGGTTCTCCTATTCCAAATCCACCGCTCTTCCTACTACACTATTCTGCTTTTCCAAGATACCAGCCCAGGTAAATATTACACATGTGAGGACTTCAGAGACATGCACATCGTGTTTGGGATGTCTGATCTGAGGAGCAGGGAAAGCTTTCTGGAGGAGCTGGCATTTGAGTGGGGCTTTAAGAGATGGGCGAAATTCAACCAATGAAGAGAGAGAGAGCATTTTTAAGACATACAGAATGGTGAGTTCAAGAGGCCACCCACTTTGGGTATGTTCAAACCCAACAGTACCTGCACCTGGAAACAGCCTCATGACCACATAACTCTTTATGTACTGTCTTCCTCCACTACATTTTAAGCTCCTTTAGGACAGGAACTATCTTGCTTATATTTGTATTCCCAGCACTTAGCAGTGCTTGCTTTATGTAAATGCTTAATAAAAGTTTTATCTATTTATCTATCCATCTTTCTATCTATCCATCCTTCTCTATTCACTGATCTCTCCATCTTTCTTTCTTTCCATCTATCCATCCCCCTATCAGTACTGCTCTCTCCCTATCCATCTATCTTAATCCATCCTTTTATCTTTCTGTCTATCCTTCTATCTCTTCATTCTTCTATCTCTCTATCCAGCCAGCCAGCCATCTGTCTATCACCATTGTTCTCATTCTGGTTTCTTTTTTTATATTACTTCATCTAAATCCTACTTTAGTAGAATGTAGGGTCCTTAAGGTCAAGGACTGGTTTTTCGTTTGTTTGTTTTATCTATATTCCTAGCATCAAGCATGGGGACCTTGTACCTAGCAGATGCTTAATAAATGATCATTGGATTGCATTAGAATTTCATACTATTTTTCATGTTTATCATTTGTAACTAATGTGGCATAATGGAGACAGCATCAGGCTGGATATTAGGAAGACTTGGGTTCAAATCCTGC
Source organism: Trichosurus vulpecula (assembly GCF_011100635.1). NCBI lineage: Eukaryota > Metazoa > Chordata > Mammalia > Diprotodontia > Phalangeridae > Trichosurus > Trichosurus vulpecula. The sequence continues at coordinate 53,909,307 of NC_050574.1, forward strand.
CTCTTGTCACTCACTAGCTATGTGACCCTGGTCAAGTCATTCACACTCTATGTGTCCCTAGCAACTTCCTCAGACATATTTATTTACTGAGAGGAGAGGGCGCTGATCTGCTTTCATGTAGAGAGTGCCCTACTGACAGAATCATAGAATTTCCCCCTATTTAAATATCATCTTTAACAGCATTGCAGCACTTCCTTCCAGGTCTCAGTATATTCCCCAGCTGATCTTTGCCTCCAGTCTCTCCCCTCTCTGCTACATCCTCCACACAGCCACCAATTTGGTATTCCGAAAGGATACATATCAGTCCCATGATCAAAAACCTTCAGTGGCTGCAGGATAAAATATGAACTCTTTTGTTTGGAATTTAAATTTCTTTACTGTCTGGCTCAAACCTACAAGTCCAGGCTGATTTCACATTACTCCCCCTCACACACGCTGGCATATGTGATGTTCCCCATAAATGACATGTTTTCTCCCACCTCCAAACCTTTGCACAGGCCATCCTGCATACCTGGAATGCTCTTCCTCCTCACATTGTCCCCTTGGAATCCCTAGTTCCCTCCAAGATCCAGTGTCACATCCTCCCAGAAAAGGCCTCCTCTGATATTGCCCAATGTCCTCCTCCATATATTTGTATCTATTTTTGCTTTACTTCCTTGAAGGTGTTGTTTCCTCCCTCATTTTTGCTTTACTTCCTTGAAGGTGTTGTTTCCTCCCTCACAAGTGGTAGTCCAGCCTCTGCTTGAAAACCTCCTATGAGTAAAAGAACTCTCTACTCCATCCACCCCGTCTCCAGTTAGGCTGTCCCATTGCTGGAGGGCTCCAATCCTTAGGAAGGCTTTCCTTACATCTCAAACTAAAATCCGTACCCCCCCCCCCCCCCCACTGTTCCTGATTGCCCTGTGGGGCCAAGCAGAGCAAGGCCAGCCCCATATCCCCATGACAGCCCTTTAGGTATCTGGAGAAAGCTACCATATACCCCTTAAGTCTCTGCTTCTCCAAGTTAATTGTCTTCAATCCCTTGAACCTTTCTTTTTATGACATGGCATCTAGTCTCCTCAATATCCTGGTCCCCCTCCCTTGGATGGGATGCCCATTGCACCAAGGTCTGGACTAATCCTTCCACCATTTTAGAACCTGTGTGCTTTATACAGACCTACAGAACCAGCGTTCTGACTTTGTGGCTTTTTGAGATCCCTCCTTACCTAGCTATTTGGTCAATTGCATTCTCTGTCCCCAGGATGCAACATAGAAAATGCAGCCTATGCAGTAGGTACCTGTGCAGAACGCACTGCCATTCAGAAGGCCATCTCGGAAGGACACAGAGAGTTTCGGGCCATTGCTATTACCAGGTGAGTGTCCAAGACTAATTCACAGATTGATAAGTAGACAGCTAAAACTGGAGAGAACCATTGAACGCAGACTGCCGGTGCTGGAAAGGGACCTTACAATGCAGGCTGTTAAAACAGAATGATACATAGCTGGGAAAGGGCCTTGGAACACAGAATGTCACACACAATAAATTATTCTTGTTTCTTCATTGGAGGAGAGCTGACGAGGCCCCGGTGATAATCCAAGCTGCCATTCCTAACAAGGACAAAGCATAGACCGGTAGAAGTGAGAGGCCATATAGCCTGTAAAGAAACAAAGCAATGGATGTGGAGTCAGAAGGTCTTGGTTTGAATCCCAATTCTGCTACTTGCTTAATTTTAGGCAAATCGTTCCATCTCCTTGGCTTCAGATTCGCCATCTAAAAACACCACCAAACAATAGTGATGAAGGCTTCTAATTCCATGACACCTGACGTCCTTCAGCATTATTCTTGTGATGAGAATTCGTGGTTTTTAAAGCCCCTTTCACCTCTAGAAGGTAGCATGATGTAGTGACGCACAGGCCCCTCTTCTCCACAGAGAGAGAGAAAATGTCAGGTGTCACACGCGGTTACTTTGTGCATCATTTGCTCTGTTTTTCTTTCTTATAAGTGAGGATTCAGTGGGGATGGGGTGGTATATTAAGGAAATAAATGACTTTGATGCTTAAAAATACAAAAGGCCTCATTTTGTTTAATAAGGGAGGGAGGGGGCAAGTAAGGAAGGGAGAGAGGAAGAAAGGAAGGAAGGTGGGAAGGAAGGTAAAAGAAAGAGGAAGGGTGAAGGAAAAAGGAAGGGAAGGAGGGAGGAAAAGAGGAAGAAAGGGAGGAAGGAGGGAAGGAAGAGAGGAAGGAAGGTAAAAGAAAGAGGAAGGGAAGGAGGGAGGGAAAAAGGAAGGGAGGGAGGAAGGAGGGAAGGAAGAGAGGAAGGGAGGGAGGAAGGAAAAGAGGGAAGGAGGAAGAGAGGAAAGGAGGAAGGAAGGTAAAAGAAAGAGGAAGGGGGAAGGAAAAAGGAAGGGAAGGAGGGAGGAAAAGAGGAAGAAAGGGAGGAAGGAGGGAAGGAAGAGAGGAAGGAAGGTAAAAGAAAGAGGAAGGGGAAAGGAAAAAGGAAGGGAAGGAGGGAGGAAAAGAGGAAGAAAGGGAGGAAGGAGGGAAGGAAGAGAGGAAGGAAGGTAAAAGAAAGAGGAAGGGGAAGGAAAAAGGAAGGGAAGGAGGGAGGAAAAGAGGAAGAAAGGGAGGAAGGAGGGAAGGAAGAGAGGAAGGAAGGTAAAAGAAAGAGGAAGGGAAGGAGGGAGGAAAAAAGGAAGGGAGGGAGGAAGGAGGGAAGGAAGAGAGGAAGGATGGTAAAAGAAAGAGGAAGGGGGAAGGAAGAAAGGGAGGAAGGAGGGAAGGAAGAGAGGAAGGAAGGTAAAAGAAAGAGGAAGGGGGAAGGAAAAAGGAAGGGAAGGAGGGAGGAAAAGAGGAAGAAAGGGAGGAAGGAGGGAAGGAAGAGAGGAAGGGAGGGAGGAAAGAAAAGAGGGAAGGAGGAAGAGAGGAAAGGAGGAAGGAACAGAGCAAGGCAGAGAGAGAAGACTCATTCACTGACAGTGAGGAGATGGGTTCTTGTCCTTGTTCTACCACCAAATAGCTATGTGACCTTAAAGGAGTCACTTCTCTGATCCTCAGTTTCCTTATCTGCAAAATGAGAAATGGACTTATTGATCTTCAGGGCTCCTTCCAAGCTTCCAAAAGACCACGGATCCACGTGTTTTTTAAAGAAATAAAATTTTATTTCTTGAAAAATATTCTGTAAGCCACACTGGCCTTCTCCCACCCCACCCCCACCCCCACACCCATTGTCAGCCCCCAACACCAGCAAGTCCAGATCCAAGGAATCTTTTCCAGCAGATCCATCCTGACCATCTGTAGTAACTTGAGAGAGTAGGTGGTGGACATCTGGATGTCCTGCTTCCCTCTCTGCTGTGGACACCCTTCCTCTAGGCCACACTGCTGTGTTTGTCTGCAGGTCCTCTATAACTCAGGCCAGAGCAAATAATAACTTGCCAGGGACATTTTGTCCCAGTGAGCTGGAATAGGGATGCAAATTATATTTCACAGAAGGTAGGAGAGTAGAGTAAAATAAAATTACAATTTCGGAACCAAATCCAAGAAATTAATCATATTTGGGAACATAAGGCCAGAGCCACGGAAAGGATAATAGCGTGGCAGACTGGGCTGTTTACATCTCACCCTCCCCTCTTCTCCCATGGTTGTTTGCTCTAGGTTATTACTGATGCTCCATAATGAGGTCCTAGCAATGATTAGCACATCCACCTTATTTAAACAAAGCCCACACACGTCTCCAGGATCCAGCCATGCTGCTTATTATCTGCATTCAGACGGCACCTGCTCTCCGGAGCCAGAATTCAGTCTGATCTCTCTAATCATTTGTTCCATTTTGACTTGCCCATGCAGCCACGGGAATACAAAATGCCTTCCTCCTTATTAGCATTGGCCTCTTTGGAATCTCGTGGAGCAGGGGAGTGCAAGAAGTCTCGGCTTCAGAGTTAGAAAGCCTGTGTTCGAGACCCAGCGCTGTCACTTATTAGCAAGATGACTTTGCATTTTCTCTGGTAGAAAGGGCTTCCAGGGAGGAAAGTCTCTCTACCAATGCAGATCACCACTCGCCCTATATTGATAATTCTGAGTTGCCCCGGGGGTGGGGGGAGCACAAGGGGGAGTTCTTGAGAGGCTAAGTCATAGGATCATAAATTTAGAGGCTGTCAAATACAGTCCTCTCAATTTATAGATAAGGAAACCGAGGCTGAAAGTGATTAAGTGAGTTCGCCAGGATCACACAGCAGCCAAATGTCAGAGGGAGGATTTGAACTCGGGTCTTCCTGATTCCATGCTCGGCACTTTCCATCTTGACGTTTAGTAATCCGCCCAGGGTCACACAGCCAGTTTTTGTCAGAGACAGGCCTTGAACCCAGGTTGTCCCGACTCTGAGACCTCTACCCCCCATGTCTTCTTACCTCTTACGCTATTGCTGTCATCGTTCAGTCCTGTCTGACTCTTCTCGACCCCATTTGGGGTTCTCTTGGCAAAGACAATAGAGCAGTTTGCCATTTCCTTCTCCAGCTAATTCTACAGATGAGGAAACTGAGGCAAACAGGGCGAAGTGACTTGCTCAGGGTCACAGAGGTAGGGAGTGTCTGGGGCCAGATTCTCCTTGACTCCAGGCCCGGCACTCTATCCGTCGTACCTCATAGCTGCCCCAATGCCTCTCAAGACCTAAAAATGTAAGCTATCAAACAACACGCATTTATTAAGCGCTTACTATGTGCCAGGCACTGAAAATTAAATAGTCCCTGCCCTCAGGGAGCTTAGATTCTGAGGGGAGATGACAGGCACATATATCAGCCTATGCAAGACAATTGCAAGAGAAATTTGGAGGAGCCTAAAGCGAGTTACTTCTCCTTGACCCTCAGTTTTCCCCATCTGTAAAGTCAGAACTCAAACCCAGGTCTTTTAACTGCAACCATTTGGGTTGAAAATCATCAGGTAAGATTTTGAAAACACACAGACAGACAGATCAGCTCCAGGGCTCCGGCATGGGCACCCTAGTCTCTGAATTTTGCATACACATAATGCCTTTCGTTCCCCATGTCAAGAAATATACAGATGCACACGCTCTTAAAATTTTACAAATGTGAGCAATCAGCCTTAATGAGCTAATTTGTTAGGAATATTCCAGTGCCGCAGTGTCAATCATCATTTAGTAAGAAATCACTAATAATGTTAGTTTTACATTTGTATGTGCCAGTCACTTCACAAGCATTAACCTATTTGCTCCTCACAACCACCCTGGGAGGTAGGTGCTATTATGATCCCGATTTTACACATGAGGAAACTGAGGCTAAGTGACTCGCCCAGGGTCACACACCTAATAAGTGTCTGTGGCTGGATTTGAACTCAGGTCTTCCTGACCCAAGGCCCAGTGCCCTATCCATCACGCCTCTTAGCTTCTGTGCTAGGCACTGAGGGTAAAAAGACAGTGAAGCAGTCCTTGCCCTCAGGAAGCTTACAGTCTATCAAGGGGAACAGATGTATACAAAATAAATATGATGTGGTTTTGGGAGGAAGGGGACTGAGAAGTTGGGGGGAGGGGATTAGGAAAGATTTCATGAGGAAGCTAGCCTGAGCTATCTCAAAGGGAACTAGGGATTCCAAGAGGCAGAAACAAGGAAGAAGTGCATTGCAGGCACAGTGGACAGCCACTGCTAAGTCATGGAGGGGGAAGATGGGAGTGTTATGTATGAGGAAGAACAGCAAGGTCTGTGCCGCTGTGCCATAAAGATCAAGAAGAAAAGTCATGGGGCAGCCAGGTCGTGCAGTGAATAGAGCACCGGCCCTGGAGTCAGGAGGACCTGAGTTCAAATCTGGCTTCAGACGCTTGACACACTTACTAGCAGTGTGACCTTGGGCAAGTCACATAACCCCGATTGCCTCACTTCCCCCCACCAAAAAATTTTTAAAAACTAAAAATTTTTAAAAAGAGAAGTAATGTATAAACACTGTAAAACAGGAAAGAGCTGTATCATAAAAGGCTTTAAAAAACAGAGAAGTTTAGATTTGATCCTGGAAGGTAATAGGAACCACAGGAGTTTGCTGAGTAGAGGAGAGACATAGGCGGAGAGGTACTTAAGGAAAATCACTGAACAGCTATGTGGGGGATGGACTGGAGAGGGGAGAGACTTGAGGCAGGGAGGCCAATTAGGCTATTTTAATAGTTCAAACAAGAGGTGATGAAGTTGTGAACGGGGGTGGTTGCCATGTGAGTAGACATCTTGCCTCACTGGTTCATTCATATCATTATTAGAAAGGAGATCTGCAGGTTCGTAGAACGTGAAAGGAAATTAGAAGAACCCCAGAGGCCATTTAGTCTAATTGGCAACTCCAGAATTGTCCCTACATCACCATAATAGCCCTTCAAGGTTTTAAAACTGCCTTATCCTCACTGGAAGCATACATTAACTCTGTGAGACGGATATCACACTTATTGTCATATATAAATGTACGTATGCATATTTGTGTGTATGTATGCATGTATGTATGTATGTATGTAAAACTGGAGCTCAGAGAGGTTAAATGACTGGCCCAAGGCCACACAGATAGTGAGGATGTGGGATTAGAACTCAGATCATTGGGCCCAGATCTCTAATTAATATGCCATACTACCTTTCAAAAGATACCTGACTAGTGGTCATCCAGCCTTTGCTTGCTGATCTCCTGCAAGGGACAACTCACTACCTTTCAAGCGTCCTATTCCACTCTGGACAACTCTGATCGTTGGATATTTCCTGACATCAAGCCTAGGTTTGCCTCTTTATTGGTTTGCCCACCATCTGCATCACTGGCTTGTGATTCATGAATTATCTAGCAGACTGACTCACTTCCTTATAAAAGAGTTTGGAACTTATGGCAAGCTGGGTTATGTTCCATAATCTCATCTTCTGGATCCCTCAACTGCATCTCTTGACGTCCTTCCTCCCCTTCAAGCATCTCCCTTTGAAGCCATTCTCCCCTCCACCCCACCCCAAAAAGCCTTCCCTCCCAGCCCCAACTAGACACGATCTCTTCCCAGGAGGTGGTGGTTAGAAGTTGCGGAGACAAGTCTAAATTTGACATTGGGATGCACTTGCTTACAATCAGATGATCCAAAGTGGCCAGGGAGGTCCTCCTAACCAGGGCATTCAAGCAGAGGCTTCTCTGACTGCTTGTCAGAGGTAGAGTCTGGCCCCAGTGCCTTCTGAGGCCCCTTCCAGCTCTTAGATGCTACAGTTCTGACTTCATAGCATTCTGTACTCTCCTTGTATACGTATCACCATCCATTTTGTTTGTTATTTGTGTCCATAACTAATCTCTCTGATGGGAAGCAGGTAGCGTCGTAGAGTGGAAATCATACTGGTTTTGGAGTTACAGGGCCTGGGTTCGAAGCCTGACCTTGCAACTTCCTCCCTTTGTGACTTGGAATGAGTTATTTAACCTCTCTGAGCCCCAAATTCCTCTTCTGTAAAATGAGGGGGTTGGATTAAATGACTTTTAAGCTCCCTCCCAGCTCAAAATCCATAACCCAGCTGGCTCACACTGGTTTGCAGAACCAGTACCTAATTTCAGGTTGAGTTCCACAAACCAGTTGTTGGAGAGGCGGGGCGGGGCCTGCACCCGCCATGTCAGTTCTGTGGTTAATTTATTTGAATCCCACCACTGCCTATGGTTAAATTATAAACTCTGTGAAGGCAAGGACTGTCTTTAACTTTTGTACCTCCCCTGGGCTGATCACAGAATAGAGGTTTAATTAATATTTTGTTTATTTGATTCCACTAAATTCAACAAGCAAGTCTCTTACCAGTGTTCCCTGGCTACTATGTTCCATATAAATTTTCCTTTTTCCATGGGTCGTCTGGGAATCTGTGAAGAGAGTATGTTCCTGTGTGTATTTGGGAAGATTTCCTCTTGTTCTTTATCTTGGGGTGTTATTGAATTAAATGGCTTTTGTTTCATTATTTAAAAAGCAAGCATTTATTAAGCACATACTGTGTACAAAACACTATGCTTGGTGCTAGGAATAGTTCCTTCCCCCACCAAAAAAGGAAATAATCTCTGCTGTTTCCTTGTATTCTAATGGGAGAGTGAGTAGATCCAGAGTATATAAGAGCTAACATTTACATAACACCTACAGTGTGTCAGACAAATATTATCTCATTTAATCCTCACAGCAACCCTGCAAGGTAGGTGTCATTAATATGCCCGTTTTACAGATGAGTGACTTGACCAGAGTCACACAGCTAGTAAGCGTCTGATTCCAATTTGGACTCAGGTCTTCCTGACTCCAGGCCCGGTGTGCCAACCAGCTGCCTCATACACAAAATTATTTCCACAGGGGGTGAGTACTAATTACTGGCACAATCAGAAAAGGCCTTGTGGAGAAAGTAGCACTTGAATTGACCTTTAATGGAAGCTCAGGCCTCTGGTGGGGAGGGGAGAACGTCAAAGAAAAGAGAACATTCTAGGCTTTGAGGACCCCTGGTACAAAGGCATGAAGTTAAAAGATAGAATGACACGTGGGGAACAGCACCTAGGCCAGTTTGTCTGGTTCAGTGAACCATTAGGGAGTTAAGGTTCAGTTAATTAATTAATTGATGGATTCTGTGCTTTGCTTTCCCAGTAATCTGGAGAATGACTTTATCGCACCATGTGGAGCCTGCAGACAAGTGATGAGAGAGGTGAGTTTCATCGATTCTTTAATCTTCCAGACTACAGGTTTAAGTGACTTGTCCAAGGTCACACAGATCAAAAGTATCAGAGTCAAGTTTTGAACTCAGGTCCTCTGACTCTATTACTCCATGACTTTTTCTACAGTACCATAAGGCTCTTCTGCCTTCCAATTTGACATATTCAGTTCAATTCAGCAAACCTTCATTGAGGTTCCACTATGTGTCAGGCACTGTTGTTAAACACTGGAGACACAAACACAAAGGGCGATGGTCCCTGCCCTCAAGGAGCTTAGAGTCCTACATCATCTATTCTCCCCCAAGGAATCCTGGCAGCTCAGAGCCACTGACTGCATGATAATGCCTGCCAACTTTCTCACTTAGGTAGCAGCAACCTTGTAGGCCAGAGCTGAGAGCAAGGAACAGGGAGGAAATAATAGGATAGCAACAGCCGATACTTTTATTAAAACCTGGCACCACCTGGCACCAACCAGCCTTCCCAGACGTTCCACATGCGCCCAACATTTGCTGTTCCCCAATGTGGCATTCTGCCTACCGCCTTCGTTTCTTCCATCACACAGTCTGTCCCCATGCTTGGAGAGCGTTCCCTGCTTACTTCCTCTTCTTAGAAGCCTTAGCTTCATTCAAGGCTCAGCTCAGGCGTCTTCTCCTATGGGGAGCCCTTCCTGATCTTCCTCACCGTTACTGCCCTCTCTCTTGAAATTATCTAGTATTTACCTAATTTAAATTTTGCATTCCTCCCAATAGAATGTAAGCACTCGGAGGGTAGTGACGATATTCTAATTTATCTTTGGACCTCCGGCATCTAGCACAGCACGTAAGAATTAGCTTATCTACTTGATAACCCTGTAAAATATAGACATTACTCAGGTAGCAGCAGCCTAGTAAGCCAGAGCTGAGAGCATTTAGGGTCATTAGATAATAGGGTATTATTGCATACATGTATATAGGGTATCATATATACATTTAGGGTATTAGATAATAATAATAGATATTATGACCCCCACTTTGCAGGCAAGGACACCAAGTCTCAGAAAGTTTATGTACCACGGTCATACAGTTACTAAATGTCAGAAGCAGGATTTGAGTTCGTACTTCTCTCCAAGTCCAGCAGATGACAAAAAAGAAACACAATTAATGAGAAGTCCTCTCAGCTATGGGCAGGAGGAGGACAGGAAATAGGAGAATAGTGTCAAATTGTCATGTAGTGGCTCCTGGAGAGTAGCATGGTACTATAGAAAGAGTCATTGAGAAATGGAGTCAGAGGGTCTGAGTTCAAAACCAGACTCTGATACTTTGGATCTGTGTGACCTTGGACAAGTCACTTAATCATCCATGGCCTCAGTTTTATCATCTGTATATAGCACCCTCTTGGGGGCTTACTTCCCCAACTCATATTTGTGGTTTGGGGCTCCCAGAGGGTTAGTTGATTATGATTCACAGGGCTCTAGGATAACCATGGACTAGGCTTCTAGTGTTCTAGCTCATAACTGCCTACTGGCTTCTTCACCATTGACATCAGTCCACTAGACTTCAGTGAACTTTCAGAAAAGAATATTTACCAAGATAGTATAGTAAGAAGAGTTTCCATAAGACATTTCCCCCCAAAAAACCTGTGGTGCTTGTCCACAAATACACACAGAATCCAGGGGAAAAGTAGGCTTGAACTCAAAATATGATGCTAGTAAGGCATACATCTTCTCTCCACACCTAAAGTGGAAAACACCCAACTGCCAGTGACTGGAAGTTCTTATTTGGCTTAAAGGGTAATACTCCTTGAAACTACATCTTCCCTTGGGTGGCTCTTTTTCTGTATCCATCTGTCTGTGTTTGTCCACATTTGTCCTTGATGTGGGCCTCTGCTCCCAGCTGGATGCATTGTCAGAGGCAGCCATGTGTCCATGGTCAACATAACCATGTGGGAGACTAAACAACCTCCCTTCCCCTTTGATTCCCTCAGTACATCAGCCCTAAGGTTTGTCACTTCCAAGAAAGGAGATGGAAGAACAAAGGTGCAGACTAGCCTCTCCTTTCTCAGGTGACCATCTGTTTGCCTTCAGTGTGTCTCAGTTGCCAGCTGTGTGCCTCATCTCCCATTGGTCTCTTCCCTCCAATGACGTGGTCAGTGGAGAAGGGCATAGAAGAGAAAGAGACAGAGATAGAAATCTATACCAAGAGTGATTCTCTCTTGGGGACCTAAATCTGGAGTCCTTCACTGCTGGTCCACTGCTTGACCAGCCTTTTTTTATACAAAGAAGCATGATGTGGTCTTCTCAACCAACACAAGAAGTTTCCTGTGTGGTATTGTCTGCCTTCCATCCAATGATCAAAAATCCTATGATCCTTTCAAATGACTTTGAAGATTTGTCCACATATTGAGGTTGCAGAGAAAGTCTTTAATACCTACTTTACTCTGTTGATTAATTGATTCAATTAAGGTGTCTGTACCTGCATTAATTGAGATGGAGGAAGAAATCCTCACCCATATTATGTAAATGATCTCTAAGGTCCCTTCCAGCTCTAAATGACAGTCCTGCCATCTTTACCCCTTAAGGTTTGAAAGCATCTGCCTTCATTTTCCAAAGGCACGGCAACCAAAAGAGTCAATAACATCTTAGGCAGTGTCTATGGAAGTCTACTATCCAGAAGGGAGGTGATAGTTCTACTGTCTGCTACCCTGGCCATACCCCATCTTGAGTAGTGTGCTCAGGTCTGGACAATACATTTTAGAAAAGACATGGATGAATTGGATCAAATCCACCAAAGGACTCAAAACCCTGCCCTGTGGGGATTGATTGAAAGGTCTAAATATATAGCTTAAAAAAGAGAAGGTCTTGGGACACGTGATCCCTATTTTCAAACTTGTGACATAAAGTCAAGATGAAGCAGAGTTCTGCTTTCCCCAGAAGGTAGGACCGGAAGCAATCAATGGAAGTTATCAGAGTTGGATTTAAGCTCAATCTGAGGAGAAAATTCTTCATAATCAGAGCTGTGCAGAAATGGAATGGGTATGACCGGGGACATTATAGGTTACCCATCGCTAGAGATCTTCAGACAGAGACAAGGTGCTCACTTGTCAGGAAGGTTGTCTCAAACTGTGCCATACCCAGGAATTCTTTTACCTTGGAGGTAGAGAAGGAGATGACATCAGTATAGGCTCAGAGGACAAATCTACCAAAATCATATGCAATCATATCCAGAAAGGAGTGACCCTTACAGACTGTCCCCTCCTCCCACCCCCACTGGGAGTCCAGGGGATCCAAGGAAGGGATACTATGGTGACAGGACCCTAGAATGGGGTCAAGCAATGAGCCAGGCTGACAATGGAGTGTGAGGTGTGAGGACAGCAATCTGGAGGCTTGTATGGAAGGCATGGACCCCAAAACTAATGCCAAAACCCGGGGCAAAACCCTGCTCATGCTCCTTCCCTATTTTCAGCTTTCTGTTCAGGTCGGACTTGGTCTCAGTGCCTTCTGAGGTTTCATCTAGCACTTAGATTCTGTGATTCAATGACCTTCAACATCTGCAAACAAGATAAATTGAACAGAATCCATTTGCTAGTTCTGTGAAATAAACCTTGGCATTTACTACATCGTTGCTATTAAAAACAAACGATTTGTACCTTGATACCATTACCCCTTTTACAAAGGGAGAAACTGAGGCATAGCAATATCATGAGCCTGAGGTCATCACATAAGCAGGTGTGATGAGCGCTCCAAGTCTCCAATGCTATTTAGCTCAATTACTCTCTGTGCCTCCAAACCCATTAGTTGCTGGCATAGGAGAAAGGTTCAGATGAATAAGCTTCAGGAAAAAAATTACCACACTGGGGAAAAAATAATTCAAATAAAAAACAAAGAGAATCCTAAACCAGGGACTTGACATCTCAATCTTGGCTCAGGCTGCTCTTGGGCTTGGCCCTGGCCCTAGGGCACAGCCTGCAAAGTGGAAAAATTCCCTTCCTGCAAGCGATCCATAAAAGCCCAGGTGACAGATTTGGCCTGACAATAACTCCGTGATTTGGACAGCAACATGTATGAAATGCTCGCTGCAGGCTGGAAATATATCTGCCCCTCTGTTGGTCCACAGGAGGTATCTGAACAGCTGCCCTGAGATTCTACCAGGCAGTTTAGGAGAAGAGAAACCTAGCATAAGAGAAAGGACTTATTTTTTTTTAATGCCATGAGGTCACTTCCAGTTCTGACATCCCATGTTCTAAGGTCCCTTTTGGCATTAACATTCTGCGTTCTGATGCCCCTTTCAGCTCAGACATCCTATATTTTCATTCTAGCATCTAATGAGTATAATGATTCCCCTTTCTCTCTGAAATTTTGTTCTCCAATTTGAATGAATCTGAGTGCTGAGATCAGAACAGCTGACATCTGTACATCAGTTCAGCTGACACTGAGATCAGTTCAGCTAAAACAAAGGAAAATCAGCATTTTCAGGAGGGGGCAGGGCTTACCAGGATCATAGAACAACCAAAAGCACAGTGGCTTCCTAAAGAAGATGCCAGTATGGAAGACTTCAGCTTCTTATGACTTCCTCACCTCCTAGGCCTGTAAGTGGGGAGTGCCAGGTAGTGCTTGGGGGCAGAGAGAAATGTGCATACGATACTGGTGATCCTAATAATAGCAGTCATCTATCTAAGGTTTGCAAAGCATTTTGCATTTATATTTTTGATTGAATTTGACACAAATTAAAAACCTGAGAGACAGAGTTTCTGGGTAATTAATAATCAATTTATTAATTAGACCAGATCACAATCAATAAATTGATGGTAAGTGGTTTCTGTCAGTACCAAAGACCCCAAGGGAGACTCTGAAATGCCTTAAATACCTTCTGAAAGGGGATTCCCCTGACAAGTGAAGCTCATCCTCTATTGGTGGACATTTAGAGGATGTGGGCTAAAAGTCTTCAGCTCCCCAAGCTGAGAACATGGCTTGATCATGGGACTTGGCAGCTACCAGCAATCTGGGCAGGAGAATCCATCTCTATCCTCAATCAGGCCTCTCTGACAGTTTTTCTCCTTTGTGAGCTGGCTCACTCTTAACTCTAATGGAGGGGACCAAGGACAGGGGTCCCTTCCCTCAGGGTAAAAGCTCCCCCAGAATGGATTTTAAACAGAAATTAGGTCTCCTAGTTGGGTGAGGTCCTACCCAAAATTGATGAGCATGTTCTTTGAAGGCTAGGAGCAATCTCACCAATCAGCCATACCCTTCAGAGACTGACTGACCTTAACAAGAGTTGGGCCTTTATAGAAAATAGAAGGGAAAAAGTTGGATCACAATAATTAGTTATTAATGCAATAGTATAATTCTCTCAAATTTTGTCTTAATAGATCCAGTCTAGTCTGTCAAGAGGGGCAGCTAGGTGGCACAGTGGATAGAGTGCCAGGTCTGGAGTCAGGAAGGCTCATCTTCCTGAGTTCAAATCTGGCCTCAGATACTTACTAGCTGTATGACCTTGGGCAAGTCAGTTCACCATGTTTGCCTCAGTTCTTTATCTGTAAGATGAGCTGGAGAAGGAAATGGCAAACCACTCCAGTATCTTTGCCAAAAAAATCTTATCCAAGTCATTGATAAGAATGTGAGACAGCACAGACACTCAATGACCACTTTATAGGTTTGTGGTAAAAGGGAGTCTTGTTCAGGTATGGGTAATCTGTAAATGGGTTGGACTAGATGACCTTGGAAGCCCCTTCCAACTCTGAGATTGTGACCACAGCTGTGACCACTGTGGGATATTGAAAGGCACTGTTCTGGGGTCACCTAAACACATGCTAGAAGTTTCTTACATGTTTAATGTTCTCAATAACTACTTCTGGGACCATATTAGTATAAACTTCCTACATATAACCCCATTGCTCTAGAAGACGTGAATCCTATGACCTGTTATGATAAGTTGAAGAGCTTAATAGAGCCAACAAAGTGAGGAAGCTGGTCATAGGACAGTAGATTCAGAGCTAGAAGGGATCTTAAGACCATCTAGTCCAGCCCACTCATTTTACAGCTAAGGAAACTAAGACCCAAAAAGCGGATGCCAAAAGTCCCATAGCTAGTAAGTAGCCGAACCAGGATTTTACTTCAAATCCCAGGCTTTTTCCCCTCTACCACTCAAGGGAAATGCTTCCTCCAATCAGAATCAGTATTTAGTTGCTTATTTAATGATAATGGAGGATGGTTACCACTGCCTGTTGCGTAGAGAAGAAAGGAACTCACCTAAACCAGTCTTTGTCCAAGCAGCTCTGTGGAGAACCTGGAGTTTTCCTTTTCATAGGTATTCTGTGTGCTCTGTCAATGTGTTGGCCTGGTAGGGAAGGGAATAAGAGGTGATGGAGGGCATGAGGGTGAGGTGGTAGGGTATCTGTGTCTGCTGACCCCCTAGGTCATACAATCATAAAATCCAAACAGTTTATTTTATACATGGAGAAACTGAGACATAGTCCAGGATCATGTAGTTAGTGTCAGAGGTGGTATATGTACTGTGGCTCTGCTTGGAATCCACTCTCAATGTCAATTCAATGAGAGGTTGAGTATGTATGTGATCATACACTCTACCCTATCCCTCTAGGATCAGGTAAGTCCTTGATATTACCCATCGTTTGGGTGAGGAGTAATCCCAAGGGATCAGATGTCATTTGTCTAAAACATGTACTGGGGGGGGGGGGGTGGAGTCAAGATGGCAGAGTAAAAGACAACAGAGCAGGTTAGTGGAAAAACTGCTGGATCGGGGTGAGAGGAGTGCGTGGTCAGCCCCAGGCCCACCTGGTGGGAGGAATTAAGCGGCAGATCAGAGCAGGAGTGCAGAGCTTGCTTTGCCCTGCTTGGATCTGTGTCGCAGTCGTGGTTGGCAGTTCCTGGTGAAGGAAGAGCAGTGGTGTGGCAAAGCTTGCTGTGTAGAAGTAGCTCTGAAAACAGCAGCACAGCCCCTCTGTGTACTTGTACTCTCTGTATTCTCTGTACTCTACAAGCACTCATACCCTGACAAAAAGCTCAAGGGTCAAGTAGTTGGCTGGGAACATGAACAGGTAGTGAAAAAGGATGCAGACTCAGACTCAGACTCTAGAATCTTTTTTTGGTGACAAAGAAGATCAAAACATACAGCCAGAAGAACTCAACAAAGTCAAAGAGCCTACATCAAAAGCCTGCAAGAAAAATATGAATTGGTCTCAGACCATGGAAGAGCTCAAAAAGGATTTGGAAAAGGTAAGTAAGAGAGGTACAGGAAAAATTGGGAAGAGAAATGAGAGTGATGCAAGAAAATCATGAAAAATAAGTCAATCACTTCCTAAAGGAGACCTCAAAAAATACTTAAGAAAATAACACCTTAAAAAATAGACCAACCCAAATGGCAAAAGAGCTCCAAAAAGCCAATGAGGAGAAGAATGCCTTGAAAGGCAGAATTAGCCAAATGGAAAAGGAGGTCCAAAAGACCACTGAAGAAAATACTACCTTAAAAATTAGATTGGAGCAAGTGGAAGCTAATGACTTTATGAGAAATCAAGATATTATAAAACAGAACCAAAGGAATGAAAAAATGGAAGACAATGTAAAATATGTCATTGGAAAAAAACACTAACCTGGAAAATAGATCCAAGAGAGATAATTTAAAAATTACTGGACTACCTGAAAACCGTGATCAAAAAAAGAGCCTAGATATCATCTTTCAAAAAATTATCAAGGCAAACTGCCCTGATATTCTACAGCCAGAGGGTAAAATAGAAATTGAAAGAATCTACCGATCGCCTCTTGAAAAACATCCCAAAAAGAAAACTCCCAGGAATATTGTCACCAAATCCCAGAGTTCCCAGGTCAAGGAGAAAATACTGCAAGCAGCCAGAAAGAAACAATTTGAGTATTGTGGAAACACAATCAGGATAACACAAGATCTAGCAGCTTCTACAGTAAGGGATTGAAGGGTTTGAAAATGGTATTTCGGAGGCCAAAGGAGTTAGGATTAAAACCAAGAATCACCTATCCACCAAAACTGAGTATAATGCTCCAAGGCAAAATATGGATTTTCAATAAAATAGAGGACTTTCAAGCTTTCTCAATGAAAAGACCAGAGCTGAATAGAAAAATTTGACTTTCAAACACAAGAATCAAGAGAAGCATGAAAAGTTAAACAAGAAAGAGAAATCATAAGGGACTTACTAAAGTTGAACTATTTTGTTTACATTCCCACATGTAAAAATGATGCATGTAATTCATGAGACCTTTCTCAGTATTAAGATAGTTGAAGGGAATATACATATATGTAGACAAAGGGAGCAGGGTGAGTTGAATGTGAAGGGATGATATCTAAAAAATAAAATAAAATTATGGGGTTAGAAAGGAATATATTGAGAGAGAGAAAGGGCGAGATAGAATGGGGTAAATTATCTCACATAAAAGTGGCAAAAAAAAGCAATTCTGTGGGAAAGGAAGAAGTGGCAGGTGGAGGGGAATGAGTGAATCTTGCATTCATCAGGTTTGACTTGAGGAGGGAATAACATACACACTCAATTGGGTATCTTACCCACAAGAAAGTAGGGGGAAGGGGATAAAAAGGGGGGGTTGATAGAAGGGAGGGCAGACTGGGGGAGGAGGTAACCAAAAGCAAACACTTTTGAAAAGGGACAGGGTCAAGGGAGAAAATTGAATAAAGGGTGACAGGATAGGATGGCAGGAAATATGGTTAGTCTTTCACAACATGATTATTGTGGAAGTGTTTTGCATAATGATACATGTGTGGCTTATGTTGAATTAGTTGCCTTCTTAGGGAGGGTGGGTGGAAAGGGAAGAGGGGAGAGAATTTGGAACTCAAAATTTTAAAAGCAGATGCTCAAAAAAAGGTGGTTTTGCATGCAACTGGTAAATAAGATATATAGGCAATGGGGCATAGAAATCTATCTTTCCCTACAAGAAAGTAAGGGGAAAGGGAATGGGGGGGAGTGAGGTGACAGAAGGGAGGGCTGACTGGGGAATGGGGCAATCAAAATATATGCCATCTTGGGGTGGGGGGGAGGGTAGAAATGGAGAGAAAATTTGTCACTCAAATTCTTATGAAAATCAATGCCGAAAACTGAAAAATATTAAATAATAAAATATAGAATTAAAAAAAACAATAGGAAAAAAAGAAAAGGCCAGAGCTGAATAGAAAATTTGACTTTCAAATACAAACCCCAAGCATGAAAAGGTAAACAGGAAAGAAAAATAATAAGGGATTTATTAAAGTTGAACTGTTTACATTCCTACATGGAAAGTTGGTATTTGTAACTCAAGAGAACTTTCTTAGTATTAGGATATTTGGAGGGAATATACATACATACATATATATACATACATATATATATATATAGCTCTAATTTTTTCTTTTGGAGGGGGGAAGGGCAATTGGGTTTAAGTGACTTGCCCAAGGTCACACAGCTAGTAAGTGTCAATCGTCTGAGACCGGATTTGAACTCAGGTCTTCCTGACTCCAGGGCCAGTGCTCTATTCACTGTACCACCTAGCTGCCCCTGTATATATGGAGAGAGTGACAGAGAGAGAGAGAGAGAGAGCAAGTACAGGGTGAGTTGAATATAAAAAATAAAATTAAGGGATGAGGGAGGAGAAGGAGAAAGGGAGAGGTAGAATGGGGTGAACATCTCGCATAAAAGAGGCAAGAAAAAGCTTTTATAGTGAAGGGGAATGAGAGAACCTTACTCTCGTTGGATTTGGCTTAAGGAGGGAATAACATACATACTCAACTGGGTATGGAAATCTATTTTACTCTACAGGAAAGTAGGGGGAAGGGGATAAGAGGGGGGGTGATTGAAGGGAGGGCAGACTGGGGGAGGGGGTAATCAGAAGCAAACACTTTTGAGGAGGGACAGGGTCAAAGAAGAAAGTAGAATAAATGGGGGCGGCACAGGATGGAGGGAAATATAGTTAGTCTTTCACAACATGACATATGGAAGTGTTTTGCATGACTGCACATGTATAACCTATATCGAATTGCTTGCCTTCTCAATGAGGGTAGATGGGTGGGGAGGGAGAAAAGGAGAGAATTTGGAACTCAAAGTTTTAAAAATGAATTTTACATGCAACTGGAAAATGAGATATACAGGCAATGGAGTATAGAAATCTTTCTTGCCCTATAGGAAAATAGAAGGGAAAGGGATAAGAGAAGTAGGTTGTGGGGGTGATAGAAGGGAGAGCAGATTGGGAGAAGGGAGGAATGCATGCTGTCTTGGGATGGGGGTAGAGGAGAGATGGAGAGAAAATTTAGAACTCAAGATCTTGTGGAAGCGAATGTTGAAAACTAAAAATAAATTAGTTTTTAAAAGTGTACTAAGAGTCCCTTTTGATCTTCTTGTATCTTTTTTAGTTTGGAAAACATTGGTATGTCTACATGACAAAAGCAGATGGTACCTACGAAGTCAGGACAGTCCATGAACTACTGCCTGGATCATTTGGACCAGAGGACCTGAAGAAGAACTAGTGAACACTTATGATGTCATTATCCATTTGAAAGCCTTTTCAACCACCTGGAAGAAGATTCTCTCTCAGTATTGTCCAGGAGCATCATCCCCAGAGCAATATTGATATGAATCAACCCCAAAGCTGAGTAGGTCCTAAGAACTGGCTGCTTCTGCATCTCCTGTTCAGTCTAAGGACCTCTTTGCCATTTATGTCTGAAGTGCCTTGAACATACAAAATGGTGATAGTGGAGAGAACACCAGCCTGGGAGTCGAGAGAGCTGTGTTATATTCCTGGCTCTGTCTCTAACTTCCTATATGTCCTTACAGTAGTCATTTAGCCTCTCCAGGCTTCAGCTTCCTTTTCTGTCAACTCATAATGTTGGCCCAAATCAGGAGTTCTTAATCTTGTTTATGTCCTGGACCCCTTGAGCAGTCTGGTGAAGCCTATGGACCCTTTCTCAAAAGAATGTTTTTAAATGCACAAAGTAAAATGCATAGGATTACAAAGGAAACCAATTCTATTGAAATACTAATAGCAATTTTAAAAAAACACAAAAACAAGTTCACAGAGCCCAGGTTAAGAATCTTTGGCCTAGGTAGTCTCCAAGGTTCTTTCCAAATCAAATATTCTGTGTGTAAAGGTCCATCCTCTGTGTTACAGCTCAAGTCTAATATTCTATGTTCTCCAGTTTCTACTGTTTTCAGACAGCCCTCCTTCACTCAAATCAAAGTCAAGTGCAAGTCATGTCATCATTTCCCTGAAGTCATGGTCCTCTTAGAATGAAGGACAAACACAACAACTACTGTTTTCAGACCCTCCCTAGAAACTAGCCTTCATTGAAACCAGGTGCCAATCAGAATCCTGCTGAGAGCCAAGATCTTTCTCCCTGTCTCCACCCTCTATTGTGGATGGGGTCATGAAGTAACGTAAAAGAATTATCCAGTCACTATAGTAATTCTGCTTAGTTTGAACCAAAATAATCACCCTTTGGTAGCCAACCTTTTCTGATGACTTCAGTTGGAGGTATGAGGGCCAAAGTCACTGTATTCATGGCTTGAGTCCAACTTCCTCTATGGATGCTATACTTCATATTCAATAAGCACCATCCCACTCACACCACAGCCAACACCAGAAGGTGTGGCTCCTCCTCCATTGTCACTCAAACAACCCAAAATGTCATACAACAACTGAGAAAGGACATACAGCTCTGATGTTTGAGTGACAAATGTCAGAGCTCTATGTCCTTTCTGGGTTGTCATATATTACGTTTTACATCACCTTGGTCCCATCCAACTCCAAGCTTGGGAGGAAGATGGTCCCCCACAGTCCTAGTAACAGTGCTACTGTGCTGACCTGTCACTGCATCAATTTATCCTCTGGTTACCTTGACCTATCCTCATCTTCCTGTAGCATCTGACTAATTTCATGTACCAGCCCCAAGGACCAAGGACTAACTACCAAACTGTTCTATCTGTCATTTCTTTTCCTGAATCCTTGATATGATATACTTGCAGTATTACATTCTTAAAGTTAATGAAGTTATTGTAAATATCATAGAGAAGTCTCAATCAGCCTCTGCTCACTCCAGCCCATACCTAGTTTAACCACTTGGTCACCATAATACTTCCCCTTCTCTTAACAAATCCAATACAATAAGGTTAATCAACAAGTAAGACAAGTCAGCAAGCATTTATTAAGTGTCTACTATGTGCCAAGCACTGTGTTAAGGGCTGGGGAATACAAAGAAAGGCAAAAAACAGTCCCTGCCTTCAAGGAGTTCACAGTTGAATGAGGGAGACAACATAGAACTATGTACAAATAAGATAAGATGGGATAAATTTCTGGTAATCTCAGAAGAAGGCACCAAGATTATGGAGGACTAGGGTAGGGACCTGTGATTTCATTGCTATAGGGAACACTCAGATGAGGAAATTCCTTCTACCGAGGCAGTTCAACTCCTTCCCTGAAACTTTATAGTCTCAGAGAATGGCTTGGGGCATTGAGGAGTTAAGAATTGGCTTAGGCTTCTGCAGCCAGTGTGTGTCAGAGTTAGGCCTTAAACTCAGACAATCCTGACATCAAGACTAGATCCCTTTTTACTATGCAGCTGTGCCTCAACAAATGTAAGGGAGGAAATGATTATTATACACAAGAAACATAGTACATGGTCTAGAGTCCCAAACTGGTTGCCAGCTATCAGCCTGCATCATCTTCTCCCGATGTATTTCACCTGTCATCTCCTCTCCTGCGTTTGCCATAAGGCCACCCTTCACATACTTTATTTTTTTGTTTTTGAGAGGTAGTCAGGGTTAAGTGACTCACCCAGGGTCACATAGCTAGTACATATCTGAGGCTGCATTTTAACTCAGGTCCTCCTGACTCCAGGGCTGATGTTCTATCCACTGCTCCATCTAGCTGCACAGCCCCACCCCCACCCCTGCTTTATATACTTTAGAGGAAGGGATGGGAGGGAAGGAGAAAAATTTGGAACTCACTATTTTGTAAAAATGAATGTTAAAATTGTCTTTACATGCAATTGGAAAAATAAAATACTATTTTTAAAAAAGGAGTGTTGTTGAGTCCCTCCTGATAGGTAAATATAAGTGTATTCCAGTCCCATGAACATTAATGTATCATTGGCTTTCCAGAGGGTACTTTGGCTGGTGCCTGTAAGAATGATCTACAGTGTGACTGTCCAGGCCTTCCTCCCCTTCTGACAGTAGATACTTTCCATTCATCTGTGGAGGTAACACTGACCAAGTGTAAGCCTTTTGGACATGATACAGGAGCCATTTGCATCAAAGAGGAATACATCCTTCACTTATCAGGAGATCCTATAGTGAACCAACAAGGGCTGCTCTGGTTTGAACTTTTGAAACCATTTCACCACCAACCAGCCAGGCTACAGGCAATTTACAAACCCCAATAGGGTCTCTGATCCCCCTCTCCATTTTGGAGTCCATTAACCTGGAATTTGAGCTTTCACGTAAATACAATGGAATCCTGAACATGGGACTGGGGAAAAGGAGTCTACTCAGATCTCCACTATAACACAGCACAGACTGCTCTAAAAGAGGTAGGTTTTCCTTTGGGGTCCCAAACATCAACCAAGTGCTAGACTTTGGCCTAAAACCATCTGGAAGCTTCATGTACTCTACATTCCTGCCAAACTGTACTACATGCTAATCTCCAAACTTGGCATTCCATTATCTACCTCTAGCTCTCTCTCTCTCTCTCTGTCTCTCTCTCTCTTTTATCTCTCTCTCTCTCTCTCTCTCTCTCTCTCTCTCTCCCTCTCTCCCTCCCTCCCTCTCTCCCTCCCTCCCTCTTTCCCTCCTTCCCTCTTTCCCTTCCTCTATCCTTCCCCCCACCAAGTTATCATACATACTATGATCTGTTTACATATTGCATTCTGCTAGTCCTGGGGTTTTAACCATATCAGTGTCCTGGCCCCTTTTGCCAGTCTGGTGAAACTTGTGGACCTCTTCTCAAAAGGATGTCTTTAAATACATGAAACAAAATATAAAGGCTCACAAAGGAAACCAATCATATTGAAATGCAATTATCAAAATATTGTTTTTAAAATGAGCATATAGATTCTAATCTAAGAACTTCTTCAGGCTTAATAGAATGCAAGCTCCCAGGACAGAGACTAGTTTGTTTTGTTTTTATATCCCCAGCACCTAGCATGGGGCCTTGCATTCTGTTTAACACTTAATTAATGCATGTTGGGGTGGATTGAGGCACAGCTTACCCAAAGTAAACACAGGTAGTGAAGAGCCAAAAGTCCACCCTATCATCCCATACCTTTACTGCTAAAGAGGATTTAATACAAAAGAATCATCTAAGAAGCTTTCTATTCATGCTCTCCCCCCCAACCAGGATTGACCTGGCTGTGGACTCCATGTCCAGTTAATATAATAAACTATGGAAAATGCTGAGTTAAGGCATTAGGCTGCTCATGGCATATTAATGGAGGCCTTCTAGAGACAGTGCTTTAAGCCAATAAAACAACTCTCAGTTGGGGAACTTTCAGTGGGGAAATTCCTTGAACTTTGGCCTGTTGGGGGAGACATTTTTTGAGGGTAAGGAAGAGATGGTGAGGAAAAGGACCAACCATTCCACTTCAATCATGTTTGCTCTGGCTCATGTGTCCCCTCCTACAGGGAGGCTTTCCTGATCTCCCTACTTGTGTTTTCTTATCTGTAGCCTCATGTGCTTTCTTGCTCATATCTTGACTCCCAGTAGAATATAAACTCCATGAGCGCAGGGCCTGATTTTTGTTCTGTTTTTGTTTTCATGGTATCTTGCATAGGATTGGGCTTAATGAATACTTATTGAATCTGATCAATGCAATCTGATTCCAGAGGACCAATGACAGAAAAATGCTTTCCACCACCTACAAGGTGATGGATATATGATGCAGCATGAGATACACATTTTTGGACCTGGACAATATAAGAATGTGTTTTCTTTTACTGTCCTCATTTGTTAAAGATGTTTTGTTTTTCTTTTTTCCAATGGAGGGGGAGTAAATGCTTAATAGTTGAAAAAATAATTTAAAAATGTTTATTGCATGAATTGAATTTAATCCACCTCAATTAAATTCAATTGAAACAGAGCAAGGCTGGGTTCTCACACTCAAGAGAGAATATCCAATCTCCTTGCCCCATTTCTGTAGCTGGGAATCCATAGATGGAGCTCACTGGAGGAGGGTCTTCCATAAGATGATGTTATTTAGTCATTTCAGTCATATCCAACTTTTCATGTGAAATGAGCTAGAGAAGGAAATGGCCAACCTCTCCAGTATCTTTGCCAAGAAAACCCCAAATGGATGGATATATGGTGTCCACGCCTAATTTCATTGAATGAAGAGCTGGTAGATTTCAGATTTCAGGAAAGCAGGAGAGGAGAGCAGGTACTATCAGCAACAAGGATAGGGCATCCAAAGGATCCATTTCAGTCCCACCACACTTGATGAGTTATTAGGCTTCAAGAAGCTGCCATTTGAACTTCAACATTTGGGTGAGTTTTCTGGCCATAATAGGGTGGAAAGAAGTCTTCCAATCTATCACCCAGAGGATTCTGAGCAACAAAACCTTTTAGTAAGAATTCAGCAAGGCTAGCTACGAGTCCACTGTTATCGGTAGGAACCTTTTCCATTTTGAAGGAGGGCACCAGTCAATTTGTATCTTTCCCCAAGGGTCTAATTACTTGCCCCCAACCCCAGCTCCAACTCCATGGAACACTCAACCATCCAGCAACTGGCCAATAATGTTCTTTAGCAAGGGGCATATGCCTTTCCCCATGGAGCCAAAGCACAAATGCCCTGCTCTAGGCAGGGGAGGTGCTCCAGTCCAGCAGATCAAGGGGTTACCCAATCACCTGGTGAAATAAAAACATCAAACAGTCCATTAGACTATATAAGCTCTGGGTTCCCTTCCGTCTCTGAGATATTGTGACTCTGTGACCTATGACAACACTGAGATACTTCAGGTCATTGCTCTATTTGGAGACACTCAGGCCCAAGATGGAAGTTCCTTACATTTTTATGTTTCCCGTAACTACTTTTAGGGTTCTATTAGTACAGAATTCCCCCAGGGGAAAATAAACTCAATAATACATGACTGGGTAGTGAACTGGTCCCACCATTCTAGAAAGCAATTTAGAATTTGTTGTTTAGTTGTTTCAGTCAAGTCTTGCTCTCTGTGACCTCATTTGGGGTTTTCTTGGCAAAAATACTACAGTGGTTTGCCATTTCCTTTTCCAGCTCAATTTGTAGATGAGGAAACTGAGGCAAATAGGGTGAAGTGATTTGCCCAGGATCACAGAGCTAGTAAATGTCTGAGACCAGATTTGAACTCAGGTCTTCTCTGACTCCAGACCCAGAACTCTATTCACTGAACCACCTAGCTTCCCAGTTTGGAAGCAATTTGGAATCGTGCCCTTAAAGTTACTAAACTGTGTATATGCTTTGACCCAGAAATGCCACAACTAGGTTTATGCCCCAGGGAGATGAAAGAAAGAGGAAAGGGACCCATGTGTACAAAAATATTTGTCACAGCTCTTTTTGTGGTGGCAAAGGCTTGGAAACTGAGAGTGTGTCCATCAACTGGGGAATGGTTGAACAAATACTGTATATGAATGTAGTGGAATACTATCCTGTTGTAAGAAATGATAAAGGGGATGGCTTCAGAAAAACCTGGAAAGAACTGTATGAACTGATGTAGAATAAAGTGAGGTGAACCAGAATAACAATTAATCTTCTAACAACCATCTGGTAAAGACAAGCTACTCTGAAAGACTAAAGAGCTCTGATCAACGCAATGACCACCCATGATTCCAGAGCAATGATGATGAAGCCTGCTACCCACTCCCTCACAGAGAAATGATGGACTCAGAATCCACATTGAGACAAATATTTTTCTGTATAGGGCCAATGCAGAACTTTGTTTTGCTTAACTATGCATATTTATTTTTTTCCTCAATAACATTCTTTTTTTCCAATTACATGAAAAGATAGTTTTCAACATTCATATTTGTAAAATTTTGAGTTCCAAATTTTTCTCCCCCGCTCCCTCCCCTACCTCCTTCCTATGACAGCAAGCAATCTGATGTAGGCTCTACATATACAATCATGTTAAGCATATTTCCACATTAGTCATGTTGTGAAAGAAGAATCAGAACAAAGGGGAAAACCACAAGAAAGAAAAAGCAAAAGGCAAAAAAAGTGAAACAAGTATACTTCCATCTTGTGCACAATTATTATAAGGTTATTATTTTTCTTTTTCTTTTCCCAGTGGGAGGAGGAGATGAGTGGGAGAGAGGAAGATTTTCATTAGTTGAAGAAAATTAAGTTTAAAAAGAAATTGGATTAATAATAATAATAGCTAAAATAGAAAATCAGCCTAGCACTACCCTTTTTAAGCTATACAGTATCAGGATCAAAATGCTTAATGTTCCAGTGATTCAGATTCTTCATCTATGAAATGTGGATAATTATAGCCATCTCTCTTATTGGAATGTGGCTGAGAATGCCCAATTATTAATGGCTATTGGTCTGAAAATAGCATCACAGGAAGATTTTTTTATAGCATTTTTTCAGAGGGCCCAGAATTTTGACCATAAGTTGATAGAAACATTCTGGTGCTTGAAGCTGTGACTCTGAACTTGGAGAAAAACACACTTTATATTTATGGAAATGTTTTTAAGAAATATTTTAATGAAGGTTTACTATGTCATGAATAAGGAATTTCTGAAAGGATAAAGGAATATTTGAAAAAACTATTCAGCAATAAAGCTGTCTAAATATACACTTTGTGGGATTTTTAAAAGAGATTCAAAAAGCAAAATCTCCACATGCATCTCTTTTTCTTCTGGATAAGGGGATTCCTATATCCTTTTAGCATAATAACTAGGAGAGTTGATAGGCTCTGAGGCACCAAGACCGGGACCCCTGTTTAGTTGTTGTAAGGTTGGAGGGCCCATGGATCCATTTTTGTAGCAAAAACACCAGATGCTGGTGAATTCCATCCCATGTGTCTTCCTGATTGTCTATGGCATAAAATGCCGACCCATGAAGAGTTATCATCCCTCAGACTTGAGAGAGGTCTTGCTTCCATGAAAGTCAACACAGGCTTCTAACTAGACAGATTTCTATATGGAGATGGGGTAGGGCATGGTGCCTTCTACCTCAACCAATATTGTATCTTTGCTTATTATTCTTTTTTTAAAAAAAATTCAATTTGAAAGTGTAACCTGAACCCCTAAACCCATTGGTAAGGGACTCTCTCCTCTTTAGTATACATCAATGTCCTGAACCTGCATGAGGGTCAGGGCAAAGTTGACAGGAGTGGGAGAGATCCAGAGATCCAGTCTCTTCAACATTTGGGCTTTTTCTGACTTCCAGATTCAAGAGGGAAGATGAACAATGCCAACATTTCTTCAGGTCACCGAAGGGAGAAAAAGCTCTAGAAAGAAGTTAACATATAGAATTTTGATCATATCCCCATTTCCAGCTTGCTACATTAGAGACTTTGGAGAATTTCTTTTTGGGTGAAATCTGAGACTCTCTTTTGGTAAGTTGGATTACCTTACTCCCAGTAAGAGAGCTCCTTGTCTGGCATATGCTCTCATATGTATCATTTCTCTAATTTCTGGGGAGAGAGAGAGAGAGACAAGAGAGAGAGAGAGATGACAAAATATCCTTTTCATTCAATTTTTAAATAAATTTCCTTTTGTTAAATGTTAGATAGCCTAAGAGGGTTTCATTTCATTTCAATGCTGAGCCTGGACCACCAGACTTGCTTGAGTTAGACCTGATTCCAAACGCCTAATCAAACTCATGACTTAAGATTATTCTGGCAGTCTTGTAGAGGGTGGATTTGAAAGAAGGAAAGACTAAAAGCTGGGAGGTTATTAAAATAGGCAAAGAGAGAGGTGATGAAGGGTTGAATTAAGATGACAGCCATGTAAATGGGAAGAAAGGGATGGATGTAAGGGTGCTGTGGATGCAAAATCAATAGGATTTATCAAATGTTTGAATAATGGGAGAGTCAGTAATGACATGTGAACCTGAGTAACAAGAAGGAAAATGATGTCCTCAACCAGAAGAGGGGAATTTGGAAGAGGAGCCAGTTTAAGGAACAGTGCAGTGGGGAGGGGGGAAGATGATGAGTTCTTTTTTTGATATATGGAATTTAAGATGCTAATGGGACATCCAGGCGGAGATACCCAATAAGCAATTAGAAAGGGGTGACTAGAGTTCTGGAGAGGTTAGAATTGCATATAAGCCAGAGCACTACCAGAAGAGGGTGAACAATTTAGTGAAATAAATAAACATTTAATAATAAGTGTTCCATAGGAGGCCTGCTTGAAGAAAATGGGGAAGCTTAGCCTGAAGAAAAGATTTAGAGAGAGCATGATACCTGTCTTCAAGCATTTGAAGGTCTGTCCTAAAAAAAGAAGTATGTACCAACAATAGCATGCATTTCTATAGTGCTTTGAGGTTTTCAAAGTGCTTACAAATATCTTGTTTGATACTCACAAGGTAGGCACTATTATTATCCCCAATTTGCAGTTAAGAAAACGGAGGCAAAAAAAAAAACTGATGCAAAGAGAGGTTAAGTGACTTGCCCTGGGTCATGAAGCTAATAAATGTCCAAGTCCAGATTTGAACTCAGATCTGCCTGACTCCAGATCCAGTGCTTGCCACCTATTTTCCTGACTAGTTCTCTGGGGACAGAACTAAGAGCAATGGATGGGAGATGCAAAGAGGCTGATTTTTAAGGATAATAAACTACCTAACAGTTGGAGTTGTCCCAAGGTGTAACATACTGATTCAAGAAGTAATGCATTTTCCTTCATTTTACACTATCAGGCAGAGGATGGACAATTATTTGTTGGGGATTTTGTAGAATTCTTGGGCACAGGTAGATAAGGTGGCCTCTTGGCTCTCAGATTCTGTGTTTCTGAATGGGTAAGTGGAGGACTGATTCTTAGACTCTTAGGATCATAGATTTAGAGCTGAGAGGAAACTTGGTGACCATTTGGTCCAACCTCTTCATTTTGCAGGTAGAAAAACAGAGAGGCCCAGAAAGTTTAGGTGACTCACCCAAAGTCACAAGGGTAGTAAGTGACAGAGATCAATCAATCAACAAATAAGCATTTATTAAGCACCTACTATGTGCCAGGCATTATGCTAAAAGCTGGAAGATGGAACTGGAACCCAGTTCTACCACAGGTCAGGCACAAATAGTCCATAAGTACATTTGGAATGGAGCTATCTCTAAATTTGCTCATCGTATATTTCTTTCATGTTTCAGCTATGTAGTTGATCTCCCTTTTAGTGATAAACTTCATGGTAGAGCCTTTCAAGTTCGTATTGATTTGATCAGCCACAGTCTGCCCTCGATGTAGGGATGTCATTTTGATCCTCTTTAAGAACAAAGGACAACAACCAATCAACCATAGTTTGAAGGAATGGCAAGTCAAGTCCCAGGGAACAGCTGAGCACATTTATAGACGACAGGAAAAGAGCCATTGGAGAGGAAGAGATTGAAGATGACAGAAAGGAAATGAATGATCAATGGAGCAAGCTCCAGGAGAAGAAAACAAATAGATTGGAAGATTACCCTTCCCAGCTCAGTCAAACCAATCAATCAACAAACCTTTATCAAGCACCTCCTCTGTGTGAGGCACTGTCCAAGGTGCTGGATATACAAAGAAAAATGAAAGAGTCCCTGTTCTCAAGGATCACGGGAGTCAGTACCAGAGAATTCAGACTTAGGGTCACAAACACCTCCCATTCACGCCTCTTGAGCTTCTCTGGACCCTTTGAAGGGGCTCCCAAATAATCAAAGTCATTTCTCACCCTGAAACATCCCTCTGCTACTCTGACCTTCCACTGGTGAGTTCCTCCTGGAACCTCCATTTTGGAGAACATTCATTTCCCTTTTAGCTATGCTTCTGACTTTTCAGTCTTATGTCTTTCTGTCACTAAGCTCCTGTGTGGGGTAGCTTCCCCTCCTCCCTTTTCCAACTTCCTCCTATATGTTGTCTTCCCCATTAGATTGTAGGCTCCTTAACTGAGGCCAGAAACTGAGGTCAGAAAGACTGACTTTCTTTTTTTTTTATTTGTATCCCCAGTTTTCAGCACAGTGTCTAGATATAGTGAGTGGTTAATAAATGCTTCTTTCTTTGCTTCACCTTCTTAATCTAGGATCTTGTTACATGATGGCCTCAAATATCTCATTCAAAGTCTCCATATGCAAAGTGGTCAGGTTGGCCCTAGAAAGCCTGAGCACAGCTGCCACTCAGCGAGCCTGCTGATTACACCAGCAGCTTGTTCCCAGACATTGTCTTCCATCATAGTCACTGGAGTCACGAAATAATATTGAGGAGGCCTAGAATTAGCCAAGCATTTTTATTAACCCTGCAGAGCTCCAGCTTAAAACCATGGGGAACAAATGTACTGCACAAACACATCCCTAGTCCAACTTCCCTCTGGATACTGCAGCTAAAAATCCAACAAATCATATCCCTCTCCCCTGTAGCCACACCTTCTTCCCAACCCCTCCCCAAATGGCACTCAAACATCAGACTCACATGCCGTACTTTGTTTACTGTGAATTGCAGTCTTCTATGACCAGTCCAAGCTCTAGCAGAGGGGGGAGGGGAGGAGGAGAACATCCATTATCCTGGCAATGGTCCTTTCAAAGTTGTCTACTGATGCCTCAGTTGGTCCTCTTGTTATTTTGGCGTGGTCTATGCTGATTCTGCATTCTTGTCAGCCCCAAGGACAAAGAACCTTCATCTCTTCCATACATCCCTTCTGTTCTTGCATCCTTGAAATGGCATATTCTTAAAGATAAAGCTAGTAAGGTTATGACAATGGCCATGGAAGGACCCTCTGCTTCATAGTCTGAGTCCCAGTCAGCCGCTGCTCAAGTCTTATATGTCTCAGCCCCTAGCCTCTTCAGTTCCCACTTTGATCATTCTAACAGTCCCTTCCAGCTGTCAGAGTCTGATTCAGTTCAAGGCAACTGGGTGACAATGTAGATAGAAAACTGGATTTGGAGGCAGGAAGACCAGAGTTCAGATCCTGCCTGTGATATTTAACAAATGCGTGCCTAAGTATTTGCCCTTAGTAACCTAGTGATCCCAGGCAGGTCCCTTAACCTCTCTCAGCCTCAGTTTCCTCTTCTGTAAAATGAGGGGGCTGGTATATGGTGACCTTTGAGGTCCCTTCCAGCTCTAAGCCCTTGATACTGTGAATTCAGTAAACACTTATTAAGCACCTACTCTGTGCAAGGTATTTTGCTAAACACTGGAGACACAAAGGAAAATTAAACAGTCTCTGCCCTCCAGAAACCTTTCCTACTGGAAGGATAGAACACATATATTTAACTATGTAACTGCTTCCACTCAGTCTGGGGAAGTTTTCCTAAACGACAGCCCAGGGATTTATTGGGCATAAGTAAGGGACATGACTCCTGAGAGAATAATGAGCCACGATGCTGAGTGGATGGAGATGAGACTGACTTCAGATGGATGGGAGGAAGACTTGAAGATAAGTGGTTTTGAGAGATAAGCGCAAACTTTTAAATGCCTGCTGGGAGCACTGAGTCACAGACAACATGTAATCCTACAGAGTGCTGAAAGCAGACTTCATTGTAAATATAGTGGAGTCACATCACATGCACATTTAACTTATGGGACTTCAACCATGCACTTGGGGTGGGGGTGGGGGGAGGTAGGAAGTGGGGGAAGAGAGAGGAGGAAGAGGAAAGAAAGGGAGAAGAGGGAGAGGAAAGGGGTGATGACACAGGAAGATAAGAGAGAGGAGGAAGGAAAGAGAGAGAGAGATGGAAGAAGGAGAGAAAGGGAGGAGAGAGGGGGAGAGAGAGAGAGAGGAGAAGAGACAGAGAGACCGAGACAGAGAAGCAGAGAGACAGAGACAGAGAAAGGGAAGAAGGGAGGAAGGGAGGGTTGAGACTCTATTATCTATATCTAGGACCTCTCTTTAACACATGACTTTCACCCTATCCAGAGTTGGCACTGCCCCCTCACCCCTACCAGTCCTCTATGTGCCACCCCTTCTCTCTTCCACACTTCACACTATATCCAAGATCTCCAAGGTGAACAGCCACTGATATGTTGTAATGACATAGGTAAGGGAAACTGGTAAGTCAGATTTCAATCTTTGGAATAAGGAAGAATTAACAGTAGGAGCTGAATTGATGGAGCTAAGGTAAACAAGGTGTCCCTGACCTAGAGTTGGCACTCTGAGTTCATCTCTATATTGCCGAAACAATCCCCATCTTCTGCCCTCCTTTCCCCTGGGCCCCTTGAGGTGAGGCTGAAGTTATACTTGAGGCGGGGAAGGAGTTGTAACAATGGGACTGAGGTCTTCTGATCATGTGAATTGTAGGTGATTTGAGGGACTCTGCAGAAAAGGCAGGACTCTATCCAATTTTCACTTTCCACACAGACTTTAAAACCTCACCCCCAGGTAAGACGTGTCTCTACTCTACAAGGCAATCATAGAAGGGAAAGTCCTAATAACTTGGGAGACTAAAGAAGATGATGCCTGAGCTAAACTTTGAGAGCGTTAGTGAAGAGGCAGAAGTAAAGGAGTGTTTTTCAGGCACAGAGTAATAACCTATGTAAAGGTGTGGGGGGAAGCAGGACAGGCAATGGAATGTCAAGTTCAGAGGACAGCAGATTTGGCTGAAATACTGAGTTCATGAAGGGGAGAGATTTTAAATAAAGGCTGGAAAGGTTGACTGACAAGAACTTTCAATGGCAGATTTCTAGGGACTTTGTATCTTATGCTGATGGGAATAGGGAGTCATTAAAGGTTTCTGAGCAGAAGAGTGACCTAGTCAGATCTGAGTTTTAGGAATATCCCTTTGGCAGCTATGTGGAGGTTAGACTGGAATGCGGAGAGATCTGAGGCAGCAAACCCAAGTAGGAGGACAGTGTAAGAGTCCAGGTAAGAGATAATGAGGCCTAGACCCTAATGGCAGCAGTGTTGAGGATTTCTTTCTTGGGGAGGTGGCAGGAATAGGAGTGTGTTGGACAGAGTGCTTTCTGCTCTCCCTGTCCAGAATTCCCCATTAGTTTTTGTGCTTAGGTTTCCCCATCATTATTCCATATGCTCAGGCCTATTCTGAGAGCCTTTCTAATTATAAACCTCAGAACATCCTGTCTTGCAGGCACTGGGCTCAAGCATATTTCCGCCAGTTTGGATTTCCATTTTGAGCTCTTGGGAGAGCTACAGCCATTTGTCTCTGTAGAAAGAATTGGGCACTTCAGCAGGGCTGGTTAACTCATCTTGCTTTCCAGATCATTAGGTCCCTCAGACTCTTGGTCCACATTAAGAGCTGAACTTTAAGGCTTTCTTGCTTGGGCCCATCTTGTTCCCTATCCTTGACTTGAAGTCTGTTGTGTGGTTGTTTACATGTGACCTAGGAGCAACCTTCCTGAGGCCCACTCCTCCTCCAGTAGGAGGTAAGCTCCTTGAGGGCAGGGTCAGTTTGGACCACTCCGGTCCTTTGTTTCCCCATTCCTGAACACAGTGCCAAGGTTAAAGAAGGCACTTTGATGCTTGCAGATTGATTTGCCACTGACCTTAAGTACAATTCCCATCAATGTGGTACAGTGGGGAAAAAAAGCGAATGGACTGGGAGTCAGAAGAGCTGGGTTTGAATCCTCATTTTTTCCATTTACTGACTCTGTGACCTTGGCCAAGTCAAACTTCCTCCCTAAGTCTCAGTTCCATTCCTTGCAAAATGACATGCACTAGGTGACACAGTGCATGGAGTACTGGGCCTTGGAGCTGGATTTGACCTAAGTTCAAATCCATACCTGAGATATTTGTTAGCTGTGTGATCCTGGGCAAGTCACTTAACCTCTGTTTGCCTCAGTTTTCTTGTCTGCAAAATAAGGCTCATAATAGAACCTACCTCCCAAGGTTATCATGAAGACCAAATGAGATACTAGTTGTAAAGAGCTTAGCACAGTGCCTAGCACATAGTAGGTGCTTAATAAACACTTATCCCATTCCATGGTCTCTGTGGTCCTAATCTGTAGCACTTTCCTCCCAGGGACCACACAAGGAAGAAGGTATCTCTTCAACTCTCCTTCTTTTTTTTTTTTTTTTTGGTCTGGACCTGTGATTCCATTAACGTGAAGAACTCCTAGTGTGGAGATTGCCTCCACCAATGTAGAGCAGTAATCTATCTATAAATTCAGTTCTTGAAGAGTTGCCTGGAGGTGCTGACTTGCCTGTGGTCACACTAGTAACACACAGCTAGTATGTATTAAAGGCAGGACTTAAACCCAGATCTTCCTGACTCCAGTGTTGGCCACTCATCCACATGCTGTCACTCATTCCCATTTTGTGGGTGATGAAACTGAACTTCAGAGAGGGGGAAGCAACTTGCCTGCTCTCACACAATTAGTAAATCAGAGCTGGGACTCGAACCCTGCTCTCATGACAAGGCCAACATTCTTTCCGTCATGTTGTGCTGGCTTTCAATTGTCATCTCTGGCATTTAAGAAACAATTGTAATATGTTAGATAGATGTGAAAGATGTCTATTCTCGCCTTCCCATGAACCGCGCTCATCAAGATAGCAACATCACATAGTTATCTAGCACTTTAAAGTTCAAGAGCCTTTTCCACACAGCGTTTCCTTTGAGCCTCACAATAACCTTGGGAGTAGATGAGGTACAATTGTGCCATTTTATAGTAAGGAAACTGAAGACCATAAAAGCTGAATGGCCAAATGGGTAGGAGCTGCAGAGAGGCAAAGCTAAGTGCGATGATAAGAAAAACTTCCTAATGATGAGAACTGTTGAAATGGTAGAATGGTTTGCCTCAGGTGGGTTCCCCCCACAAGAAATCATCAACTCTAAATGACCACTTGTTGGTTATGTTATAATGGGGGCTCCTTTCAGGTATGGGTTGGATTAGAGGGCCACTGAGGTCTCTGTCAGCTTTAAAGTTCTGTGACTTGCCCGCAGTCACGCAGCTAAGAATTGTCAGAGACATTGACATAGACATAGGCATAGGCTTAAGCCAAGCCACAAACATAGATATAGACACAGTCATAGATGTAGACGTAGAACAAACATAGACATAGACACAGTCGTAGATGTAGACATATATATATATAGACATAGACATAAATACAGTCATAGATATGACATAGACCCAGACATAGAGATAGACACAATCATAGATGTAGGCATAGACACAGTCATAGATGTAGACATAGACATAGATTCAGACATAGACACAGTTGTAGATATAGACATATACACAAACATAAACATAGACACAGTCGTAGATATAGACATAGACATAGATGTAGACACAGTCATAGATACAGACATAGACACAAACATTAGACATAGACACAGTTGTAGATGTAGACATAGACATAGACCTAGACAAAATTACATAGATTGGAGTTGGTAAACTAGGACCCATGGGCCAAATCCAACCAGCCACTTGTTTTTGTATGACTTGAGAGGTTTTTACATTTTCAAGTAAAGCTTCATTGTTAAATGGGGGTAATAATTGTACCTATTTCACAGGGTTGTTGTGAGGCTCAAATGAGGAAACATATATAAAATGCTTTTCATTAAAGCACTAAATAAATGAATGCTGGCTATTATAATTGTTATTATTTTCTAGCTCAGGGGGACAGGTATGGATATAGGGAAACATCTTTCATGGTTGGTTGGTTGTTGTCCTTTATTCTTGAAGAGAACCCAAATGACACTACTATGCTAGAGTCAAGTTACAGTATGTCCATCTGTGGATGATCAGACCAATACGAGCTCAGAAGGCTCTGCCACAGGTTGGACACAAATAGTCCATGTAAACATTTGGGGTGGATTCTCTAAATTTGTGCACCTCACATTTCTTTTGAGCTACTTCAATTCTGCTTTGCTCATAGAGCACAGCACCTTCTTTGATGCAGGTACACCATGTTGGATGGTCCTGTGCCAGTGTTTCCCATGTCACACAATTGATTCCATAGATCTTCAGAGAGACCTTGAGGGTGTCGTTGTATTGCTTCTTCTGACCACCATGGGAGTTCTTGCCTTGTGTGAGTTCTCCAAAAAATAGTCTTTTAGGCAAATGTACATTTGGCCTTCAAACAACATGGCCAGCCCACTCTGCAGTAGAGTTTGAATGCTTGGAAATTCAGTTCAAGGAAGGACCTCAGTGTCTGGTACCTTATCCTGCCAGGTGATCTTCATAACCTTCCTAAAACAATTCAAATGGAAGTGACTCAGTCTCCGTCATGGTGCCGATAGACTGTCCAGGTTTCACAGGCATACAACAATGAGGTCAGCATGACGGCTCTGTAGACCTTCAGTTTGGTAGGCAGCCTAATACCTCTTCTCTCCCATACTTTCCTTTGGAGCCTCCCAAGCACTGAACTAACTCTGGCAATGTGTGTGTCAATCTCATTATCAATGTGTACGTCTCCAGAAAGTATACTGCCAAGGTAAATGAACTTATCCACAGCATTCAAAATATTCATAGTTGGAATGACTATACAGATGCTGGGGAGAGGTAAGGTCTAGCAGACGGGAAAATTTTCTTGCCTATGCATTATCTATGTCTAATGAATGTCCTTTCTGCATCCTTGGTTTTCTATAACAAACTTGTTATAAGTGCCATGGTGCTTGCAAAGAACTGAAGACACTTAGATGAGAGCTAGAAATGAACCAGATCCAGATGCTCCCAGGGCCTGAGCCCTGAGTGGCAGCAATCCAGATCGTTTCTAAGCAAAGGGCATTTAGCATTTAGAGCCCTTTGCTGCTGGCCTCAACCTACCATTCTAGCCTTATTATACTTTCTATCCCTTTATGTACTTTTCAGTCTATCTAAATTGCCCTCCCTGCTGTTCTTTATACAGGACATCCTATCTCCCACCACCATGTATTTGCACAGGCTGTTTCCCATGCCTGGAATGCCCTCTCTACTTATCATTGGCTCCTAGAATCCCTAGATTCCCTCAAGGACCAGCTCAAATGCCATCTCCTATATACGGCTCTTCCTGATCTCCCTAACTACCAATACCTCCCTCCCAAAATTGCCTTGCATTTATTTTGTATATATTTTGAATGTGGCAGTTAGGTGGCACAGTAGACAAAGCGCTGGGCCTGGAGTCAGGAAGACTTGAGTTCAAATCTGGCCTCAGACACTTGCTAGCTGTGTGACCCTGGGCAAATCAGTTCACCTCTGTTTGCCTCAGTTTCCTCCTCTGTAAAATGAGCTGGAGAAGGAAATGGCAAACTGCTCCAGCATCTTTGCCAAGAAAGCCCCAAATGAGGTCAAGAAGAATCTAAAATGAGTGAACAGCAACAACAGTTTGAATATACTTATGTATAGATGTTATCTCCCCCTCTAGAACATAAGATCCTTGAGGACAAGGACTGTTTCATTTTTCATCTTTGTGCCTCTAGGGCCTAGCACAGTGCCTGGCACATAGTAGGTGCTTACTAAATGTTTGTTGCTTGATTGACTCAAAGCACATGTACTCCCCGATTTTCAGTTCTAGGTCACAGGTTATATGCATAGTCTGGAACCCAGATCTCCATACTCTCCCTATATTGTGCTCTCTCTGGTATCTCAGCAAATTAATCTGTTCCTCACAAGCTGTGTGACCTCAGACAAGCTGCTTCCCCTCTCTAGGCCTCTAAAATCAGGGGGTTGAACCAGCCAGCATACAGTGCCCCACCCCCACTCTCACGTCCTTGTATATCTCTCCATCTACACGGGCACATCATCAGAAATTGCTAGTACTAAAGAAGGCTCTTTGCTTCCTACTGCAGGAAAGAGAGTGCTGACAGCCCAGGAACGGCATTCTGTATCAGAAGGAGTGTTTAAGGCAGATATGGCTCAGTGGTTTGGCAGATAGGAGAACAGCCCTTTGTGCATCTCCAAAGCCACATTCATTGCAAGGAGAGAAAGTAAATGAATCTGCAGGTAATAATATGTAAATCATGGGTCTCAGAGGTATTTCTGGAGTCTGCCGCATAATGAGGATGATTTTTTTTTTAAAATAACAAGCATGCCAAAACTTTTATATCCCATTGAGCACTATTCCTTAAAAGAAGTCACCTTGGGAAGTTCCAAACTTTTCCCAAGGCCACGGTCACTGCTCAGAATGCTAAAAGAGCTTCTCTTTGGGTAGGAACTTCAGAGATTATGGAAGGCTAATAATCTGTAATCCATGGTCCAGCATCCCACAGTAAGGGTGTGTATGGATCAGGTTCAATCTTGGGGATTTCCCACAGATCACTCTTTGACTTGGATCCCCATCCATGTTTGCCCTAGGAACCTAGAATTTGGCTCATTTTGTCCCCACCCAGGGTCTCCCCTGGGAATGGCACAATAAAGCCAGTATCTAGATCTCTATAGATTTGTCTAGTTCTCGGCTCCCATGCAAACATCGATGCGAACAATATATATTGGTCAAAGACAGTCTTTCTTTCACTACACAGGAAGAACTCAGGAACACCAAGGACTCACTGGTGCCCACGTACAGTTCAAGAATTCTCACTACTTTACTACTACCCATCTCTCAGTTTCTGGGGTCATACGGTTTCCTGCCTCCAGAAACTCCTTGGCTGCTCTGCCACTGCCTCTTTGCAGCTATTATTTCTGGCACTTCTGGTTCCCTTGGAGGCAAGGGCTTCATGGCACCTTCCATCTCCCCACCCCAACCAGTGCTCCAAGGACAAGAGTGCATTTGAGATATGTGCCCGACTTCATTCAGCTCAGCCCAAATCTGACTGTTCCTTTGTATACATCACTGTAAAAATATAGTATAGGTTACCTACTATATAGAGTACGATCCCTGGGTAGGGTTTGGAACACCAATAGCCTTAACCTAATCATATCCCCAAACATCTGTAACTCAATTATGTCTATACATTAATGGGGACATCCATACCTTTCAAAGGCAGAATAAAGTCCCTCTCTTTTAACTACCCCATCTAAAGAGGGAGGACCACTTCTTTTAAATAGGATTGCATAGGATTTAGAGCTAACAAGGGGCTTTAGAGGGATCTATCTTCTTAAAATTTGAAATACTTTATGAAAAGTTCACATTTATATAGCAACATGAGGGTTAAAAATCACTTCCACTATAATGATACTGAGAAACAGATAGTATGAGTAAGATGATACCACTCTGGTGGAGAAAGCAAAGAACTAAGAAGCCTCTTGGTGAGGGTGAAAGAGGAGAGAGTAAAAGCTGACTTGAAGCTTAACATTAAAAAGTGGAGATCAAAGCAACTGGTTCCATCACTTCCTGGCAAACAGAGGGAGAAGAGATGGAAGGAGCGTCAGATTTTATATTCTTGGGTCCAAAGATCGCTGCAGATGACAACTGCAGCCGTGAAATTAAAAGATATTTGCTCCTTGGAAGGAAAGCTATGGCAAATCTGGACAGCACACTAAAAAACAGAGACACCACCTTGCCAACAAAGGTCCATATAGTCAAAGCTATGTTTTTTTTTCCAGCAGCAATTTATGACTATGGTAAGCTGTGTGCTGTAGAAGCAATGCCTTCTAATTGCGGTGCTGGAGAAGACTTTGGAGAGTCCCTTGGGCAGCAAGGAGGCCAAATCAGCCAGTACTTAAAGAAATTAACACAGGCTATTCACTGGAAGGTCCAATACTGAAGCTGAAGCTTAAATACTTTGGCCGCATAACGAGAAGGTGGGACTCATCAGAAAAGACCCCGATGTTGGGAAAGACTGAAGACAAAAGGAAAAGGGGATGGCAGAGGATGAGATGGATGGATAGTGTCATGGAAACATCAATATGAGCTTCGACAGACTTCAGGAGATAGCACAGGCTAGAAGGGTCTGGTGTGCTGTGGTTCGCCATTTCCTTCTCCAGCTCATTTTACAGATGAGGAAACTGAAGCAAATGGAGTTTAGTGACCCACCCAGGGTCACACAGCTAGAAAGTGATGAGGCTAGATTTGAACTCAGGAAGATGAGTCATCTTCCTGACTTCAGGCCTGGCACCCTTCCACCGTACCACCTATCTGCCCCACCACATTCTTCAGGATAATCTCAAATCTTTATCCTGTGAAGTCAGTCTGACATTTGGAAAGAACAGCAGCCCTGTAGAACCCAGTCTGGTGGCAAATAAGATGGAGAAGGAAGCTAAAGGATCCCTTTGGGGATCCAAAACAAGGTTCATTGTAGGGGAATGAGATGAATTTTCTTGAGTAGCTGATAAGTCAGTTCTAAAGGTCACCCACACCCACTAGTGTTTGGAAATATAGGGAAGCCCTTCTGGGATGAGGATCCCTGGCTTCCTTGAGAAGAGCGCTCCAACCCAATTCAATCCAACCCAACAAGCATTTATATGTAGATATTTTGGCCTACTAAAACAAAATCTTCACCTCATAGTTGCATTGCCTAGATATATAAGCTGCAAGCTGTTTTCAGAGTAGCACGTACCGTGATTCCAACATTACTAAAAAAAAAAATTAAGCATTCCAGATTCCACAGAAATAAATAGAATTATGCAAATTTCTGGACTTCTTAGCAATTCCTCCTCCATCACTCACGTAAGTGTCACAATTGTTTTCCTCTAGGATTCCATTCTTGGAAATTGTTTTTAGAGATGTAACTAGGGCAGGGCAAACTAGGCCTTTGTTCTAGGGCACCAAAATTTGGGGAGAGCTGACAGCACTCCTTCGTGGGGTAGGAACAACTCAGCTCTGCACCTCGTTAGGAAGAATAATGAGTTCCCAGCTCCACCCTGCTCCTTCCCTAGTGGAAACCTCCTCAGTACCCACCTAGCAGTGTCCTGCCTGACTCTACTGAAGGTATTTCTCTTCCCAAGTGACTTTGTAAAGGTTTCTTTCCTGCTGCTTGTCCCAGGAAGGCCACTGGGGATGTTTGTTCTAGGAACCAAAACTGGTAGTTATGGCTCTGCTGGTTCCCTAACAGATAGCAGAGGCACCCTGGGTGCTTGAGTCATAGGTCATAGGTCACAAAACCAGCAGGAACCGTGGAGGTCATCTAGTCTAAGATGTTAATTTTACAGAGAACAATGAAAACTAGATAGAGAAAGTGACCCACCCGAGATCACACAGCAATCTAGTGGCACAGCCTCAACCAAACCCTGATTGTTAGCCCAATAAACCATATCGCTTTTTATAACTTAGAAATATATATGTTTTACCTTATCTCAAGCTTAAAGCTGCTTCTTTGTCATTTCTATTCACTATTCCTTGTTCTGGTCTCTAAGGCCAAACAGTACAAATCTAATCCCTCTTCCAACCAGACACCATTTAGCATATTTGACCACAGCCATCCTCTCCCCTCCTGAAGCTTGTCTTCTCCCTGATGAACCCCCTCAGTTCCTTGAATTGACTGTTATACGGCAAGGTCTTCAGACCCCTCCACATCCAGGTTGTCTTCTAGACAATTTCCACTTTATCAATGTCCTGAAACAAGACTGCCTGAATTGAACCAGCCTCTGAAGTCTCTTTCAGCTCTAGATCTCTGATCCTATGACCCTATGTGGTCTAACCAGAGAAGAGTACAGAGTATAGGCTATCAAATGCACACATGCGCTTCCCACCATCATTACCAGTTGATTATCAAGTCTATGACACACTCTCCCACAAGGATATACAGATTCCTGGGGAAATGAGATAAAGCTTAGAGAATATATGTGGCAAAGGGGGTACCTCGCAGCACGGAAAGTCCTTCTCCCCTCATTGTGGGGTGCTCAAGAAGTTCCCATTAAACAAGGTGTAGCTTCTTTATTGGGCTCCTTGTAGAGATGTGAATCTGCCTTCCTGCATTGTATCCAGTCTCCTCGTGACTTCCAATGCTGACGTTGGCTCCAATCTCTCCTCCACCAAATGCTTAAATAACTTGGGCTCTGGATTCATTTTCTAGTTTATAAATGACCTACAGAGTGTGACCAAGTTTCCTCTGCCAGTCTGAAAACTACACGTGTCAATGTCTCTCCAGATTGTCTAAGGGTTTATTTTTTTCAAAAGCACGTAATCAAAAGTCTTT
Organism: Trichosurus vulpecula; assembly: GCF_011100635.1. NCBI lineage: Eukaryota > Metazoa > Chordata > Mammalia > Diprotodontia > Phalangeridae > Trichosurus > Trichosurus vulpecula. The sequence continues at coordinate 53,950,990 of NC_050574.1, forward strand.
GACTAATTGACTGGGACATCATTTCACCTCATTAAAGTAGCATTTACTTTAGGTGGGATGGGGTGATTTATTCAATTTAGCCTATACTTATATAGTACATTTCCTATATCCTTAATGTTTAACACAGTGCCTGGCACATAGTAGGGATTTAAATGTTTATTGGCTAACTACAAAGGCCAAGAAAATGTAAGTGATTTGACCAAGATCATGTAGCTGGTAAGTAATAGAGCCAAGATTTGAACCCACATCTCCCAAATCCAAATCCTAGGCTCTTACTACTCTGCCCAGTCCCTTCATGTTTTCATTAATAATGATGATTAGAATGAGAATGAAATGAATTATTTTGTTAAGTGAGGTAAGTCAAGAGGCTCACCCAGAGTCACACAGTGAAGTCAGTGGCAGAAGAGGGTTGAATCCAAGTAATTGTGCCAGTCCTGGAGTCAGGAGGATGTGAGTTCAAGTGACCCTGGGCAAGTCACTTCACCCTGTTTGCCTCAGTTTCTTCATCTGCAAAGTGAGCTGAAGAAGGAAATGACAAACTACTCCAATATCTTTGCCAAGAGAACCCCAAACGGGGTCACTAAGAATCAGACACAACTAACCAACTAAACAAAAACATCCTGACTCCCAGGAAACCTTCCTATTTAATTCAATACGTGCTTCATGGCATAATGGAGGGAACAGGGATGCTAGTGCTCAGACATTATCCAAAGTTCTTTCAATTTCTGGGGCTTTGACCTTTGATTTGACCTTGACTATGATTCATATCAGTTCCCCCATGCTTCTCCTTCCAAGATAGCGGGGACCTGGGGGACTGGGCTCTGCCTCTCTGATAGAAAAAGTGGGGAAGGTAAGCAGAGCCAAGGTCACCTTGTGAGGTGGTGTAGTGTCCATGAAGGAAGGGAGAGAGACAAGAGTGGACTGGAGTAGGAAGCTGAACGGGAACCAGGAGGTCTAGCAGCTGATGAATTTCTCCAGTCCAGTTCACAGCCCATTAAAGGTTTTCTCTCCCTCCCACTGAGTGTCACTCAGGGAAAACCCAGAGCCACTTGATTTATCTGACCACTTCGATTCCTTTCCCTGCTAAAATCAGCAGGAGAAGAGAGTAAGACCCATGCCCACCTCCCCCTCCCCCACTGCAACTATCATGGCCTTCAAGTAGAAGGCTGCTCCTTCCGGTACATACTTGTATAGCAAGTGGAATGCTTGCCATTTGAAATTTATATTAAAGCATATGGCTATTAACTGTGATTTAAGCTATTATGTTAGAAATTAAGGTAAGCTGAGACATAAAGTTCTTTCTGCTCACAATTGATGTGGATACAGTAGACACAGGATAGGGGTTAAAAAGAATGTTAAGGGTGGCTTTTCCAGTACTTTGTGAGGCCCTTCCTGGGAGAGTGGGGGGTGGGGGCTCATTCTGCAGTTCATTCTTTAACTTGAGAGCGTCCTAAAGTCCTTTATCCCTTATCTTGAAATACCATAAAACTTCTCTTTAACTTGTACCAAAAGAATTGTGTTTGTCTCCTTTATCCTGTGTCCCCCTTGTCCTTAATCTTTAAGCTGTGTCCCTCCTGTCCAGTCTTTAATCTTTATCCAACCATAAAACCCTAAAAACCTTATCCTGGACCATAAAGAATTCTTTTTGTCTTTCTCATCCTATGTCATAAAATCTTTTCTTATCCTGTCCTTAATCTTTAACCATCATAAGACCCAAAAAATCTATAGGCTGTATAGCTCCCTGTCAGGATTTTGCTATATAAGCCTGGTTCCCCCAAATATCAGGGTCCTAATTAGCATTTTGGTTAAATGGTCCCTGTGCTTTCACATAAATAAAGCTCTCCATGGCTAAAGAGAATGTCATCTAAGTGAATTCTTACACACTCGGACCACTCTCTTGGATCTGACCTCAACATGACCAATCCATTAGTTAAGCTAGCAGTAACCAATACATAGGGTCAATGGTCTCTTTCAAAGACCAAAGACCCAAGTGAGGCCTGACAGGGTCATACATAATAATTAGCAAGATGGCAGAGCAAAAGCTTGTGTCTTCTTCTGATTGGCTATCCATGACATGATCAGAATTGAGAATACATCATTTGGACCATCCCTTCTGAAAGCCTCTTAACCACACCAAGGTAAGACAAAGGTTTCCAGGCAATAGGAGTAGTCTACAAAGCTTTGATTGAATCAACATGAATTTGGGGTTAAGTGGGTGATGGGTATGGTTATAAACGTAGGCGATAAAAGATGAAGGTTAAATTCGAAATAGAATTGAATCCTGAGTGGAGGTAATTATAAAAAGCTTAGCCTTTGGGCAAGTTTCTCTGGAAGGTAGGGGAAGGGTGAAGTTACAAAGGTTAGGCATTTGGATTTACACTGCAAGGCAGTGTTAAGCCCATGCCAGCTTGTTTAAGTCTTAAAAACAGAATTAAAATCAGTTTTCAATTTTACAATGCCAAGGTTATAGGTACATAGTTTGGGGTTGAAAGAAGATAATTCAAAAGAGTACAAAGATTTTCCTCAGTTCAAGGTGAGGTAGGGACAAGCCAATTAAGAGAGAGAATTACTGAAATCTAGCCATTTCTTCAATATTCATACCTAAACTACATTTGAACCTGGAAAAAGATTTAATAAGGCAATGAGCCAGTAGCAGTGAGAGGTGGCAATTGGTATGTTTGTTCAGGTAATTACACTCTGAGCAGGCAGCACTCAGCCTTTGGGTCACCTAGCTTCATGAAAGACTGCGTGAGAAGAATACATGGAAAGGACAATAGAAACCATCTAAAATCCATCCCTTTCATCTAACAGGTGAGGAAAATGAGACACAAAAAGATTCAGTGATTTTTTCCCAAGATCACACAGGCAGTGAGCGTCAGAAGTAGGATTAGAATCCAGATCCTCTCCTTCTAAAACCTGTGGTCTTTCCACTGTACCAAGGTAACTAGGCATTTATCATAGGCAAGGTACTGTGCTAGGGGCTGAGGATACACCTTCCTTCAAAGAGCTTTGTTGTTGTCGTTCAGTCTTGTCCCACTCTTTGTGACCTCATCGAACTTGTCCATGGGGTTTTCTTGGCAAAGATAGTGCAGTTTACCATTTCCTTCTTCAGTGTGTTCCCGTTTTACAGATGAGAAATTGAGGCAAATTGGGGTTAAGTGACTTGCCCAGGGTCACACAGCTAGTAAGTATCTAAGGATGGATTTAAACCAAGATCTTCTTGACTCCAGGCATGGCACTCTATCTACTGCAGCACCTAGGTAACCTAGCTACCAGCTTACATACTATTGGAGCATAGTGCATTACTGTATATATAAAGATAAGTAAATATAAAACAATTTTAGTCTAGGGGATGAGGACATGGGATCAGGAAAGGCCTCTGTTAAAGAGATGGCATCTAAACTCATCCTTAAAGGAAATTTAAAATTTTAAAAGCCTCAACGGTGAAGAAGGAAGAGCATTCCAGGACTGGGGGACGGCTTGTGTAAAGGCAGAAGCTGTGGGCAAGGAAGAGTAAACGGGTCAATCCGGCTGGAAAGTAGAATGCATTAAGGGGAGCAATGTGAAATAAGCATATAAAGGTTGATCAGAGACAGTTCATGGAGAATGTAAATGTCAGGCTGAGGCATTTGCATTTGAAACTAAGGACAATAGAGATTGTTAAGAAGGGTGGTGATCTGGTCAGAGTCAAAGTCAAAGCTGGAACAAAGAACACCCTGGAACAAAGAATATCAGAGCTAGGAAGGGCCTTAGAATACAGAATATCAGGGGCCCTTAGAACCCAGAATGTCAGAACTGGGAGGGCCCTTAGAACCCAGAATGTCAGAGCTGGGAGGGTCCTTAGAACCCAGAATGTCAGAGCTGGGAGGGTCCTTAGAACAGAGAATGTCAGAGCTGGGAGGGCCCTTAGAACACAGGATGTCAGAGCTGGGAGGGCCCTTAGAACACAGGATGTCAGAGCTGGGAGGGCCCTTAGAACACAGGATGTCAGAGCTGGGAGGGGCCTTAGAACACAGGATGTCAGAGCTGGGAGGGCCCTTAGAACACAGGATGTCAGAGCTGGGAGGGCCCTTAGAACACAGGATGTCAGAGCTGGGAGGGCCCTTAGAACACAGGATGTCAGAGCTGGGAGGGCCCTTAGAACACAGGATGTCAGAGCTGGGAGGGCCCTTAGAGGACAAAGTGCCACAGATGGAAGAGATCTTAGAGCACAGACTGTCAGAGCCAGGGTGCACATTAAAGACTGACTAACTGGTTGGACGTTGTGGGGTCAGGGAAAGGCTGAAGAAAATTCCCAGAACGCAGACTGGATGACCATTAGCATGAAACAGGTTGGATTTAGGGGGAGAGACAAGGAGTCAGTGACCGAGCTGACATAGGCATGGGAGGGGTCCACAGCTTGGTCTGCATGGCCCCCCAGGGAAGAACTAGGAGCAGGGTAGGAGCTGCAGAGGTAGATTTAGGCTGGATGTAAAGAGAAATGTAGGGGCGGCTAGAGAGGGCAGTGGGTAGCGCACTGGGCCCGGAGTCAGATAGACTCATCTTTCTGAATTCAATTTTGGCCTCAGACACTTGCTAACTGTGTGACCCTGGGCAAGTCACTTCTCCCTGTTTGCCTCAGTTTCCTCATCTGTAAAATGAGCTGGAGAAGGAAATGGCAAACTGCTCCAGCAGCTTCGCCAAGAAAACCCCAATGGGGTCAGGAGGAGTTGGAAAGAGCTATGCCCGAAGTGTTCTAGGCTGACTGGATGAGTAATGAGCGCGCCATCACTGGAGGTATTCAAGGCGCGGGGAAGGTGCTGCACCACCTCCTGCTCCCGTGCAGGTGGCTGAGCCGAATGAACCTGGCAGGCTGACGAGTCTCAGGCTCCAGGCGCCGCGCCTGCGCACCAACGCTGCCATGCGCCCCACCCTCGCCCTGCGCCCCACCCCCTCGCGGCAGTCTGTAAACAATCGCCTCGTGGGCAGAACGCTCCCCGCCTCCGGCCGGTGCGCCTGCGCGGGAGCTGACGCGTGCGCAGGCCGGCTCGGGCCCTGCGGACGGTTGGGTTGGTGCTGTTGGGTGTCGTTGGGGGCTAGGTCAAGGCCAAGGCCATGGCTCTGCGACAGGCGCTGGGCCGGGGCCTGCAGCTCGGCCGGGCGCTGCTGCTGCGCTTCTCCGCCAAGCCGGGCCCACCGGGAGGCCTAGGGCGGGCGGAACGGCCGGGGCCGGGCTGGGGCCTCGGGGCCAGAGGGGCGGCGGCGCCGGCTCCGGGGCCGGGGCTGGGTCTGGGCCTTCCCAGCCGTTACCGCTTCTTCCGAGAGTCGGTGGCCGGGCTGGCGGCCCGCCTGCAGCGTCAGCTGGTGCTGCGGGCCCGGGGCGCCGGCCCCCCCTGCGGCCGCGCTGTCTTCTTGGCCTTCGGCCTGGGGCTGGGGCTTGTGGAGGAGAAACAGGCGGAGGGGCAGCGGGCGGCCTCGGCCTGCCGCGACATCCAGGTGAGGGCCTCGACCCCGGCAGCTAGGACCGGCCCCCGCCGAGACCGAGCTAGCGAAGGCGGGGCAAGGTCAACCCTGAGCCCGGGGCGGAGCGTCTGCTTGGGGGGAGGGGAGGAGCCTACGCTGTCCGAGATAGAGGCGCAGTCAGGCCTGGGAGAGACAACTTAGGGTCCAGTGTGGGAGGTCAGCACTGTACGGAGCTGGAACCGCTTCAGAGCCCAGGACCTTGGGACGTGCGGGGTCACCCTGCGAAGGAATCCTAGCACGTGGAATGTCACAGTTGTGAGGGACCTGGGAGCACAGAATGTCACGCCTAGAATGACCTTAAGACGTAAGAAGGGGTCAGAGCTGGGAAGGCCCTTAGAACAGGGAATGTCAGAGCTGGGAGGGAGCTTAGAACAGGGAATGTCAGAGCTGGCAGGGGCCTTAGAACAGGGAATGTCAGAGCTGGGAGGGAGCTTAGAACAGGGAGTGTCAGAGCTGGCAGGGGCCTTAGAACAGGGAATGTCAGAGCCGGCAGGGGCCTTAGAACCCAGAATGTCAGAGTTGGGAGGGTCCTTAGAACCTAGAATAGCAGAGCTGGGAGGGACCTTAGAACCTAGAATGTCAGAGCTGGCAGGGGCCTTAGAACCCAGGATGTCAGAGCTGGGAGGGACCTTAGAACACAGGAAATTAGTGGTTGAAGGGAGGTGGGAACATAGAACATAGTCACAATTGGAAAGAACCCTAGGACATAGAATGTTAAAACTAGAAGAGGTCTTAGAGTGGAGAACATCGTAGCTGAGAGATTGTGTTACAGTGGGAAGAGTACTGAACTTGGAGTCTTCGAACTTCCTTTGAATTTCATTATGTCATTTTTTATCCATCTGACCTTGAGCAAGTAATACAGTGGATAGAGCACTGGGACTTGAGTCAGGAAGACCTGAGTTCCAATTCCACCTCAGACACTTAGGAAGAAGTTTCTTAATTTGTCTTCCTCAATTTCCTCTAATTTAATCTGCAGATAATAAGAGCGCTTACTACCTAGCAGTGCAGTAGTAGAGCTCAGGCCTGGAATCAGAAAGACTCATCTTCCAGAGTTCAAATCCAGCCTCAGGCACTTACTAGTTATGTGACCCCGGGGGAGTCATCTAACCCTGTTTGCCTCAGTTTCCACATCTGTCAAATGAGCTGCAGAAGGAAATGGCAAACCAGTAGCTCTACCAAGAAAACCCCAAATGGGGTCAGGAAGAATCAATCAGATGGGACTGAAACAAGTGAACCACAACAGGCTTAGCAGACTGCCTGGCATGAATGCTGGTCCCCTTAGTCTGATCTGTCAAAGGAGGGGGTTGGATGAGAGGGTCTTCCATTTCCAAATCCTTTAAAGCAGTACCATGTGGCACAGAGAGTTCTAGATTTGAATCCAGATGACCCAGATCCTCGGTCAAACCTTGTTGTTACTTTATGACTTGACAGTGTCCAGTTTCTAAGGGATCATAGATGCCATCTCTAGAGCCAGAAAGGACCCTGTAGGTCATCTAGTACAACCCTCTCGTTTTTTGAAAGATGGAGAAGCTAGCACATGTAAGAAGCTAGCGCCAGTAAGTGGCAGAGCCTAGATTTGAAGCAGGCCCCATCCAAGCCTGTGGTGTTAGGGTGTTGGGGGCAGGGAGCACACAGAGTATCCCCAGTAAGTTCCTTGAGGGCTGAGACTTTTTTTTTGTCTCTATCCCAGTATTTGGGACTTTAACTCACAGAATGTCAGAGGTAGGGGAGGCTTTGGAGGCTCTGTAACCCCCTTGCATTCAGGGTACAACCACCCTGAGATTTTAAGCAAAAACTTGTTTTAGCTACTTAGGACACTCGATCTCAATAGGGTCTAACTAACTGGCTTTCCCTAGTGGTATGGAATTTACTGATGCTGACTGTCATGCCAGTGAACTTAAAAGGAAATGGTCATTGACACCAAATGTAATTAAATCTGTCATTAAACTCATGTAGTACATTCACACATAGGAACCTCTAACCCCTGATCTGGCCCAACATCCTTGATTTACAGAGGGGAAGATTGAAGCCCAGAAAGTTTAAGTGATTTTTCCAGGGTCATAAAACAGGTTATTTCTGAAGCCCCAGACTTGGAATGCAGATCTCCCAACTCCTAGTTCCAAGACTCTCACTATTGCACAGTGCCTCCGATTATTTTGCAGATAGGGAAACTGAGACCCAAGGAAGGGAATGGCTTTGCCCAAGATCAAACGATGAAGCAACATTTATTAAGGTCTTGCTTTGTGCCTGGCACTGTGCTAAGTTCTCAGCATACAAAGGAAGTCCCTGCCCTCAAGCAAGGTATGTACAGGATAAAAAAGAAATAATTGAGAGGGAAGGTACCAGAATTAAGAGGCATTGGAAAGGCTTCCTGTAGAGGTGGGATTTTAGCCAGGACTTAAAGGGAGCTAGAGAAGGCAAGAGGCAGAGATGAGGAGGGAGAACAGTCCAGGCAAGGGGGACAGCCAGAGAGAATGCCCAGAGCTGAGAGACGGAGGGTCTCCTTTGTGGAACAGCCTGAAGGCCAGTGTCCCTAGATCAGAGGACAAGTTGGGGGGGAAGGTGGAAGAAGACTGGAAAGGTAGGAGGGGGCTAGGTTAAGGAGGCCATTGAACAGCAAACAGCATTTTGTATTTGTTCCTGGAGGCAGTAGGGAAGCACTGGAGTTTATTGAGTAGAGGGGGGGACATATTCAGACCAGAACTTTGGGAAAACTCCTTTGTGGCTCAGTGAAGTATGGATTGGAGTGGAGAGAGACTCAAGGCAGGCAGAACACCCCCTGCCCCCCCCCCCCCCCTGAGAGAGAGAGAGAGAGAGAGAGAGAGAGAGAGAGAGAGAGAGAGCCAGCCTGAGGGACTGGGGAGGTAGGAGGAGTGGGAAGGTGCCTCCGGGGGAGAAGGAGTTCTATTTTCAACATGTGGAGTTTAAGGTGACTACTGGACATCCAGTTTGAAATGTCTAAGCATGTTAGGGACCAACCAGGGATGTGAACTTCTGTCCTCTGACTCTTGACCAAGGATTCTTCCCACTACCCAGTGCCACATCCCAGCTGAGCTCAGGCAGCCCTCAGTGACCTCAGACTCTGTGGTTTGGCTCTTCCCATGCTTCTGATGAGCAGAGGCCAAGGACAGGAAGTCTGGGGAGGTTCTCTGCCGGGTGTGTCAGTGGAGGAGACAGAACCACTGCTGACCCCCAGACCTTTCCACCACATAGTCCTGCTTCTTCACTCCTACCACATGGCCTTAGTTGCTTTGTTTTGTAGAGTAAATGATCAAGAGAAGCTTCAGGGGATGCTGGGGCCGCCAGCCTGCGTGACTGGTGGGGAGGTGGTGAGAGACAGACCAAAAGCATGTTTTCTTCTTGGTTCATTTTCAGTCTATCAGCACGTATTTATTGGGGCTTTCCTTGGCACAAGTTACTCTCCTGGATTCCGTGAGAGATTCACAGATCATGATAACAGCTCCCCTTTACTTAAGGCTTCGATGCTCGCTCAGCATTGTCCTCTTGACAGACAGCCTCATTTTACAGATGAGGAAACAAGGACAGAGGTCAGACAACTTGTCCACTTAGCTAATAGAACAGCCGATGCTGCAGGCCCAAAATCATGGCCACTGACCTCGAGAGCTTGCAGTTTGTGGGCAAGATGAGAGCCATATAAAGTAACAAATACCATACATAGGACAAAAATGGCATGGTGCCAAGAGTGGCAGACTTGGAGTCCAGAGGGCCCGAGTTCAAATTTTGCTTCAGCCTTTTGGCTGTGAGCCCCTGGGCGAGTCTCTGAGCTGTCTGTGCCCAGTTTTCCGCATGTGTAAAAGGGGATTACGATAGTACCTGCCTCACTAGATTATTGATAAGTATAAAGTGCTTTGCAAACCTTAAAGCAGTAATTAGTCATTAATAGTAAGTAGCTATTCTTTTTATTTAGTCCCATAAGGTTACGAAGCTCTTACCTCATGACAAGCCTGTGAGGTAGGTGAGGAAACTGAGGCTCAGCGGCGACTTGTCTTTGTTCACACGGCTGGTCAGCATCAGAGCTCTTGCCGCTCTGCGTGCTGTTGAGACACTAGAGTAACTGTGAAGCACCAAGTGACCAGTGTGGACAAACCTGACAGGAGGCTGGGGGGTGTAAACAGTACGGGGTGGGTGGAGCAGCGGAGGGAGCTCCTGCTGTGTGTCAGAACTGAGCTAAGGGGGAAGAATACAAGGACAAGAAGGAAGCAGCCCGGGGCTTTCAAGGAGCTCCCATTCTAGTGGGATATTCAAATGAAAGCTAGCTAGCTAGACGAATCTCACATAATGGCGTTTTAAGGTGGTTTGGGGAAGGAAGGCACTAGCAGCAGGAGAAGCAGGAGAAGTTTGATGTAGACCGTGAAGGGACCAGGGAATCTGAGAGGCAGAGGAGAGGAGGAAAGGCATTCCAGGTGTGAGGAACAGCCAATGCAAAGGTGCAGTGGTGGCAGATGGAATGCTTTTTAGTGCAGAACAGCAGGGGGGCCAGCGGGGCCAGATTGCAGAGTGTAGAGAGCAAAGTCATGTGTAAAAAGACAAAGGAGCTTTTCTATGTGTATCTATGATCCTGGAGGTAATAGGGAGCCATTGTAGTTTATTGAGAAGAGGCGGGAGAGGGAGATGTATGCAGACCTAGGAATCGGAGTGTCACAGTCAAAAAACATTAAGGGTCTACCATATATTCAACGCTGAAGAAGGATCTGGGAGGAGCCCTCTCCAGTCCAAGGGAGGGAGGGCAGGTGGTATTGAGGAGCTGAGGGTTTCAGAGATGATGTCATCTTGTGGGATTGATGAATTTACAGAGATGGAGAAATCCAGGAGAAGAGGAGGCAGTGAGTTAGGAGAATCCCCTTGGTGGCTTAGTGGAGGATAGATTGGGATGTGGAGACTCAAGGAAGGGAAACCACAGAGACATGAGAAGGCCTGCACCAGGGCAGTGGCTGTGTGAGGGGGAAGAAGGGCGGTGAAAGGCGTGGAGGTGAAGGGTCACGATGCGGAGGAGGCGAGTGAGAGGAAAGAGGAAGCTGGCACCAAGGCTGCAAACCTGGGTGACCAGAAGGGTGCTGGTGCCCTTGAGCATTGTTTAGGAAGAGGAGGTGTTGGGGTGGGGGCAGTGATGAGTTCTCTTGTGGACATGCTGAATTTGTGGTGCCTCGGGACAGTTAGCTCATAACGCCCGATAGGCAGCTTGTGGCATGTGGGACTGGAGCTCAGGAGAGGGGGACTCTTGCTATTCAGTCATTTCAGTTGTGTCTGACTCTGTGACCCCATTTGGGGTTTTCTTGGCATACACACTGGAGTGGTTTGCCATCTCCTTCTCCAGCTCACTTTACAGATGAGGAAACTGAGGCAAACAGGATAAGTGACTTCCCTAGGGTCACTCAGCTAGTAATTGTCTGAGGTCAGATTTGAACTCAGGTCTTCCCAACTCTAGGCCCAACACTCTGTCTACTGCTGTACCACTTACCTGGTATATAGATCTGGGAATCATCAGCACAGAAATGGTCATTGAACCCATGAGAATTGATCAGGTCATCCAGAGAGAAAGCAGCATGAATGTGAGAAGAAGGTGGAAACAGGTTTGTGCCAGGCGTGTTTGACAGACGTGTAGCCCCGCATGTCCGTGGAGGGGAGAAGAGCTTTAAGGAAGCATTTCCTAACCGTCAGAGCTCCCCAGAGGTGACGCAGACATGTCACAAGGCAGTGGTTTCCCCCACTCTGCGGGCCTTCACTTGGGGCCAGATTCCAAGGGTCCTGCATGCTGGGCTCCATGTTTAATTGTGTCGGTCAGAGAGGCCCTTTGAAGGCTTGTCAGGAGAGGACTGACGTCATTAAGGCAATATTTCTGGAAGATTCATTTGACAATCTTTACAGGATGAATGGAGAAAGGGCAGAGACTGGAGGCAAGGGGAAGCAGTGTGGTACAGGCGAAAGAGTCCTGTCCTGCTTCTCAAGCCTGAGGACCCGGATTCTTACTGGAGTGAACTTGGACAACTTGGGTCTCAGTTTCCTCACCTATAAAATGAGGGAGTTGGACTACAGGTCTGAGGTCTCTTCCAGGTCTAGATTTTGGATTCTGTGAATTAGTTTCAAAGTCATTGCCCTAACCTGTAACAGAAATTTAGCATTTCCTCCAATGACAAGTTTTAAAGAATGTAGCATGAAGAGTCCCAAAGGTTTACCAAACTGCCAGAGGGGGCTGTGACACCCAAAAAGATAAGAACTGCTGCGGTTGTCCCCCCAAAAGGGCTTGGACTGGGGGGGTAGGAGAAGCAATGGAAAGAAAGGGACTGAAGACATGCAAAAACCTTAGGTCCTTAGGACTTAGGGATCCTTGGATGGGGATTCATTGGATGTGAGGGAGAAGGGAGAGAAGGAGGGACCAGTCTGACAGGAAGATTCCATTAGCAGAGAGAGGAAAGCCAGTTTTGGGGTGGATGACCCATCATCATGCCTTTCCCTTTTCCAACAACTCCTGATAAAGATTTCCCTTGTTACTAAGACCTTCTGCTCCACACTGAGGGAGAGAATCACCTTCAGATTTCAGGAGACCTTGGTTGTGTGCAGTAGTGGCCTCAAAGCATTAACAAGTCATTAGCCTGACTGCCAGTTGTGGCACACTGCCCATCACCCTCACCACCATGCCCAGTACCTGTCTAATACTTGTCATCTAAGGTTTTTGTAAAGAGAGATATCTCTGTAGCACAGAGAGCTCTGAGTTGGTGCCAGGAGACAGATGGACAGCACGTCAGTAATTGTGCCAGCTGGAGAGTCCAGAAACTCTGACCCCTAATCAATTATTCTTTTTTGCTGTGCAGGGAAAAAAAAATGAGCGTTTGCAGCAAAGTTGCTTTGAACAACAAAAGAAAGAGGCCTGACAGCTTATGCCTGAGCTCAGGCCTAGCAACAAGAGGCAGTTGTTTCTGTTTCTGCTGGCTCCCAATCTGACCTTGCTTGAGTGATCTCTCTTCCTCAGCACTGCTCTGTCCACAAAGCTCTGGGCATACAGGCCTCAGCTAGCCCCTTGCTTCACCAGGGCCTATTTTCTCCCCTATATAGGAAATTTTTACCCAGAAAAATAAGCTGCTTCCTGACCCTCTGGCAAGTAGGCGTTGGCAGGGCTTCCAGCTGGAGGAATACCTCATCGGACAGTCCATTGGCAAGGGGTGCAGTGCTGCAGTGTATGAAGCCACTATGCCCAGCTGGTTCCAGAAGCAGGAAGGCCCCAGGGATGGGCTTCTCTTGGGACAGGACCCAGCCATTGCCCCACAGTCAGAAGGCAAGCAGAGTGCTCAGCACACAGCCACGGCCTTTCCTTTAGCCATCAAGATGATGTGGAACATCTCAGTAAGTACATCACCCCCTTGCAGCTCTCCTGTGAGAGTACCAGTCTTGAAGGACAAAGTAACCTTCTTCAGTCGATAAACAGACATCAGAAAGGATGTTTGCAATGGCTAGTCCTCTTCACCCTCCCTTGTGAGAGATTCCAGGTCAGGAGTCTCTAACCAGTCAGTCATAGTAAACAAGCTGATCCCAGAGCCTTGAGTGGTTGATTTGGGGGCTTCACACCCTCAGAGTACAGAACGTGGAGTACCTGGCCTTGTCAGGCTGCCTTCCTTCCCCATGGCCTGTTAGCATTCCAGGGGCAGGATGCACCGTCTTAGAAGATGTCAAGTAGTCTGGCTTTTGTTAGAGAAGTGGCCAGCCTGAGCATGTCTGTTGATTAGGTTTGGAGTCAGAAATGAGAAATGGGGAATAACTTGTGAGTGACAGCTATTTCACTTACAAAAGCCAGAGAAATTGATCCGTATGGGACATGGGCTCTTTCCATGGGCCTTGTGGCTAATGTGACACTCTAAGAGAATATTACAGGTGCTGGTATTGTCAGGAGTCCCAGGCTTGGGACATCTCCAGCGGTGCCTCTCCTGCCCGTCCCCCTTCACTCTCTAGGCACCCCTTATCCCTTTACCTACCCCCTGTTCCCACAAGAGGGAATGAAGACTTGCTTGGCCTGTCACTGAAAGGTGCTCAGCGCTAGGAAGACTGTGACTGATTTTGAAATGGGAGATGGGGCTTGGGGGTGGGGTGCTCTCATCCTAGGCCATTGGGAATGCTTGTACCTTGCCATGATAGTCCCCTCTCCTGACACCCTGTCTCATCCTGTGTCTGATGCCTCTGGTGTTTGTATAATGCTCTGTTTGTTGGAAATTCGCCATAGGCAGGTTCCTCCAGTGAAGCCATCCTCAGCACCATGAGCCAGGAACTGGTTCCAGCCAGCCGCATGGCCCTGTCTGGGGAGTATGGGGCTGCCATTTTCAGGTAAGTGTCAGTAGCCCTTGGTGGAGATTGGGGGTGGGGTGGGGGATGAGGGAAAAGTGGGTCATAGTGGACTGCACTGGAATGCAGCAGAGGACAGACTTGGCAGAGGCAACAAACTCATGCCCCTGGGCCCCTGGGGACAGAACCAGGAGCCACAAATAGAAGTTGCCAAGAGGTTGTTTTAGGCCTAGTGATGGAGAGAGCTGTCCAAGGTAGAAAAGGCTGCCTCAGGAGGTAGTGGCCTGCCCTTCCCACCCACCTGCCCCTCCCCTGACTCTGGAGCTAAGGCAGGTGATGGCCATGGAGGAATCCCTGCCGGTGCTGAGCTTGGCACCACCCCCAGCCTGGCAGCACCCTCCCAAATGAGGGTGGGACCTGCAGATCGCTAAGGGCCCTTCCAGCTTTTAAATGGTCTTCTGTACGAATGGGCTTAGCTCGCTTGGTAAAGAGGTAAGATTCCGAGGGTCAGGCCATTCCAGGACTCCCAGTTTTTGGACTGCTGATGCCCATTCCAGATTCCTCTCTGGAAGGTTGGTGGCTGCTGACAAAATGCAGGCAGAGGCCGCCCTCTAGTGGCTTCCACAAGCACGTGCCCATATAGATGGAGCTGGTTAACACTGATCTCCAGGTCCATGGCAGGAGGCCTGTGATTGGTACAGGAGGAGACACTAAGGTAGATACAGGGTAACTCCCGTGGGGTAGGGGAATGAGGTGTGCACAGGTGTGTGATAGCTACATAAAATCCATTAGAGGCAAGGAGAGGTACAGAGTGCAGGGTACGTTGCTGTGACCTAAGATCTCAGCAGGGACGTCAGCAAAGATGGAGGCCAGAAAGCTCACATATCGACTGGGATGTCACACATGGAGAAGGAGAGTGGAACTCAAGAGGATGTGGCAGCATCCAGGCCTGAAGGCCTCATGTGAAGGCCCAGCCAGGTCAGGCCCACAAACACTGATTAACTGTACACTTTGCTAGGCTTTGGGAATACAAAGTTAATAACACAAAATGTTCCCTGCCTTTAAGGAGCTTACATTCCCTGTGTTTGAATCCAGGCGTGTGGGACAGAGGATCCCATCTGAGCCAGAAAGGACCTCCAGGGGCAACCTCCTCACTTTATAAATGAGGAAACCAAGGCCCAGAAAGGATAAGGTTGGAGTCTCTGAGTTCAGAGTCAGGGTTCAAACCTAGCTCCTTTCACTCCAAAGAGAGAGTCCTTTCTGTTGTACCCAGCTGTGTTGGTGACCTCGAGCAAGTCACTTAATATTTTTGGCCCTTAGTATCCTGGTGTGTAAAATGAGAAAACTAGACCACAAAGTCTCCAGGGTCCTTTCTAGCTCTGAATCCCACATCCTCCTAAGGTGTAAATGAGCTCAGGGGCTCTGCCAAGAAGTTTGGCCTTTATTCTGTAGGCAGTGGGGAGCCACTGCAGAATTTTGAGCAGGTAAGTAGTGCCAGAGGGCTAAGATATGAATAATAATAGGGATGTGAAGTGAGGCCCCTAATAGACTTAAGATAGGTCTATCTTAAGATAGGTTATATGTCACAGATACTTAATCTTTTGATTGGATGAATGAATAAGTAATCAGCATTTTCTTGCAGACCTTGCTTATAAGATAGAAGTAAATGCTCTTCCAGTCCAGTCCATGTGATCTTAGATCTAGCAGCCTGCCTGCCATGGCCCTATGCTTTGGAAGAAGGGTCTTATGTAAATACCTGGCCTCTGCCATGTTAGCTATTCCTTATAAAGTTGGAGCAGTCACATTCTACTTTGCATGTCCAAGACCTGGCCTGATGTGTCCCCTCACTTTCACTGAAACAGGAAACACGAGAAAGGTTCCAAGCAGCTGGCCCCACACCCCAACATTATCCAGGTGCTCCGGGCCTTCACCTCGTCTGTGCCCCTCCTGCCTGGGGCCCTGGTGGACTACCCTGATGTCTTGCCTCCGAAGCTCTGCCCCTCAGGTCTAGGTCATGGACGAACGCTATTCCTTGTTATGAAGAAGTAAGTGCTAGTGAGATCTGTGGGAGCCTGGGCCTTGCCTGGGGAGCCACCTCATTTTTGGAGTGTGGGAGCTGGCCACGTACAACTGCATGGTTACTGCTCGGTGTGAGATAGCAGGGGGTTGTCCAGGAGAAAAAGCCTCCAAGTGGGATGTGCTGGATGGGAACACTCACTAGTTAGGATGTGTGTGTTACTCCCTTCCCCGTGCCCCCAAACCCTGCTGGCCGTCCTAATGAGCTGGATAGGGCTGGTGCCACCATGTGTCGTCCTTTGGGTTTCAGAACAAGTGGAGGAGAGTATAGGATGCAGAGTGGAAATAAGAAGACAGGCAGGTCCCAGATAGAGGCAAAGGGAAATCCTTTCTGATCACTAGTCCCAGGCATAGAAGATAGGAAATGAGCCGGTCAAGTGAACCTGCCTCCCTCTGTGCCAGCTACCCCTGGACCCTGCGCCAGTACCTGCAGGTGCGCCCTCCAAGCCCCCGCCTTGCCACCATGATGATCCTGCAGCTGTTGGAAGGGGTAGCTCACCTGGTTCAGCAGGGCATCGCACACAGGGACTTAAAGTCGGACAACATCCTGATGGAGTTTGACTCTGGTAGGTGGCCTGGCACTTGTATTCACTGAGAAGGCCACTGTTCTGCCCTTGCCTTCTGCAGAACATGTCACTTCTCATGGGGGGGGGGGGTGTGTGGAGGGGACCCCAAAAGACTTTGCACACCTCCCCCCAGAGAGCTTGTGGATCACCAGCTTCCTTCCTGGTGTTCTTGACAGGCCCATCTTAGGTCTAAAACATGGGCAGCCATGCAGTTAGTTAGAGCCCTGGATTTGTCTGAACCCTGATTCTGCTTTTATTCCCTGTGAGGCCTTTGGTCATTTCCTTTGAGCCTCAGTTTCTTCATCTCTAAAATGAAGAAATGGATCAGTTGCCTAAATCAAGGTCAGAGATTCATAGGATTTAGAGCTAGAAGGATCTTAGAAACCATCTAATCTAACTACCTCATTTACAGATGAGGAAATTGAGGCACAGAGAGGCTAGCTGACTTGCCTGGGGTCATGCAGCTAGTCTCAAGTGTTACAAGTGGAATCTGAACCTAAGTCTTCCTTCCAGTCCAGCACTTTACCTGTCACTTCACTTTTGTCCACAAGTCCAAGATCTCACAGGCAGTAAGATGGCCTTTTGGAGCCTTATAACTCCAAATCCATAAATACTTCTATGGCCTTTCTTTTAAATGAAGTTAACAAATAGTAAATGGCTGCTGTTTTTGTCTGTTCCTTAATTTTGGATATTTGCAAATTGGGTTTTCTTAAATCGGTGTCCACCCTTCACTGCACGTGGTCCTCCAGTCTTCTGGTATGCCAGTGAGACAAATGATTATTAATAACCAGTGATTTGGGGAGATCCAGATTTTCCCCCTTTTTCTATAGTCCTGATTTCCAAAGTTCAGTCTCTTGAAGGACATTAGTGATGATGAGTTTGGACTAACTTTCTTAACAATCTTGATCAGACCCTACCCAGGCGGGGATGCCATTGTGCTCCCCTCAGGTTTGGATGGGGATGAATTCTTTGACTACATTGCCCAAGGCTGGGAGTGGTCTCTCTGACATGATGTCACTCTCAGCTCCTCATTGTAATATTCATTCTCTCATTAATTTTTAACCAACCAGAATTGACTGCTACCGTCAAAACACCCATCTTCCAATGGGCATATAAGCTGTAGGCTCACTGTCATGGTGGTCTTTGGTCTAAGAGAGACACAGCCGAATGACCATCCTTTTATTAAAATGTTGGCGTTATTAATAAAATGATTACATTACCCAGAAATTATGTCTCAAACTTTTTAAGCCCCACAGCAGCCATTTTCCCAAACAGGCCCTGTCCTTACTGCCCAGATTCCTGGACCCTTCGATCTGTCTTCTGCTGCTACAGAGGAGTGAGAGGCAGCAGCAGGTTTCAGAAAGTGCCCTGGACTGGAAGCTGGCAATGTAGGTTCTGGTCTGGTCCTGACTTGCCCCGTGACACAGAAGGGGCCTCGTCCCCTCACTGGGCATCAGCTTCCTCATCTGTAAAATGACTAGGTGACCCCCTAGGCTCCTAGCCGGGTTCAAGAGTCTCTGCCAGTCAGGGACCTGTGACTTTAGTTCTGAAGCCAGAAGGGACAGGAGAAGGGAGGGAGGAGGCTCCTCTTCATCGATTGTTCATTGGCCCCTGCCTGTTGCCTTACCAGCTGGCTGCCCCTGGCTGGTAATAACAGATTTCGGTTGCTGTCTGGCTGATGAGAGCATTGGCCTCCAATTGCCTTTCACCAGCTGGTACGTGGACCGGGGAGGAAATAGCTGCTTGATGGCTCCTGAGGTAACTTGCTGTGTGTTTGTCATTAGGCAGGAACCCCTTCCTGTATTAGATGGTTGGGTTTTTCCCCCATTACACAGTGGATTCAAAACCTGATCCTCCATTATTCTTAGGACCCCTTGGTCTTTGCATGTGTGGGGGTATGAAGAGCACTAGATTTGGAGAGGGAGCTGGGTTCAAATCCACCTCTGACACAAGTGGTGAGACTGGAGGCAAAGTCACTTTACCTCTGAGCCTCAGTTTCTTTTTTTAAAATGGAGATAATACTTGTGAGAAAAATGCTTTGTAAACCTTCAAGTGCTACATGAATACAGATTGTTTCCTGGCCCACAACACCCAATGAAGACCTTTTGTAACCCTTATCATGAGGACATTTAATCTTTTTTAAGTTCTGTCTGAGCTTAAAAAGGACATACAAGGTTGTCTAAGCAAGGAGCAATGTAGTCATGCCTGGGCCAGCAGGTGTCCATTCAGTGTGATTTTGATTTACATAAGGGGACCACATGACCTACATATTCTTTGTGGAAACACCAGCTGCACAAAGGTGGTAGAGGTTCCACCTCTTTCTTGTTTCCCATGCAGGTGTCAACAGCCTGTCCTGGTCCTGGGGTAGTGATCAACTACAGCAAAGCTGATGCCTGGGCAGTGGGAGCAATTGCCTATGAGATCTTTGGACTCCCCAATCCCTTCTATGGACATGGCAAGACCCAGCTGGAAAGCCGCAGTTACCATGAGTCTCAGCTTCCTGCATTGCCAGAGAATGTGCCCTTGGACGTGAGGCAGCTGGTGAGGGCACTGCTCCAGCGGGATGCCAGCAAGGTGAGGGCTGACGCCACTTTACACCGTCTTACGGCCTGAAAACTCAGTTCACCTTCAGGGGCTGCCAGGTTGTGATGAGAGGTCAGCACCACAGTGAGAGAGGTACTCATAAGCTGTTTCCTAAAGCTTAAGGCTAATCCTCAGACGCTCAAAATGTATTTTGTTTTCCTGCCATGCAGGGAGCCACCTAGGCAGATGATTGATTGGTCAGAATTCTAGAAATTTTAGTTCATTTTCCTGTCTTTGAGGGAGTATATAAATTGTTAGAAGTCATTTAGAAGAGAGGGCGGAGCCAAGATGGTAGAAGAGAGGCAGCAATCCAGCTAGTCTCTCAGCACTCCCCTCCAACTTTATAATAATGCCTCAAATCAAATTCTGGAGCAGGAGAGCCAAGAAATGGACAGGATGAGACCTCTCTGCAGCAGGAGAGGTCTGTGACAGCAGGGTGAGGGACAACTAGGAGCACACATGGTGGCAGCCCCAGCTTTGGGAACCTACTGCCCAGAGATGGAAAGGGATGATTAGACAGCTGTTCAGAAAGAGACTACAAGGCACCCTCGGCTAACACTGCATGCAGGACCAGGTGCTGTTGGGCAACTCTATTGCCCATACCCAGTTCTGGGTCTTGGCTCCAGGGCAGAGAGGAGCACCGGCACTTGCAGCTGCAGGGAAGCTGGGGCTGTAGGAGAGTGCCCACACCTCTCCCCAAATCATACCTCTTTGGAAGCACTGAAAATCTGCAGACTCCACCCCTCCACCTCTCCCCCCAGCAGGAAAAGGCCTGGAGCTTGTAACAGTACCTCCCTTCCTGCCCTAGGGTGAGCAGAGCCCAACTTTGACATAAAATTCAAAGTCAAGAAATAGGCTCGAAAAATGAGAAAATGACCAAAAAAAGAACTCGACCATAAAAGGCTGCTGTGGTGGCAGGGAAGACCAAGATACAAATTCAGAAGACAACAGGGAGAAAACAGCTACAAGCAAAAGCCCTAAAGGCTGGGGGGGTGGGGGATGCATATTGTACACAAGCGCAAGAAGAATTCCTGGAAGAGTTAAAGACAGAGATAAAAGTGATAGAGGAAAAATTAGGGAATGAAAGTGATACAAGAAAATGATAAAAAGAGAATTAACAGCTTAGTAAAAGAGGCATAAGACAAGTTAAAAATAACAGCCAACAAACGACTTTAAAAGTAACACCTCAAGATGAATTCTGCAGTGACAGAACCAATAAAAGGACAGGATGAAACAATTTTTCAGCCCAAGACAACTTCAATGGTTGGCAGAAAAGTTCTGCCTCACTGGGGCGAGAGTGAGGCACAGTCCAGCAGCAGGCCTTGGGGGTGACTGAATTGGTAGAGGCAGCTTCCAGAGCCCACAGATGGCAACTGGCACTGGGTGCAGGACTCTGTCGCATTGACCATATGCAGTTCCAGGTCACAGTCCCAAGGTGAGGAAGAGCACTAGCATGCAGCCACAGGGAAGTGGGGGACCCTGGTCATGTGGTCATTCACAGGCCAGGAGAGCAGTGACCATACCTCTCCTTAGATCATAACAACTTGGAAGAACTGGAAACTTACAAACTCCCAGAACCAGCTCTGAAAACAACAGCATGAAAAACCTGAAGCTTGGGACAGCGCTCAACTGCCCCACCCCAGGAGCAGAGCCCAACTTTAACATAAAGGTAAAAGTCAAGAAATGGGCTACAAAAGTGAGCAAACAACAACAAAAAGAACAGGACCATAAAAAGTTACTGTGGTGACAGGGAAGGTCAAAACACAAACTTTTTTTTTGTCTGTTTTCTTTCACAGCATAACTATTATGGATATGTTTTGTGTGGCTATACATGTATAACCTATATCAAATTGCTTGCCTTTGGGCGGGGGGGAAGAAGGGAGAGAATTTAGAACTCAAAGTTTTAAAAACAAATGTCAAAAATTGTTTTTGCATTTAACTGGGGAAAAATTAAATACTAAATTAAGAAAGAAAAATTAAAAAAAATTTGTAGAAAGTGTGAACTCCTCGAAAGCAAAAATGAAATAAAATATTGGCTTAAAAAAAATACAAACTCAGAAGATGACAAAGTCAAAAACAGCTACATCCAAAGCCTCAAAGAAAAAATGTGATTTGGTTTCAAGCCAAAAAAGAATTCCTAGAAGAGCTCAAAAAGGATTTTAAAAAATAAGAGAAATAGAGGAAAAATTGGGAAAAGAAATGAGAGTGATACAAGAAAATTATGAAAAAAGAGTCAGCAACTTGGTAAAAGTGGCACAAAAATTCACTGAAGAGAAGAACTCCTTAGAAGACCTGGCCAAATGGAAATGGAGGTACAAAATTTCACTGAAGAAAATAATCCTTAAAAATTAGAATTGGGTAAGTGGAAACTAATGACTCCATGAGACACTAAGAAACAATAAAACAAAGTCAAAAATATGAAAAAATAGAAGAAAATGTAGAATATCTTACTGGAAAAAAACAAATGACTTGGGAAATAGACCAAGGAGAGATAATTTAAGAATTACTGAACTACCTGAAAGTCATGATCAAAAAAAAGGGCCTAGACATCATATTTCAAGAAATTATCAAGGAAAACTGCCCTGATATCTGAGAACCAGAAGGTAAAATAGGAAATCCAAAGAATCCACCAGTCACCTCCTGAAAGAGTTCCCAAAATGAAAACTCCCAGGAATATTACAGCCAAATTCCTGAGCTCCCAGGTCAAGGAGAAAATATTACAAGCAGCCAGAAACAATTCAGATATTGTGGAGCTATAGTAAGGATCACACAAGGTTTAGCAGCTTCCAAGTTAAAGGAATGGAGAGTTTCTGGAAGAGAGAGGAGCTAAAATTACAACCAAGCATAATCTACCCAGCAAAACTGAGTATAATCCTTTATGGAAAGGAAATAGATATTTAATGAAGTAGAGGACTTTCAAAAGAGAGACCAAAGAAAAAGGAAAAAGACCTATTTGTACAAAAAATATTATAGCAGCTCTTTTTGTGGTGGCAGAGAATTGGAAATTAAGGGGATGCCCATCAATTGGGGAATGGCTGAACAAATTGTGCTTTAAGATTGTGATGGAATTCTGTTGTGCTATAAGAAATGAAGGGGATGGTTTCAGAAAAACCCGGACTTATGAATTGATGTAGAGTGAACAGAACCACATCACTGCACACAGTAACAGCAATATTGTAATGATGATCAGCTGTGAAAGACCAAGCTATTCTGACCAGTACCATGATCCAAGACGATTCCAAAGGACTCACAATGAATGCTATCCACCTCCAGATGGAACTTGAGTGCAAATTAAAATATTATTTGCAACATGGCTAATATGGACACGTTTTACATGATTGCACATGGATAATCAATCGATATATTGCTTGCCTTCTCAATGGGTGGGGGAGGAGCTATAGGGAAAGAATTTGGAGCCCAAAGAAAATTTCAGTATTAAAATAAAGGAAAAAATAGAAGTCATTCAGAAGAGAAAGCTGTGTTTTGAGAAGAAATTTTTAATGCACATCAAGGGAACAGAGCAGAGATTTCAGCAGATATAGACTAGCCAATAGGCTTCCCAGGAGAGGTAGACATTTTGAATTTGTGCTAAAGTCAGAACTCATTATTCAACTAATACAGTAGAGAAAACGTATGAGAGAACTTTTAGCTTCTGAAATGTTTCCTCTTCTTTAAAAGAAACTGCAGCCAGACCACCTACCTCCCAGGGTCGTTGAGGGTAATGTGCTCACTAGAGATGAGTGAATAATGTTGGTATTTAGCATAGTAAGGCAGGTTGTGGGCTAACTGTATTGTGGCTCATCACATCTCTCTTCTCTTTCAGAGACCATCTGCCCGAATAGCAGCGAATGTGCTTCACTTAAGCCTCTGGGGTGAAAGCATTTTGGCCATGAAGAGTCTGAAATCAGACAAGATGATCGGCTGGCTCCTTCACCAATCAGCTGCTGCTCTGCTGACCGATCGGCTGATAGAGGGGAGCAGTGTAGAAACCAAAGTGAAGATGTGCTTCTTGGCTAACCTGGAGTATGAAGCCCTCTGTCAGGCTGCATTCCTTCTCTGTTCCTGGAGGGCAGCCCCTTGACAGTCCCACGTCACCCATGGTTTACTAAAAGCACTTAGCAGCATTCTTTGTGTCCTAACAGTATCTCAAGGGGACCGAGTGGCTTTGCAGGTGCAGGTGGTTTGTGTGCACGCAGGGTAGGAAAATAAGGAGATGAAGTGGAGAGGGGACCCATGGGCTCCCAGCCATAGGCCCGAGCCAGAGCAAGGGAGATGCAAAAGCCTCGGGAAACTGTTGAAAGGATTGTGAAAGGAGTCACTACATGATCAGGTTGTAGCTATTAACTCTAGATATGCAGCAGTGAGCAAGTCACTTAACCTCTAGGCTTCAGCTCCTGGTCTACACAAAATGAGAAAAATCAGACTAAAAATCGATTCCTTATTTGCCCAGTCACTTAGAGGGAGCAGGCAAACAAAAGAATCTGATCCTCATTAACAAAAAATGAAATTCCTTTATTTCACAAGAAACTTAAGGCATAAACAATCTTTTTGCGCTGGGGGGAAAAGGCTGGCTGAGTCAATGCGATGGAGAAGGTCCAAGTTAGAGCTCTGTGGTTCTAGGATTAGAGGATCTCATGCTGAAAGAGGTGGGGGGCGGGGGGGCTTAACAATTACCTAATTGTTAAGCATGCAGTGTGGTCTTGGTGCATTTCTGAGAGGAAAAATCAAAAAACCTGGCTCTTGTAGCAGCTTTCTGGAAGCCTTCTATTTAGCACATCCAACATCTCAAGAAACAGAAAAAGGTGTGCTGTGGAGCTTCCTTCTGACTGAGGTCTCTTCTAAGAGCTACTTTCAAGAATTAAATGCATGTTTACAAAGGTAGAATATGCCTTGAAATGAATAATAGGGACTTTGTGTCGTTTTATGTTTGGGGACAAAAATAACACCTTTTCACAAACATCTCATATGTCAAAAAAAAAAAAAAGCTCAGGCCCAGCTACCCTGAACTACTGGCTATGAGGAGACCTGGGTCCAAGGCCTAGTTCTGACAATTACAAGCTACACAGACCCCTGAGCCTCATCGATAAAATGGGGGCAAGAATAGTTGTAATAGCCAAAGGTGAGAGCCAATTTTTAGACAGGCAGGTATATGTATATACATAAGCATATACATATGTGTATCTCAATTAGCTATTATTAAGATATTTATCTTTTATCACAGATACTGTTTGGTATTTAAATGCAAAATAGTTAATAAAAACATACTAGCAATGGCTTAAGGTGTCATTGCCCTAATAAGGTTTTTAGTGATCTAATACAGAAAGTCAACTGGACCAAAAAAATGTCCCGAGTACAGGTAGAATGTGACTATGTGGCTTGTGATTTACGCGGATCAGGAACCAGTCACAGGAACACCCATTTTTATTTCACAAGTGGGAATGGGTGGCTGCAGCCACTAAAGACCCCAGGGCAGAGATGCTGGAAATGATACCCCACCCCTGCTAACCCAATTGTCTCTCACAGAGGTCAGGCTGGTCCAGGCCACCCACACCTGTCAAACCAACAGCCCAGGAGTGTCCAAGGGCTCTGCCCCTTCAATCAGATTTTTCTTTCTCTTTCATATGCAAAAAGACAGCACTGAAGAGGAAGAGCCCAGCCATCATAGAGAAAGCACTTGCATAGTAAGGGAAGGCTGAGGGGATGAATCGCTCATACTGTGTGTGCTGGAGGGGCCGCACAGACACCTGCAAGAAAGAGAAGAGAGGGAGCAGACAGGTTTAGACTGATGGCTTGGCCAGGCATTGGCCTGAGCAGATGGTTCTGCCCATCCTGAGCCCTCAACTACTTACCTGAGTAGAGGAGTACAAGTGAGTGTAGCCCAACCGATTGTAATCCACTTTGAACTGGAAGACCCCATAGACATCCGGCAACTTGAACTGGACACTGTACTTGCCACCTAGGAAAGCCCCAACCGCATCAAGTATAAAATTCAAAGGCAAGGTAGCCCAGCCACACAGGCATTGTCAGAACCAGAATCTGAACTCAAGATCCTATCACTCCTAAATCTAACCCACCTTTTCAGGATACTGCAATTACCCGCTGGAGGTAGGTGTTTGCCCTATTGTGACCTGCATGTCCCCCCGCTACCCTATTTGAGCACGTTGGAATCCAGAGAGGGAGTCAAAGGGACTGTGTGGCTAAATACCATGAAGAGGAAAAGTAGGTGCTAACAGTAACTGTGCAGTTAATAAAACCAGCCTAGGACCCATCCTGCCTGGTGGGGGAGAGGAGGCTGCCTTGTCTCCACCATTTACACTTACCCTTCCTCTTCAAGAAAGTCCTCACAAAAGGATCGATCCGGACAAACTCTAGCTGAATATCATCTCCATCAAAGGGGATCCACTTGCCTTCTGATAGCTTCTCGATCACGATGCTATACTCCTAAGGCACAAGGTAGGGTTAAGCAGGGCATGACAAAGGTCATGGCCAAGACTACCAGGTAAATGTCAGCTACTGCCCCTCACCCACAAATGGTATCTCTGGGTTACAGAGAGAGATTTCCCCTTAATTCCTCATCAAGTTCTGCATTTAACCTTTCTCAAGCAAAGTATACACTCCCAGAACTTCCTTGCCCTGGCAGGTCCTTACCACGAGGTCTGTGACAGTGTAAGCATTGGGTGGGGCCTTCTCTCCGACTCGATGGTGAGACACAGCCCCTACTCGAAGCACACCCTCCTCCTTGAACACCCACCGAGACAAGGCGACCGCCAATTCATAGTTGCCTGTTTGGGAGTACCTGTACAAGAAAGACAGAGAGAAGAGAACTGTGATGGCCAGGCAGCCCCAAGGCCCCTTTTGGCTTTTCTATCACACTGGAATCACAGCATGTTAAAGCTCCCTGAGTCTAGAAAGAAAGGGGAAGTGACAGCAACATCCTTGTGTTGGCCTGAAGGGAAAGGCATGCTGGGCCATGCTGCGATCAAAGGCTGCCAAGCTGGACGGGGTCAGAGACAGTCTACACAACCCTCTCTTTACAAAGGACGAAGATTTAGTGATGAGAGTTAAGTGACAGCCTGGAACCACATAGAAGTCCAAAGGTTTCACTGAAGAGCTGAGTTAGCAGCAGTTAGGAAGAGGAAAGAGCCCACAGGGAGGTTACCATCTACTTCTCTCCCACAGACATCTTTAAATGATTCCAGGGAACATACAATCTGCTGTGCACATCTAGGAATAGCTAAGCTAACCCTGCCTGTGGCTGCTCCTCTCTTACCAAACCCTGCCGCCATACCTCTGTGAGCCAGGGCTGGCTTTCTGCACGGCCGAGTTAAAGAAGGCATCACTGAAGAAGTCCAAGGAGCCACTGAAGATGACTCGGGCGTTGTTCCGGGCCTGGAGTCCTGCAATCAGGAGGGTGTTCTTTCCTACTGCATGGGGATACTAACACCAAAACAGGATCAAGTCAGCTTCTTATCAGCTTGAGCCCTGGACCAAACACTGGGCTGTTGCTAACTCACTCTGAGTACACAGACTCTAAGATCCTGTGCTTGGGCGCATACATAGCATGGCCTGCCCTAGCTTTCTTAAATGTCCTTCCACTTCCTACCCAGCACCCCAGCTTTCAAAGTCCACCCATCCCCTGAGGTATGATTCGCTCATCCAAATTCTACCCCTGGAGTCAGTACAGGAAAGCTGTGTCACCTGGCACCAGATGCCCAAGGGTTGGGTTACTTGAAGCCTCCTAAGGGCAGGGCTGGAATCAGAGGTACTCCAGTGGGAACTCACCTGTGTGATGGGTTTATCTGGGAAAAAGGAATATGAAGTGGAGGAGCCTGTCAGAATATCCAATACCAGAGGGTTATCGGGATCAGCTACCATCCTACAGGGGAAAGAAAGGAGGCCAGTGCATACACAGGGCTTGGCATACGCTGCCGAGCCAAGCAGGTGGCACCTGGAGTGCCCTGGTGGCTGTTTCTCCCCAGGGGTGAATCCCATTTTAAAATAACCAAACAAATTGACACTTTCTATCCTGAGAAAATGAAGTTTTACCCCCAATAATGAAGAACAGAATAACATTCTCATGCTCATAGGGCAAACTAGTGGCCAAAGAAAGTGAGTTTTGTTTTGTACCCAGGGAAAATTTCTGCTATTTTCCTGTGAGAAGGAAAAAGTGACACCCCACCTCCCAATTCATGGAGGTCTCTGCCAACCTTTGCTGGATCACTTACCCAACACCCCGAAACAGGATGGGATTAAGGGATGTTCTTCCTACAATGGTTGGGGCCTTGAGGAGATTTTCAGTGTCTGCCACGATGAGTGTGTGCTGAAAGGAACAGAGGCCGGCGGCGGAGTTGGTAAAGAGAAGGGGCCTCCCGGGCAGTGATGCTTCTCCACCGTGGCCCCTCCCTTCTCTGCCCTCTGCCTGAGAATCACGGAGACTGGGTCCTTACCTCTCCAGGGTCAGAGATGTCATAGTTGTGATGGTCAATGACAGCTGTTTTCTCCTCATCAAATTCAATCCCACATTCACTGCCCAGCTCCCTCAGTGGGTCACCTATAGACAGACCAGGAAATTCCCAACTTAGCCTTTACCACAGTTTAAGGATAGGGATTTAGGGACCAAGAAGAAACAAGTTCTGTGTGGCATTTTCCACTGCCTCTCTGTCAGCCCAAGCATCATCATGTTCCCTCTTTGCTCCAATCCCTTCCACTTCATTCTCCTTTGCTCTAGCTCTAGGCACAATGAGGTGCCTTCCAGCTTCTTGCCAAGGCCAAGCCCTTCATCTGTACCCTCTATCCCTCTCTCCCCTAGGATCATTCCCATTCTCTTCCTAATTTTCAGCCTCTTTTTTATCCACTGGTTCTTATCCACTGGTTCCCTGCTGCTTATAAACATGCTCCCATTTCCCCCATCCTTGACCCTGCCATTGCTTCAAGGCCCAGAGCTGGGGAACCTGCAGCCTCAAGGCCACAGATGGCCTTCTAGGTCCTTTGGTGCATCCTTTTGACTAAGTCCAAGTTTTATAGAACAAATCCTTTTATTAAGGGGATTTGTTCTGTGAAGTTTGGATTCAGTCAAAGGGCCACACTTGAGGACCCAGAGGACCACATGTGGCCTCAAGGTTGCAGGTTCCCTACCCCTGCCTCAAGTCATTGGACTACATTGCTCCTTCTCACAGCCAACTCCTAGAAAAAGCTGTCTCTTCTCACTGTCTCCACTTTCTCCCATGGTACCATGTCCCCACTGCTCCAATCAAAGTGCTTTCTCTGAGGTCACCAACAGCATTCTCTCAGTCCTTGTCCTTCTGGACTGACCTGAAGCATCTCCTACAGTGAGCCAGACCCCACTTCCACTTTTGGGTACTCTTTCCTCCTCCCTGAATTTCACGAGGGTACTCTGTCATAGTGCTCTTCTGCCCAGTCAGGACACTCCTTCTCAGTGTCCTTTGCACAGTCACTCCTGACACATCCACCTCTTTGTATGGGTGAACTCCAGGCCTCTCTCCTGGGTCTAGTTCTTAACCATTTTGCAGGCCAGACCCCTTTAGCAGTCTGTGTGATGCCTAGGGACACCCTCCTCAGAATGTTTTCAAATGCACAAAATAAATACATAGGGTTACAAGGGAAACCAATTATACTGAAATAGTTTTCAAATTAATGTTTTTAAAAAAACCAAGTTCAAGAACTCCAGGCTAAGATTCTTACTCTACACTGTCATTACCTCTTATGGGATCAACTATTGTATCTATGAAGACAATCCCCACATCTATAGAGCTACATCTCACCTCTCAAATTATAGTTCCATAAAACCAACTGCCTGCCCTCTATCTCCACCTCAATGTCCCACAGACAATTCAAACTCAACTTGGTTGAAACAGAATTCATTACATTTTCCCCTAAACCTACTTCTAGCCACCAAAGTTCACAGCCGCAGAAACATCCTTGATTTACCCTCATATGCAATCAGCTGTTAAAGCTGGTTGATTTTTCCCTCCTGAGCATCTACCCCCTCCTCTCCACACATCTCCTACCTTAGATCAAACCACCTCAATGGACTCTTTTCATGGCCTCCCAGTTGGTCTCCCACATGGCTGCCAAAGTGATCTTCCTAAAGCCCACAACTAACCAAGACACTTGGCTGCTCAAGAAGCTCCAATGGCTTCTCCTTGCCTCCAGGATAAAAATACGAACCCCCTTGCTTGGTATCTAAAAGCATTTCACAATCAGGCTCCAAGCTACCTTTCCAGACTGATGTCACTGTCACACTCTCACACACACACACACACACACACACACACACACACACTCTCTCTCACTCCCTCCCCGTCGTACATTCTACAATTTTTGCCAACCTGTTGCCTTGATGGTTCCAATACAAGACAGTTAAATGATCTCCCTCTCACCCCAACTTGCCTCTCTTGCATCACAAATTCCACAATGAAGTGAGGGGAGGAATCTCCCCATCCCCCCCAAAAGAATCTTCTGGGGCCCCACACTAGGCTCACAGCTTCTATTTCCTTTACTCACAACAACAGCAACTTGTAACCATACAGCGCTTTTTGGTTTAAAATCTCTTTATCCCATGTGAGTTTCACAACAATCCAGTTAGGCAAACAGAAGTAGCAATACAAGAATCATCACCTCCATTTTATACGTAAGAAAACTAAGGCCCTAAGAGATTTGGCCAGCCTCGCTTCACACTCAGTTACAGAGCTGGGCTCTGAACCTGTCTCCTGACTCCCTACCAATTTTCTTTCCAATATACCATAGTTGGAGCCATAGAGAAACAAGGTCAGGGTTTGATGGCACTGCCATACCCAGGCTGGGCAAAAACTAATTTGACAATCTGCACTTGTGATGGGGAGGGAAATGTCTTGAATTGGAGGAAAGGCCATACTCACCAATGTCTGAGCTGGCAGCTACCAGGACACTGCCACCTCCATCAATAAAAGAGCTGATGGTCTCTACATTAATATTGCCTCCAAAATCTGAAAGAAATCATCAAGGCACAATGAGTCACTCCTGTGTCAAGGGTTCTGCCCTACACGTAGAGGGCCCAGCCTGGGCACCACCTACTACCTACAGAAGTCTTGTCTAACCCCATTCTCTGCCTCCAAACAAAAGTGAATACTCTCACCTCAAACTCCTTGCAGCTCTTTGCTGGGACCTTATTCTTTGTACTTACCTGACTCTCCCTGTATGATGCTTTCCTTCTTTTCCTACCTCACCCCACCCCACTACATAGTCAGTGTGCTTACACACAGTGCACCACCTCGTACATCGTGGGCACAAAATAGATGTGTTGGTGAACGAATGAGGCTGGGGCCTCAAACCATTGTATTGCCATTCTGGTTCTAGAAAACCTTTTAAGTATCAATCCCAGCCTCTCAGCACAACAGCAGGTAGCCTAGGTCAGCCGCCTGGCCCATCTGGCAATAGCTGGTGAAGGCTCTGCACCACCCACCCCTAGCTTTAGGGGCCTGAAAGTGGACCATCCGTAACAAGGAAGGCTCCTTTGAGAGCCTGCCAAAAGGCAGGTGGGGAAAGGAGCAACCGATGTTTCAGAACCTTCTCCAATACCTGGGCCGCTGTCTTCAAGGCCAGATGCTCCCTGCTGACGACCACAAATGCTTACCTTCCACAGAAGGCGAGAAGATGATGAGATTGTCATACAGGAACTCCCCATACTTAATAAGGGACAGGCTGGGGTCATCAGCAGTCCTATAGGTGAGGTCAAAGCCACGGTCTGCAAGAAAATAAGGACGCAACAATACCACCCACAGCAAGGCACCAAGTCCACAGGCCCCACTACTCTCCCTTCTACAGACTAGAGAGGAGCGAGAAGGAAGCGCTTTACCTACTGTTTTCTAGGTCTTCCCTACACCTGTAATGTCCTTCCCAAATCTCTATCCATTAAAATCCTTTGTACCTCGGAAGGCTGAGCTTAAACATTTAAATGCCACTATCTCCACTCGGCTTTCCTTGACTGCCCTCAGCAATGGCACACACAGTTCATAGATCACACGTAAACATTAATGATAATTTAACACTTTATGTGTAACGAACTGACGGACATGTGGTGGCAGGTAGAGGCAGTCCCGCATTTTCCCTTACTGAGATGCCTAATGCCATTTTAGAACATGCCTCCATTTCAAGTATAAATGAGCTACTACACCTAACTCTACTGCCAATCAAAAGACAGAATCCACCCCCAAATCAGTGACAGGGTAGCGGACAGAAAACATCTGTATCCCCTCCTCTAGAACACAACGAACGAGGCCGGCTGCTACAACTGTGAAGCCAGCAAAGCTGTTTTCTGTATACTTTTTTATCTCGCCATGACGGCTCAATACTGAAAGAGCTGAGCCCCCAGTGCCTCCGAGCCATCAAAAGATCCAGAGGACAGCCGGGTAGATGCCAAAAGACCCAGACGAGATGGGGGGAGGGGATGAGGGCCTTTAAGGCCGCCTGCCTCCAGATCCAGGCCTCCCCAATTCCAGTCGGGCTATCGATTGCTCCAGGGCACTCCCTATTCCTGCACCCACTTCCTGGAGCTCGGTGTAATCGACGGAAGGGCCTCAGTTTCCTCACCTGTCAAAGCCGCTAGGTCGGGCGACCTCGAAGGTCCTTTTAAATTCTAAGTCGTATGGACTACGGGTGATTTCACCCAGGCCGGCTTCCCCATCCCCCTCCCCCTCCAGAGGCCCACCACATCTCGGCTGAAGACTCTTCCAATCACTCAGTCAACAAACTAAAGTATCTACTGAAGGCAGCGAAGCACATTAGGAAGAGGGCCCTGGAGTCCGGAAGACCCAAGTTCAAATCTGGCCTCGGACGGTCCTAGCTGTGTGACCCTGGGTAAGTCACGTCATCCCATTTACCGCCTTACCCCACAGGTTCACTCACCGTCTCTCTTGCCCCCCAGCCCCCTCTTGCCCATGCCCCCACTTCGCGGTCAATTAACATGATCCCCCTCCCCTAGCGCAGGCCTCCGCACTCTCCTCTATCCCTCCCTCAGTCCCTCTGCCCCTCCCCCCACAGCTCCCTCCCCAAGCGCACGCCCCCCGCCCCCCACTCCCTCACCCGCCAGGCTCCGGAAGAAGAGCGAGTGGGTCTCGCGCAGGTTGACGTTCTCCAGCAGCACGAGGGTGCGGCGGGCTCCGGCGCTGGCGCTGGCGGTGCCGAGGCCCAGCAGCGTCAGCCGGAGCAGGAGGTGCAGACCCGGAGCCCGCATGGAGGCGGAGGCGCGGCGGGACCCGCGAGCGGCAGACACGGGGTCGGCCTCCATCTTCCTCCTGCCGCCACAGTGCCCCGCGAATGCCAACCCGGAAGTGCTCCGGCCGCAGCCGTCCAATCGCCACGAGCGGGCGCCGGAACCAATTCGGCCTCCCGGAAGTCCGGGTGGAAGGGTATCGGCAGCGCGAGCGGAAACTCCCGAAGGGCGGGGGAGAAGCCTCTTGAAGCTCATTGGGTAGGAAGAACGACATCCCGCCCCGACCTCCTAGGAAACGCGTCAATCCCGTTGAGCCAGCTCTACAGAGGAGACCAATCAGTAACGCTCGCCTCTCTCGCCTTGCCCTAGAGGGGCAGCCGCTTTCCGGCTCGTAGGAGGGCCGGCCACCCCCCCAGCACCCCGTACGGCCTCAGCCCTCCACCCACTGCGGCCCCCGCCCTCCCACCTGAGCATCTGACGATGCCGGCCCGCGGCCGGGCAGGGGGCACCACTGGACCTCGGGACTCAAAGGAACCTTGGAGACGGCCCAGCCTCCGCCCCCATTTAGTAGATGGGAAAACTGAGGCCCAGAGAGGGCGAACAGCGCGTCAGCGGCCTTGGAGCCTGTTCTCTGGGGCTCTCAGGCCGTCGGTTTCTGCTTCAGGGCAGGGCTTGGTCCCATCCCCTTGTTCTCACACCCCGAACCACTCTCCTAGGCGCCCCGAAGTACTCTTTGCTTTCCCGGTGTCCAGACCCCCCTCCATTCAGCTTCCAATCAGTCCAAGGCCCATCTGACCAGTCACTGTTCCGCTCAAGAACCTTCAGTGACTCCCTACTGCCTCCTACTGACTTAGAAAAGTTTAAAAAATCCTCGGTGCCTCAGTTTCCACATCCATAAAATGAGACCTGCTTCCCAGGCTTGGGAGGATAAAATTGAGATAGTTGCGAACGGAAGCCGTATATAAATGTTATTTCATCACAAGTAGGAAACTCCTGGTGTGAAATAGCCCCTTATCTTATGCAGATAGCTAGCTCCCTGGTCATTTAATTCAGTAATTTAGAGAGTCGCCTGGGACACCCAGCCCATAGGCGTCAGGGGAAGGTCTTCAGCCCTGGTCTTCCTGATTCCAAAGCTAGTCCTCCGGCCTCTCACCCGGTAGGTCCCTGGCACATTCACACAGCAGGCATTTAGTGTTTGTGGAATCGAGCCGCATTGCGGAATGATCCGCGAATGCATGCGTGTCACCAGTAACACCCCAGGACAATGGTCACAAGTAGGATGGATGGAGGCTATTAAGTGGTGCTTCTTAGGATCACTGGGTCCCGTAGAGGACAAATCGTTCTACTGCGCTTTGCCTGTGAGGAAGCTGAGAAGGGGCCAAGGCTCTGACCAAGGTCAGACAGCTACTACGGAGGCAGCTCATCTCACCAAATCCAGCCCACCTTCTCCCGTACTTGCTGCTTCCCCTTCCCGGACTCCCCGTTCTGGGGGCACCTGAGGGGCCCAGCCCGGATGGCCCCTGCTGGACAGCAGCCACGGGCAAACAGAGCCCAGAAGGAGGTCTCCAAACAACAAACGGGAGTCGCTCCGGGGGAGCTTGTCAAAGTGAGGCAGTTTAATGAGCCAGCTCCGCGGGAGGCTCCCTGTGATCATTGGGGAGGGCCGGCTCCCACCTGGGGCGGGCAGCTCCCCAGTGAGGCCAGGGCTTATCCCACCATCGATGTATACGCGCCATTTATTTTTCTCATCGGGAATCCAAAGCTCAATCAACAGGAAAGGCCAAAGAAGGACCCTCTCCCTCCCTCTAGTCAAATGGCTTTCTTTCCAGTCTCATCCGTGCAAAGGGACAGGGTGCCCCCGGTCTGAAGCGTGGCCCCCCAGAAAACCCTTGGCGGTGGTGCGTTTGGGGAGGGGTGGTCCGCTAAGGTCCGTCAGGATCACCACTGGCCGGCCGGTGCTCAGGGGGGCTCAGGCTGCAGGTGCAAACAAAATGGGGCAAGAGTGGGGGGCAGGAAAACAGCTACTGCCGTGTCCTTTTTAGGAGCGAGAACAGAGCTGTTGGCGTGGCTGGAGAGGTGTCCGTATAGTGAAGCGAAAGGAGTCCTTCCTCGCCCCTGTCCTGCCAGCCGGGAAGGCTGAGGGCAGGCTGGAGGAACTGTCCCTGGCCCAGGGCCGGCTGACACCCTCCGCACCCCCTCCCCCCGGCCGGAGGGGAGGGGAGGCAGAGTGCAGCCGGGCCCGGACAGGGGCAGTCAGCCCGGGGCGGGGCAGGGCGGGGCGGGGTGGGGCGGGGGGCGGTGCTCAGAGGGGCTCGTTGCCAAAGTTACTTTTGCTTTTCTTTCGCTTGGCCTTGGCAAAGGGGATGTCCAGGGACTCGAGACGGAAGGGCCGAGGCTGGGGCATGTCCGTGGCCTGGGTGGGCGAGATGGGTGTCAGGATGGAGGAGGCGTTGTTGAGGGAGGAGTTGAGCCCGGGCGGGGAGTTATGGTAAGCTGCAGAGACAGGGGAGACACAAGAAAACCAGATGAGGGATCCTGAAGGAGTGGCTATCAGTCCGTCTGTCCATCCATCCATCCACTCCTTCACTCACCTACCTACTCTGTGCAAAATATTATAAGACGCACAAAACATGAGTCCTTGCACTTAAGGAACTTACTTAGTAGGGGTGATGGGATACGTCTATAGACATAAAGTGTCATAAGAAAAATAGCCCCCCTTTATAGCGCTTTCGGCACAACTGCAAATCCCATCTTACAGATGAGGAAATGTAGGCTTGGGGCTATGGTGGGGACTCATCAAGGCCACATAGCTAGTGAGGGGCAGAACAGGTCTTGGAACCCAGGACTTTTGTGACTCGAAGGGTAATGTTCTTTCTATTGTACGGGCTGACACCTAAGCAAGGGACTGAACCCTTGGGCTAAATTATCGGAATTATTGTTACATACACGTATCTTTACAAGGAAGGAAGGAAGACGCCGTCCTGCCTTCAGCACACTCGGACCCCCAGTGATGAATTTAAGGAAGAACATGGACGAGGGTCACAAAAGGCAGGCAGACAGGCAAAGGTTGTGATCTGCATTGTTGGAGGGATTAACCAGACCCTAACCCTGTTGGTGTGTTTGGGTATTATTACATAAGAGCTCCCATGGATGGAGTGATTTACAGTTAACACAGGATTTTTTTTTGTCAGCAAGCATTTATTAAGTGTCTATTATGTGCCAAGCATTGAGGATACACAAAAGGGCAAAAGGCAGTCTCTGCTCCCAAGAACACGTAGTCTAGTGGAGCATTTGAGGGGGATCAACAAAGACTTTTTCCTGGGGCTTGAAGGAGAAAGCCAGCGAAGCCAAGAGGTGAAGATATTCCTCTAAGTGATATCTTCTCCAAATTAAACCTCTCCAGTTCCTTCAATGGCTCCTCATATAACATGAACTGCAGCTGTCCATCCCATCGTAGATGGTCACCATCCACTGGAAGTACTTCAGTTTGTCAATATCCTATCTAAGATGTTATGTTCATTAAAGAATATAATACTCAGATTATAAAGAGTTTTCCTCACTGCAGGGCTGTGAGTTGGGTGACTTAGTATTATCCCTATTTTGTATAAAAGAGATTGGGCGACTTGCCTATAGTCGCACTGCAAAGCCAGGACTCACACCCAAGATTTCTGACCCTAAGTCAGAAGTCCTCTTCCTCCTGCATCTTGCTATGGACACGTAGAATGTATATTGCTTGCTTTTAAAAGCTGAATTAAGTTGTTTTGTATGCCAAAGAATTGCCGCTGATGATCTCCCATAGGGCAATGGAGAGATGCATGGTGGGTGTGATCAGGCTTCAATCCATTGGGAGTGAGAAATTATACAAGAGAAGTGATTTAAAGCAGTGGGATCAAGTTAAAATAAAAACACCTGTGATTTTTCTAAATCAATATAGAGCCTATAGACAAGGTGCTTGGGCTACTTGGTCACTAACGTCCCTGCTAGCTCTAGATCCCGTCTCAGGAAAGACATCAGTGGTTCAATCTCCCATTTTCATGACTTTGCGTTGGCATTTCCTATGTCTGAAATGCACACTCTTCCCTTCTGCTTCATAGAGAATCCTTCACTTCTGCCAAGACTCAGCCCACTATCCTTCTACATGAAGCTTTCCCTGCTCCTCCCAATCTGTTAGTGTCCTCCCTCCTAAATTAACCTGCAATCATTTTACAAGTATGTGTATATACATTTGTTACTTCCCCAAGAGAATGGAAGCTCCTTGAGGGCAGGGGCTTTTTCCTTTTAGTTTAAGTATCCCCAGAACCTTGGATAGTGCCCGGCCCACAGTAGGAGCTTAAGAAATGCTTGTTGATTGACCAACGGATATATTTGTAAATATGTATAAGTTGTCCCCTTCCCCCCACAGAATGTAAGTTTCTCAAGGGCAGGGAATATTTCATTTTAGTCTTTGTAACCTCAGTGCCTGGCTTACAGATGGACTGACTGACCGATGGACTCACTAACATAAAGCCAAGAAATCCACCCTAGGTAAGGGACGGAGGATTCCACGGAGAACCACTCTGTCTTCCTTTTCCTTCTGCCCTCTCCAGGGGTGTCAGGGTGGTCCAGCCAGTCCTAGTTAGAGAGGGACTTTTTCGGCTGGGCTCTGAGTTAAGGAGGAGGAGGAGCAGAAAATGAGAGGCATCACCTACCCAGGCTCTTCATGGGATCCGTGCTGAGGATCTGGCTGGCCCGTTTGGATCGGAAATAGTTGCTGGCAATATTTTCACTGTCGCTCCTGTTCAGCATCAGCTTGTAACGATCTTCTTCCTGCTGGGATAACCAAGGCCCATAAGCTGAAACCCCCAGGCAGCTCCAGTCCCACCCCCAGCCCGTCCCCACCCATGCTCGCACACAAGGCTCCCCTCGCTCTATCCCTGCTGATTTTACAAAACACCTTACTAAGTCCCAGAAAGGTGAAGTTTCATGAAGCTATTAAGGGCCACAAATAGGTTTCAAACTCAAGCCTGGCCACTCCCAAGGCTTTCCCAGGCTTTGCGCTTTGAACCAATACCAGTCGCTCCCCTCCCAAACCCCCTTCTGCTCTTGCCGCAGCTGCCATCTTCAGCCTTTGCCCCCAATCTAGCAATAACAACAGATATAATAATTGCTAGCGTATATATAGCACCTACTATGTGAAAGGCACTGTGCCAAGCACTCTACATACATCTCATTGGATCCTCCCGACAACCCCAAGAGGTGGCTGTTTTACATTTGAGGAAACTGAGGCAGGCAGAGTGACTTGCCCAGGATCACACACAGCCTCTTAAGTGTCTGAGTCCAGATTTGCACTCAAGCCTTTCTGACTCCAGGCCCAGTGTTCTATCCCCTGCTCCATCTTTGCCCTAGCCCTAGCCTGTCCCCATATACCCTTTTATTTTGGAGGGGAGAAGGCAGGGCAATTGGGGTTAAGTGACTTGTCCAAGGTCACACAGCTAATAAGTGTGTCGAGTGTCTGAGGCTGAATTTGGACTCAGGTCCTCCTGACTCCAGGACCGGTGCTCTACTCACTGCACCACCTAGCTGCCCCCGTCCCCATATACACTTGCTGAGCCAGGCTGCCTCCAGTTCTTTCTTGTCTCTTGGCCTGAAGAACACACATTCCATTGGCCCAGCCCTGGGAGCCTCCGGCCCACCCTCAACCCCTGAGATCTAATGTAAAAACGTCATTTGGCCTTCTCCTTCTTTTCAGAGAGCAAAGATTCCAAGCAGTTTTCACCTTCTCTGTCCATGGGACCTAAACTCTCTACCTCTTCTCCCTCCTTCATCACATTCTGGCAGGTCCATTGGTTGTGGTTCACGCACACCCGGTACATTCTTGTCTGTCCACATACATACACACCACCTCTCTAAGTGTCCCCTTCTCCACATCAATCCAAGACTCAACTCAGTTCCACCTCCTCTAATCCTGACAATTCCCACCCATGCCACCCTCTGACTCCCCTCCCCAAACTGCTATGATGCTTGTCCATACCACCATTCACTTTAGCCTTAGACTGCTTTATACTGCTGGCTATCTCCCTATTTCTGTATAAAGTCCTATTACCTAAGCAAAGGAAACTGCCCTAAGGTTTGGGAAGAGTGCAGGGTTCATTTCTTCTCTGCTATCCCATCTCTAGCCAAACCAACAATGCAGTGCTCCACTGCCCCCAGAAACACATGCTATACCCAAGATGGTGATGCACATCTCCATCTAGATGAGTGTAACACTGAGTAGGGGGAACCGAGAATGCCATCCACACCTGCCATGTGCCCCAAGCCCAGGTCAGCATGGGTCAGCAGGACACGACAGCCAAAAAGCTTAGTGCGATCTTGGGCTGCAATATAGAAAGGCATTGCTTCCAAAAATAAGGAGGGGAGAGTCCTCTGTTCTCTGCCCTCATCAGACCACATGTGGGGCATCAGGTTTGGTTCTGAGCTCCGCCCTTTGGGAACGACACTCATAAGGCTGAGAGCATCCAAACAAGGGCAGCTTGCTTGGCGAGGGGCCCCGAACCCATGCCATATGAAGAAAGGTTGAAGGGACTGCAGATGTTTTGCCTGAAGAAGAGAAAACTCAGAAAGTGATTGCTAAAATCAAGTATTTGCAGGGCTGTTATGTGGGCAGAAGACTGGGCTTGCTCTGTTTGGCCCCGGAGGACAGCCCCGGGAACAGTAGGTGGAAGTTAGAAAGAAGTCAATGTTTTCAAGTTTTCCCTGAAATTGATGCCTAGCGATCAGAGCTGTCCCAAAGCAGAACAAGTCGCCTGGAGGGGTGGCGGCTCCTCCTCCCTGGAAGTCTTCAGGCAGTGGCTGGACAGCCATATGTAGGGGATGATGGAGAAGGGATTTTTGGCCTGGAATGCGTAGGACCTGATGATCTCCCCTCTGCGGGTAAGATTCTGTAATTCTATGAGCCTAACACCAATGCTAACATTAATGAAGCACTTGAAGGTTTTCAGCCCATTGCTAAGAGTGACTTTATGTCTGTTGATTGAGAATCTAGCTAAGGCAGAAGAGGCTCAAATG
The DNA here is from genome assembly GCF_011100635.1 of Trichosurus vulpecula. Lineage (NCBI taxonomy): Eukaryota > Metazoa > Chordata > Mammalia > Diprotodontia > Phalangeridae > Trichosurus > Trichosurus vulpecula. The sequence goes on from NC_050574.1 coordinate 53,990,260, forward strand.
CCAGGTTTATTTCATTTCTTCAGTTCACAAAACAGATTGTTAACTAAGAGATTGATTGATTACTAAGGCGCTGCAGGGTTTAAGAGCTGCACCAACTAAAACATGCCTTAAAGACATATCTATACATGTTACCCATGGTGTTCCATGCTCAAGAAATTCTGTAATAGACATTCCAAAGGGCAAGTATGACTAGAAAAGAAGGTAGGCAGGTAATGTAGTGAGAATAACAGTAACACAAGGTCAGCTTAAGTGTGGCAATGGTACCCACAGGTGTTTGATTTTGTTTTGTTAATTTTTTTTAAGACCGATTCTCTCCATGCCCCCGAGGAAGTCCAGGAATTGGGTCCAATCGTCCCACTACTAATGGGCATGGGAACCTTGACCTGCTCTGTTTATGACCTGGGCTGATTCACCCCTCCTTAGACAAGCTGGCACCCCCCCCAGTACTGGGGGCTTATCATAATAATGCAAAACTTGGTGGTGATGCCCAGTCAATATAACTCACTGAGGCTCAGAACTGGTAGATGGGATGAGCTACCATGCCTAGCCCCAGAGTTTTTTACAAGCCAAAGGAAGGCTTCTGGCAACATGGATGGGTCCTCTGTGGAAGTTTACAATGTAAAAATGAGTATGAGAATCTTGTAGGATTGAACAGGTTGCCATCTGTACTGAAGGAGGAAGTCCCTGTGCTGCTAAAATCATGGATCCATTAAACATGCCAATTATCAGTCAATTATTGAGAATAATCGTCCTTCAGGCATGGTTCAGAGGAGCTAACAGGAAGAGAATGGTCAACGTTAGCTTCATACACACCATGCTATTCTAACTGTAAGTTAATTTGAAGAAAAGGGATGCAAAGTTAGGTCAACCCAAATACAGTCCCTCCCCATTCATGTAGGAGGTAGAAGGTGGGAGGACCGAGACCTGAGAATGTCAATCTTCAAGCCTCTAGAGATGGAAATACTGAGTCTAGTACTGTCTCTAGGTTCCCTTTCCAACTTAAACATTCTAAATCTAAAATTACTCTCAAGTTCTAACATCTTTGTTTTAAGTTTCCTCCCAGCTCTGACATTTTGTGTTCTAGGCGCCTTCCCAGCTCTGACATTTTGTGTTTTAAGCCTCTCCAATCCCTGACATTCTGTGTTTTAAGCTCCTCCAAACCCTGATATTCTCTGTCCTAAGGTCCCTCCCAGCTCTGACATCCTGTGTTCTAAAGGCCCTCCCAGTTCTGACATTCTGTGTTCTAAGCCCCTCCAAGCCCTGACATTCTGTGCTCTAAGGTCCCTCTCAGCTTTGATATTCTGTATTCTAAGGCCCCTCCCAGTTCTGACATTCTGTGTTCTAAGCTCCTCCAAGCCCTGACATTCTGTGTTCTAAGGGCTCTCCTCGTTCTGCCATTCTGGGTTCTATGGACCTGACTATCTCTGACATTCTTCATTCCTTTGCCTTCATTCACCCCATGTTCTACCAAATTCAGTTCAAGCTGCATCATGAGATACTGGGACCTACCGATGGTTCTCCATTCTCAGCTGAACAGGTTTTTCTTGTAGGCTTATTCTGTGGTAATGTTGAAACTGCTATGAGAAAAGAGAAATTGGAGTCACTCCTTACACAAACAGGCTTACGGGCAAAAACTTGGGGCTCTTCTGACATCAAACCCAGGGTTCTTTCTACTACACTGAGCTTAGGAGTGAGAGGGAAACCTTGGCTAAGAAGGAAGAAAAAGAAGATGTTTCTAAGGCAGCAGATGACAAAGATCCTCAGGAAAACCTGGACTCGCAAAAAGGCGATTGAGGCCATCCCTCTGCCACTGACAGCACAGTAGGAGCACATATGAGATCTAGAAGGTCTCTTAGAACATGTACTATTACAGTTAGAAATAAACTTACAGACCATCTACTCTAATCCCTGGGTGTAAGGTGAGGAAACTGAGGCCAGGAAAAGGTAGGTGGCCAACCAAAGGACAAATAAGTTGGTTCAAAGGGCAAATTTTAGGATCTGTTTGAAAACTCAAAGGAGCCAGAAAGAAAGCTGTGAGATGGAGGGGGAGAGGAGATGTTGAAGACAGAATTAAGCAGTGGGAGGAAGGAGGCAGTGTTTGATATTGGAAAGATGACTGGACCAGGTGCTAGAAGAGCTGGGTTTGAATGCTGCCTCAGCCACTAACTTAATGTTAATTTTACCTGTGTAAAATGCGATATTTACCCTAGATGACTGTAAATGCCTCCCAGCTCTGACATCCTGTGTCCTAAGGCCCCTCCCTACTCTGACATCCTGTGTCTTAAGGCCCCTCCCTACTCTGACATCCTGTGTTCTAAGGGCCCTCCCAGTTCTGACATCCTGTGTTCTAAGGGCCCTCCCAGCTCTGACATCCTGGGTTCTAAGACCCCTCCCAGCTCTGACGTTCTATGTTCTAAGGGTCCTCCCAGCTCTGACATCCTGTGTTCTAAGGGCCCTCCCAGCTCTGACATCCTGGGTTCTAAGGGCCTTCCCAGCTCTGACATTCTGGGTTCTAAGGGCCCACCCAGCTCTGACATTCTGTTCTAAGGCCCCTCCCAGCTCTGACATCCTGTGTTCTAAGGCCCCTCCCAGCTCTGACATCCTATGTTCTAAGGGCCTTCCAGCTCTGACATTCTCTTATTCTGTGATGCTTGAAGAAGGAAGGGAAGGCACACACACAAGGGTGATTATAAGAATTTCTAAGTGCCTTTCGGGTCGGACATAGCCAAACTCTTTACCTACAGGGAGACTGGTTTTCACAATGACAGGCTCTGGCACCTTCCAAAAGCCATTCTCTTCATCCCAGGATGATTCCCGCTTGATCTTATCAAGGTTGCTATAGTTACAGTCCCGTCGAATCAGTGGCTGCATCTGTTCAAGAAGCTGCTGGAAAAGCATGAAGTCTCGCTCCTGCCTGCGGATGGTGGCCAAGTAATCAATCTTCTCCAGCTCAAATTCTGACTGTAGATCTTTGATTTCCACCTCTGCCGCCCGAAGCTAAAAGACAAGGGTGCTAATGCATGAGATGGGAAGGGTATTTAACAGTTTGTTTCATTCATTCATTCATCCATTCATTCATTCATTCAATGGCATTTCCCCTCCTCTTCAGCCTGTAGCCTGAAAGACAAGGATATTGGCCAGTGAGTTAGTACAGGGCATTTCTTGAGGAGCCATAAGTACAAAATTATTTATGGCAGCTCTTTTTGTAGTAGCAAAGAACAGGAATCTAAAGGGAGTTGGCCCTTTATTGGGGAATAACTGAACAAATTTATGATATGTGAATGAAATGGAATATTATTGCCTTTGGAAATGACAAAAGTTACTGTTTTGTAATTTTTGAGGTAGGCAGTTGGGGTTAAGTGACTTGCCCAGGGTCACACAGCTGGTAAGTGTCCAGTGTCTGAGGCCAGATTTAACTCTGGTCCTCCTGACTCCAGGGCCAGTGCTCTACCCACTGTGCCACCTAGCTGCCCCTGAAAGGTACTGTTTTAGACCTGTATGAACTGATGTAGAGGGACATAAGCAGAGCTAGAACAATTTATATAACGAGAACATTGAAAAAGATAAGCGGCTCTGAAAGAATTAAGAACTCTGGTCAGCATGATCAATCATGACTCCAGAAAACAGAGGATAAAGCATGCTACCCATCTCAAGGCAGAGCAGAGAGATAATAGACTAAATATGTAGAATGAGACATACAGTTTTTGGACTTGACCAATGAGGGAAGTGGTTTTGCTTGACTATGCATGGTTATTATAAAGACTTTGTTTTTGTTTCATTCCTTTTAAATTGGGAGGAGGGAGGAGGGAAAGAAAATTCAGTTAATTCTCATCATTCACAAAGGTTATGTTCTATAAAGTCACCATGAACACTGAATTAGCGAATACTGAACCATTGCTCCTTGGGAAAATACAAGGTAAAGTTCCTGGGAGCCTCTGGTCATATTTACTTCAGCACTTCACAGAGAAGTCTACAGACCAGAGATTTTGCTCTTCCTTTTTCAGGATGTATCGTATTGTTGATTCATTAACATTAAACTCACAGCCATCAGCAGTATAACTCATGCCTTAAGGAAGCTTATCTAATGCAGTATTTTCTCTGCAAGATCCCACTTGTGTCTTTATCCAACTCATTGATAAAAATATCAAACAGCATCTGGCCAGGCCTGGGACACTCCCCTGCAGACCTGCTTCTGAGATTTTATCAAATCACCGAGCCCGGCTGTTTATGAATCCATTTAATCAGACTATCTTTGCCCCACTGTTCTCTTTTCCACAAGAATAATGTGAGATATATTACTGAACACTTGGGTAAAGTCAAAGCAAACTCTATAACATTCTCTAGGCCTATCAGTATAGTAACTGTGAAAACAAAAGAAAAGAAGAGAAGAGCAAAGAAAAGAAAAAAGAAGAGAAGAAAAGAAAAGAAAGGGAAGGGAAGGGAAGGGAAAGGAAGGAAAAGAAAAGGAAAGAAAAAAGAAGAAAAGAAAAGGGAGAAGGAAAAGAAAAGAAAGGGAAGGGAAGGGAAAGAAAAGAAAAGGGAAAAGGAAAAGAAAAGAAAGAATTAAGTCTAGTCTAACAAGACCTTTTTTGTTGGGGTCATGTAAGACCTTTGGGATCACTTCTAGACAGTCACAAACCTTCTCTTTAATCATCCATTCTAGGAATTAACAGGAATAGGTCAAGTTCACTGGCCTATAGTCTCCAGACTAGATTCCCTTCCTTTTTTTGGAAATCAGGACGGCATTTGCCCTTCTCCAATCCTATGACAACTTCCCCTTTCTCCATGACCTTTCAAATATCTCTCAGAGTGATCCAGCCAGTTCTTTTGGTATCTAAGGATGCAGTTCATGTAGCCAGATGCCTTGAACTCATCAAGGGTAGCTAAATGCTCCTACCATTTTCTTACTTATCTAAAGCTCCTGATTGGTCTGGGAGTTATTAGTGGTCATTCAATGAAAGCCAGAGGGATTTAGATAGTAGCCAATACAGATTTGCAGAGAATCACTGGACTCCTTTCAAACTATTATTTAAAAGAAAAAAAAGAACCATTTTTGTTCTCTCCCTTCCAGGACCCAAAGTCATTCTCTTTGGCAGAGAAAATAGAAGGAAAAGAAGCCATTCAATTAGCATTTAGTACTGTGGCCTACTATGTGCCAGGCTCTGTGCCCAGTAAACTCTGCCTCCCTTCTGCCATCCATTACTAACATCTCACCCATCCCGTCTTTGAGCCTCCTCTTTTCTTCTAGATAGCTTTAAAAATGATTTTTGACATTCTTTGCAAACTCCTCAGCTCATTCTGAGCTTTAGCATTCCTAAAGGTATTATTATTGGATTGCACTGGGCTTTTGCATTCACCCTCTGCTTCCTGCCCTCACTTCTGCCTTCCGTACAATCCTTTTTAACATCTAAGTTGGTTGATTAGTTCCCAGTACACCCATATCAATCAGTCTCTCCAGATAATTCTCATTTTTCCTCCTTCTATGAACTGGTAACCTTTGTGGCAGATGGCTAAGAGGGAGTTGATGCTCAGTGAAGGGAAGAGGTAAGAAGAGATGGCTCAGCTGCCTGAGATGAATGCAATTCACTCAGCCCCAGTGAACTGCTTCCTAGGGCACTGGAAATGGGCAGATGCGGAATACAGAGCCAATGTTCAGTGATCTCTTAAAGGTCATGAGGAAGAAAGAGGAGAGGTACCCTAGGATTGGAGATGGACAAATGAGATTAAAAAAAGAAAGGATTTAGAGAATGGAATTTACAAACTATAGGCCAGTGAACGTGACTTCAATCCCTGGCAGAACTCTAGAAAAGGATAAGTAGCCAACATCTGGAAAAGTAAGCCTTGTTCATAAAGATGTTGGCTTTAATGTAGTTTTTCTGGACAACAAATAACGAAACAACTTGTCCCCATGCCATTATGATGGGATGCTGCCAGGGCTTGGTAGCATATAACCATATCTACAGATGCAGTCACCACGTTGGGCAATTTTGCTTTGTTACAAGAAAGTACTCGGTCTATCGGGAGTGACATGGTTCACCACTCCTCCTGCGCCTGGAAATGTCTGTGATGGAAAGACAAAAGGCATCAACAAAATACATTTTTAAAAAAGAGGTCATGATGAATTAAACTCATTTCACTTTTTTTCCAGGTTCCCAAATTCTTGGATCTGAGGAATGCTATAGATCAGGAGTTCTTAAACCTGGGGACTGTGAACCTGATTTAAAAAAAAATCTTGATAATTGTATTTCAGTATAATTGGTTTCCTTTATGATCCTATATACAGCTGAGTTCATTTTATGCTCACAACAACCCTGGGAGGTAGGCGCAGTTATCATCCCCATGTTACAGATGAGAAAACCATGGCTAAGTCTCTTGCTCAGGATCACACAGCATTTGAACTCAGGTCCTCCTGACACCACCTAGCTCCCTCCTATTGGTAACTGGTAACCAATCAGATTTGAGAGGTGAGGGAGAGGGAAGTGTCGGGCAAAGGAGACCAGACAAACAGATGAGATCTTATCAGCGATATAATCCAACTGTCACATTTGAGAGATGAGGATACTGGGGTCCAGAGTGATGGACATGCCCAAGGTCGCCCTGGTACGATGTGGCAGAAGTGGGATCTGAAGCCCTTTGCCCTTTCCACTGTTCCATGTACATGGAGGGGTCACTGACAGAATCAGAGACATTGGAAGACAGAGCATGTTGGGGTGGAAGCTCAGGTGTTGATAGAGTGAGCTGTAGTTGCTGGGGAGTAGGGAACATTTGTGAAGGGTGAGTTGTTGCAGTACTTTGTTGGGGTTTTCTTTTTTTTATACCTCTTTGATGTCACCCACATAGAGAAAGCCGGGTGAAGTAATTCCTCTCCTCCCCCAATGAATCCGTAATCTGCAGGGCTTGGGCACTGAGGGATAAAGTCACTTGCCTGTGGACAGCTGGTATCTGCCAGACAGGGGTCTCGAACCCAAGTCTTTTTGACCCTAATGCTGACCTATGCATTCTGATGTGCTTCTTCTCCAAGGGAGAGATCCTAGCAATCTAAGGTCCAGTCTCCTGATTTTATAGATGGGAAAATTGTGTCGCAGAGTAGAAAAGTGATTAGTACAAGGTCCTGGTTGGGCTACAAGTATTTGTGTGCCAGGCACCAAGTTCAGTGCTAGGGATGCAGGAAAAGGCAAAAGACAGTCACTGCCCTCAAGATGCTTACCGTCTAAGGTAGATGCACAGAGGAAGTAGAAGGTATAAGCATCCTTGTGAATGGGGAAAGGGGAGGACAGGAAGGGCTACCTACAGGAGGAAGGATTTGAGCTGATTCCTGAAGCAAGCTGGAGAAGCCAAGAGACAGAGAAGAGGAGGGAGGGCACACCAGGCATGAGGAACAGCCAGTGCAAAAGCCTGGAGAGGGGAGATGAATAGTGGAGTTGGGACTAGCACTGAAGCCAACTCTCCACATCCACTCCAGGCGGGCATTTACCTTTCTCTGCATTTTCTCCAGGAGTTTGCTCTTGGCTCTCACTTCCTCCTGAATAGAATCATAGACATTCAGGAGCACCCAGTCGCCACTGTCCTCGTCAGAGTTCTGCAGGGCTGCCACCAGCTGCTTCTTCCGCTCATCAGCATATCGTTTTCGCCGCTTCAATTTCTCCTTCAGGTCCTTGTTCTTCGCTTGCTCTCCTCCCACCACCTGCTGCTCCAGCATATGCAACCTGGGACATTCAGTGAGAGAGATACCCAGCTGGGGGGGTGAGGAGAAGGGAAGAGCAAGAGCCTCCCAGCCAGTACAGACAAATGTCTACACCCCCACCCCAGCCAGGGCCATGCCCTCAGAGGGGAAGATGTAAAAAAGCTAGGCAGAACTGTCCAACAGAAAGAAATGGACTGGGCTGGGAAGGCAGCCAGGAAACTCAGATCTCAATCGAGTCTCTGCCATGAACTCACTTTGTGATTTCAGGGCAACTCATTTTATTTCTCTGGATCTACTTCCTCTTCCATAAAATGAAAGAATTGAACTAGATGAGCTCTGAGATGCCTCCCGGCTCTGACATTCATGTTCTAAGATTCCTCCCATCTCAGACATTCCATGTTCTAAGGGCCCTCCCAGCTCTGACATCCTGTGTTCTAAGGGCCCTCCCAGCTCTGACATTGTGTTCTAAGGGCCCTCCGAGCTCTGACATCCTGTGTTCTAAGGGCCCTCCAAGCTCTGACATCCTGTGTTCTAAGGGCCCTCCAAGCTCTGACCTCCAGTGTTCCAAGGGCCCTCCCAGCTCTGACATTCTGTGTTCTAAGGGCCCTCCCAGCTCTGACATCCTGTGTTCTAAGGGCCCTCCCAATCCTGTGTTCTAAGGCCCCTCCCAGCCCCGACATTCTAGGTTTTAAGGTCTTTCCCAGCCCTGACATCCTGTGTTCTAAGGGCCCTCCCAGCTCTGACACCCTGTGTTCTAAGGGCCCTCCCAGCTCTGATATCCTGTGTTCTAAGGCCCCTCCCAGCTCTGACATCCTGTGCTCTAAGGGCCCTCCCAGCTCTGATAACTTTTCTTTATTCTTAATTTATTTTTTATTTTTAGTTTACAACACTTAGTTCTACAAGTTTTGGGTTCCAAATTTTCTCTCCCTCCCTCTCCTCTCCCCTCCCCCCCAACCCAGCCCTTCACATTGAACTTATTTGCATAATAGTCCAGTTGTAAAGAAGAACTATAACCAATGGAATGAATCATGAGAGAGAAGAGATGAAACCAAAAAAAAGGAAGGAGAAAAAAAAGAGAGAGAGAGAGAGCTAATAGTTTGCCTCCATCTGCATTCAGACTCTGTGATTCTTTCTCTGGATGTGCATAGCTTTTTACATCATGAGTCTTTTGGAGCTGTCTTTGAACCTTGCATTGATGAGAGGAGTCAAGTCTATCAAAGTTAGTCCTTACAGATACTGTGTCTGGAATCGTGTATAATGTTCTCCTGCTTCTGCTCCACTCACTCAGCATCAGATCATATATGTCTTTCCAGCTTGTAATGAAGTCCATCTGTTCCTCATTTCTTACTGAACAATAGAATTCCATTACCTTCATGTACCACAATTTGTTCAGCCATTCCCCAATTGATGGGCATCCCGTTAATTTCCAATTCTTTGCTACTATAAAAAGAGCTGCTATAAATATTTTTGTACATACTGGTCCATTTCCCACTTGTGTGATCTCTTTGGGATACAGCTCTAGAAGTGAGGCTAAGTCAAAGGGTATGTACATTTTTATAGCCCTTTGGGCATAGTTCCAAATTGCTCTCCAGAATGGCTGGTTCAGTTCACAACTCCACCAGAAGCATAACAGTGTTCCAATTTTCCCACATTCTCTCTAGGATTTATCATTTTCCTGTTTTGTCATTTTAGTCAATCTGACAGGAGAGATGTGGTACCTAAGAGCTGTTTTAATTTGCATTTCTCTAATCAATAGTGATTTAGAGCATTTTTTTCATATGACTATAGATATCTTTAATTTCTTCCTCTGAAAACTGACTGTTCATATCCTTTGACCATTTGTCAATTGGGGAATGACTTGTATTCCTATAAATTTGACTCAGTTCCCTGTGTATTTTAGATATGAGACCTTTATCAGAGATACTGGTTGTAAAGATTCTTTCCCAGTTTCCTGCTTCCTTCCTAATCTTTGTTGCATTGGCTTTGTTTGTACAAAAATTTTTCAATTTAACATAGTCAGAGTTATACACTTTGCATCTTGTAATACTTTCTAACTCTTGTTTGGTCATGAAGTCTTCCCCTTCCCATAAATCTGACAGATAAACTAGTCCTTGCTCTCCCCAAATGCTTATAGTATCTGATAACTTTTGTTCCTAACATTCTATGCTTTAAGGCATGGCTATCTTGCAGCTGGCCTACAGAAATCTTGCAGGAACAGTCACAAACACTGGATACCTTCCCTCAGTGCTGGCACCACTCACTACACCTCTCTCCCCTTCCAAGCTCAGTTGTTGTTCCTGGTCACAGACATCCTTTCTCCCTGACAGAGGATTCCCCATATTCATATACCAGAAATTCCAAAAGTATTGCAAACATCACTGGCACACCCTAGTGATCCACTGGTGACCCATTTCTCTGAGCCTCTTTTTTCTTATCTACAAAATGGGGCTAACAGCACTGACCCAGTCTGCCGTGGAGCATCATTAGTGGGTCACGTGAGACAAGATGGTCAAAATTCATTTTGAGTCTATGATCTAAGGTTCTTGACATGCTCTATCTTTCATCAATGGAAGACAAAGAGGGAAGGTTCTTACTTTTCATCAGTTCCAGGAGGTGACGCTCAAAGGAATGTCCAAAGGACATGAAATTTCTAATGTACCCCTTAGTAAAAGAGGTTGGATTCTACAGCGATCTCCCCAGGAATAGACAGCATAGAGGTATGTCTGCTCCCAAACACTTTTCCCCTAAAAACTTCCATTTGTTTGCAAATATATGTAAATGAATCTGCAAAGGGCCTTTACAACACAGGATGTCAGGGCTGGGAGGCGCCTGAGAATACAGGATGTCAGAGCTGGGAGAGCCCTTAGAACACAGGATGTCAGAGCTGGCAGGGCCCTTAGAACACAGGATGTCAGAGCTGGGAGGGGCCTTAGAACACAGGATGTCAGAGCTGGGAGGGGCCTTAGAACACAGGATGTCAGAGCTGGGAGGGGCCTTAGAACACAGGATGTCAGAGCTGGGAGGGGCCTTAGAACACAGGATGTCAGAGCTGGGAGGGGCCTTAGAACACAGGATGTCAGAGCTGGGAGAGGTCTTCTTTTCCACAGAGAGATCCTTGCCCTTCCTTTCTGTCCTCTTCCTCAGACCTGCTTTCCCACAGCTGGTGTTTGATTTTAAACTGTCTAAATCAGCAGCCTTTGTTGGCTACCAAATGGAATCTTGCTTGACTAAGCAGTCAGGAGCTCCCCCACCCCCAGACATCCAGCACAACCCAAGCTCTTCTCTAGGCACTGATTGCCACGTGCCTGGGACACCAGACGGCCTCAGACTGCTCCCAGCCGTCCTTGGAGAGCTCACCCACCCTATGAGTTTCCTTTCTCCCTTGTGTTAAAACTAATAATGATGCTGATGACTGCAGCTCATTCTTGCCTAAGACTTCAAGGCTTACATAATGTTCTCCTCACAACAGCCCTGGAAGGTCAGTAACGCAAGGCTCAGATTTAGAGAAAGTACTCACCCAAGGTCACAAAGGCAGTAGCAGAGCCAGAATTCAAACTCTGATCTCCTGACTCCCAGATTAAAGAACATGTCACCTCATATAAAAATACACCTGAACTCTGCATAATTCTAATGGCCAAGCCTGGCCCTAGGGAAGGAAGAAAGAAAATTCACCTCCCTCCTTTGAAAGGCAAGAGACTATGAGTGTGGAATGTTGTATATACTTTCACAAGTCAATATGTTGGATGGTTTTGCCAAACTGCAGGGGGTGGTTACGCTCAGGCTAGCTCCCCAAATGCAGCAGGCTGCAGGGAAATACTGACAAATCAATGTGATCCTAAAACAGGCACCAATAACACTTTTAAAAAAAATTAAGTGGAAAGCTCTCTCCAAGCATGGCTAAGCCAGGAGGCACAGTGAGGAATTTGGGGCTCAGTGGAGCTGCTTGAGACCAGGTCAGGGCAATTGTCTTTTGAGGAAGAGTATTGTCACAAATCATCCATTTGTGTTGTGTCAGGGCTGGAAGGGCCCTTAAAACACAGGATGTCAGAGCTGGGAGGGCCCTTAAAACACAGGATGTCAGAGCTGGGAGGGCCCTTGGAACACAGGATGTCAGAGCTGGGAGGGCCCTTAAAACACACGATGTCAGAGCTGGGAGGGCCCTTGGAACACAGAATATCACAGCTGGGAGGGCCCTTGGAACACAGGATGTCAGAGCGAGGAGGGCCCTTAGACCACAGGATGTCACAGCTGGGAGGGCCCTTGGAACACAGGATGTCAGAGCTGGGAGGGAATGCATCTCAGTTTCCATTCCCCTTCCCTTCGCCTAGTTCCCCTCTTCTGGATATACTTCAGCTTGTCAAGCTTGTCAATGTCATTCCAAAATTATGGTCCCAGATGTGGAAAGAATGCACCAGATGTGGGCTGCCCAGGGCAGAGTACAGCACATACTCTCACCTCCCTTATTCTGAAGACTATCCCTCCATTATTGTGACGGGAGGTCTGGCTAGCTTTCCCTTCTGTGATCAATGCAGAGGCCCATGGACCTGCTCCCACTTCCCTTGGCAGGACCCTAGGGCAGCCCTCTCCTCAGGCTCTCACCTGGCCAGTACTTGCTCCTGGTCCACGGCTGCCGGGATTTCATCCGTCACCACGGCCACTTCCACTCCCACGCTCTCTTTTTTGGTGACCCCCACTGGCTGGGGAATCTGCAGCTGCTGCTCAGCCTCCTGGGCAGGAACAGAAAGAAGACAATGAGGCTTCTGCAGGTTAGAAGGGTGAGGCCAGTGAAGGGATGAGGGGGGCCAGCAGGGCAAGCCCTGGAGGGAATGGAGATGGGGGGACGATGGACTTACTGCTCTCACTCTTCAGCTCTGTGAGTCCATAGGTCCTATGCTTCAGCCAAACTGGACTCCTTTCTGTCCCCAGGAGTCAGCCTGCACTCTCCCACCTCCACGCCTTTGCTTATGCTATGCCTTCTACCTAGAATTGCCTCCCTCCTCTCTTCACCCGTTGAATTCCTGCCCATCCTCAACCAACACAAAGGCCACCTCCCCCTCCAGGAAAGCTTCTCCCAGATCTTCCCTGTACTGGTGCCAACCTTTACTCTAGGGCTGTATTGTTCTGGGTGAGGCAGTCAGGACAGGTGCACATGGTCCACTCTATCTGGCAGGCCCCAGAGGCTAGAAATGCCATCCATTCCAACAGTCTCCTAGCCACCCACTTTTCCTCAGGTGAGCTCCTTGAAGGCAGGGTCTGTTTGGCTTTTGCTTTGTACCCCACTACCTAAATGCTTGTGGATTGATTGGTTCACTGAGCAGGCTCAACTCAATTGCCTCCAATCTGTTCAGCCCTAAATCTGTGATCCTACGACTGCTCTGGGACAGTAATCAAATCAATTCTACCTTTGCTCACCCTCCAGTCTAGCGCTAAATCTGCGATGCTACGGACCTAGAGTCTAGTGTGGAACGATGGAGAGAGCGCCAGACTTGGGAGTCAGGAAGACACTCAGACACTAGCCGTGTGACCCTGAGTCATGGGTCTCTGTGACTCCATCTCCACATGTGTAAAATGGGGTATTTGGGTCACTAAAGTCCTAGGACTCCACTCCCCGTCCTTGTGACTTCTCAAACCAATATATCCCTTCCTGGCCACTGCTGAATCCCTTTGTGCTGAATTCCCCTGGTAGAACGGAAGCTCCTTGAGGGCAAAGATGGTCTGACTTCTTTCACTCATTCATTCAGGCATAGAACCTCAGAGCTACTTGCTACAGGGATACTGTATACTGTCCTTACTTCTTATTTCTTTTTTTTTTTGGAGGGGGTAGGGGAGGCAGGGCAATTGGGGTTAAGTGACTTGCCCAAGGTCACACAGCTAGTGTGTCAGGGTCTGAGGTCGGATTTGAACTCAGGTCCTCCTGACTCCAGGGCCGGTGCTGTACTCACTGCGCCACCCAGCGGCCCCTGCTGTCCTTATTTCTGACTCACCTTCCTGCCAAACTCTAAGCTCCCTGAGGCCTGAGACAAGCATCTTAACTAAACTTTGTCTCTCCACCCCCCTCCCCGAACCCAGGATAGTATTTCACTCAGATACGTTGAGTGAAAATTAATAAACTGGATTCCTCAAACCCCAGTAAGTCTAAAGTGAATACTCAGACAAATAAAAATAGTTTCTTGCTTTATTGCAACACCTAGGGCCTGGATTCAAATCCTGCCTCTGACACTACCTGAGAGATGCGATGCTTTCTTTCCTCGTCTGTAAAATGATAGGGTTGGGTTCCCTGGCCTCTAAGGACCCTCCTAGCTCTAAATCAATGATTCAAGAAGAGCCGTGTTTCATTTCAAAGGAACTGAATTCGGGAAACCTGAGCATTTCAGCTTGGTGTCCCCATCAGGTGACGCCGGCCTGTCCTCTAAGCACAGGGCAGATGAGGCCTCCTACGATGGGCCTCACCCCCTGGCCCTAGGGAGCAGCACTCTCTCCCTCTGGAAACCACCTGGTATGCAGGCTGTATCCACCCCTCCATATACGTGGTGTAATTCTCCAGCAGAATATATGCTCCCTGAGGGTCGTGACCTGCTCATTCTTGTTCCTGTATCCCCCGTGTTCTAGCACACAGTAGGAGCTTAATGAATGGGATGAATCTAATTCCTGGATAACACAGAACGAGTCCAGTTCCATAACTAGAGGAGGGCAGCTCTGTAGCAGGGCATTCAGGGAATCGGGGAAATGTGGGGGACCCTTCGATGGGAGCACCAGAGAAAGAAATGAATCTCTCACATGGTTAACAAGCAAGGCTCCCACTTCTCTGAATTTGTGCCACAACAACTCTGGGAGGGAAGCGTTGTACGCAGGACTGAAGACCTTTAAAAGCCTTGTCTCGGTGAGCTCTTCGTTCAGTGTGCTACGTGGGGAAAGCAGACATGAGCAGCTACTCACACTTTTGGGCACCGTCTCAAAGCCGGGTTCGACTTCGGGCTTCACGTCACTTGGTGGCAGCAGGTCGGTCATGGAATACTTGAAATGGGGAGGGACGAAAAAGGGAATGGGGTGATCTGAGCAGCAATACTCTCTCCCAACTACTCACCTTCTCGCTTAACATTGGCATCCAACACCTTCTCCCCCTGCATTGAGGAGAGGACAGAGAAGGAGAGAAGGGGAAGGGAAGGAGGGAGAGGAGGAGGAGAAAGGAAGAGGGAAGAAGAGAAGGGATAGAGAGAGATAAAGGGGAGAGGGAAGAGGGGAGGAAGATGGAAGAAGAGACAGGAGGAGGAGGAGCAAGATGAAGGGGAAAGGTGAGAGAAGAGGAGGGAGGAAAGGGATAAGGAAGAAGAGAAGGGAGAAAGAGATGAAGGGGAGAGGAAAGAGAGGAGGAAGAAGGAAGAAGAGATGGGAAAAGGAGGAAAAAGATGAAGGGGAAAGGTGAGAGAAGAGAAGGAAGAGAGGAAAGGAACAGGGAAGAAGAGAAGGGAGGAGGAGAGATGAAGGGGAGAGAAGAGAGGAGGAAGACGGAAGAAGAGATGGAAGAAGGAGGAAAAGAAGGCAAGAGGAGAGGAGAAAGGAAAGGAAGAGGGAAGAAGAGATGGGAGAAGGAAAGATGAAGGGGAGAGGAGAAGAGAGGAGGAAGAGGGAAGAAGAGATGGAAAAAGGAGGAAAAAGAAGGCAAGAGGAGAGGAGAGAGGAAAGGAAGAGGGAAGAAGAGATGGGAGAAGGAGAAGCAAGATCAAGGGGAAATGCAAGAGGAGATAGAGAGGAAAGGAATAGGGAAGAAGAGAAGAGATGGGAGGAGGAGACAGAGGAAGGGGAAAGGCAAGAGGAGAGGAGGAAGAGAGGAAAGGAAGAGGGAAGAAGAGAAGGGAGGGGGAGGAAAAAGATGAAGGGGAAAGGAGACGGAAGGAAAGAGAGGAAGAGAAAGAGGGAGGGAGAAAGAGAGAGGGATAAGGAGAGGATAGATCAGAGGATCATAGACAGAAGTGACCTTATAAGTCAATGCATCCAACCCCCTCATTTTACAGATGAGCCCCAGAGAAGTTACAAGACTCACCTAGGGGTGAATGAAAATGGGAGACAAAGGAAGACAGAGAGAGGGGAAGAAAAGAGAGGAAGAAGACAAAGGAGAGCAGAGAAAAAGGAGAAGGAAGGAGATAAAAGGAGAAGGGAAGGAGATAGTAAAGGAGAAGAGAAAGAAGAAAAAGCAAGACAAGAGAGGAGGGGAAAGGAGGGGAGTGAACACTGGAAGGGGAGAGAGGAAAAGTGGGGGAGAAGAGGAAAAGAAGAGGGAAAGAGAGTTCTTTAGTGAGAGGAAAGAGGAGGAGGAATATTCAAAGATGGTCTAGAAGTGAAGGGCTCCCTTGAATTCCTTCGCATGAGAGAAGGAACCGTGTTCTACATCCTTCCCCTTCCCGTCCCGAGGTCTCTTCCACCCACCCCTCAGACAAAGGCACTTCAAGGTCGGCCTCATGCTTCAAGTGAGCCTCTAACTCCTTCTGTTCCTCCATCTCCCACAGCTCCTTCACCCCAGAAATAACTGAGGGCATTTGCCTCCCCTAGCCAAGTCACTGGCGGGACCTTTCCCAGACGGGACACAGAATGGGCACCTACCTGAGAAGTTACCCAATTTACAAAATCCAGTCTATGTATCCCCAGTTTTCTGAGTGGACTAACTTTGTCCTCCCCTTTCTAGGGTCCCCAAATGTTACCGTGCCCACCCCCAGGCCATCAAAGTGGAGTGAGAGGCATCACGATTACAAATTCTAGCCATTCCCTTCCAACGTACTGTGAACATTCTCCAACACACCCTGTTTGACAGATTCAAGGACAGCGATCTCCCCTTTATCAAGTCACCATAAAAGGAAGGATACCTGCGGTGGCATTTCTGACATATCCAGCTTGTTGGTAGCCCCACAGGAAATCCTGGACAGCTTTACCTCCAGCTCATCAAATATAGCCAGCTGCCCGGCGAGGTGCTCCATTTCTGGAGATGTGGTGTTTAGCATAAGAGGCTGCAGCTCCACAAATGTCTGCTCCAGGGTGGGCTGCATGGCCTCCTCAGAGACATCTTCACCCTTGAAGAAGGCTTCAGACTGGAGGGGAAGCTCATCTTTGGACAATGCATCGGGCTCAAATGGAGCATTGGATGCAATGATCTCAGGCGGCAGCGGGGCCTCCGGCTCAGTGGGAATGTCTGATGGAAATGGCTCCTTAGACATGAACGGGCCTTCGGCTGTGAGGGGGTCTTCAGACAGGAAGGGGGCCTCGGGTAGGAAGGGGACCTCAGGCTGGCAGGGTTCCTTGGGCTTGTCGGATTCCTCCAACGATGGGACCTCCAACGACGGGACCCCCAACGATGAGCTCTCCAACGACAGGACCTCAGGAAGAACCTCCCGCTGGCCTTCGGATTTCAGGAGCTCTTCACTCTTGAGGATGGCTTCAGCCTTGGCCAGCGTCTCGGCCCTCAGGAGTTCCTCAGCTTTGGCCAGGGCCTCAGCTTTGGCCAGGGCCTCAGCTTTGGACTGGGCCTCAGCCTTCAGGGCAGCCTCTGGAAAATGAAGACTTTTTTGTTACTACTTTCTAATGGGTAGAGGGAGTGTTGCGCTCAGGTGATTTCCCCAAACCCAGAATCATTCCACTTATAGGACATTTGCTCCAAATTATCCCAAAGCACACTCTCTCTAGATGGCTAGTTTATATTCGGGGCCCTGAGTGGTCAGGCTTCAGCCAGAAGAGTTCCCTCATTAATCCCCCCAACACACATGCATATTCCAGCCTCTGTACCTTTGTTCACATCATCTCCCCCACTAGAATGTCCTACCATTCCCTCTTACCCCTCTTCTCTTATCCAAACCCTACCCATCCTTCTGGGGTCCATTGGATGCCCAATTTCAGAAAGCCTTTCCTGACCATCCCATTGCACCAGGATCACTCCATGCATGTCATGATATCTGTGACATTATTGTAGGCACCTAAGTGCCCGCGTTCAAATCCAGCCTCACACACTTACTAGCTCTGTGACGGCAGCTAGATGGTGCGGTGGATAGAGCGCCGGGCCTGGAGTCGGGAAGACCCGTGTTCAAATCTGACACCAGACACTCACTAGCTGTGTGACCCTGGGCAAGTCACTTAACCCTGTTTGTCCCAGTTCCTCGTCTATCAAATGAGTTGTAAGAAGAAATGGCAAACCACTCCAGTATCCTTGCCAAGAAAACCCCAAATGGGGTCACCAAGAATCAGACACAATTGAGTAACAACAAATGAGTTCTGCGACCCTGAGCAAGTCACCTCACCAGTTTGCCTCAGTTCTTTCATCTATAAAATGAGGATCATAACAGCCCCTACTTGCCAGGGTTGTTGCAAGATTATAAATGTACAGTAGTTGGCATGGCACTTGGCACATAGTAGGTACTGTATAAATGTTCGCCATTATCTAATTGGCATTGACCTGCTCCTGCGTGGAGCTTACCCTCCAGGGAGGCTATAAGCTTTTTTCCCTAGGTCTGCGATCTCATCAATGTGGGAATTCCCCATGTTGAAAATCCTCCCTCCCCACCAGATTCAGGTCAGCAATTCACCTGCAAATTATAGTCTTAGACAGTGGCCTGGGGGCACTGAGAAGTTATATACCTTGCCCAGAGTCCAGTGGCCACCGTGTGTCAGAGGTAGGCTGGCCCCAAGTGTTCTTGACTCTGAATCTAGGCCTCTAGGGACACATAACAGGGACTCAAGAACTTGGACATGCCAAGAGTAATGATCACAAGGAAAACGCACACCTCCTAACATGCTTTACGGTTTGTAAAGTGCTTGTCTTCTGAGAGGGCGAGTATTAATTTTACAGATGAGGAGACAGGCTAAGAGATCAAATAACTTGCCCAAAGTCACCCTGGTAATAAGCCAGGACTCAACCCCAGACTTTCTGTCTCACAGGATCACAGAAGGGCAGGGCAGTGTAATAGATAGGGTACCAGACTTGGAATTAAGAAGATCTGGGTTCAAATCCTAGTCAGACACTGACTAGCTATATAACCCTGGGTGAGTCACTTCCACATCCATAAAATGAGGAGGGGGGCAGGGGGCTAAACTGGATGGTCTTTTAAGTCTCTTCTAGTCCTAAATCTGTGCTTCTATGATCCTATGATGTCCTGAAACAGAGAGGGCATCCTGACCAAAGTCACCTCTACAACAAAAAATGGTTACCCAGCCTTTGCTTGGAGACATCCAGGGAGGTAAACCTTCCCATGCCATTAGGTATTTTGTCTCTTGTAATCTACCATGTTGGATAAAAAGGACATTTGGAAACACTGGGCTTCACAACTGCCCCCAAGGGGTCTAAATTGTGTACGTTCCAGGTGTCTGATCAAAATCCTGGGCCTCCTCTTTGGTCATTCTCCCATTCTGCCTCAGAGCATCGTTCCTAGTGCTTAGTAACAAGGTCATGGGCACAGTAGGTGCCCAATAAATATTTGCTGAATTGAATTATCTATGCGAAGTCTCATTCCCCTTCCCCACGAAATTAATGGCAGGAGCTATTAACTTTTTTTTTTAATTCCCAGTGCATAGCATTTGACCTTCTACAGAGTAAGTGTTACTGTACATTGTTAAGAGATCGTGGATTACAGGCATGGAGTGAGGCATAGATTTTCCTTTCTTCTTTAAAAATTTTTTAGTTCTCTTCTTCCCTCCACCCCCTACATACCCATTGGAAAGGCAAGAAATATGACACCCATTAGACATATGAAGTCATGCAAAATATATTTCCTCATTATATATATATACATACATATACATATATATATATTTGCATTTGAACATTGTTCATTTGTTTTGCTTGACTGAAACTATTCGTTACCAAGAAGAATTCTATTAGGGGCCAAGAATTCATTGAGATAGTGATAGAAGACAAGTAAAAAGTATCCATAAAATACTGAAAAAGACAAAAGCGGAGATGGGCAGAATTTTAAAACAATGGCATGTCTCCTCCTTTATGAATGAACAGAATCCTCCTGAGCCACATGAGGAGGACAAGCCCTCTGGGGTGTTTCCCCAGCCCTAGAGATGAGCTACATCTAATCATCCTGGTCTGCTCTTCCATGGGATTGATGGCACACCTGAGCCAGCGGGTGCCATATGTAGCCAGGAAGCAGAGGAAAGACCACTGGCTTCCATTAGAATCAACCCCAGGACTTGGCCTCATGAAAACTAGGCTTAAACCACTGAACCAAATGGCTCACAAAACAGACACCGGTAACTAGCGTGGTGAAGTTGCAAGGGCCCTGGATCTGGGAGCAGAGAAGCTGGGTTCAAACCCCGCCTCTGATGCTTACTTGGGCTTCTGTTTCTTCCTCTGTACAATGAGGGGATGGAGCCAGATGACCTCTCAAGTCCCTTCCAGGTCGATAATGCTATGAGATGCTAACGAGCCCCAGTCTTAGCACCTATGGCTCTTTTTATCACCCCCCACCACACCACTCGCTCCGGGGCAGTACCCACCAGCCTCCTTCCTGAGGTTCTCTTCCAAGGTGGAAAGCTTCACATCATAAGAATTGCGCATGGCGGTGATGTCCTCTTCCAGCTTGGCTCTGGACTCTTGCTCCGCTTCGTAATCAGCCTTTAGCCGGGCCAGTCGTTCCTCATACTCCTGAAAGACAGGGCAGCTTGTCCATGATCAGAGGATCATGGCATCATATAGATCATTAAGACCGATCCATTCAATTATCAGGCAACTGGTGGTGCAGTGGATATGGCCCTGGGCAAATATTGTCAGAAAAACCTGGGTTCAAATCTGGCCTCAGTCATCTTACCTCTGGCTGCCTCAGTTTCCTTATCTATAAGATGGGGGTGATAATGATAACACTTCCCTCCTAGGGTTGTTGTTAGGATCAAATGAGATAATATTTGTAAAGCATTTAGGACAGTGTTTGGCACCATAGTAAGTACTAAATAAATGCTTATCCCCTCCCCTGTCCTCCCCTCCCCTTCCTTTATAAATGGGCCTTGTCCGAGGTAATATAACATGTTCCTGGCAGGGTGAGAATTCAAGCTCAAATCTAGGGCTCTTTCTACTATCCCAGGCTTCCCCAGGGCTCAACCAGGAGCAAACAGGCCTGGTGGGATACCTGCTATCATCTAAGGAAGGGCCTCTTTTCTGTCTAGCTTCATTGGGACCTGGTAACAGTAAGAGGGACCTGGCAGACTGAGTTTATAAGATGTTTCTTGGTTTGTTTCTTTTTTAATTTGTACGTATACTTTTTGTTTTAATATCACCTTAATTTCTAAACAGATCTTTTCCCTACCTAATAGATCATCCCTTGTAACAAAGAATAAAAAAAGAGATGGGAGAAAAACACTACCAAGTCAATGGTATCTTCCATAGAGAACAGAGGGAGGCAGGCACATTTTCTCCTTTCTCCTTTGAAGCCAAGCTTTGTAGTCATGATCGCAGCACCAGTGAGTTATTTGCACCTAAATAATTTATCTCTTGGTGGCCAACGACCTGGCAATGACCATCTCCTCACAGTCTGCCACTGGGCCCAGGCTAGAGGCCTTTTCTCATGCTGACATAGGTTTTGAGACCTCAAGGTGCCATCCACACCAGGATGAGGGATTGAAGGACTTTGTATAAAGGGGGATAGTTATTAGTATAATTTGCACAAGGGGAAACTGAGATTCACAGAGATAAAGTTAATTACTCAAAGCTAGCAGGCCTGTTAGAGCTGGGGCTAGAATCCAGGTCCCCTGGCTTACGGCTTCTTGCCTCACTACGGAAGACTCCAGAGCCACAGTCCTTCAGATAGCCTAGGTGCAGTCAACCTAAAGGGAAACCGAGGGCTCAGAGGCACCTCTGTCACTATCTATGTGGCACAGGGCAAGCTGTTTAATTTCTCTGAGCCTCAGTTTCCTCATTTGTAGAAGGAAAGATTGGAATAGATTAACTCTGAAGTCATAGGATCATAGGACCTTGTGATCTTAGGACTTTGGAGTCCCCCATTATGTCTGGCACAGGATTAATAATAATAATTAATAATAATTGCTTTAATAAGCATTTTAAGGTTTACAAGGAATCACTTGATTCTCACAACCTAAGGAAGAGATGCTATTATTAGCTGCATTTTACAGAGGCAAACAGACACGAAGTGACTTCCCCAGGGTCACGCATCTATGTCCATGGTCGGGGCTCATTCCAAGTGCGTACGCTTGTTTTCTCTTGTCTTTACAGAGGTAGGTTCCCAGAGATTGCCAGGGAAGTGCCTAGGCCCCCTGATCTTGTGGGAACAAACCCCGACTGCATTCCCCAGGCAACAGAACTCTTGGGTGCCGTATGGAGCCCCGGAATAGAGGAAAGATCACTGGACCGCGTGAAAACCAAAGCCAAGACCCGGCCTCATGAAAGACCACGGACTCCAACCACAGGGCTTGCAACACAAAGCTAGCCAACATGGCAAGGTGGGAAAAGTGCTGGATTTGAAATCGGCGGATCTGAGTTCAAATCCCTCTTCCAAGTCTTACGTTCTATATGACCCCTACAGAGGGGTCATACACCTTGCCTCGCTAGGCCCCAGCTGGGGAAACAGCTGCCTCCTTTCCTAAGCACAAGCCTTCTCTGGTTCTTACCTCCCGAATCAGTTGTTTCTCTGCTTCAGTGTCTGGCTGAGGAGGTGGTGGGGGTGGTGGCTTCTCCTCGGTTTGCTCGGTTTTAACAAACAGCTGGTTCGACAACAAGGCTGGCAGCAAGCAGATCATAGGGGTCAGTGTGTAATCCAAAGCACACAAGGGATTTAGAAACCACGCTTAGAAATTAATTTGTATAATCTCATTGGTAACAAACTACTATGTAAGTATTAGTTTTACATACATCACAAAATTATATTAAATATGTTTATTTGGAGTTTAGACCAGACTTGGGGAGCCATTGGCGTATGGTAGTGGTGTCAAATTCAAATAGAAACATATCCCTGCAGGCAGTCATACTGGACTATCTACGCCAGAGGTGGGGAACCTGCAGCCTCGAGGTCACATGTGGCCCTCTAGGTCCTCAAGTGCAGCCCTTTGCCAGAATCCAAATTCAATGGGCTGCACCTGAGGACCTAGAGGGCCACATATGGCCTTGAGGTCACAGGTTCCCCACCCCTGTTCTAGGTTGTATCCAATTTTTATTTATTTTGTTCATCATTTCTCCAAATGCATTTTAATCTGGTTGGGCCTGGTGGTTTGTCTGAGTTTGACACCTCTGGTATAGGGCACTCTTGAAGAGCAGATCAACAGCTGCTCTATAAAGTGATTTTCCTTAAGCACAAATCAGACCCTGTAACTCCCTGGCTCAACCAACTCCAGCGGTTTCCTATTGCCTCTAAGATCAAATAGAAACTCTTCTGTTTAGTTTTCAAAGCCCTTAATGACCTAGTCCCAACCCATCTTTCCAGTCTCAGTGGATATCACTCCCTCTCCCACATCTCATGGTCCAAACTGGCCTTTTTTCTGTTCCTCGAACAAGACCCTCCATCATCCTCTATCTCGAACCCGGGTCTCCTGGCCAGCGCTTCCCTCACCACTACGTCTGGAATGTCCTCTCTTCTCACCCCTGCCTTTTTTATAAAGTCCCTCTCTTCTTTTAATGTTAGAAGGGCCAGAATTTAAGAATATCTCAAAGGAACAAACTGCATCATCTGACGCCATAGTACATTTTTATTTTTTATCAATAGGGCAAGGAAAATAGAGTAGGATGAAAAATTTTATTTCAAAGTAAAATTATAAAATCTGCTTGTAATTGTTTGTTTTTGAAGTGCATTTGCACAAATAGAAGAAATCAAAATAAATTATTTTTAAAAAATTAGTGTGATTGAGTCACCCGATCCTAGAGAAGCTCCAACGCCATCTTTTACACGAATCCTTTCCTAAATCCCCCAACTGCTGGCATTGCCCTCCCTCCCAGATTACCCTGAATTTTATTACTTTGTCTATATGTGTACTTCTTCACTTCATATTGATGCCATCTATATCTTATAGGCAATTTTCTTTCCTACAAGCTCATTGCAAGTAGGGATCTTCAGTCTTTGTACTTATATCCTCAGGGTCTGGTACATAGTAGGCACTTAATACATGTTGATTGGTTGATATAAGAACTACTTCTAGATTATTGGTTCTCAAACTTTTACACTTTACACTCTTAAAACTGATCGATCATCTATTCCCCAAGAGGTTTTGTTTATGCGGGTTATATCAAGTGGCATGATGGAGTCAGCTCATATCAGCTCAAGAAAGCTGATTGTTAAATTTTCCTTGCAAGCATTTACACCTTGGAAAATAGGCAAGTAATACAAATCAGGACTTGATTCATTGTTTTATTGGTTGTCTAGGCTTAAGAAAGTGATGGAGAAAATTATGATTTTGCAGATTAAACTTAAAAGTATATCATAAACATTTCCCCCCTCCCCCAGAGCTGGTTGTTAAACATTTACCAGTACATCCTTGATGTTCTCTATCAATATTTACCATATTAGAAATTAAAACATCTTAGTATTATAATGAAAATTGTTTTGACCTCACGAACCCCTGAAAGGGCCTCAGGGAGCCCCAGGAGTCCCTGGACCACACTTTGAGAACTGTTACTCTAAAAGGCATTTTCTAGTCCCCCCAGCTGTTAAGTGCCTTCCTTTCCAAGGTTACCTTGTACCCACTTTATGTGTCCTGTATATATCTATGTATGTCTTTTGTATAGACCTATATATGTATAGTATAGCGTGTGCTGTAGAATATGTGGTATGTAGGGTATACAGTACAGAGTCACACAGCTAGTAAATATTGGAGGGAATATTTGAACTCAGGGTTTCCATGCACCGTGGCGCCCCCTAGCTGCCTATCAAAGTGTGTGGGGAGGTCCTCTTTGGCTGCTTTATGAAAGAGCTGGACCCAGATCACCTCCATCGAGGTGGGAGTAGGTTGGGTAGCACCGCCTCTGGGGATGAGGCCAGGGAGCCCTTGAAGTCATCATTAAAATATAATAACACCCAGCCTTTATAAGGGGTTTGTGCTTCACAAAGTGTTTTCCCATCAGCTATCTGATTTGGTCCTTGGCAGGGCAGGGGTTATGACTCCCATCTTACAGATGGAGAAATTGAGGCCCACGGACAGCACTTGCCTAAAGTCACACAAGGAATTAGTGGCCAGACCAGAAGCTGGACCGAGGTCTCCTGAATCCCAGGACAGCGCTCTCTCCTTGACAGCATGGGAGAGGCAGCCCTCTCACCGGGAAGAAGGCTGCATGGGAGCACAGGCAGATTTCCCCTTGAGTCAGAGCTCTAGTGAGGCTGGTCCTCTCAGCTTTTGCCAGGCTCCCGTCGGCCCCTTGTCAAGTCAGAACTGAGAGGCGGCAGACCTGCAAGTGACCCTGGGGGTCACCAGACTTGGAGGCAGGAGGAGCTGGGTGCAGACCTTGCTGCATGATCCTGGGCCTCAGTGTCCCCATGTAAAGTGAGAAGGGTGGCGCTGACAGTCTCTAAGTTTCTTTCCTGCTCTAAATCTGTGAACCTGTGAGTATGATGAGAGAGGAGCGCCTCTAGATGAATGGATGAGTTTGGGGGCTCTCTGGTTCGGTGCCCCTGCATCGTGGCAGACCCCACAAGCTGGAAGACCATGGCCCTGGAGTTAGGGTTGGGAGCCCTGGCCATTTGCACCCCATATTCCCATGGTCCCCAGTGACAGCAGAACATTTTGGTGGGAGATATGATAAGCAAGACAGTCTAATAAGCATGTTGCGGGGAGGTGGGTGAGTCATAGCAGCTGATGAGAAGCTCAGCACTGCTGCCATGGGCACTGGCGGAGGAGGTTGTTGGTGCATGGGTGGTGGGAGCAAGGAGGAAGAGACCAAAGAGGAGACTTTCCCCCTGACTGGCAGAGATGAGCAATATGGCCCTCCCACCTCCTACACCCACCGTCGCCCTGGGGTTTGCCGGGCAGCTTCAAAGGGCCCAGTAACTCCCTGGCCTACATATACCACAATCCAGTGGAAAATGCCTCTGTGACACAGATGGAAAGACCGAAGTATTCAGAGGGAAAGGGATGTGTCCCCAGGCTATGAGGCTCAAATGAGACAGATAGATAGACAGACAGATGGAAAGACAAATAGATAGACAGACAGACAGATAGGCAAATAGAGAGATAGACAGATAGATAGATAGATATAGATAGACAAATAGACAGATAGACAGACAGATAGCTAGACAGACAGATAGCTAGACAGACAGACAAATAGATATAGATAGACAGACAAACAGATAAATAGATATAGACAGGCAGATAGATAGATAGACAAATAAAGACAGACAGACAGATAGACAGGTTAATAGATACAGACAGACAGACAAACAGAAAGACAGACAGATAGACACATGTATATACATACGTGTGTGTTATGTATGTGTGTAGATTATGTATGTATATATGTATGATGATATACATATGTATGTGTTTATACAGATATATAAAAATATAGATATAGAAAAATGCCAGCTGTTACAATTACAATGAATTTTTTTCAGCCCCAGCAACTCTTCAAGATTTCCTGCTATACCATGAAGGAGCCAAGAACTGTGTTGGGGAAGGTGTGCCTCTACCAAGGAAATCACCCATCCTTGAGGAATTTTAGCATATTTTACATTAGACTTAAACCTCTGGGCAACCTAGGCAACCTCAGACACCTGAGGAGGTGGCAGTGAGTAGAACACTGATCAGGAAGCCCTGGGTTTGAATCCAGCCTCAGCTATCTACTGGGTGGTCCCAGGCAAGTCATGTGATTTCTCAGGGCTCCAGGCAATTCTGAGATAAGTTCCAGAGCAGCAGGTTCATTAGTCAAGAGAAATTTCTCACTGGGAGTTTCCTATGCTTATAATAAACTAAGAGGTCAGCCTGAAAAAAGAATGCAAGGGATCATTCTTATGAGGTCCAATGAAGCGAACTCCATCTCATAAGAACAGGATTTGAGAAGCCCCACAGTGGGCAAACATCTTGGCGCTTCACATCTCCGACAAAGACACTGAGGGATGATTTGGGGGCAGCCATTCTCCCTGAAGGACTCCAAAGTTCAGGCATAGTCCTGCTGACGCCAAGGCTCATGTCAGGGGCCCCCTCCCACAGAAAGCCTTTCATGATTCCCCCAAGTGTGTCTTCCTTCTCAAATCCTCTCAGACCTACTTATCTGTGTAAATGTAGCACGTCTCTGGTAAAATAAAAACTCCTTGTGAGGTCTGCTTATCATTCCAGCTTTGACACATCCCAAGCACCCAGACCAGTATCTAGCACACAGTAGGCACTTAATAGATGTTTGTTTGATTGAACTGAGTTCCTATTTTGACCTGGTAGAGATTCAACTCGACAAATCCAACAAATGCAGTAGTGCCTACTATGGGCATGGTGATACCAAGATTAAAAACAAATCACCCAGGATTGCTGCAATAGCTCCCTAATTATTCTCCCTACCGCTTGAAAACATCCTCCACACTGGCCAGAGGGACATTCCCAAAGCACAGACCTCTCCATGTCACTTCCCCGCTCAATAAGTTCCAACAGCTCCCTGCGACCTCTAGAATAAAACCCTTTGACCTTTAAGGCTCATCACAACCTGGCTCCACCCCAGCTTTCCAGGCTTATTCCGCATCACTCCCCTACTCCAGGAAGGAGTGATATGGTCAGATGTCCTAAAAGACTCTCCTCAAGAACCTCCTGCAGCTCCCCATCCCCTATAATGGATAATGGATAATGTATAAAGTCCTCTCCCTTTCTAGTCAAAGTCATCTTTTACATGGGTGGGAGGATGGATTAGACTGTGGCAGAGACTGGGACAAGAGAGATCAATCAGGAAGCTACCCCAATGACAAGGGCCTGACATGTGCCACCCAAACCCATATCTAGAGGTTGGATGCTCACCCCCGATCAGGCAAATCAGCTGCAGAGCCACAGCCGGCCTACCTGTCAAGTTGTTGGAGTTCACCGTCTGGGCCAAGATGGCCTTCAGTTTCTTGATTTCCTCCTGGTACTCCCTCAGGAGGGCATCCTTGGGGTCCTCGTTGATGCGAGGCTTGTTCTTGATGTTCTTGGCTCGGTTGGCATACCTCAGGGTGCTGAGCGTCTCGTCATAGTTATTGTCAGCAGGGGACAGGCACGCCACCATGAGGGTCTTGGTGTTGCCCCCCAGGGAGTCCTGCAGCAACCGGGTCAGCTTCGAGTCCCGGTAGGGGATGTGTTTGCAGCGGCCGTCCACCAGGGCTGAGATGACATTGCCCAAGGCCGATAGCGAGAGGTTAATTTTTGTGGCCTCCTTGAGTCGCTCCCCGGTGGCCCCTGTTTTCGACTGCCTCTCGCTGCCCGCCAGGTCGACCAGGTTCAACTTCCCTGCCCGAAGGTGGTCTTTGCCTCTCTCGTCTGCAGGGAGAATAAAAAAAGTGGCACCAGGGAGAGATAAAGGGAGAGAGAGGTTTGTTTGGTAATCTCCATCCCTGGTCAGTCAAGAAGGGACCTTGGGGAAACTTTATCTAACAGGCAGCATAGCTTAGGGGGACAGAAGGCCTGGGTTCAAATCCCCTCTCAGATACTTACTAGCCACATAACCCTGGGCAAGTCACTCAAATTCTCTGGGCCACAGCTCCTTAATTTGTAAAATAAAGGGGTTGAATTCGAGGGCCTTCAAGGCCCCTTCCAGCTCAGAATCTATGATCTGATAATACATTAGCCAGGTGACTCTCAGTGAGTCTCTTTCTCTCTGCCTGTTTCCTCATCTGTAAAATAAGAGATTTGGACCTGACAGCTTCTAAGATCCTTTCTGGTTCTAATGCAATGATCCTCTATCTATAATCCTGGACTCTCCTCTCCTGAATCTCTCCCACCCAATAATTCCCAAGTCCTACAAATTCCACCTCAGCAACATCTTTTGAGACCCTCTCCCGCCCTCTAGTCCCACCCTAGCCCAGGTGGCCTCTGAATACCCCCCTCCTAGACTATTCCAATAACTTCCTAACAGGTTCTCCCACTCCCCTTCACCCCCCACTCAAGCCCATCCTGTAAACCCTGGAAAAATCCTCTTTCTTTACACAGAGATAAGCTCCTATCCCTTTTTCCTCTACTCACAAATCTTCAGTAGCTCCCTAACAAATAAAATTGACTTGGGCTAAAATTCAAGGACCTCCATGATGGAGGACCAGAGAATCTCGGAATGAGTTGGCAAGGACCCCAGACACCATCTAATCTGACCCTCGACTGAACAAGTAGCCCTTTCCCAACAAACAAGGACAAGAAGCCACAGAGCCTTCACTGGGCAGTCCAGTCCCTTTGGGGACAGCTTTAATTGATATCAAACCTAAATATGCCTCTTTGTAATGACTACCCATAGCTCCTGATTATGACTTCTGGAGCCAGGGAGGTCAAGGCTAATGGGTGTTTTTCATGACCACTTCAATGTACTTTCAGTATACAACCTACTTCAGATATTTCAAGATAGCTCTCTTCCCAAATCTCCAAGTCTTCTTTTGCTCAGGCTAAACCTCAGGCTGAACCTTCTACAGACACAAAACCCTTAACCATCCCAGCCCACCGTCCCCTGGAGGATGTTCTCCAGCTTATCCACGTCCTTAATAAACTGGAGTGTCCAGAGTTGAAGACAGAACCCTAGACGTACCTTGACCAGAAAAAAGGACAGAGGGGACTCTCACTTCCCTCTTTCTGGACACTAGGCCTGTCTTAGTGCAGTTCAAGATCCCACTACCCTTCTTGGCAGCTGCATCATACTCATATTGAGTATGTGGTCCACTGGGACCTCCAGATTTTTTCCCCAAACAACCTGATATCAAACTATGACTCTTTATCTTGTAGTTGTAAAGTTGCCTTCATAAATCTACTTTGGACCCGATGTGAGATTTACATTTTTCCCTATCCCATTTCATCTTGAGAGGGTACATGGCATAATGTGTGGAGAACTGGCCTTGGAGCCTGGAAATCTTGTATGTAAATCCTTTGACACAGCCTAGCTATGAGACCAGGGGCCAAGCCCCCTAACTCCCCTTCTTCTAAATGACCCTCTAAAGCGATAAGTTACAGAAGAATAGCCGATCTAGATTGCAGGAGGGAGTTTCCATACTGGGAGTCAGATCCCCTCCCCCAATTTTTTGGTATTAGATTCAGCCCAGTGCTCAAGCCTGTGATGTTCCCCTAGAATCTCAACTCTGACCCAGTGTGTTAGCTTTCTCTCCAAGCTCTATGTCATCTTTCTTTTCCACCTCATATCACTCCCCTAGACGTGATGAAGATTGTTGTCAAATTTCTCTCCTCGGTGTGGTCTCAATGCCTTTGTTCACCCCGCTCCTCATTAGCTAGAATGCTCTTCCCTCCTTCTTCCTTAAAGAATTCCTCTTCATGCTTTAAAGCCCCATTCAAACATTACTTCCTCCAGAAAGCCTCTCTGGATTCCTTCCAGTTAGTAACAAGCTGTCCTCTTGGGCCTTACAGGGCACTCTGTCCACACCTCTCTGTAGCACTTTCCTTGTAACATGGTAGGAATCCACACTGGAATCTTATCCCTATGCTAGACTAGACGTCATTCTACGACAGCAGGAACTAAGTGAGCTAAATTTACATCTCTTCCAAGAATCTGGCATGATATTCTGCACACAGAAAGTGCTTAATAAATGCTTATTTCATGAAGGAATGTTAACAGAGAATCTCAGTGGCAGCAAGTAGGCAGCAAACCTAGACTCAACTTCTGAAACAGCGGCCTTTCATTAGCTGCAGAGGAACCTCTCAGAAAACCCCATGTGTTCTATGGTGGATTCAGGGTGAAGGGAAGAGGGAGAAAGGAAGGAAAAAGAAAGGAAAGTTGCTTCAGCGGTAGAGCTGGAGCTAAGAATTTTTATATCTGGGACAAGGACCTAGATATCCCTAAATGGCTCAATAAAATCCAGATATTACACCCCCTTCAAAAAAAAACAACAACCCAACTCATCTTAAGTACGTCCTAATAATAACTACCCTGTCTCTATAGCACCATCTGAGAGCTTCCTATTTTTTATTCGTCTTATTTTAACTAATTATTCTTGCTAATGAGGAGCCAAGTGTTGTCGTTTGCATGCATTGTCAACACCCTCCAAACTCGGTGCTCTCAAAATGACACCCTTTAAATTCAGCACCTTGGGGCAAAGCCTCAGTCCCCTGCCCTAGTTACAGCTCTGTCTGGGGGTGACAGGAGAAAGGGGACTGCCCTCGAAATGTGGATACTTGGCCTCAGAAGGCAAGCGCCTGCGGCAGGCTGATTACCGCTTGGATCACATCCTAAAATGGTTCCAAACCAGATGGGGGCAGGGTGGAAGCCAATTCGGTGGAAGGGCTTTTAATCTCAGATGTTTCTATATGTCAGGTCAAATGGATCAATGAATGCGTGTGATATCGGCGGGGGGGGGGGGGGGGGGGGGGGGGGGAGAAGAAAGGGAAGGAGGAGGTTAAGAGACAAACTTCTGTTGGTGGTACTTAAAAACACTCCCAGGCAACATAATAAAACAATCCTTAAATGAACCACTGGGAGTGCCCTAATAAGGACAACTAAGTTTCTAAGTGCCACAGCAGATAGAATGCTGGGCCTGAACTTAGAAAGACCTGAGTTCGAATTCAACCTCAGACACTTCCTAGTTGTATGACCCTCGGCTCACTTAACCTCTGCCTGCCTCAGTGTCCTCATCTGTAAAATAGGGATAATAATAGAATTGTTGATCGAATAAGGTAATATTTGTAAAGCACCTGGCACACGATGAGCACCGAATAAGTACTTGCTCCTTTCCCTACTCCCCTCTTTAGCACTGTGAGTTTTACAAAGCTTCTTTCTCACAGCCCTAAGAAGCAGAGAGGTACCACTTTACCAGTGAGGACGCTTTTACCCAGACTTATGAAATGATTTGTCTACCAGCACACAGCGAGGAAAGGTAAGAGGAAGGATTTGAACCCAGGTCTCCTGGCTTTGGGTCTGGTGCTTTTTCTATTACATGATGCCACACTCAAGGAAGGGGGTGGTTCTCCCACCCTAGACTGAAGCCACTATCCAGTTTGAGGAGGAAAACTGGGGAGATGGCCCTCAGCCCATCCTTGGGCCCAATCAGAGTGCAATCTGGGGTGAGATCCACTGACATTATCTTGCAACAACCAAAACTCAAATACCAACTCTCCCCTAAGATCAGAGGGAAATTGCACAGAGGGAAGGACCTTTCCACCTTTGTAGAACCAAACTTTGCTAGAGAGTGGTAAGGAATTAGACTCACAGAACGGGAAAGGACTTTGGAGACTACCTAGGGGAACCTGTGGCCTTGAGGCCGCATGTAGTACTCTAGGTCCTCAAGTGTGGCTGGGTCACACTTAGAGGACCACATGCAGCCTCGAGGTCATAGGTTCCCCACCCCTGATGGACTTTCCTTTGACAAAAGGAGAAGGGTAAGGCCTGGAGCAGAGGGAGTCCCTTGGCACGACCCCAGGCCACAGGATCATGAGACCATTGACCCAGAGCTGGAAGAGGTCTTAGAGGTCATCTAGTCCAGTCCCCTCAATTTACAGATGAGGAAACTGAGGCTGAGAAATTAATTGACTTACCCAGGGTTACTTGGCTGGTTTGTATCTGAGGAAGAATTTGAACTCAGGGCTCCCTGATTCAGCATTCTTTACTCTACAGTGGCTCACTTTAACCAAACAGCATATGAAAGTCAGGATTTATAGATAATTCTTCACTTTCTAAAGGACTTTCCCACTGCCCTGGCCCTTACTGAGCTCTGTCCGGACACTGCCATAGCCTCCTAATGGGTCTTCCCACTTGGACCCTCCTCCTCTCTGATTCATCCTTCACACCACTGGCTGGACCTTTTGTACAGAATCTGGTCACGTCACTTCTCTGCTCAGGAACCTTTAGTAGTAGCCCCCTATGACCGCCTCAGTAAAGTTCCAGCTCTTCTGTCTAGCCTTCACAACCTTTGTGTTGCTTCTCCCACTAGACTGGAAACTCCTTGAGGGCAGAGACTATATTTTTGCCCTTTTTTGTACCCCCAGCACTTGGCATAGCACCTGACACATAGTAGGTGCTTAATAAATGCTTGTTAACCCCACACTCTGGCACCACCCTCCCTTTACAAACTTACCTCATATTATGCCTTTCTAGCAATTCTACACTGTAGCTAAATGGAATATTTATTCTCCATATGTGCCCTAACCTTTCCTGCCTTTGAGCCTTTGGTATTCTCTATGCCTGGAAAGTTCCCCTGGATCTGTTGAATTCCTATCATCCTTTAAAACTCAAATCAGATACCACCTCCTCCAGGGCACCATCTCTGATGCCCCTCCTCAGTCATAATAACCCTTCCCCCTGCTATACAGAGCTAAAGTTCTTGGCATAAAACATTTTGTATTTGTGCATCGTGTCCCTGTGCTAGACAGTAAGCTCTTGGAGAATAGGGCTCATGGCATATATCTCCACCTTATCCCTCCTACCCCCAGTGCCTTGTATACAAGATGTTTAATTCAACTCAACAAGCATTTATTAAGCTCCTACCATGTCCTAGAAATTCTACTAGTTACTGGAGATATAAAAAAAAAACCAAACCAAAAACCAGTGCCTACCCTCAAGGAGCTTATATTCTTCTGGGACGAAATAACATGTATACAGATAAGCAAATACGAGCTTAATAGAAGTCATTCCAGCACACTGCTGGGACACCCTATAAGAGAAGACACTTGGAAGAAAGCTAAAGCTGCTAAGAATGGAGGAGAAGAGGGAGAACATAAGTATTTGTGGGACTCAACGGAATGCATTGGATGAGACATGGAGTTGGAGGACCTTGGTTCAAATCTCAGCTCTGGGGCTTTGCTAGCTGTATGATTCTGATCAAGTCACTTTAGCTGGGCAGGGTTTGAATCCCTGCTCTACCACTCATTACCTAAGTAACCTTGGTCAAAACACTCTGCCCTTCTGTACCTTGGTTTCCTCATCCATAAAATGAAAGGGGCGGACTAGATGGCCTCAGAGATTCCTTCTAGTTCTAAATGTGCAGGAACAGCCTTTGTGTTTCACATTATCTCCTGAGCATCAGTATCCTCCTCTACATAAAAAGGGGGATGGACTAGAGAGCCCCTGGGGTTCACCCTCCCACCAGGCTGCCCACACCTACCCACGGCATAGATCTCGATGCTGATGGTGAAGATGGAGTGGGAACGCGAGGAGTCCTTGTTCATGAGGGTGTAGCCCACCGAGCGGTTCTTCCAGCCCATCTCCATGATGCGCTCACACTGGGCCACGCTGTGGACCGTGTGCATGGACAGCCCCTTCACGTACACGCCCTTCTCTGGGTGCTCCTTCAGCTGCCGGAGACAGCACAGCCTGGGTCACAGGGGAGCTTGCAGACCCTCCCACCCACTTATTCCTAACCTCAACCACTGTGGCATCTCCACCATGGGCTGGAGCAGCCACCCACAAGTGGGACAGAATCACAGAATTTTAGCATTGGATGGGACATCAGGGGCAATCTAGTCCAACTCATACACCCCAACAAAGACTACCCATTACAGCATATCTGATGTGATCATTCATCCTCTGCTTGAAAACCTCCAAGAAGGGGGAAACCCACTCTCTCCCAAGGCAGCTCTTTCCACCTTTGGACAGTTCTCATAATCAGAAAGGTTTTTTTTTCCTTTTTTAAGAGCTTAATCATTCATTCATTCATTCATTAAAATTCAGTGGCTTTTTCTCACTGTTCATCCATCTTGACTTCTCTGTACTTTTCATGGTTTATCATCTAGAAAGTTTTTTCTTGACATCAAGCTAAATTAGCCTATTTGTAGCTTTTACCTAATAAGCCCTCCGTGTCCTACTCCCTGAGGCCAAACAGAATGAGCCTAATTCTTCTTTCATCTGACTGTCCACCAAATGCTTGGAAACTGTTATCCTGTCTTCCCCATGCTCCCAAGCCCTGATTTCCCTTGGTCAAACCTCTCCATTTCCTTAGGCCAGTCCTTCTGTGTCACGGACACAAGACCCTTCACCATTCAGGTTGCTCTCCTCTGAAAGCTCTCCAGCTTATCTACTTCCTTCCTAAAATGTGGCAGCCCAGAACTGAACACAATACTCCAGTGGTGGAGAACACAGAATAAATATCCTCCCCTCCTCCCATGCTTCTCTTAATGCAGCCAAAGGTGGCACTCCCTTATGTTGGGGACATATCTTGGTATTGATTCCTATAGGGCTTGTTGTCTGCTAAAAGCCTTAGATCTTGTTTTTAAAGACAAACTGCTGTCTTCCCATTCCTCTTCTGTCTTGCACATGTGAAGTTGATTTTTTGAACCCCAAGGTCTGAGTTTACATTTATCCCTACTGAATTTCATCTTATTAGATTCAGGCCAATGCTCTAACCTGTTATGGTCCTCTGGGTTCCTGTGACAATGTGTAAACTATCCCTCCCAGTTTTGCACCACCTGAATATTTGACCAGCAGGCCAACAAGGCCTTTATCAGAACTGGAAGAGAATGGGCTATCCTAATATGATTCTGGGACTGCGTCACTCCGGTCTGAATCGCTTTACCATTGCTCTCTATGCTACACTGGGCTGAGGTTTTCTTGAGTGGCAGATTTAATCCTTAGCTCTCTGGTAATGAGCTGCTAGTATGAGTGGCTATTTCCATCCAAAACACCAGTCATTCCCTGTATACAGAGCCTGCCTTCCTAGTCTGATGGAGAGCAGCATCCCAAATAGCTGGTGGCAAGTGCATTAAATCATCCAATTGCCAGCCTGCTTCCCAAGCTGCAGAGTCGTTTGGCTGTTAACTAAAAGCTGTGAAATACAATATTTTCCAAGTGTGAAAAGAAACCCAAGCCAGACCCTGCATCACTCTAATGGATATCTAAAGAATCAGGGTAAGAATCCATTGTCTGCCAAGTGGTCCCAGTCGGCTTCCTAGCCCCCAGCAGCCTGGAAATCATCACACTGTCAAAGACCAATACGCTTCTCACACATTGCAGCTACGATGTGACCAGAATCTAAAGAAGGCCAGCTGCATGCAAGAGGAGAGCCATCACTCTCTACTGGGAAGCAAAAAAGATTAAATGTTCTAAAGGAAGTAGAGTTAGACCCAGACTGGTGTGACCAGTTTTTGCATATAGGGTATAATGTTATGGAAGGGTCCTTAAAACAGAGAATATCAGGGTCCTTGGAGCACAGAATGTCAGGGCTGGGAGGGCCCTTGGAAAATGAGATGTCAGAGCTGGGAGGAGCCTTAGAACACACAATGTCAGATCTGGGACAACCCTTAGAACACAGAATGTCAGAGCTGGGAGGGGCCCTTAGAACAGAGAACGTCAGATCTGGAAGGACCCTTAGAACACAGAATGTCAGAGCTAGAATGGACCTTTAAGAATAGAGACTCCTAGAACTAAAAGGGACCTTTGAGATCATCTAAACTGACCACCTCATCTTATGCATGATTCCAAACCCAGCCCTCTTTCCTCTTACCGCCTCTGTCAACCAAGGCATTAAAAGAAAGCTTTATATGATCACCAAAGAGCCTCACCACTGTTGGGAAGAATGCCCAGTGAAGAATCCAAACGGAAGAGAGATCCCCTAGAGATTTCTCTAGATTTGCTTCTAATACAGTGCTGATGCACCAAACCCTAGGACGCTGAAATGTTAAATGATAAGAATCACCTATATGAATTCAGCCTAGATAAAAACAAGTGAATGAAAAATATCTCTTCTCCTGACCTGTGATATGCAGCAATATAGATCACTTACAGAACTGATATAACATATACCTTGGGTAGATACCGAGGATGAACAAAGAACTAGGTCCAGAACTGAATAGGAGAAGAGTGAGCCAGATAGCCTTTGGGGACTGTCCATTACTTTTAATGAAGGCAAGCTTCTCCTGGAAACAAACTTCTCCCATGCTTTAATAACAATATTTTCCCAATGATGCTACAGAGCCCACTGTGAGGCAGGGAATACCGAAGTCTCTGAAGGATTAGAACTGCCGATCACCCGACTAGGAATGGTAGGTGTGAGTTGTTCAGTCATTTTCAATTGTGTTCAACTCTTCCTGACCCTTTTGGGGTTTTCTAGGCAAAGATAATGGAATGGTTTGCCATTTCCTTCTCCTAGGTATGAGTAGGCTGTAACATATTGCTAATGACTTAACATATTAGCAACACAGGAAAAGTGGCTTAAAGCAGAGGTGTCAAACTCACTGAAAGGATTAGCAAAAATAAATAAAAATGTTAATTGTGGTTTTCTAAGTCAGTTTGTGGCCTGCAGAGATTTGTTTCTATTTGAGTTTGCTATCAATGGCTACAAGGATAATATCAGAGAAAAACAAGATGTTCTCCAACTCTCAGCACAATTTTAAGTTATTAAAGCCATAAGAGCCCTCAGGACACAACATTTCAGAGTTGGGGGTGAGGGAGAACTTAGAACACAAAATGTCAGAACTGAAGGGGCCTAAGAGCTATTAACAATTAAAACTAGCCTGAGACATTTGGAACACCCTGTATAGGATCAGAAAAAAAAAGGGCTAGCAGCCTATCAAGGACAAGGAGATAACTGATGGAGGGCCCACATGTTCCACTGATGTATGCACAGTAATATCAAGAGATCTAAAGGAAGGCTCCCAGCATGGTAGGTGGGCTCATGCTCAGTTTGACAGGCTAATTTCAGAAGTTGGAGAGGTGGATCTTTCCTGTTCATTCCCCAACTTTTAGCAGCAAATACTCTCTAAATGGATAACACAATAAGCATTACCACCAAGCACCAAAAAAGGGAAAATGGAGCCCAATGCATGTCTGGAGCATGCAAGGGGAATTTATTGAAGACAGAGCACAGGTAGTTGGGTTCCAAGGTGATATAGAAAGATGCTAGAATATGACCACCTCTGACCTTCTTTCTGGGCCTGCCTGTGTGTTCTAGCTTCTTCGATCTCCCATGCCTGGGGAGGGCAGGCAATAGTGTAACATGAGGCTGGATCATTCTTGCTTACGTACAGAAGAAATCTTGATGCTAATGTAATTATCAGTAGAGACTCATTTTTGATCTGGTCTTGAAGGCTGAAGGGCGCTGACTGGCCTAAGAATACTGAGCTCAGCTCCATCTTTCTGAACTCATGCTTGGTCTTCTGGGCTGCTTAGCCTTGGCACACAATCAACCACCTTGGAAGAGTGCTATTAGCTCACAGTAGGCAGCCTGCCAAGCAAACTTAACCTAAGAAAGACCTTGAAGAAGCTAATGTTATGAGAGCAGATGGCTAAGCAATGTCTCTTGCCTTTTTGAAGAGAGGTGGAAGTCCATAGGTTCGAAATGAGGCATATGCTTTCAGATGTAGCCAATGTATTGATCTGCTTAGCTTGACTGTAGTTATTCACTAGAGTGGAGAGTGTAGAAGAGCGATCACTACAAAGAGAAGAGAGATCTACAGAGTGACAGTAATATTTAAAAAGGAGAGAACATCCATAAAATATTCAAAAAGAAAAAAAAACTACTGTTATTTTAGAGAAGATGGGAAAGGGGCAAAGCCTAATAAGGCTTCTTAACCAAGTTACAAAAGGAAAAAAAAAACCTGTTGAACTTTTAACAATGACATAACGATAAACTTCAAAGAAAACTTTGTTGTTCATTCATTTCAGTCATGTCTGACTCTTCGTGACCCCATTTAGGGTTTTCTTGGCAAAGTTATTGGAGTGGTTTGCCATTTCTTTCTCCAGCTCATTTTATAGATGAAGAAACTGAGGCAAACAGGGTTATGTGACTTGCCCAGGGTCACATAGCTAGGAAGTGCCTGAACGCAGGTCTTCGTGACTCCAGGCCCAGTGTTCTATCACTGAGCCACCTAGCTGCCTAAAACTATTAACTCTTAATGCAAAGGCAGAAAGGCTTATAATTGCTATACAAGTTTCTTCTGCCGAGGAATGAAATCCTCCTAAATGGAAGCCACACTGATGTTTCAGAAGACAAGAAGTAATAGAAAGATCCAATTATAAACAGTGAGTTACTTAGTCTTATATCTACAGGCAGAATTTCATACATCAATGGTCACACAAGGTGCCAGCCAAGAAAGAGGCCTCCTATAGCAGGAAGCCCATAAAGGCCTCATGAAGAAGACAGAGACATGGAGTGGATACATGGACCATACTATTGGGTCAGATTGTAGATCTATCAAAACATCAATGTTTCTATGTGTCTCGGCCCCTACGACGCTATTCCTTGAAAATTAGGGTGTATATTTAATTCAATAAGCAAAAGAAATTTTTCCTTTCTTCCCCTTTTTAAAAGGTTTTAATGATGTTATTTTTAAAATATTACTATCACTTCCCTGTAACTCCCTCCTCCAGTTGAGCACTCCCTTGTAACAAAATTAGCAAAATGGATCAACACAATGACCATGTCTGAAAATGTATGCCTCATTCCATACCTGTAGTCCACCACCTCTCTGATGAAGGGCAAATGGCATGCTTCATCCTAAGTCCATTGAAGGGTTCTAAAGTCTTTCAGAGTTGTTTTCCTTTATGTGATTGTGGCCATCAGGTAATTTGTTCTCCTGGTTCTTTTTGCTTCCCGAGTTTCCCCAGATATTTCTGAATACTTCCTATTTATCACTTCTTATTGTCAGTAATAGTCTATTATATGCACATACCATAATTTGCTTAGCCTCTCCTCAAATGCATACCTATCCACTTTTCTTCTACTTCTTTACTCCTACAAAAAAGTGATATTACAAGTTTTTTTTTAATTTATGGGACCTTTGCTTTTATTTTTTTTTACTTCCTTTAACCTCCTAAAATCTAAGTATATGCCTAGTGGTGGTGGTATGTAGAGTTTAGTGACCTTTTAAACACATACACAAACTGTTTTCCAGAATGGCTGAACTGATTCACAGCTTCACCAACAGCCTGCTTTTCCCAGCCCCCTCGACATTTACCACCTACATCTTTCACCATCTTTGCCAATCTAATGGGCATAAAGTGAAACCTCAAGGTTGTTTTAATTCACATTCCTCTTATTATTAGTGATTTCGGGCATTCTTTCATTTGGTTGTTGATAGCTTATATTTCTTCTTTTGAAAACTGCCTACAATAAGCATTTTTATTTTTATTATTTTCTCCCTTGTTTCATTCCTAACTTCTATTTATTTATTTATGTATTTATGTATGTATGTATGCATTTATTTATTTATTTGGAGGGAGAAGGCAGGGCAATATTGTATGCATTTATTTATTCATTCATTCATTCATTCATTTATTTGGAGGGGGAAGGCAGGGAAATATTGTATGCATTTATTTATTCATTTATTCATTTATTTGGAGGGGGGAAGGCAGGGCAATTGAGGTTAAGTGACTTGCCCAAGGTCACACAGCTAGTGAGTGCATCAAGTATCTGAGGTCGGATCTGAACTCGGGTCCTCCCGATTCTAGGGGCGGCACTCTACTCACTGCGCCACCTAGCTGCCCCTACAATAAGCATTTTAAGCAACTACTCTGTTCCAGGCACTCAGGTCAGTGCTGGGGACAACATAACAAAAATTAAAATCTGCCACTGCATCTATGGAGCTTATATCCTACTGGAGAATATAATAATGATAATTAATAATTAACAACAGCTAGCATTTCTATGGCACCTACTATGTGTCGGACACTGTGCCAAGCCCTTTTTAATTATTATCCCATTTGATCCTTACAACTCTGGGAGGTAGGTGTTATTATTATCCCCATTTTATAGGGGAGGAGACTGAGGCAAATAGAGGTTGTGACTTGCCCAGGGTTACCCAGCTAGGAAATGTATCTGATGCTGAATTTGAACTCCAGATCCAGCACTCTATCCACTGTGCCCCCTGGCTGCTCCTAGGACATGTAAACAAGTTAGTAAATACTAGATAATTGGAGGAGGAGGAGGAGGAAAAGAATCCTGTCAACGGGGAGATCATCAAAGGCTTCCTTTAGGAGCTGAGCCTTGCAGAAAGCTAGGGATTCTGAGAGACGGGGTTTAGGAGGGAGTGTATTCCAGGCATGGGATCATCTATGCAAAGGCAATGAGTGGCAAATCACAGAATTCAGGGAATGCCAAACAAGCCAGTCTGGTTGGAATGTAGAGTGCTTGACTGGAAATAATGTGAAATAAGTGTCGGAAAGTAGCCTGGGGTCAGATGTGATAAGATCACGAGTTTGCACCCTAGAGAAAGGGTTCTTGGCCTTTCTTTTTTCATAGACCCTGTTGCAATATGGTAAAGTCTATGAACCCATTCAAAGAATAATATTTTAAATAGATAAAATTTTATAATATATTGGGTTACAAAGGAAATCAATTATATTGAAATCTTGATAGCAAAGTATTAAAAAGAAAGTTCATGGACCTCAGGTCTGACCGTGTTTGCTTAGAAGTGACATGCTGAGACCTGTGCATTAGGATTATCCCTTGGGCAGCCATGTGTAGGATGGATGGGAATGAGGAGAGCCTGGAAGAAAGAAGACCTATTAGGAGCTTGTTTGAATGAATCAGGTGAGAAGTGATAAGGGCCAGGATTGAGGGCCAGGCCTATGAATGGGAAGAAGGAAATGGGTTTGAGGGATGTTGTATAGGTTGACCCAGCAAGACTTGACAATTGATTGGTTACAGGTGAGGAATCCATAATGACTTTGAAATCCCAAACCTGGGAACCCAGGAAAAAATGCCTTCAACAGAAATAAGGAATTGGGGAGGAAAAGCAGAGAAAACAATGAATTCTCTTCCGGACACATTGAACTTGAGATGGGTCTCTGAGTGGAAACTGCTAGTGGGTAGTTCAGGATGTCTGGTTGGTCACTGGAGCTCAGAAGGGAGATTAGGGCTGGATATATGTAGGTCTGGGAGGCATTTTGCATTGAGATAATCCTTAAATCCATGGAGAATGATGAGGACACCAAGTAGGAGAGTCTAGCGAGAGAAGAGAAGAGGGCCCAAGACAGAGCCTGGAAGAACATCCATAGTTAGAAGGCATGATATGAATGATGATCCAGCAAAATCTGAAAAAGAGTCATCACATAGGCAGGGACAGGAAGAAGATCATGGCAGCTGAGGGAGCAGAGAGTGTGCAAGAGAAGGGGACGGTCAACAGAGTCCGAAGCTGTTAGAAGGGTCAAGAAGGATGAGGTCTGAGACCGAGTGATCATTGGACCCTAATGCTTAGTGTTTACGGCCAAGCTTGGCCCAGAGAGGAGAGGAGAACAGAAAATTAACCTCCCTTCTTTCTTTGGACAGATAGGGGCCCATAGCTATGCAATGTTGTGTAGGCTGTCAAACACAGTGAATCATAGGGGTCATAGATTTTGAGGGGGAAACTGCGGCCATGCGGTTAATAAGCAGCAGATCCAGGACCAGAAACCTAGGTCCTGAAGAGTAAAATTAGATAAAGTAGGTTAGGGTCAGACTTTAGGAAGCATTGAATGCCAGACTGAGGTGTTCAGCCTTGATTCTACGAGTAACAGGAAATTACTGAAGGGACTATAGCATAATGAAGGCCCCAATGGCAGGGGTTTTGTGGATCAATCATTGAATCAACAAGCATTAATTAAGGACCTACTATGTGTCAGGCACTGTGTTAGGAGCCACGGACACAAAGATATAAATCAAATAATTTCTGCTATGGAGAAGTATTTACAAAAACATGCATAATAGACACAAGGCAATTTGGGACATTAGAAGGTGAAGGGATCAGGAAAGGTTTTATGTTGAAGGTGATGGTGAGCTGAACTTCGAAGTAAACAAGGGATTCAGAGGCAGCAGTGAGGGGGGAAGGTGTTCCTGGCAGGGCGAAAAGCCAAAGCAAAGGCATGTAGGCAGGAGATGGAGCATGGTGTGTGTGGGACACCAAAGGCAGCCAGTTTGGCTGGACCATAGTTTGTGGGAGGGAATAACACATAATAAGGCAGAAAGAGTCAGGTTGCGAAAGGCTTTAAAAGCCAGAAAGAGGAGTTTGTATTATAATAATAACCCCAGCTAACATTTATGTAGGGATTATTATGCGTGTTAAGTGCTTTCCAAATATTGTCCCATTTGACCCTCACAACAATCCTGGAAGGCAGGGGCTACTATTATCCCCATTTTACAGATAGATGGGGAAATTGAAGCAAATGGAGGATAAGTGACTTGCTGAAGGTCACACAGTTAGGAAGTATCTGGATGGGTTTGAACTCAGGTTCCTGACTCCAGGGCCTCTATCCACAGCACCAACTAGCTGCCTAGAAGAAAGGGGTAAATATGAGAAATACTGCAAAAATAGACTCAACTTCCAGGGTTATGAGGAAAGGAACATTGGGTTTTAGAGGCAGAAGACCTAGGTCTAGAGTTCCAGTTCCAACCAACACCTACCAGCTGTGTGACCTTGAGCAAATCACTTACCTTCTCTGCAACTCAGTTTCCCCATCTGTAAAATGAAGGGCTTGTCTGGCCCTAAATGCCATGATCCTAAGAGCCAGAATTCTATGAGCGAGGGAGCTACATCTGTGGGACAGCATCATCAGGCTCACACCAGGAAGGCCTTAAACCATGGCTGGGATGGAGACACCTGGCTGGGAAGGACACTCATCCTCACTTTTTTTCTCCATGGGGAAACCAAAAACACAAGAAAAGCTTGGTTCAATGTGAGCTAGGACAGCAATGTCCTTTGAGATCCAAGGAACTGTTACCTGAAGGCCCAAGGCTTAGGAGAGAATAAGTACAGCCCTCTGGATGACTGAAACAGCCAAATCACAAGCGTTTCCCATGGGCCTACCCTGCCGTCTTTCCTCTACTTGAGGGATGAAGCGGGGGAGTTGGGGAGACACTGAATTTTCAACATATTCCTGAGACTCCAGAAACTAGGTCATCCAACACAGCCAGGTCTTTGGCTAACAGTGGTCTAAGGCCTAAGAACAAAAATTATTAGAATTAGAAAAGAGCCTTAGAACATAGAATGTAGGAGCTAGAAGAAGCTAGCTTCTGACAAAAAATTTCAGGTATGAAAGAGCCCTTAGACTATATAACATGTCAGAGCTGGGAGAGCCCTTAGAACACAGGATGTCAGAGCTGGGAGGGCCTTTAGAACACAGGATGTCAGAGCTAGGAGGGTCCTCAGAACACAGGATGTCAGAGCTGAGAGAGCCCTTAGGATGCAGAATGTCAGAGCTAGGAGAGTCCTCAGAACACAGGATGCCAGAGCTGGGAGAGC
This sequence comes from Trichosurus vulpecula, assembly GCF_011100635.1. Taxonomy (NCBI): domain Eukaryota; kingdom Metazoa; phylum Chordata; class Mammalia; order Diprotodontia; family Phalangeridae; genus Trichosurus; species Trichosurus vulpecula. The sequence goes on from NC_050574.1 coordinate 54,034,154, forward strand.
CCTTAGAACCCAGGATGTCAGAGCTAGGAGGGTCCTCAGAACATAGGATGTCAGAGCTGGGAGAGCTCTTAGAACACAGAAGGTCAGAACTGGAAGGGACCTTGGAACACAAGATGTCTGAGCTAGGAGGACTCTTACTATTAGTAACCAATATTCAGACAGAGCTTTAAAGTGTGCCAAGTGTTTTTCCCTGTGTTACCTCATGTGTGCCTCCCAGCACTCCTGAGATAGGTGTAATGAGGGTATAAGAGGGATCAAGTTGACATGCCCACCTTCGGATGACTGTGAGTGTCAGAGGCCCACCTTCCCGATTCCTGTCCGTTACAGCTCAGTGTCTCCCAGAGAATACCAGCTACCAGAGCTGAAAGGGACCTTAGGGGCCATATAGTCCAATGGCCTCATTTTACAGGGAAGGAAAATGACACTAAGGGAAAGGACTTCCCCAAGGTCGCCCAGCCAGTAACAATCACAGTAATAACTATTTCCTCTCCTTTCTGGCTTTGAGGTTTGCAGACACTCTGTAAAGTGAGCAGTGTAAGAATACCACCCCAGTGTACAGATGAGGAAACAGTGACTTGTCAGGTTGAGGTGAAGAGAATAGATTGACAGGTGAAATGCATTGCAAATGAGGACTGTGGCCAACGCAGATCTACTGACTTGTCCTGGGTCACCCAGCTAGAAACGGCTGAGAGGGATTTCCCCCAGGCTTCCTAAGGAATTCTGTGCTCTTTGCTTTAGGCCCTGCCAGCAGGCTCCCTTGGAAAGATCCCTGGCTCTGTAGGCAGAAAACCCAGGTTTTCTGCTCTTTTCCCCATGTGACCTCTCTGGGCTGAAGTCTGTTCATCTGTGAAATGGAGATAGAGGTTTAAACTAGATAGCCTTTCCAATTCCTTCCAAATCTGGCATTCCATAGACCAGAAAAGCAGTATAGCAATAGGGTGCTGGGATTTGAAATTGCAGAGCTCTGAATTCAAATCCCACCAGAGGTACTTGATAGTCATGTGACCCTGGACAAGGAGTTGGGCCTCCATTTCTAATCTACAAATTGGGGTTGGATTACACAGCTTCTAAGGTCATCTATGATCTTATGTACCTAAATTCAGAGGCTGACAACTCCCCCAAGGCATCCTCAGATACCCCCTCTTAGAACCAGAATCAGGGGCTGGGTTCACTACTCTTCAATGACAAGATGAGGGTGGAATCCAGGGTTCTAAAGGCCACCAACAACAGAAAAGGAAAACAACTTCAAAAGACTTAAAAACTCTCATCAACACAATGACTGATGGGGATTCCGGAGGACTATGCTGAAGTCAGCCACCCATTTCCTGATCCAGGAGGGATAGACTCAAGAATGAAATACACATTTTTAGACACAGCCAATGTGGACATTTGTTTGGCTTTACTAGGTTTGCTGTTCCAAATGTTTTGTTTCTCTTTGTTTCAAGGTAGGGATTGGGGAGGGAAAGAAAATAGATTTTTTTAAATAAAAAAATTAAAGAGAGGCAACAGTAAAAAGAAGCAACTATACATTGGCCCCAGCTCAGCCTTTCTGTTGCCTCCTGCCAGCTCCATTTTTATTTTGGGGCAGGGGGAGAGTACCTACTATGTGCCAAGCAGTTCATTAAGCACTTAACAAATTAACTCTCTTGATTTCCAGGGATGGCTTTCCAGGAAGCTTGATCTCTAAAATCCAGGCCCTTGAATATGAATGCAAGCTGAGCCCTGGGACATGGCCACAACCCTGATCGAATATCAACAGACTGGAAGGTGACCCTCACAGGGCTGCAGCCCAGCCCAGCTGGGAATGGGAGGCTATGGTTATGAGAAATGGGTCACCCTAAGGATGAAGATGGTCCTGGTCTGGGAGGCCAAGAGATGGGAGACCGGCCTGTTCAGTATCAGCCAGCCTTCCTCTGTGCCCCAGCCAGCTGCTACAGTCTGCCCAGCTGCTGCTGTACCAGCTGGCAGCTCAGAGTTGTCATGGCAACCGGTTATAGGGATGTAGAACAAAGAGCAGGAGTTTCTGAAAGGCAGCTTCCAAGCCTAGAAATCTCCCCCATGGAGCCTCATGACACCTCTCCCTGCTCCTCCCATCCCTGTCCCTAGAGTTTGTGTTTGTGGCAGAAGGTGGGGGAGTTAACTGAGAGCGTAGGCTGGGGAGTGGGGGGTGGGGTGGGGCAAGGAAGGGGAAAGGCCATTACCCACAATGCATTGTGTCACACTTTGGTTGAGGGGGGAAGATTAATGAGGCCTTGGTTGTTCTCTCTTTCAAGAATGAGAAATTGTTCTAAATCTCAAACTACCAGGCCTAGGCATGTCTTTGGAGAAAGGAATAGGCATTCCTTCTCAGTAGAGGGGCATTCACTGGGAAATGCCTGTGGGGATTTTGTCCACCCTCTCTGAAGGGAATAAAGTCCACTAAAAACGTAGGTTTGTTTAATACTGAGGTCTCCATTATGTCTTAGCCAAGGAAACTTAGAATGTCAGAGCCAGAAGGGCCCTGAGAGGATAAAATGTCAGAGCTGGGAGGGACCTTAGAAGAAAGAATGTCAAGGATAGAAGAGGTCCTTAAGAGACAAAATAGTCTGGTCCCTTCACTTTACAGAGAACAAGGGAGAAGGACGCCCAGTTAGCTAGTGGCAAAGTGGGTTCTAGGTCTGGGTCTTCCAGCTCCTAGAACTTCCCTTATACCAGGACACCTTTCACAAAAATGGACCTGGTCCAAATGCACAGTGGCTGAAGGAAGTAGGGCAGAAACACTTTTTACTGGCTTAGGCCTGTGTAGACCTGCAGTTATTCTGGTAATTCCTGGGTTAAAGTTGTATTCAAATGCAAGGTGTGATCTCTTATCCTCTATTCTCTTCCTCTTCTTCATTTACCCCAGGTACAGGGAGATACCAAGGATCAGGGGAAGAAAGGAAACCCCAAAAGCACAAGTGGGGCCCCTTCTGGCCAAGAGGAATGGAAAGATCAACTACTGTTTTTGTAATCTGCTTCCTTCACCCCTACCCCCCGGACACCCCACCTTCCCCAGGCTAAACTCCCAGGCCCAGCTGGGAAGGAGAGAAGCCAATTCATGGACTGCATCACAATTTATCACTATCCCTGGCCCCAGGAGGCTCAGATGAAATGGAAGGGCTTCTGAGGCAGCTGGTTAACGGCTGCCTCCCTCAGGAAATGAAGGGGCTGGTCAAAGGTCAAGACAATCCTCCCCAGGCTGAAGGGCTGAGCAGTGACACATGTCACATCTCCCTACCCCCAGCATATCCCCCACAGCCCTCCCCAACGCCTCCCCGAATCTCAGGTCGACTGCAGTGACTCACAACCACGGCGGGATAAATCAATATTGATGGGGAGAGAAATCTCACTTCAAGATGAATTTTCCAAACAGGACTAAAGAGCCTGTGACTGGAAAGTATATGACTGGGGGAGGGGAGTGTCACTGAAGTGTGAAGGCACCTCATTAAATCCTCCTCCCAACTGCCAGGGCTGAATTATGACAGAAGGGGAAAGGTAGAGGAGGGGGAGAGCCAGGGGGCGGGAGAGGAGAGGGAGATGGAGGTTGAGAAGGTGGGGAAGAGAGAGAAGGGAAGGAGAGAGAGAGAGAGAAGAAAAGGAGACAGAGAGAGAGAAAAGAGGGAGGGAAGGAGAGTACAACAGAGGGAGAAAGAGACAGAGACAGAGAGAGACACAAAGAGAGAGACAGGGTGGCAGAAAGAGAGAGAGAGAAGAGAGAGGGGAAAAGGGGGAGGGGAGGAGAAGGGAAGAGGGAAAAGAGGAGAGAGAGGAAAAGAAGGAGGAGAGAGTAATTCTTCCCAGTGTAAGAAAGGAGGTTCTCTTTAAAACCAGACGATACTTTGGTCCAATTCAGTGGCCAGTCAGGCCTCATTAAACATAGCTGGAGTGAAAAAGGAGGCATTATGGGGAGAGAGGACTCAGCCAAAACCAAATGCTGAACGGGTCAGGGGAAGGGGAGGGGGGTGTCTGGAGTTGTTTTTCACAGGCAATGTCATTTCACTGGTCAGCAACCTAAAGCCATGCCACCTTGACCCCATCCTCCAATCCAATCAAACAACTACTCTGTGCCAGGCACTGGAGATATGAAGACAAAAGAAATAATTCCTGCCCTCAAGGAGCTTCCATTCTACTGAGCTTCAGGGCTACTCTAACATACTGTAAATTAATAAGTTTGTACTTGACAACTAAGATTACTAGAACAGACTTCCTGTAGGAGGCATCCCCTTCCCCAGTTACATCCCTGAGTAAAGTAACAATAATTAACAACCAATTAAATTTATGTAGCACGATAAGCTTCACAAAACACTTTTCCCACAACTACACTGCAGGCGGTACAGACATCATTATCTCTTTTTTACAGATTAGAAAACTGAGATTGGGGGGGGGAACCCATTTTTCCCAGCATCACGTGGCTAACACACGTCTAGTTAGGATTTTATTCCTCTTGACTAGGCCAGGGCCAGCCCTCCCTCTCCTACTGGAGTTGGTTTCAGGGTATGAAGTGGCTGAAGGAGAATGGGGGAGGGATGAAACTATATTTATATGTGACTAAGTACGGGGGCAGGCTTTTCTCCTCTAATTCCTAGGTTAAAGTTGCATTCACAATAGCACAATAGAAGCCATCATTTCTTTTTCCCATCTCTCTCTCTTTCCTCTTGATTATCGTCAGAAACCACTTGGCAGGTGACCCAAGGCAGAACCTAATGTCCAAGTCCTTTTGGCAATGACACATTGAGGGGGCCAGGAGAACTGAAACAACTCTTCCCACCCCCTGCTACCAACCTATGCTTCCAAACTCTACCGGTTCTGACACTGGCTGGGCCATTTGCCCTCATTAGGCCTGTCTGGACTTCTCCTTCTTTGATCTATATAGTCCAAAGAATGTCCTTACAAACCCTCCCAGTCCTTGATCTGTTCACCAGGATCCTCTGGGGCCATTGGACCATGGAGATGCAGTACAGTAGAAAGAGTGTGGGTGAAAATGCAACTCTGGAGACAGAGAGGGCCAAGGAATGTTTAAAGGGTCATTGTAGGTCCACGGCAGAATATTTGAGCAGGGAAGATCTCAGGTTCCCCCTGAACTTCCATGGCAAACAAACAAGAGGTCAGGTACCCATCTCCCTCTCCAGAACCTAGAGAAAGCATGTGGCAAATAATCATAATTGTCATAATCATGATAGCTCCAATTTACATAGCAAAATGCTTTTTTATCCATTATCTGACTGAGTTTTCCACAACTACCCTCTGAGATAGGTAGTTATTATTAACTACCCTCTTGTACAGCAGAAGGAAGTTGAAGCTGAGAAAGGTTAACTGACTGCCCCAGGATCACACGGCTAGTAAACTGAAGGAGAATCTCAGGGCAGATATCCCTGAGTCCAAACCTAACATGCTGTCCACTTTCCCAGCTGCCTCTGTACAGCACAGACTCATCAGGGACAGTACTGGTAGTCAAGTCCACAAAACCGTCACCAAGGCTCATCCCCTGGGAAATGGAAAAAGCTTTGTAACTAAATTCACAGCCATGGGATTCTGCCCAGAACCTAACCATGGAGCAAGCCCAGGGTGGAGCCTATGCCTGGAGATAATAAGAGATTTATCTGTACAGAAAATACCTTGAAAACCTACTGCATTTCTCAACAGAAAACAGAAATTCTTTGGCTTAGCATTCAAGGCCCTTTAAAATGCTGGCCTCAGTCCCCTGCCTCACCACGCTTACATTTTGGCCTTGCTATTCTCAAGGACCTTACTCAAGGACCCCAACACCTAGAACCCACTTCCTCTGCATTTGTACCCACTGAAATCCTTCCTCTTCCTCTAAGACCCCATTCAGCTCCCAGCTCCTTCAAAAAGCCTCCTCTGTTTCTCTACTCTGCCTCTCCCAGCCTCAGTGGAAAGTGGTCTCTCCCTCCTAAAGACAGAGCATGGTCCAAGCTGTCTTAGAGCACCCTTTTGTCTACCATCACTCCCCACTGTATTAGCCCTGCCTGTCCACTGCTGGCATCTCTCCCTCCCTGCCCACCCCATCTCCAGAAGAATGGAAGTGTCATGAGGGCACAGACCATTTCATTCTTTGCCTCTGTATCTCCAGAGACTTTGCGCAGTGCCTCGCACAAAGCAGGGGTTTAAGAAATGCTCATATGTGGATCGAGTGATTGACTGACAGGGGCTGCTGCTCACTTCGTATCCCCAGTGTCAAACACAATCCCTTGCTTGCAAGAAACACACAATTTTCTGGATGAATGTGATCAAGTAAGCCATAATTCCCATCTCTTCCTGATGGCTGCCTGGGCCATAGTTCCTGAAAGATGATCCCTGGGCCTGTCTGTCCTCACCTCCAACTTTTGCTTGGTGTCAGCTCCCAGCAGGTCTCGGATATCCTCATTATAGATCTCTAGATAGGAAGCCCGGACCAAGAATTTGGTGTTCTCAGCACACTGTAGGGAGGAAATGGAGAGAGGCTTTTATTCTCCAGCAAAGAGCCCTGCAAACCAGACCCAAGAGCACCCAGGCTGGTCCCTCAGAAAGGATGCTTGGCTTCAAATAGTGTCTCATTTGACAAGTGTGCAGGGAGGCAAGTAATGAGCATATATTAGCTTGGGTTTCTCTGGAACTGTACAGTTTACAAAATACTTTTCTTACAAAAGCCTAAGGTGCAAGGGACTCTGATTAGGCTGGAAAAAATGAGGAATGAAATGAATATAAAGAAGAATGGGAAGATTTACATGAACTTGAAACCAAATAAAATAAGGAGAACCAGAAATAGTTACACAGTAACTATTACATCCATGTAAAGAATGTGTTGTTCATTCGTGTCCAACTCTTCATGACCCCATTTGGGGTCATTTCTTGGCACAGATACTGGAGTGGTTTGTCACTTCCTTTTCCGGTTCATTTTACAGATGAGGAAACAGGCAAAGAGAGTTAAATGACCTGCCCAGAGTCACACAGCTAGTAAATGTCTGAGGTCACATTTGAACTCAGGTCTTCCTGACTCCAGGCCCAATAATCTATAAACTGTGCCCCCTAGCTAATGGGGCATGCTTCACAGTGAGTGGCAGCCTGAAGAGTAGATGAAACACTGGACCTGGAGCCAGGAAGACATGAGTTCAAGTCCAGCCTAAGACACTTACTTTCTATGTGACCCTGAACAATTCATTTAATCTCAAGTTCCTCGTTAGCAAAATTGGACTAATAGCATCTATCGACCCACACAAGGTTATTGTTATGTTCAGAGGAGATAATGTCTTTAAAGTACTTTGTAAACCACAAAGCACTATATAAAGGTGAGCTATTTATTATCTTGCCTTCTGAGAGTTAAAAACTCTTCTATTGCATTGCATTTGGAAAAATGTTCCTTTGCAACTTCCTATAACCTCTCTCTTTTCCAGTTAGGAAGGAGAGGCCTAAGGTAGATGCCTGACCTTGACCAAGGAGCAACATTGGTTTGTATGGCAAAGAACTGAGTGCCCACCTTGTTGGTGAATGGCTGAACAGATCATGGTAGATAATAGAAGGCTTGGGATGGAATGCTACCGTGCTGTAAGAAATTATGAAAGAGAGAGTTTCAGCGGAACCTGGAAAGATTTGTAGGAACTGATGCAAATAAAGTGAGCAGAACCAGGAGGACAATTTATACAATGACAAACAACTTAAGATGTAAGAACTCTGACATGACTCCAGAGGACTTTTGATGCAGCCTGCTGCCCACCTCCTGAACAGAGATGGGATGGACTAAATATGCAGAATGAGATATTTTTGGACACGGCCGGTATGGGAATTTGCTTTGCCTAAATATTTGTTACAAGGGTTGTTATGTATTTGTCACTTGTTGTATATTAGTTATATTTGTTTTGTTTTTCCTTTTTTCCAGTGGGGAGGTGATAGCGAGAGAAAAGATTTGTGTTAATTGATTTAAAAAATAATTTAAAAAGAGTTAGTTTGAAGAAATAGATTCTCCTCTTGGTGGACGTCACCCCCAGGGGTCACCCAAACAGGTGAGTCTATGGAAAGTGGAGGTTTAAGGTGATTTCTGACCCAGGGTGCTTTTCTCCTCAACCAGCATGCCCTCCCAGCCCAGTTCCACCCCCTCTACCCTCATACCTGCACACTCTCAAAAATATGTTCAAAAGCTCTGGGGATGATGCCTCTCTGGGTGGAAGGGTCTGGCAGGCCTTGCATAGTAAAAGACTTCCCACTGCCTGTCTGGCCGTAGGCAAAGATAGTGCCATTGTAGCCTTCAGTGACACCCTGCACATAGAATCAACACAGACACAGATATTTAGGGTGTATAGGGGCAGGGGTGGAGAGAAAATTGATCTTTGTTAATTGAAAAAAAAAAGAAATTGAAAAAGCAAAAACAGTGTCAAAGGTGGGCTATGGGCCCACGCTGTTAGGTAACTCTTGGTCAAGGGTGGTAGGGGTGGGGGTGGGAGTGGTTCACCATCTACTCACCTCCCTTTCTGGTAAAAGGAAGAAGGGACGGTCTGAGCCATTCCTGGAGATGTGGAGCAGCACTAGGATTTGAGAGCAGTCGTAGCTCCATGGCATCTCAGTCAATCAATCAATCAACACTTATTAAGTACCTACTTTTGTGCCATGCACTGTGCTAGGTGATAGGGGCTCAAAGACAGAAATGAGATGGTCCCTGCCCACTGCGATCTTACACTTTACCAAGGGGAACTACCTGGACACAGAAAAAGAAATACACAGCTATTAAGCAGTGGAGCCTCACAGCCTCAGAGTCTTCCTTGACTCCACTCTTCACTGTCTCTCAGTGCCACCACCCTATCCAATTAATTGCCAAGACTTGCTGTTCCTATTGATTCAACTTCTCTTACACACATCCCCTTGTCTTGACTCCCAACACCACTACCCTGGTTCAAACCCTTGGAAACTCTGGCCACAACTACTGTGATGCCTTTCTTATCTGGTCTCCTTGCATCCAGACTCTTCTTTCTCCAGTCCATCTTCCCCACTGCTGCCAAGTGACATTTCTAAAGCCAAGGCCTGATCATGTCACTCCCTTGCTCAAGAAGGTCCAGTGGCTCCCTACTGCCTCTACGATCAAACACAAGCTTCTCAGCTTGGCATTTAAAGCCCTTGACAACCTGGCTTCAGCCTGTCTTTCCAGATGAGTTCATATTCCTCCCCTTCAGACATTCTACTTTCTAACCATACTGGCCTGTTTCCTTTTCCTTAAACATGGCATTTCATCTCCATACTTTTGCACAGGCCATCCCCTCAGCTTCCTACCTCTGAGAATCTTGAGTTTCCTTCAAAATTCAGGTCAAGCCAAGCCCTACATGAAGCCTGGCCAGATTCTCCCTTATATCAGCGATCCCCTCCCCCAAACTACCTTGTACCTCCAGCACTTAGCACAGTGCCGGGAACATAGTAGGTGCTTAATAAATGCTTATCGATTGATTGGTTGTATTTACCCAAATGTCTTTGCTGTTAATTCCCCTAATAGTGGGGAGAGACTGTCTCATTTTTGTCTTTTGGTCCCCAGATATTAGTGGCTAGCACATAGTACCATTCTCCCAGCTGGGAGTTAGGGCAGTGATGGGGAAAGGCATAACCAGCTGGACCAGAAGATGCATCTGTATCCAGGTGACAGGGGACCTTGGGGACCTCTCACTATTGATTTGCACGTAGTGCACATGCTGCTCATTTAATAAGTAGAATTAATCAAGGGCAGAAGCTCAGTGTCTAATTTCACTATGGCATCCTTGGTGCCTAGCACTGTGCTCTATATAAAGTACTTTAAAATACCTGATCTATAGAATTGATTGGTTGAAGGAACCACGGATGTTTAACCTGGGAAAGGCTCAAGAGAGACCTCCTAAATGTCGTCAAGTAACTGAAGGACTCTCACGTGGGATTTCACTCAAGAAGGACCAAAAGCTCTTCATTTAGTATTGTGTGACCTTGGCCTTCTGCCTCAAGGATTTTTAGGCTCTGTTAAAGGCTCACGACACAGATAAACCAATGCAGGATAGAAACAAAATAAATAGTTTGCTAAAAGGCAAATTTAGATTTGCTATCTCAAAAACTTTCTAATGGTTAGAGCTGTCCAGAAATGAATGGGCCCCCTCTGAAGGTGGTGGGTTTCCCCTGATTGGGGGTCTTTGGGCAGAGGCTGGATGACCTCTAGCTATGTTACAATATGGCCCCAGGGAAGTAGGGATTCCTTTGGGGGTATTGGTTGATCTAGATGGTGGCTGAAGTCCCTTCCAACTCTCCTGTGATTCTGCACAAATAATGATTTCAGGGAGGAACAGTAACATCTGGGGGAATCAGGAAAAGACCTCTTGAATCTCTCCACATGGGCAGCACAACAGATAAGTGCAAAACCCAGTGCAAAGTGACTTTGAGTAAAGACTGATGTAATAGCAGTAGGGTGGGAATCAAGAGTAATCCAGGGAAGGTGGTCTGGGATTGAGTTACCAGAGCACTGGATAGGAAGGAAAAATGCAAAGCCTCCCAAAGCATGTTATTCCAGATGGGAATAGACCTAATTGTTAGGAAGTTTTTCCTCTCAATTTGTCTCTGCAATTTCTACTCAATGCTCTGTTCCTTGAAGAAGAAGAATCTTGGTGCCAGCCCAGGTCAGAAACTTCCTCCATTGTCTGCTGTCAAATCTAGGTGAGGAATGCTATTATCAGGGGCAGTGGAAAATGGAGACTCACAGACAGAACAAGGGATGGCCAACTACCTTAGTACCATGTGAGGGAAAGCAGCAACCCTGACAATTGGCAGAGTGAGAATGGGACCAGAGACTCAGGACTTGAGGGGAAAAGACACTTAAGAAACTTTGGGATGCACTGACAGGATTGAGATAAGACTGGGCTGTTAATCTAACTGGTAGGACAGGTGAAACACAGACTTCTTCACTTCTCTGACCCCCAGGAGTTAAAAGCAGGTCCAACCCGTTCCATCATGGAAAACTGCCAAAGGACTGACTCCTTCCCAAGCTGATCCCTGAGAAATGGAAAACGGGGCCAGATAAAAAGAGAAACCCAAATAGCCAGAGTCAAACTTTTATCTTGTTTTCAGTATCCCTGAATCAATGGGAGAATTGAGGGATATTTCACATCAGAGCCAGAGGTAGAAGCTTACTCCTGGGCTGGCCGACTACTAGCCCAATACTGAGTGCTGGATGTCTTCTGAGACTAAGGCCTAGTCACTAGGCCAACTCAGCCTTGGAATTTCCCTCTGTAAAGCCATCAAGTCAAGTCTGAGGTCAGTAGACAACCCCAAGGTAGAGGAGGCTTATACAGCATTCTCACATCCCAGAAGTGCCTCTAACAGTATCAGACACTTAACACATTTTAGAATAGACAGTACATGACTGTCATGGAACCCTCAAATGCTCTAATTTGTATATGGGCCTGGGCAAAAAGCAGTGGATTTGGAATCAAAGGGCCTAGGTTCAAATCCCACCATGGAAGTGTGGCCATGGGCAAGTGACTGAACCTCTCTGGTCCTTAGTGTCCTCATCTGTAAAATGGGGAGGCTGAAGTAGAAGGCCTCTGAGGGCCCTTCCAGTTTAAAGGGAACTCAAGTTATAAGAGGGAGGAGCTGCATCATAGAATCCCTGCCTCTGGAGGTGATGTAAGCCCCCCCCCCCAACTCCTCTTCCTCTCTCTCTCTCTCTCTCTCTCTCTCTCTCTCTCTCTCTCACACACACACACACACACACACACACACACACACACACACTCTGGAGGTCTTACAGGCTAAATGACCACACCTCAAAGGTGTTAGAAAGGGGGTTTCTGCTCAGGTTGGACAAAATGACTTCTAGGATTCTAGGTAACTGAAGCCCAGAAAGGGAAACCAACCAAGGTCACACAGTAAATCAGTGGCAGAGTTGAGGCCTGTGCCTTCCTAACAATGCTACTGATTCACTGGACATGAGTTGCACTGAGCACTCTGCTCAGTGGCCTTAGGGGTTAACATCTGGTACTAGAGCTAACTAAATTGCCAGGGGCTGAATGTAGAACCCTAAGCCCTAATGTCCCTCAATATACTCGAAGCACTCTGCCCCAGATGGGAGGTACAGTGTCCAGCACACATGAGATGGGGCCCCTTGACCTCCCCGACACTGTTTAATGAAAGGCCAGCTACGTTTCTCTTTTGACAGCCTTTGGAGGGGCTCAAGCTATCTTCCTATAAAATAAGACCTGCTATTTCAGGACAGGGTTATTGAAAATCAAGTTTTATCATCTCCTGCTGTCTGCAGGTCAGGACTCGAACCACACCAGGCTCTGGTAGACATATTCCCCACTTCTACTATCTTTTTATGGCCCCATTTCTTATTTCACCTGGGCCTGTGATTTCACAGAGAACTTCTGATGAGGAAATCCCTTCTACCAATGACAATCAGTAACCAATTAGTAATTTATTAGAGTTTTTAATGCCCTCAGAGGGGCACAGAGAAGGTTCATGCCTTGCCCAGGGTCACACAGACAGTACTGGCACAGGTGAGACTTGGACCAAGGTCTTTCTGACTCCCAGGCTGCACCAGGGAATTCCTTCAAAAGGCCCTAAGTTAGACAGGTCTGAGTGCTCAGTGGACAAGAGAAACAGGAATCATAGCTTCAACAAAGGCTGGGGAACGTGGCAAAATTTCAGCATGTGAAGCCTGTCAGGGAGAAGCTGAAGACCCTGTCCTGGGAAGAAGAGGTTGACTCCCACAAAGAAAAGGGGGAGAGGCACAGTGGTAGATATTGAGAACTGGAACTCTGTGGGAAATGTGTGTCTGAGTGAAGAGGGAAATCAAAGCCTGAATAGGTGGGTAGGGTAGAGTGTAAGAGTGTGATGTATGGTTCAGTCAGTCAACAAACATTTATTAAGGCCTTGCTATGTGCCAGGCATTGTGCTAAGTGCTGGGGATACAAAGAGAGCCAAAAATACCGTCCCTACCCTCAAAGAGCTCACATTATAACGGGGAGGCATGGGATGAGACAACATGCAAATCACTATGTACATGCAAGACACAGTGAAAATGGAAGGTAATGCCGGACCAAAGGCTTGAGTGAGGGGGCAACCAAGAAAGGCCTTTTTTAGCAGGTGGGATTTGAGCTGAATCAACTTGAGCCAGGGAAGGCAGGAGGTTGGCAGGGTAGGGCTGCCGGTCTAGGGTCCTGAGCAGAGGGAAGCTAGGGGCGGCTGCAGACCAGAATTGGGCGTGGGGAGTGAGCCGTGAAGATTGAATCCCAGTTAAAAGGGGAGTCCCGGCTTTCTTGGATGGGGAAGAGAAGCTAAGCAGGGCCCGGCCTCTGGACCACCGCCCTCGCCGGATGGAATGTAAACTCCTCGAATGTAACGACTGCTCTCCCCGGGGTTGGGCGCACGTCGCATTGGCTAGAATGGGGAGGGAAGGCGCGGGGCTGGGGGCTGGGCCCTGGACGGGGCCCGGTCCGTGCTAGGTCCTTCCCCGGCCTCCCTCGGCCCCTGCCCCTCCCTCACCTCCACCAGGGGGTAGGCGATCTCGTTGTAGATCTGCTCGGTGTAGTGCTCCAGGTAATAGGCGCCGTCGAAGGTGAACTGCTTGGGCGGCTCGTCCGCAGCGCCCGGGTTCTGGATGAAGCACTGACCGCGGGCGCAGTCCACTGTCACCACGGACTGGCAGTTCAGCTCTTTCTCCCGCTGGTTCATGGGCCGACAACGAACCACCACTTTCACCGACTCCGAGGCCATGCTGCCGCCGCGGCGGGGGGCCCGGGGGCCTGGCCCGGGCCGCAGGCCCAAGCTGGGGGGCCTACTGGGCTGGGCGGGGCAGGGCAGGGGCGGGGCCGGACCTGGGGCCCAGGCTACCTGACCGGGGGGCCGGGGCGGGGCAGACTTGGCCCGGGGTGGGGGGCACCCCTTCACTCTGGATGGGCGCGGGGCCCGAGGGGGACTTGGGACCTGTGCGGAGGTCTGTGGGCGGGGCTTCCACAGGACTGGGCGGGGCTTAGCCTGGGGGTGGTGAGGGGTGAAGGGCTGGCTCCTTGGACGAGTTGGGGTGCGGGGATGGGCTGGGAAAAGAGGGACCGCTTAGCCCCTCTCCTCAGGGCCGGTGCAGGAGTGGCTTAGACCTGGGGGTCCAGCGGGGGGATCCTACCCCTCGGGGTTGGGCACAGGGCCCAGGGGAGACGAGGTGCCTCCTGGCTCCTCAGGGTGGGTGCAGAGCCTGGGGGCAGCGCAGGGGTCTAAGGAGGGAGGTGGGTGGCTGACTCCGGCCTCCTAGCGAGGGCCAGGTGCCAGGGCCTGGAGGGGTGGGCAATGAATGTTCAGTGGGTCGAGGGGAGGGGAGCCCCGCTCCTGGATGGGAAGGGGTGGGGTCTAGAGGTGGTGCAGCGTCCAGTAACGGGGCCTAGACGGGGTGGGGGGGAGGGGGAAGGGGGCTCCCGGACGGGCGGAGCCTCCCGGGTGACCCCGGCGCGCTCGCGCGTGGGAGGTGGGGGGCCGAGGCCGGTGCCTGCTTCTCCTCCTCCGCCCCGGCTCTCCAGTCCCTGTGGCTGGGCCGGGGGGGGGAGGGGGGAGGGGGCACCGCGCTGCAGGCGCCGCCGCCGCAGGGACCCAAGCCCGGGAGCCGCCCCTGCCTCCCGCCTGTCGCGGCGTTCGCGGCTGCCTAGCGACCGGCTCTGGCGTCACAGGCGGCGACCCCGGGGGAGGCCTGGAGGTTCCAAGCCTCTGCTGCGGCCCATCAAAAGGCACGTCCAGCAGGTGTTCCTCTCTGGCCCCCCGCGCCGAGCAGCCCTGCCCCAGCCACCCTTTCACCCCGTGGGGGGTCGATCCAGGGAGAGACGGGGCTCAGGGATTCTCAGACAGGCGACAGACGACAGCGGTAGGTTTGACGGACACCCTGAGCGATCGATCCTCGGGTGCTTTAGAGGCTCTGATGAAGCGGAGAGGGAGGGACGGACACCCGCGAGTTGGAGACCCGGGCTAGATACATTTTAGAAACATCTATTAAGCTAGAGAGGGAGATCCAGGGAAAGAGGGACGGTTAGACGCTAGAAGATGCAGGCACGATTTAGGGATGAGTTAGGGATGCGGGAAGAGATACATAAGTGCTTTAAAGTAAAACACCCTTGAGTAAGAGAGAACAGGGAAAGAGACCCCACCTCCCTCTCCCTTCTCCCCAACCCTACTCTTTACTAAAGGAAGCGAAAGTAGCGCCTACCCAGACCGGGTTTCCCTTTAAAAGACAGGCAAGTCGGACTATTGAAAGGTAAATTGTTTCAGAGGAGGCAATCCTCTCCTTAACCCCCTCAGCAGAGCCTGACCCCTGAGCCTGGCCAGCGCAGGGAGAGAGGGGGAGGGGGGAGGGGTAGTAATGCCGCAGACAGGTTCCAGGCCCATCGGGCTTCAGGCAAAAGAGTCTGGGGGCTGGGGACCTGAGACCAAAGATGAGCCCAACTCGGCTAAAGAAGAGGCGGCCCACAAGAAAAGTCCCCAAATTGGTGAAAGGTCCGACATTTCTTTTTTTTAAGAAACCTGGGGTTTTATTCCCAGGAAGTTCACACAGTAATGGACAATTAGGCTCGTCTTAGTTGTACATTCGTGGTTGATATGCAAACAGGGCAGGTGCCTGGTGCCTTCGCGCGTAGTAGGCGCTTAATAATATTCGTTGAATGAATGTTAAAGTGCTCGGGAAAAGTTGTTCTACGTGGGGTGAACGTTGGCTCTTGAAACCGTCTTTGCACTATTTGCTCCATAGTGTTTTTTTTTTTTAATAATCCGATACTGGCCCACTCTTGTTACGTCTGGGAGCCATCAGGGCTCATGTCACAACAGGGGGAAACTTTGACACCGGGATCCAGGACTAGGGCTGTGTCCAGCTACCAAGTATTCTTCACTTGATGAAATAAATGGATTCCGTCAGAGACATAGAAAGTCAATCCTATTTCCCCCATTCATCTTCGTTAAGTCAGAGAAATGTTTTCACTGATAATCGTGCTTTTCCTGCCCCTCCTTCCCCACCCCCACCCCGGTCACAGAATTTAGTACAGTCGAACCTGTGGCCTCGAGGCATCCCCACCCCTGGTCTAACCCACGACCCTTCCTTTCAGAAAAGTCCCCCAAAAGAAAGCTGGAGAGGAATTAGCCTTGGAAGCTCCCTGCCCCGGGGTCCTGCTACATAGGAGCCATCAGCTACTCTTTCAAGTTCAAACTCAACTGTCATGATGAAAATCAGAAGAAATCTTCTCATCTTAGCCCTTCATTTGACAGATAAGGAAACTGAGTCCCATAGAAAGGAAATATGGCCAAGGTCACACCGTGACTGAGTGGCATGCTTCCCACTTTGAGTCCCTTGGTCTGAGAATCCATGGAACCCAATACTCTGTGCCTGGTTTGGGGGTGGGGGAGATACACAGGAGATCTGATGCCTTCCATGCACAAGCCAGGGGGACCTCTGAGAATTCAGCATATTGAAGATGAATGTTTTTCACAATTAAGTCTGAAAGATCCCATCATGCCTATTTAAAAGGAGGGATGCTTGCATTGTTTAACCTAACCCAGAACCTGAGCATGGGAAGCCTAAGGCCATCTATTCTGAGCTCACATCAGGCATCTCTGACAAGCAGACATAAAAGTGATGCGGAGCTCACTGCCTTGCCCAACAGCCTATCCCACTCATGGACAGCTCCAAGTGTTAGGAAGTTCTGAAATCTGCCTCTCAGTGATTTCTATCCTTTGTTCCTGGCTCACCCCTCTGAGGTCCAGCAGTACAAATCTAATAAACCTCTTTCAATGACACCACTTCTCATACTTGAAAGCAGGGGTCTCTAACATAGATTACCCAAGATCCCTTGAGGCCACAGTCTGGCCCACTCACACTCCATATTCCTTCACCTTCTCAGTGGCTCTTGCCCAACTGCTATGGAGGGGTCTCAGCTGTCCTTCCCTATAATTCTGGAGGTCCTATTTCACCCTTGGCTCTAGCTGGCCAAAGGGAGAGCAAAGGCTTGTAGATTTAGACCTGGAAGGAACCCTAGCGGTGGAGTTCTGCCATTTCATTCTATATATAAGGAAACTGAGGCCAGAGATGTTAAGTGACTTGCCCAGAGTCACACAGTGTTTAAGGCAGGATTTCTACTTGGGATTCATGATTGTTAAATCAAGAGGCCTATCCACTATATTTCAAACTGCTTGGGAGAATGGGAGAGTCAGAGAGACAGAGAAAAAGAGATATGGAGAGGGAGAAGGGAGAGTGAGAAGAGGTACAGATAGCAGGGGAGGAGGGAGGGGGAGCGGGAGAGGGAGAGGGAGAGAGGGAGAGAGAGAGAGAGAGAGAGAGAGAGAAACAGGGTGGGGACTGAGAATCTGGAGATGTGTGGATTCATCAAATATATTCAAATCCCATTTCTTACACTTCCTAGCTGCCTAACCCTGAGCAAGTCACTTTGTGGGTCCTCAGTTTCCCTATCTGTTAAAAGAAGGGGATAAGATCCTTCAGGTCCCATCTTTAGGGGTGGGGGATTGTTTTTAAAGAAAGCACCTGGTAAACCTCAAATTCTAGAGACCAATGAATTCACTCCCTACCTTTTTCAAGTTACCCAGACCTGATGCCAAAGTTTTGGTTCAGCTACTGACTACATGACCTTGGGTTAATCACCTTCCCCTTTTCCCCTGAGCTTCCCTGTCCTTAAAATGAGAGAGCTAGACTAGAAGGTCTGGAAGGTTCCCTCCAACTCTAAAGCCTGTGGTCATACTGTTTGGTGCAGTGAGTGACATTGCAGATGCGCCTGGCCTGGGCATGGCTGCACCTACACTGATATGAACATAGAAGGGGGAAGAGATGATTGCCCACCCAGTGTTTCTGCAGCAGCCTTCCCCATGCCCCTCATACCTTAATCTTGGGGACTTTGCAAAAAATAAAGAAGCCTCAGCTTCTGAAGACATCTGGCATCTGAAGACCAAACCAGCCCTTCCACCTTCCCTTCCCCTGGGCCTGTTGCAGCCTTTCTGACTGCTTCAATCAAGGACTTAATAATCCCAGATCAGTGGGACTTCCCTTGTAGCACCTCTAACCCTAGATACAGGGACTAGCAGAAAGGAGCTCAGAATCAGAGGGCATCAGCGACCAAATGGTCCAATCTCTTTATCATAGATCATAAATTTAGAGCTAGGTCATTGAGTCCAATCCCCTCATTTTATAGATGAGGAAACTGAGGCAGACAGAAGTGACTTATCCAGGGTCACACAGCTAGTAAGTATGTGAAGCAGGATTTAAATTCAGGTCTTCTGACCCCAGGCCCAGTGCTCTATCCACTACACCACACTCCCTCCCTTTACTTTACAGAGGAGAGTCCAGAGAAAAGAATAATTTGTTGAAGGTCAGAGAGTTAAGAAGAGGCAGACCAGAGGCTCAAACCCAAGTCTTTTTCAGTTACTATGCTTGGAGGCCTCCCCCACCATCAAGGGATCTTCCAAATAAAAGTAGGTGTCCATAAGAAAGCTTGAAAAAGAGTGTGGGGGGAGCCCATCCAGGATAGAGCCACACTCTGAGCCCAATCAGCCAGGGGCACTGAAGGGAAAAGCTTTTGAGGGCATCTAGAGGCAGCCGTCCCAGCCAAGCTAAGCAACCATCTCCTTGGCCATGACACAGCAAGTCAAGGGAAGACTGGAGTTTCTCTTCCGTCCAGGCCATTTCTGAGGACCAGAGCTGCTTGGTGTATGTTTGGGGGGGGGCGGGGTGGAGCAGGGAGCAGAGATACCAGCAGTTCCCATGCTGATGATTACCAACAAGGGTAATTCCCCACTTGGGCTATGGTCCTTGAGCCAAGGGAAGAGATGCTCCAACTGGGAAGACCCGAGAGTACACACACACACACACATACACACACACACACACACACACACACACACACACACACACTTTGAGTGCTGGGGCATCAGGGAATGCAAAGGTGGCCTTAACCCAGTTCTTGCTGCCGGGGCTCATGCTTGGGGTGGCTACGGGGCCACGTAGGTCGGCCGGGCCCACAGTCCTGTGCCTCATAGCAGGGGTTCAGACGTCCCATGTCCAGTGGACAAAAAAGGCTACGTTCAGCTCCTGAGTGGTGCTCCACCAAGGCTTCCAGGCTGGGGAACTCTGTGGGCAGATGCTGATGGAGGGCACAGGAAAAAGACAGTCATTCTCAGTTCCCAAAGCTCCAGCCGCCTCCTCCCACCCCTGCACTGCTGGACTGATGGGCTCAGCCCTGAGTTTGGGACACACGATAATTAGATGCACTGATTTTGAGGGGGAAGGGACCTCATGAAGCACCTATCTATCTAGTCCCACTCTTTCATTTTATAGGAAAGAAAATGTCCCCAGAGAAGCTAAGTACGTACCTCGGGTCACACAGCTTAGAGATGTTGGAGCCCGAATTTTGTCCCCATTTCCACACCGTAAAGTGGGGTGGGGGGCTTCTCTGGTCATTCTCCTGCTAGACCCTTCCCCGCTGAGATTCTCTTCAATTTACATTGTCTATATCTCGTATGTACAGTTATCACATCCAAATTACAGAGTTAGGGGAGTGGTGCGCAAAACCGCATAAAATTACAGAGTTAGGGGAGTGGTGCGCAAAACTGCACCACTGCCTTCATACCAGAGAAATAGTCTGAGTTATTATGGCATTAAAAGTTCAAATATGTTGATATTATACAATACTATGCATATATTTTATGCATTTCTGAGTCTCTAAACTTCTTCTGTGTTGTCTGCAGCTTCCACAAAACTCCCCCAAAATTCCCATTTAATTTCAGATGCTGAGATGGGGAAAATCACTATGTGGAAAGGATAACTGTGCATAGTTACTCCCATAACTGAGACAGCCCAGTGGCTAGAATGCTGGATTGGAGTCAGGAAGACCTGAATTCAAATCCTGACTCAGAGGGCTGGGGACATGACCCTTGGAAGATCACACAGCCCCCCTCAGCCTGTTTGTTCATCTTTAAAATGGGGATAAAACAGCACCTGTCCCACAGGGTTGTTGTGGATCAAATGAGATGATATTTAAAGCACTTAGTGAGCCTTAAATCTCTTTACAAATGTTAGTCATTAAAGTATTCGATTTAAAAGATATCAAAGTTAAATGTTAGTTATTCTTAGGTTGTTTTCTCCTCCATTAGAATGTGAACTCCCCATTTGCATATGAGCTCCTTGATGAAGGAAAGGAAGCAAGCATTTATTAAGTGCCTACTGTGTACCATGCTTTACAAGGGGCGAGGGGAGGGAACAAGCATGGCTGTCACACCTACTATGTGCCAGGCACTATGCTAAGTGCTTTACAAATATTTTCTCATTTGAGCGTGAGCCTCCCAGCAAACCTGAGAGATAGGTGCTATTTTATTGTCTCATTTTACAGCGGAGGACACAGGCAGGAGAGAGTAAGTGACTTACCCTTAGTCACACATCCAGGAAGCCTCTGAGGCTGGATTTAAACTCAGGCCTTCCTGACTCCCAGCCCGAGCTGTGTTCACCCAGCTACCCACAGGCATCGAGGGAAGGGGCTGTGTTTCTGCCTTTCTTTCATAACGTCAGAGCTTAACCCAGTGCCCTGAACAGAATGAGCATGTAATAAGTGCCTGCTGACCGACTATCCTCATGAGAGCCCTGCTATGTCAGTTGATGTCAGTCCTGGTGTAAGCATTATCATCGGGTGCAAATGAGGGAAAGCTCACTTGGAGAGGGTTCAAACCAACATCCAGGGTCACATTTCTCTCCTGTTTTCAGGTTTCCCAAGGGCTTTCCTCTGTGTGCTTCTCTAAAGGTGTTAATCCACTTCCCAGAAGGCTCCACTCACTGGCCCTCTGACTGCCCAGACCAAACACTCCTGTCTGGTCACTGTCCACTAATGGAGTGGAAGCCCCTCGAGGGCGTGCACCTGCTCACTTCTGGGTTTGTATTGCCAATGCTTAGCATAGTGGTTGGCACCTCATAAATTAGTCCTTCCTTCCTTCATTGAACCTCTCTCTCTCCTTTCCTGCTTCCCTCCTCTCCCTCCCTCTGTCCCTACCTTCCTTCTTTCGTTTCTCCCTTCTCTCTTTCCTTCCTCCTTCTTTTCTTCCTCTCTTCCTCCCTCCCTCTCTTTTTCCACTTTCTTCCTTCCCTTCCCTCTTTCACTTTCTCCTTCCTGCCCTCTATTCCTCCATTCTTCCTTTCCCACTTTCTTCCCTCACATCCTTCCTTCCCTTCCCTTCCTTCTTCCCTTCCTTTCTCCCTCCTTTTTCCCTCTTTTCCTTCTTTCCTCCCTCCCCTCCTTCCTTCCTCCCCTCTTTAATTCCCTTCCTTTCTTCTTTTTCCCTTCCCTCTCCCTCCCTTCTTTCCCTCTTCCTTTCTTCCTCTCTTCTTCCCTCCCTCCCTCCCATTCTTCCTTCCTTCCTTTTTTCCTGAAACCTACAGGAGCCTCCTAATACAGACACTCTCCAGCACAGGTGTCCTGAGCCTCACAACCCCAGATTTCCATGGACCTTGAAGTGTTCCAAGGGATGTGAACAGAGGAGAGGTTGGGGGTGGAGGGAGGGATGAGTAAGGGCAGGGGGCGTCAGACGCCAAGCACTTACCTCCACACTGAACTTGCCCAAGTGGGTCCTGAAGACCTGATGGGGGACCACGCCACACTGTGTCTTCACTGACAGGCACCACTGGCCACTGGGTCCAGGCTCAGGCCACAGCAGAAAGGCCCCCAGGACATCTCTTCGGAGCAGGGAGAGTGCCCGGACCCTGGGGCAGAAGGTGCACTGGGTGAGTAGCAGGCCTCAGGTAGCACTCTTTTGTGACTCCTTGGACAGAGGCCAGCTCACCAGCTGCATTGCCCAAAAATGGGGAGATGCTCCCGGAGTGGCCTGGCCTATCCCCAGGCCCAAACTAGAGCCTGGGGTCCCCTCTGGGAAGAACCTGCCCCGAGCTCGAAGCCACCTTGTGACAGTGCCAGGTCCTCTGCTTTAAATTGCATCACAAAAGTGTGTGAGAGAAATACTAGGGACTCACCTAGAGAGGCCAGCGAAGGCCCAGATATTCTCCGTCAGGCTTCCCTCGCTCTCCACCAGGCAAACCAGGCCACTGGCCCCCTGGGCCCAGCTCTCCCAGGCACTGGGAACTGCGGTATTTGTGACACATGTGTTAACAAGAGCTTCCCTGTCTACAGTGATTTAGAAAGTGTTTTACCCCACTCCCGCACTGGAACCTCAGGACAGCCCTGGGAACCCATTTTATAGATGAGATGTAAACAGGTGATAAGTAGCCGTCAGTGAACCGACACAGGCTCTGGACTCTGCGCCCAACACTCTACTGTGCCACAGTCTAGACCTGGGGTCACAGGTCTAGCTCAAACCCTGCTATAGACACTTGCTTGCCAGGACCCTCTCTGTCAACTGGAAAATGAGGGGCTTAGATTTGGTCTCTAAGGGCCCTCCCATCTCTGACATTCTCTGTTCTAAGGGTCCCCCAACTCTGACATTTTCTGTTCTAAGGGCCCTCCCAGCCCTGACATCCTGTGTTCTAAGAGCCCTCCCAGCTCTGGCATCCTGTGTTCTAAGGGCCCTCCCAACTCAGGCATCCTGTGTTCTAAGGGCCGTCCCAGCTCTGGCATCCTGTGTTCTAAGGGCCCTCCCAGCTCTGACATCCTGTGTTCTAAGGGCCCCCCCAGCTCTGACATCCTGTGTTCTAAGGGCCCTTCCAGCTCTGACATCCTGTGTTCTAAGGGCCCTCCCAGCTCTGACATCCTGTGTTCTAGGGCCCTCCTAGCTCTGCCATCCTGTGTTCTAAGGGCCCTCCCAACTCAGGCATCCTGTGTTCTAAGGGCCCCCCCAGCCCTGCCATCCTGTGTTCTAAGGGCCCCCCCAGCTCTGATATCCTGTGTTCTAAGGGCCCT
The DNA here is from genome assembly GCF_011100635.1 of Trichosurus vulpecula. NCBI lineage: Eukaryota > Metazoa > Chordata > Mammalia > Diprotodontia > Phalangeridae > Trichosurus > Trichosurus vulpecula. The sequence continues at coordinate 54,057,031 of NC_050574.1, forward strand.
CCCAGCTCTGACATCCTGTGTGCTAAGGGCCCTCCCAGCTCTGACATCCTGTGTTCTAAGGGCCGTCCCAGCTCTGGCATCCTGTGTTCTAAGGGCCCTCCCAGCTCTGACATCCTGTGTTCTAAGGGCCCTCCCAGCTCTGACATCCTGTGTTCTAAGGGCCGTCCCAGCTCTGGCATCCTGTATTCTAAGGGCCCCCCCAGCTCTGACATCCTGTGTTCTAAGGGCCCCCCCAGCTCTGACCATTTATGAACTCCATGAGGGCATGGAAAGTCCACTAGATCTTGAATTAGGTGTTTTGGGCTTAAATCCTTTGTCTGTCACTTGGGTGAGTCCCTATCACTCTGGAGCACTTTATATTTTAGCCTCAATTTTCTCTTCTGTAAAATGGAGCTAAGAACCCTCATTCTACCCAGGTCAAGTGTAGGGCGGGTGGGATCTGATGGTCTCTGAGTTCTCTTCTAGGTCTGAAACCATGGGATTCTGGGACTCTATGTTCATAGGAATGCAGCTGGGAAAGCAAAAGCCCTCTTGAAACCCAACTGCACATCTTGGCAGTGGGCTCCCTTCCAAATCCGCTCCACCCTGCCTCCCTTCCCCTCAGCCAGCCCTCTGTCCTGTCCCTTCACCCTATTTCCTGTGGTTTCCATAGGCTCCCGCTTGAAGCCACCTCTCTGTACCCAAACACCCACATCCCCACCCGCACCCCCATGAGCACACGGTATGCACACAAGAGAGAGCACATACGCGCACGCGCGCGTGCACACACACACACACACACACACACACACACACTCACTCACACACTCACAGGCTTCCCGGGCAGATTGCTGCAGCTGGGTCTCATAGGTACAGCAGCGGTAAGCCCCTGAGCGGATCACCTTGCTTCGAATTGCCTTCTTTCGCACAAGGGTTGGGGAACAGTAAGGGTTCCCCAGGCGGGAGTGACGGGCGACCCCTCGACCTTCTGCCTCCGATATTTCCTTCTATGGACAGGGACCAGAGTGAGACCAGGGGAAGGCAGAGACACACAGACAGAGATATCCCAGACCGAACATCATAAAAGCCATCCCTGAGGGCAGGCGGGCCCCCCCCCCAGTTCTGATGACCCACAGAGGGGGTGGCCCTTCCTGCCTCGGGCACTATTCTTCTGATACATCCCCAATTGGGGGGCCCATGGGACTAACCAATTTACTACTGATTTTGGAGTCAGAAGGCTTGGGTTCAAGTCCCAGCTCTGACCTGTGGCTTACAATGTAATTGGGCAATGTTTAACAAAATAGAGACAACACAACATAGGTAATGTTAATTTGTGGTTTTCTAAGTCAATGATCAGCCTGCAGGGTCCAGGTCCTGTCCAGCTCTAAGTCTATAACCCTATGAACCAGGAGCCACAGGTCATGCACGTCCTTTAGAAACGGGTCAAAGCACATGGGACTCAGTGGAAGGCATCAAGGCACAGGCCTGTCCCAACACGTGCTCCATGACTGACCCTGTTAGAAGAGGCTCAAGTCACCTTAGAGAAACAAGAGGCCTCAGAGGCAATCACATTGCAACCTAGCATTTTCAGTTGAGGAAACAGACACAGAGCTGTGGATTTGAACTCAGGCCCTCTCGCTGTGAACACGGTATTCTTTCTTTCTTATAATATAAAAAGTATTTTATTTTTTCCAATCAGATGTAAAGAACCCAGTATTCTTTCTTTCTTTCTTTTTTATTTTTTTCAATCACATGTAAAGAATCCAGTATTCTTTCTATTGCAGCCTGAGGTTTAGAATTGGAAAGGACCTTAGAAAGGACCAATTCCATGAGTTTTCAGATAAAGGTTCAGAAGAAGTAGGAGGTGGTCCAATGTCACACAGTAGCCAGTGACAGGTGAGACTGCCGGTCCCCAACCTCAGATCTGATTTCTATCCACTTTAATACACTCACTACCTCAAACTAAGGAAACTTTCTCTATCCCCAGGTGCCAACCCTGTCCCTTCCCCTCTAACCTATCACCCCCATATTATACTTTGAATCTCCCTTTCCTCAAACTTCAGGCAAAGAAAGAAAGAGTCAGAGAAGGCTCACTCCCCTGGTCTGAGTGCAACCTGGAATCTTTGCCTCATTATTTCCCACCTTAATTACTCACACAAATAATTGGGCTCCTACTATGTCTGCTGGTCAAGGCTCCCTTTTGTGTCTGTCCCACCTCCCCTCCAGTCTTAGGCCGGGCTCCCCCAGAAAAAGCCCTAGAGGCAGCCAACCTTCCTGAAACTGCCTAGAAAAAAGTGGAATGCCTTTCATATGACTCATATGGAAATATCTTTTCCATGATTGTGCATATATAACCTATATCAAATTGCTTACAGCATTAGGGAGGATAGAAAGGAGGGAGGGAGAAAATCTGGAGCTGAAACTTTCATTAAAAAAATGAATGTTAAAAATTGTATTACATGAAATTGGAAAAAATAAAATACTATTTAAAAGAAAAAAAGGGGGGAATGGGCCAGAGATTTTAACTCCCCTGTTTTACCAGGAAGGAAAGAAGCCCAGATATGTGAAATGATTTATACCCAGGGTCACCCAGGTAAAAGGAACAAAAGGGAGATTTGAACCCAGGCCCTCTAATTCTATAACCAAAATTCTTTCCATGATACCTTGCTGCCTCTTAAAAGCAACCAGAGCACCTGCTCTAGGACCTGTCAAGCTTCCCAAGAACCAACTGCATCCTCTAAGATAGGGAGCCCCAGGGCTGAGTCTGGAGTTGGGCAGGTGGCCCCTGTGGAGCTGCCAGAAGGGCAGGTCCTCTAGAGGCCTGGACCTGGAGACAGGAGGCCTGGCAAGGCTCTCCTTAGTTTCCCACCATCTCTGAGGCATCTACCCATCTCTCCTGTTCCCCCCAGTTCACGGTAAAGGTAAGTAACTCACTGCGCTGCCTGCTGGGCCATCGGCTGGGGCTGGCAGCCTACGGAAGGACACTAGAGCATGGACATTTTGAGAGACCTGATCCCGGCCAAAGGGCTCCCTGACCATCCCAACAGGAGCACCGGGGCTGGGAAGCGACTTGGGGGGCTCCTCTGCAGGTGGCCCTGGCCCAGGTTGGGCCTGATCCTCGGGGTGTTGCAAGAGGTAAGCCAGCTGAAAGGAACGGCAAAGCAGCAGATGTAGGATCTGGACCTGAGGAGGCAAAGAAGAGATGGGGATGGGGGTGGGAGTGGATTAGAAGCAAATCAATGTCTGCTTCCAGCTCCATTTCCTACCCACAGCCCCAAGGCAGCTAGGGACCCTAAGGAGAACGGTAAGTCTAGAGAAGCTTTCTTTGGAGTACATCACCCATAGGATCCTCAACCCATGGGAACTATCTCTAATACTGACTCCACTCCTGCCAAACCCCCTCACTCCATGTACTGTACAATCCTAGCTGAGAAGAATCACAGAACATCACAGCTGGGAGGGCCCTCACATCATAAACTGCCAGAGCTGGGAAGGATGTTAGAGAATAGAATGGTGGAAATGGAAGGACCCTAGAACATAGTGTCAAACCTCAGAAAGCCTAGAATACAGAATGTCAGAGCTGAGAGGGTCCTTAGAACACGGAATGTCAGAGCTAGAAGGGCCTTAGAACATGGAATGTCAGAGCTGGGAGGGAGCCCAGAACACCCCTCCAAGCCTGTGTACTCTTCCCCTACTCCTAGTTCCATTTCTGCCCTCCCCCTGCCTCTCCTTATCTCTCTTTTCCTTCCTGAAGAGAAGCCTTTCTCTCCGCTAATGTTTATTCCCTCCTCCTCACATTATCTAGTCCACACTTGTCTGTTTACATGTTGTATCCTCCCCCTCCCTCCCCACACAGATTGAGGGCAGAGGAAGCTTTCTGTTTTACCTTTGCATACCCACCACCTCTACATAGGCAGGAGATGTGGGTTTGAATCCTGGCTCTGACATTTAATAGTTGTGTGATCCTGGTCACACAACATTCCAGCCTCTTCAATGGGGGTGAAGAGACTGCAAGCACTTTGTTAGCCTTGGCCAGCTCTACATGAGCTGAGGTTCCAGTTAGCTCAGAGGGTACAGCACACTTGAGTGAGGGGAGAGTTGGCCTTTGTCCCCACGTTTTGACACTTAACAGGAAGTCTCAGACTTGGGTCTTAGGTTTTCCAAGGGCAGCTGCTGGGGTACTAGGGGAACAGGACAGAGGACCCAGGAGCCAACCCCCGCCACGGTGTTCATGTTGTGAGTGGGCCCTATGATTGCTGTTGCATAGGGCAGCCTGTCACTGAGCCTTGGTGAGCCTCTGAAGGCCTCCCCCATTCCGACAATACCCACAAAGACTGACAGGCAGCAGGAGGGTCTCAGACGTGGCCCCCTCCCATTCTCTGGGGCCCCCAGTACCTCTCCAGGCTGGCTCCCCACAAACAAGTGACAGAAGAGCTTGCTGGCAGGGCTCCGAGGGTTCCGGGAAATGAAGGCAAACTGGCATTCAGCGGGGCACCAGGTGGAGTAGAGGATCCGCTTCAGGGCATGAGCCATCAACAGAGTCTGGGGGAGGGGATGGGACACAGGTGGGAGGTAGCTCCTGGGAGGCTGACACATGCTATCCTGGCTCAGCAGCTGCTAGTTCTAAGCTGCCATTTCCCTGGGGGACCCTCTGGCAGCCAAGCTGATCTGAGCAAGCTTGGGGGTGGCACACAGGACAGCCACACCCTCCCGGGGGCTCAGACTGGTACTGATTAGTCTCGTGCTGGGGCAAGTCATTAACCTTTCTCCACCTCTGTTTCTACATGCGTAAAATGGGCATGTTAATACTTTCACCACTGGTACCCCACAGGGTCGTGCAGGGAGGAAGGCACTTTAGAAACTTTAAAATGTGATTGAAATCAGAGCCATGACTGTAAACTCCTTGAGGGCAGGCACGACACAAGGCACATCGGATAGCAGTGAGGGCACTGAGCAGGGGGTCACACGGCCAGTGGGTGGAAGGCGAGGGACTCAAACCCAGGTCTTCCCGACCCTGAGCCAGCTTGTGATCTCCTTCACCAGCTAGAGACACATCCACTGCAGGCACACAGAGTGCTGGGTCTGGAATTCAAAACCAGCTTCAGACACTTCCTAGCTGCGTGACCCTGGGCAAGTCACTTCACCTGCCCGCTTCGGTTTCCCCATCTGTAAAATGGGGGTCATAACAGCACTCCAGCTATGTCAAAGGGTTGTTGTGAGGATCAAAAGAGATAATATTTGTGAAGGGCTTAAAATAGCGCCTAGCACACAGTAGGTGCTTAATAAATGCTTATTTCCTTCCTTCCACAGTGCCTCTCTGAGCCTGTTCCACTGATGGGTGTTTAACAAATGTTCCTTGACTCGCATGTTACAGAGCTGGGAACCAGCTTTCATTCACTTTGTAACTCTTAGCCTGTCCCTGCCAAAGACTCAGTTCCCTGAGTTCTAGGGACTTGTGCCTCTCAGCCTTACCCCTCTCCTCTGCCACCATCAGTGTCCAGTGCTGGGGGCTCTGAGCCCTTATCAGGGTCCTTCCTAGCTCTCCGTGCCCCCATACTCCAGCTCCAGCTGTGACACCCAGACCCGTGCACAGTGAGGAAGCCCGAGGCCCAATTCTTCCCCCACCCCATCCCCTCTAGGTGCGCGGTGCCCACTGTCAAGAGCCTCTTATATCCTCCTCAATATTCCTGGGCAATCAAAGGGTAAGATTGGTTGGGGATGGGTTGGGGAGAAGCAGTCATGGGAGGCAGGCCAGGTCTGGGGTCTGCTCAGTCCATTGTTCCAGCTACCTTGGAGAGTCACTAGCCTGGGCCTGACACGGGGACCTCAAGCCAAGACCAGGAGGCCTGGCAGCCTCTTTGCTCAGGACCGAAGGAGGTGTTCGCTGTATGACACCCAGAGTCACTGAGACAGAAAGGACACCTTTAAAAAAGAGGGTTAGGGAAAAAAATATTTAAGGGGAGAGGAAGACAAGGAGTGAGCAGCAGAGGAAAGAGAAAAAACCACCCGAGGGGAAAAGATATGAGGTGGAAAGAGTTAGAGAGAGCCAGTGATTGGCAGGGAGGGCGTGGGGGCCAGACAGTTGGGACCCAGCTTGTCAGTGAGTCACTGAGTGGGGGAAGGGATGACTGGAAAGCCGTGGCCCACACCCAGGGAGCTGAGCACCTACCTCCCCCTCAGCACTGTAGATCCTGAGGCCCTGGAGACTGAATTTTAGGATCACAGCTCTTCTCCTGGAGCAGTCCTGGCAAAGAAGGAGAGAAAGGGGGTGGCTCAGAACCAGGCTCATCTAATGAATGGATCACTCACCCATTCTCAGACTGACCGGGCCCTGCTGGGAGACCCCAGCTAGTGGGGCTACAGCCCAGGCTTTAATCCAGGGTGAGAGGGAGTGCTCTAGGTCCCCTGGCTCACTCTGCAGACAGAAGTGAGCGTGCAAGCCTTCCTCACTTCTAGAGACTCAATTCAAATTGAGGGACCACACAAACATGAGGGTGCTGCAAGAGGGTGAGGAGGGTTGTGTGGTGAAGCAGACAGAGCTCTGGAATGGGATTCAGGAGACCTGGGTTCAGGTCTTGGCCCTGAGTCTGCTGGAGATTTCACTGTGGGATGTTGGGTCAATCACTTCCCCCTCATCTGTAAAAATGAAGGGATTGGACTAGATGAACTTATTTTCCTTTTCTGACATTTTGTATTCTGAGGCCCCTCCTAGCTCTGACCTTCTGTGTTCCAAGGGTCCTCCCAGCTCTGATATTCTGTGTTCTAAGGCCCTCCCAGCTCTGACATTCTGTGTTCTAAGTCCCTCCCAGCTCGGACATTCTGTGTTCTAAGGCCCTTCTAGCTCTGATATCCTGTATTCTAAGGGCCCTCCCAGCTCCCAGCTCTGACATTCTGTGTTCTAAGGGCTCTCCCAACTCTGACATTCTATGTTCTAAGGCCCTCCCAGCTCTGACATTCTGTGTTCTAAGAGCCCTCCCAGCTCTGACATTTTATGTTCTAGGAATGGGTGATAGTTAAGAAAGACAATGGGGTTGGGGAGTGACCCTGATTTTTTCCCCTCCTTGGCCTCTCCTCTCCCCCAGTTCCCTACTCTTAGTCAGAGACAGCTGGGTGACACAGTGGATAGAGCCCTGGGCATCAGGAAGATCTGAGTTCAAAACTAGCCTCAGACAGGTTCTAGCTGTATGACTGTGGGCAGGTCATTTAACCTGTGTCTCACTTTATTCAACCATAAAAATGGGGATAACCTATCTCAGCAAGGTGGCTGTAAAGATCAGAAAGATAACATTTGAAAAAAGAGCTTAGCACAGGGCCTAGCACATAGTAGGTAGGCCCTATCTAAATGCTAATTCCCTCCCTCCCCAGGCATTTTCAACCTACCTTCAAGGCCCATAGCTGCTGCTGGACCATCCACACTTTTTCCTGAAGCCCCAAGTCTTCTACAATAAAGGAGCCCACATACTGTGATGGAGACAGGAGAAGGGCACGTCAGAGGAAAGGCCTGCCCTACTCCGCCCTTCCAACCTCCTTTCCCCCACTCCCCTGAACAAAGCCCCTGGGGACCCAATAGGGCCAGGAAGACACAAGAGCCATGCAGAGCACCCCTCCTTAGAGATTCTCCTCCTATACCCACAGAAGTGCCTCTGGCTTTGGCCACTGGAGGGTCAAGGAGCAGGACCAGGACCAACCAAAGAATGTGAGGTGACCTAGAGGCCATCTGGTCCAAACCCCTAATTTCACAGATAAGGAAAGTAACACCCAGGCTGGGAAAAGGACACCCCAAGGTGTCACATAAAGTGGCAGGGCTGATTTTCAGGTGGCCCTGGTCCCTAAACTTCCTTGGGGAAGGGGAGGAGGTCTGTATGCATGTATCGGGCAGAGGGCAGGGCAGAGAAGCATGGGTCTGCTTTTCCATAGGATTTCTCTTCATCCTTTTTCCCAACCCCAGCATTACTGTAGTAACCAGTGACCTTTATTCCCCTGTTTTTTTGTCAAGCCACAGAGCTCCTAGCATCAACCTTGGACCATCCCTGACACTGCCAGGGGCAGCAGCTTAACCCCCTTGCCAGGCCCCAGCCTGCAGTGAGAGGTAGTCCTGGAGGCAGGTTCCCACTGATGATGTCCTGGAGCTGGCCCCTGATTCACCAGGTCATTCCTCAGGAAATCATGGACAGGAAATTTTCACTTAATAGCTTCAGGGAGTGACATTTGGGAGGGGGGGGCAGTGTGAACTGTGAGAGGTCAGGGAGGATTCTTGGGGTATCAGGCACTAAACAAACCCCTTCCCCCAACCTCAGTGTCTGTAAAATGTAATAATTCCAGGGTGTATGTGTATATGTGTGTGTGTGTGTGTGTGTGTGTGTGTGTGTGTGTGTAAGAAACTCCTTGAGGGATGCCTCCTGCCACCCCACCCACCCCTTCCCAAAGCCCTCAGGGGATTAAGCCAAGAGACCCCATTTACCAGACCAGACTGGCTATGGAATATCTGGTCACCAGGTGCCCCTTCCCTATGCCCCTCCATCTCCCTCATCCTCTGGGAGGATTTTGGTTCCAACCTACCTGAGCAAATTTGGTAATGCCCCTCGACCTGTGTGGAATGAGGGCTGTGTCGGAGGCCCTCCGGCCAGTGGTCCCCACCTTTTGCATGGCCCAAAGGAACACTTAGATCTAGAGGCTCCAGAGGGGAGGAAGCTGCAAAGGACAAGGGTACACGTGTTAATCTGTTAGACTTTACCTGGCCCAGAAGAAACACAACTACTCATAGCTCCCGTTTCTACAGGTAAGGTGGGAATACCACAAGTCTGTCAGGCAGGCAGAGTGTCAGGACTACCCCTACTACCACCCCCATTTTACAGATGAGAAAACTGAGACCCAAGAAAGGTTCATAAGCAGATCAGGAACTCCAATTCAATTTGACAATTTAGTGTCTCCTGTGTACAGTACCCTATGCTAGGTTCCAGAGATACAAGATGAGATAAGATACAGTCTCTGCCCTCTAGAGGCTTATATTCTAACATGAACAGGAATAACGATAGACCACAGGTCTAGACCTGGAGGAGACAAACCCCATCATTTGACAGAAGAGGACGCTGAAGCCCAGGGAGTTTAAATAATTTGCCCCCGAGGATACACGGACAGTAAGTATCAGAGGCAGAATTTGAACCTAGGTCTTCCACTACATGGCAGAATGTGAGAACAGAGTGAGAGAGATCTAGAAAAAAACTGCAGGGAGAAATGTGAAGACAGAGAAATTACAGTCACCTAGTGGGGGTGGGGGTGGGGTGGGGAAGGGAACTGCCTCTCAGGGAAGACTTCCTGAAGGAGGTGGTACCTGAGTTAGACCTTGAAAGGAATATGGAATAGTCTATTCAGGTATGAGTGTGAGCAGAAACCTGGTGACATCTGGAAAAGAACAAGGGGTTAAAGATGGGCCGGTATTGTTAGAAGGCAGAGAGCCTGGGAATAATAGCAGCTAACATCTATTAAGTACTTTAATAAGCACTTTATAGATATGGTTTCATTTGAGCCTCATAAACACCTGGAGGAGGAATAAGAAGCATGATGATCCCCATTTTACACATGAAGAAACTGAGGCAGGCAGGGTTAAGTGACTTGCCCAGGGTCACACGCTAGGAAGTATCTGGGGTCAGATTTGAACTCACAAAGATGAGTCTTCCTGACTCCAGGCCTGGCACTCTGTACACTGTGCCACCTAACTGCCCCCAGCTAATGTTAAGGGTGGAATCTAAGCTAGGTCTTCCCAGTAAGAGTGGAAGGTATGCTTTGAGCCTTCTCTTTGTCAATTTTCTCCAATTTATCCCATACATATCTTTGTGTGTAGCTAGACAAAGTATATATATTTTTATGTTTTCTCTCTCATTAAACTGTTAGCTCCTTGAGAACAAGGATTCTTTTTTGCCTTTCTTTGTATTCCCCACACTTAGCACAGTGCCTGGCATATAGTAGGTGCTTAATAAATGCTTACTGACTTGGTGTTAGGTTGTGGAGGGCCTTAATGACCCTAGTTTTTATTAGCAGGCAATGGAGATCCCCTGAAGCTTTCCTAGTCAGGAAAAAGTGTGAGTGGTGAATTTAGAGTATTATTTATGAAGGCAAGGGTGACAGGGATAGACTAAAAGTCAGGAAGACAGCATAGGTCTTTGTGTTCCTAGTCTGGTGGTGTTTCTACCATACCAGGAGAATCTTCTTTCCCCAAACTGGGTCCTCCTGCAGCCAGGGACTTTTGTGATAAGGAAAGGGTGAGGTCAGCCAGGCCCAACTTGGCCTTCAGGGCCTTGAAGCATTCCTTGCTCAAGAGCTGGGCAAAGTTCTCAAACTCAGTGGCTCCCTCACTCTGTCCAACACTCATTTGACTGGGGAAGGGGAAGAAACGGTCCCTCCCAGATGGTCCTTTGATCTACTTCCTGGGAATCGAGCCCAACACCCACCCCTGCTTGGCCTCAAGGTTGAGGTTTGGGAAGCAGGGGATGCAAAGGGATTGGAGAACCCCAAGTCATAGTCCTCAAGGGAAGAAGATGGGGGCCACTAGTTGGAGTCAGCCAGGCTGCCAACTCCGCGTCTCCACATGCAGACTCCTGGGTGTGACATGCGTCCCATCCAGGAGAGGAGTCCTGAACATCCACCCAGTCAGTCCCCAGGCTCACCACCTGCTTTCATTCTCACCTCCTCCCTGTCACCTATCCCACATAACCAATCAGCTGCCAAATCTTGTTTCTCCCTTCACACCATCCTCTCTTCCACATTCCTTCCTCTCCACTCACACAGCCAACACCCTAGTTCAAGCCCATCTCAGTGATTTTTCCAAGGCTGTACCCCATGCCTGAAATCTCTTGCTCTTTACCTCTTTTCTTATAATCTCCTGATTCCTTCATGACTCAGCTCATATGGCACCTTCAGTGGCCTTTCCCAGTCCCCTGAGCTAATAGAGTCTTCCCCATTAAGGTTACTCCTCATCTATTCTAATGCATCATTTAAGGTCTCTATGCCTCAGTTTCTTCATTTATAAAATGAAGGGAGGTGTATTCAGTTCTATGATCCTATCATCTCATTTACATGTTGTCTCCCCCATGAAAGTTTCAGTTTCAGAGAAACCTGGGAAGACTTATATGAATTGATGAAGAGTGAAGGGGGCAGAACCAGGAGAACACTATATACTGTAACTGCAACATTGTTTTAAAAAAAAACTTTGAAAGACTTAAGAACTCTGATCAATGTCACAATTAACCACAACTACAGACAACCAATGATGAAGGATTCTCTCCACCACCCTAACTAAAAGGCCAACAAGAATAACTTTTCTGGACATCATCAGTGTGGCAATTTGTTTTGATTGACTAAGCACATTTTTCACAAAGGTTAGGTTTTTTTCTCAATAAAGGGAAAGAAAATGCTGGTTAATTAGAAAAAATAAATTTAAAAAATTAATTTATTTTTAGTTTACAACATTCACTTCCACCAGATTTTGAGTTCTAAATTTTCCCCTCCTCCCTCCCCTCCCCCACCTCAAGATGGCTTGCAATCTGATATAGACTCTACATATGCATTCATATTAAACCTACTTTCACATTAGTCATGTTGTAAAAAAGAATTAGAACCAATGGGAGGAACCACGAGAAAGAAAAAACAAAAAAAGAGAGAGCAGATAGTACGCTGCAATCTGCATTCAGACTCCATAGTTCTTTTTTCTGGATGTGGAAAGATAGCGTTTTCCATCGTAAGTCTTTTGGAGTTGTCTTAAAGCCTTGCGTTGCTGAGAAAAGCTAAGCCTATCAAAGTTACTTATTATACAATATTACTGTTACTATGTACAATGTTCTCCTGGTTCTGCTTACTTCACTCAGCATCAGATCATACAAGTCTTCCCAGGTTTCTCTTAAGTCCACCTGCTCACCATTTCATATAGCACAACAGTATCCCATTACATTTATATACCACAACTTGCTCAGCCATTCCCTGACCGATGGGCATCCCCTCAATTTCCATTTCTTTGCCACCACAAAAACTGCTATAAATATTTTTGTACATGTGGGTCCTTTTTCCTTTTTTATGATCTCTTGGGAATACAGACCTAGAAGTGCTATTGCTGGATCAAAGGCCAGGCACAGAGTAAAAAATAATTTTTAAAAGAATGCAAGTTCTTTGTGGACAGAGAGTAAGAGCATGTGCCCTTTTTTTGTATTCTCAGCACTTAACACTGTTCCTGGCACACAGTGAGGGCTTAATAAATGTTTCGTATCAAATGCTTAGTTGCCAGGGATGTGGTTTATCTGTGCTTTATGGCATATATGCTTTAGTTAGAGATAGGGCTAACTAGCTTCTGAGCTTCTGTGTGCTTTGAGATTCTTTTTAAACAGGAGAGAGCTGACTGGAAAGTGCTATAGTCCCTACCCCAGAGAGCTGGCACCTACTCAGCCCATCCCTGGGGAGGAAGTGGGTGTAGCGGTGACACACCCTCTTCCTGTTCTGCCTGTGTCATCAGGTAAGGGCCCAGCCTGGGATGAGCTGGCTTGGTGCTGGGGCAGGAGAGGGGATGAGCCGGCCCAGCACAGCCCCTAAAGGAAGCTCTGGAATTCCAGGGCTTTAGAAATAGAGCATTCTGGTTATTTCCAAGAAGGAGGGAGGTTGGGACTGACTTTGCACATTTCACCCCAAATCCAAGGGTCTGTACTTATCAGCCTGGGAAAAATAACCAACTTCCCATCCCAGCCTCTACTGGAAGGACTGCCCAGAGCCCAAAGAAGGGGCAGAGGCTGATCTACTAAGCAGCAAGTACTAGGACACAGTGACATGGCGGCTTCTGGCAGCGGAGGCAAAGGGGACCACAAATGAGAAATGTGGGAAAACCCCTCTGTAAGGGCAAGCAAAGGGGAACTTTTTGGTGTTTTTTCTTTTGGAGTGCTTCTCAGTACCAAGGCAATCAAGTGCCTTTGAGTCTTGCCTTTGCTTGAATCAAGAGACTTTGATTGAATCAAGAGTCTTTGATGACTGTTTAAGTCAAAAGAAAGCCTAAGTCACATGAGTCTGAGTCACATGGTTGTGACACTCTCTGACCCTGAAGAAGTGTATATATACTCTGAGGTTAGCATTTTGCTTTGGGGACTCACTCACTGGAAGAGTGTTCATGTGATTTGGCCAGACAAGACTCTGGGTAGCCATTAAGAAAACCCAGATGTTGGTGCTTCTCCCTCTCTGGTAACTATGTATGTATTGCTATGGACAGACAGTGTGAAGCCCTTTCTGCTGATTTGTGTTATTTGCTCTGTTTATATAATTTCTGCTTGTAATTTCTGTTTGTGTTTTCTCTGAAGTTCAGGGTGCTGACTTTTCCCCCTGAACTAAGTGAATGATATATACATGTTTAATTAAAGTGAGATTGCAAATCCCTTAAAGTTGCTTTCTTTAGAAAAGAAGATCAAAGAACCTGTACTAGCAGCCCTTCTGTGTGCTGGTATTATTGGCCTTACACTTCCGCAGCAGCTACAAGCAACATTGTTGTTATACGCTCCCCAAATAAACTGTCATATAAACAAAGCTTTAGAATTGAAAGATGAGCTTAGAGATCATTGAACTCAGCCTCTTCAGGTCATTTGTACATGCTTTGCCCTTTTCTTTGTTTTCTATCACAGTTGTTTGTCACTCATCTGTCCAAAATGAGAATCCTTCCTCATCACAACAGAAAAATGATGAAGAAAAAAATCCAACATAGAAACATCATCTGATGATGCCTACAGTAATTTGTCCGATAGTTTCCCCCACCTCTCTGGGGTGAGGGAGGAAGTCTGGTTTGTTATCTCTTCTCCAGAATAGAATCTTCTCTATGTAGATAATTCCCAGACCTATATTTCCAGCCCTAACCTCTCTACTGAATTCCAGTCTCGCATCACCAATTGCCCATTGGACAATCTTGAACTTGATGCCCTGGAGGCATCTCATACCCAACCTGTCTGAAAGAGAACTCTTTATTTCTCCCCAAACCCTCTTCACTTCCAAATTTCCCTATCACCTCGGATTCTAGTCACCCAGGCTCCCAACTTTTCTGTCACCCTAGACTCTTGACATTCTCACTCACCCCACAATGCCCAATTTTCTTTTTTTTTAGGCTACACATGTACAATCATATTACACACATTTCCACATTAGTCATGTTGTGAAGGAAGAATCAGAACAAAAGGGAAAACCCATGAGAAAGAAAAAAACAACTAAAAGTGAAAATAGTATGCTTTGATCTGTATTCAGACTCCATAGTTTTTTCTCGGGATGTGGATGGCATTTTCCATCATGAGTCTTTTGGAATTGTCTTAGATCCTTGCATTGCTAAGAAGAGCTAAGTCTATCAAAGTTGGTCATCACACAATGCTGCTGTTACTGTGTGCGGTGGTCTCCTGGTTCTGCTCACTTCACTAAGGTCTTTCCAGGTTTTTCTGAAGTCTGCCTGCTCACCATTTCTTATGGAACAATACTATTCCATTATATTTATATAACACAACTTGTTCAGCCCTTTCCCAACTGAGGCAATGCCCAATCTTGTCAATTTCTTTCTTCTACATCTCTCACGTACATCCTTTCCTCTTCATTCACAGGGACACCACTTCATTCAAGTCCGCATAGCCTTTCACCTGGACTGTTACAACAGCCTGCTAACAGCCATCTCCCCAGTCTGGTCATTCTCCACATAGCTGCCAAACCGATTTTCCTGAAGCACCTGTCTGACCGTATCATTTCCCCTTTCCATAAGCTCCAGAGGCTCCCCTTTACCTCCAGAATCAAATATTAATTCCTGTTGGGCAGATAGAGCTCTTTATACCTTGGCCGCTGCCATTTCCAGTCTTCTTACTCCTCTCCATGTACCCTACCATCCAAGCTCTCCCTTCTGCAGGAATGCCCCCCTGTTATCAGTGCCCTTATTTCCCAAATATATATATATATATATATATATATATATATATATGTATATGTTGTCTCCTAAGTTTGAATGTAAGCTTTTTGAGGGCAGGAACTGTTTAATTTTTTTGTCGCTGTATCCCTAGTGCCTGGCACATAGTAAATAATAATAGATGCTTTTTGGTTGATTGAGTTTGAAGGGAAGGAAGCCTCAGCAAAGAGAAATGATTGGTTCCTAAGTTAAGAGCTGGAGGGGACCTGAGAGATCATCTAATCAAACCCCTTATTGGACAGATGAGGAAACTGAGGCTCAGGGAGGTTGTGATTGTCTAAGATCAAAGAGGTAGTAATCATCAGAGGCAGGATTTTCACTCAAGTCCTGTAATTCCGGTCAGACTTCCATTACGTTTACATGAGAAAACCCAGGGAAGCAAGTGACTTGCCCTTTTTCTCATAGAGGGTAAACTCCCTGAGGGCCGAGGTTGTTTCAATTTTGTCTTTGTATCTCCAGTGCACGGGTAATTGGTGATGTGAGGCTGGAGTTCAATAGAGAGGTTAAGGCTGGAAATATAGGTCTGGGAATCATCAGTAGAGAGAAGATTCTATCCGGGAGAAGAGATAACAAAATAGTGAGAGTTTAATAAGTGCTTGTGATTTATTGCCCAAAGTCACAAAGAAATAATAAAGGGGTTAAGGCAACTTATTTTTTTTTTGGCAATAAATATGCACAGACAAGCAAAACAAAGCTCTGTATTTGCTATGTTCAAAAAAATCTGCATCTTGGGTACATCCCTTCTCCGTCAGAAGGTGGTTAGCATGAATCCTCTGGAATCCCGGTGGGTCACTGAGTTCTTAAGTCTTCTGACCTGGTTTGTCTTTACAATGCTGTTGTTATTATATACATTTTGCTCTTGGTTCTGTTCACTTCACTCTGCATCAGTTCATACAAGTCTTCCCAAATCTCTCAGAAACTGTCCCTTTCGTCCTTATGTGCCATAATTTGTTCAGCTGATAGGTATCCCTTTAATTTCTAGTTATTTGCCACACAAATAGAGCTGCCAGGGATATTTTTGTATATATAGACCCTTTTCCTCTTTCTTTGACCTCTTTGGGTATAGGCCTAGGGTATTAGGTATTGCTATATCAAAGGGTATGTAGAATTTAATGGTTTTGAGTAGAGTTGCTTTTTAGAAAGGCAGGACCAATTCACAGTTCCACCTAGAGTGTGTTGGTGTACCTGTTTTCCCATAGTCCCTTCAGCATGTCACTTCCCTTTTTTGCCAACTTTTCTAATCTGTGAAACCACAGAATTGCCTTAATTTGCATTTCTCTGTTAGGGAATTGGAGCATTTTTCCGTGTGGCAATTGAGAACTTGGATTTCTTCCTCCCAAAACTGCCTATTACAGCTCTTGACCATTTATCAATTGGAGAATGGTTCTTAGTCTTGCAGATTCCCCCCCCCCGCCCCCGCCTGCCCCAGTTAACCTAATTTTAGCTGCCTTGGTTTTGTTTGTGCAAAAAAATAATTTTATATAATAAAATCATCTATTTTACCTTCTGGGATTCTATTTGGTCACGAACCTTCCCCTACCCATAGATCTGAAAGGTATTGCCATCCTTGCTTCTCTTCTTTGTTTATGATGTCATTCTTTATGCCTGAGTTATGTCCCCACTGGGAGCTTATCTTGGTAGAGGGGGTAGAGGGCCAACTTTCAAACCGAAATCCTCCAGCACATTTTCCTTTCAAGGTCATATATGGCTACATCATCTGACTCCAGATCCATGGCTCCTTCTCACTCCCAAACAATGCTGCATCTCAAACAAAATAAAACAAATAAACAGAAACTTTTGAGACCCAGACACATTTCGCACAACCAAGATTTGGTCCCTGGTCTCTTGATTTCCAAGGACAGCTAGGAAGCACCATAATACATACAGCACCAGGTCTGGAATCACAAAGATTCATCTTCCTGACTTCGGACACTTACTACCTTTGTGACCCTAGGCAGATCACTTAAGACGTACTGGCTGTGTGACCCACAGCAAGTCACTTAACCCTGTGTGCCTCAGTTTACTCATCTGTAAAACAGGCTAGAGAAGGAAATGGAAAACCACTCTGCCAGAAGAGTTGGACATGGCCAAAAAACAATTCTTGACTTTCAATACAGTATTCTTTGTACTACAACAATCTGGCTGACCTCTCTCCCACCCATCCCCACGCCTGGCTGAATTTAGAAATAAATGACTTCTTCCCCAAATTTTTCCTGCATTTCTATAAACATCCCAAACTCTGATTTTATATGCCAACTCAAGGGACACAATGAGTTCTATGTTCCTCAGCTCACTCAGGGTCCCTCCCTGTCCCTACCTCCTCCCCATCCCAGCTATATAATTTCACGTATCAGAGGAAGGACTGAGTTCCTTGGGAAGCTTAAGGAAGTCAATCATGTTGCTTTTGTTTTGTTTTGTTTTAGAAACTTAGTTGTCCTATCATGACCAGACTAGAAGTGCAGAGGCCAGGTCCCATTAATAACCTATTCTATTTCAGACTTGGATAAGTCAGACCTTTCTTAGGCATCCTGGTAGTACCCTGCTTCCCCACTTCCATCAAGAGTTTCCCATGTGAATCTTGAATTTAGGGAAGACTCCTATTGCAACTTTGAACTCTTGAAATCAAGCAATCCACTAGCCTCAGGCCCCAGGACTAGGAATTACAGATGGCCTCACCACACCAAGCCAGTCTCATTCCTTTATAATCTCAATGTAGAATTCCATCTTTACAAAGATTTCCTTGTTTTCTATGGAGCACCCCCACCCCTTGCATCCCCTCCAAGAAACCAATTCCCCACAACTTTGGAATTTGGAAATTCCTACCTCTACCCAGGAAAAGGGTATGTGTATACTTCCAGCCTTCTGCAGTGAGGAGTTCATGATAAATAAGCCCACTCCCTCACACCCCAAGGAAGTGTCCAAGATGTTAGGCTGCAATCATAAGGAATGGCTTCGAATCCCAGCTCAGACAAATATTTCACCTTAAGCTTTCAATAACATGGGGATAACAATACATAAACACCTGCCTCACCAGGCCATTATAAGGACAGTGATTTATAAACCTTAAAGTAGTAAAAAACTGAGTCATTATCATATTGCCTCCTCCTTTCCTCAAATCAGAACAGGAAAAGTAGAAAAATGGAAATAGGCATCCTCGATTCCCACCAGAATGCCAGGTCAGGAAGACTATTCCTTCAGGGCCTGAGGAAGAGGAGACTGCTGAGGAATGAAAATGATATCAGTTCTATTCCCAAGGTCCCAGGATGGTGGGTACAGGTAAAGCATAAGAGAAGGTGGGGGTGCAGCATAGAAGTGGTGTAAAGTATTGAACCATGAATCAGAAGAGTCAGAAGATCAGGACCAAAGTTCTAAACTCTGCTCCATTGGCTGTGCAACCTGGAGAAAATCATTTTCCCCCTCAGACTGTTTCCTCATTTTTGAAAGGAGAAGCCTGGACTACTAACTCTCATTGTTTCTCTCTCCAGCTCTGACATCCTGTGTTCTAAAGGCCCTCCCAGCTCTAACATTCTGGGTTCTAAGGTCCCTTCCAACTCTAACATTCTGTGTTCTAAGGGCCCTCCCAGCTCTGACACTCTTGTGTTCTAAGGGCCCTCCCAGCTCTGACATTCTGGGTTCTAAAGGCCCTTCCAGCTCTAACATTCTGGGTTCTAAGGTCCCTTCCAACTCTAACATTCTGTGTTCTAAGGGCCCTCCCAGCTCTGACACTCTTGTGTTCTAAGGGCCCTCCCAGCTCTGACATTCTGGGTTCTAAAGGCCCTCCTAGCTCTGACATTCTGGGTTCTAAGGGCCCTCGCAGTTCTAACTTTCTGTAGACCAAGATCCCAGAATCATAGAATCAGAGTTGCAGGAGGCTTTATTGATAAACCAGAGATTTCTTATCTTATCCATGGGAAAACAGGCTCAGAGAGATGAAGTGATTTACTGAAGTCCACACACATCCCTTTCAGTTTTAATATTCTATATTCTATAGCCCTTCCCAGCTTCTTGTTCTCTGGCTCAGGGATATGCCTGAAAGAGACTCAGGGGGATGGCAGGGTTGGGGCCCAAACGCAGCTACAGATTAAGCAAAGAATTTAGCAACCTTGAATGACAAACCAGAAGCTTTGATCTATCAAGGGATGTCAAGTGTCAATCTGCCAAGTGAGATTCTGTTTCAAGCACTCAGTACAAGGAAAAGGCATACCAAAATGAGACAGTCCCTGTCCTCAAGAACAACAGTCTGCTGGTAGAATATGTACCCCAGCTTCCTAAGCAGAGTGGCAACAGTCACCCAATGGGAGATCTCTGTTCCCCTCTCCTCAGAGAGAAATCGTGGGACCTTAGAACACACTTAGGGGCAAAAACAGGGAGACATAAAGAGAAAAACCTTAAAATCCTATGTAAGTGATTTTTTTTTTTGTCTTCTAAGAGAGAGGGAGAAAAGGAGAGTGAGGTGGAAGAGAGACAGACCAAGTCAAGATTGGGGAGAGAAAGACAAAAACAGGAAGTCCAGGTTGGAGAGAGAAAGACAGTCAAGATGAGGTCGGAAAAAAGGCAGAGAAAAGATGAATGAGAGAAAGAAGGGCTGAGTTGAGATATGGGAGAAACAGAGGAGGTGGAGGAGGCAGAGACAGAGTTGAGATGGGGAGACAAAGAGACACGGATTTGAGGTGAGAGACGTGAGAGGAGTGAGAAAGCAGGGAGAACAAGACAAGAGAAATCTCGCAGCCACGCAGTGCTGCTGACACGGCCCCTTCAGCACCCCCGGTGCCACGGAAAGCGATCACACCTCTCTTGTCGCTCGCAGGCGTACAGGAGTCAGACAGATTGGCTCCTGCCTGAGAGCCTAGCTGCTCTCAGACACGCTTTTTTTTCCTTTGCAAATCCTCCAAGGAAACCAGCAGCATTCAATGCTAAGCCAACCTCGTTCTTCCCTTACCCCAGAGGTCAGACTCTGAGGGACGGACCAGGACCGATGAAGCAGGGCGGAGTAGCTTGATTTCAGACTCTAGCTTAAATCTGTTTGGATTTGGTTAGGGATAGTCTGCCCTGAAGCGAGGGATTACCACTTCCAAAGAGCAAAGACCAGAAGGGTCTGCTAGGCAACACCGCCACGGACTTCCACCTGCTTTGCTGCTAGAGAATTTGTATTCTGCTGGATTTCGAGTCAGGAAATGTGCGTTTGAATTCCTGTTCTGATGCTTATGTGTGTGGCCATGGGCATATCATTTCCCTCACCCAACCTCAGTTTTCTTCTTTCTAAAATGGGTATACATGCAACTACCCACCTTACAGATTCCTTGGGAGGAAAGCCTTAAGTAACAAACCTTCAAGCGCAGAGAAGCGAGTTGTGATTCATTTGGCCCTCAGCGGTCCCAAAGAGCCGAAATGGCCTTCTCCTGAGGTAGGCAGTTCCCCAGCAACCCAGGCAGCTTCTTTCCCACCAATAGCCTCTGCCTCCGATCTTCCTTCCCTTCCTCCCTCCCTCTCTCCTTTCACATCCCAGAGAAAGCCAGAGGCTTGTCAGTGAAGCTTGAGAACACCTCGAAGAGTCCAAAGCTGATCTGATCAGCACAACAGCTATTTTCTTTAGCCTCTCCCCCTACCCCCTGCCATCTGGCCTGGGGCAGTCACAGCCACTGTAAAATGCCAGGCCAGCCCAGCGCAGGCCAGTCCCCGTACTGCCTCCACACGGCAAGAAACCACAAGAGTGCCTCCCCAGGTCCTGGATCTCAGCACAAGCGGACCAACCATTGCTTGGGAGGGCCCCGGGCTACCCTGGGAATTCCACCCTTCCCCCCCCCCCCACCCAGTCTTCCTTAGGCTATCCCTGTTTATTGTAATCTCCAGTCACTAAGGGTGAGGATGGCTGGGGGGAAGCGCAGAGTGGCAGCGGAAGAGTTCCTGCTCGTCTCTATCTAGGGGCCAGAGGGCTGGCACAGGAGGTACGAGACGGCTTCTCTTCTACAGAGAGTGCAACCCTGCAGACCCCCGCCCCCCTACACACACACACACACACACACACGCACACACACACACACACGCACACGCTGGTGGCCTTGGTCCGGTGCTCTCGGCTTCCAACACTTCCCGGGTAGAAACCCCTTAGGGGCTGCAGACCCCTTGGAACTAGAAAGATCCTCGAAAATCATCTAATCCACATTCTCCTTCTACAAATGAGGGAACTGAGGCCAGGGTATCTTTCACCCCGACCCCAGTCCCCTGGAGCTCTCAGCCCCCAATCCCTGCTCCCATAAGGGTGATGGGCAGAGTCGGGGCTGGGAGTCTGGCCTGGAGAAGTGGGGGACCAGGGAACCCCGCTCCCGCCCCACAAGCTGACAGGAAGCCGGCGCTAGCTCGGGAAGCAGCCCCACTCACTCGCACGGCGGTGGCTGCAGCGGTGGAGGCTCCTTCAGCCCCGGGTCCCAGCCGCAGCGCAGCTCCCGGCTCTACCTGCCTTCGGGCACGTCTCGGAGGTGCGCACCTAGTGGGTTGGGGATGGGATCCTCCGCGTCTTTGCGCCGCCGCTCCTCCACGGGTCGGGACGTCCCCGCTCTGGCCGCCCCCAGGCAGGCAGTCCAGCCCCACCCCTCGGCTCTCCTGCCCTCCCCTCCCAACCCAGCCCACTCCGAGCTCCTCCCCACGTGGCCGCGGGAAAGGAACACACTGTATCACCTGCCGCTGCACCCTCCTCTCACCCACTAATCTGCGGCCCCCGAAAGGCTCCCCTCGATTGGCATCACCCAATCCGCGGCCTGGAAGGAGACCCGCCGCTAGTCACAGATCTGGCTTCTCTTCTCCCCCCACCCCCTGCTCCAGTCTTCCTTAAAGGGGCCGGAGGTTCTGTCTTCCCTTTACCTTGGCTGAAGAGAAGCTTCGGCTGGGCTGAAGCCACCGGTTCTCGCGAAGGAGGCTAAGCCAACCTTGGGGAAGGGGGCTTGGGCATAGCGGGCAAAGCCCATTGGATTTGATGTCAGGAGACCTGGGTTCGAATCCTTTACTGTCTACGTGACTCTGGACGAATCTGTCTCCTCTTCTGTGAAATAAGAGGCTTGGGTTGGATGGGCTCTAAAATCCTACATTTCCTCGGAAGCGTGGGCCAGCGTTCTCATCTAGGCTCGAAGAGGCAGCTGATGCTGTGTTTCTGTAGAGTGATACAACCTTCTCTCCCCGCTACCCCACACCCACTACTACATGGGTTGGCCAGGTGATGAACTATGTCTGTGATCTTGCAATCCAAGGTAGTTGAAGGTTTCTAGAACCTCAATTCTAAAAACTGGCCCCTGGTACCGTGCCTTAACCTATCAACTTAAATTGCCCAGTTGGACTTATCTCTGCAAGTCCACTTCTTGCTAGGAATAAAGAATCTTTTAAGATCCCTCTCGGTGAGAGAGTTGAAAAGGTAAGAGACAGGATGTTCTCTAGGTTAAGCAGAAATACAAGTACTACAGCTAGTAGGAATACTCGATTTTGTGAACAAATAGTGCCCCCGGCCACTAACCAGCTGTTTGACCTTGGACGAATTACAATCCTCTCTCTGGACCTCAGGTTCTCCATCTGCAAAATGTGAAAAATGCAAATGCAAAAAAAAAAATCAACTGCGAAAAAAGCTGATGTCTAGGTTCCTCCTAGCTCTGACATTCTTCTGATTCTCTATTTCTGCTCTCCCCATCTTTCCTCCATCACTGGCTCTCCGCACCCCATCCACATCCATACACAGTCTTTGAAACAAACACAACACAACGCAGCCTGGGGAGCAGGTGTGCAATCTCTAAACTACTAAAAATTCAGTGGCTGGGAGAAAGGGGTGGCTGCTTTCATAGTTCATGAACCGAGATGTGTTCATAATAAAGAAGGATGGAATAATGAAAGAATTAAGGCTGCAGGGTGGAAACTGAGTCCTCAGCCTCACAAAGCAAAGGAAGTGCCTAAGAGAATTGGGTTAGAAAAATAGAACAGCAGGATGACCCTGGGGTCCAAAGCCAAAAGAACGTTTTACACCCAGTACTTAAAGCAGTCTTTCTGGTGGTGTCATTACAGACAACATAATCTGGAGAAGCCAAGAAAGAGAAAGCCTTTGGACTCTGGATTTCAAATTGGCAGAAAAGATACTCTAATTCCCTTAGGGAAAGGCAGAGATGTAGGGGCCTCAGCTGTCACAGCCTTGATCCCTATACAGATTGAATCACCAGGAACAGGAGAGAAGTAGGGAAGTTGTAGATGGGGTTGCAGATAATGACGTTCTGGAGGATTTAAATGCAATTAATTGGAGGCAACAATGCAAGCCTCACTGCTGGGGAAACACAAGTATCCTTGACATCTGTGAAAGACCAAAGGATCCTTTCTAGTGTGAGTTTTACCAGATACAAGAAGACAGTAATAGAGGACTGTACAAGGGTGTTGTGGGAAGACCACGGTGTGAGAGGAAAAAAATTCACATTTGTAGAGCACTTTAAGATTAAAAAAACAAAACAAACCACACTTGCTATTCATTTGGTCTTCCAACAAATCTGTGAGGTAGACAGGATGGATATTACTGTTGTCCTTTTACAGGGGAGAGACTGAGGCTTGGGATGATGAAGGGACTCTGCCAAGGTGACACACTATTAAGTGGTGGTGGTGGGTTTAGAACTCAGGTATTTCGAGTCCTAGTCCTGTGCCCTTTTTGCTACAAAGTCTGGAAAAGCTTAGAGATAATGGGAGAATGGAAAGAGCCCCAGAATTGGAATCAGATGATCTGGGTGAGAGGCTCAGCTCCTTAAATAGCCGTGTGTCCTCAGACAAATAAGCCCTCTGAGCCTCATCTGTATACCACCAGAGTTGAACTAGATGGCAACAGCTAGCATTTATATCGGGCTTTGAGGTTTGCAAAGCACTTTACAAATAGTATCTCATTTTATCTGACAACAACCCTGGGAGGTATTGTCACCCCCATTTTACAGATGAGGAAACTGAGTCTGAGGGAGGTTGGGTTATTCATCTAGGGTCACACAACTAGGAAATGTCCAAGGTAGAGTTTGAACTCAACTCTTGCTAATTCCAGGTCCAGCCCTCTTGTACACACAGCACCACCTAGTTGCTTTCACATTTTTACTCATTCTATATAGAACGTGTTTCTTCAGTTGAGACGATACTTTAAAAATCCCCAGATCCATTAAGATGCAGAATCTTACAGGTTATCTGAACGAGACTAAATCTTGAATGAATGAATGAAAGAGCATTTATTAAGCTCTTGCCATGTGCTATTCATTGTCTGAGTGTTGGGGACACAAATAGAAAATTCAGACAGTCCCTGCCATTATGGAACCTACGTTCCAAATTTTTTAAAAATTATTTTTATTTTTAACAATAAATAAAATGACACAAATAAAAAATTGAGACAGTTCCTGCCGTCATGGAACCCACACTCAATAAAAATATATTTAAAAATTGAGCAATAAATAAAATGACACAAATAAAAAATTGAGACAGTCCCTACCATCATGCAACCTACACTCTTTTAAAAATTGTTATTTTTTATTTTTAACAATAAATACAATAAACATTTCCATGTAGCAGAACAGATATGGGATTATAGATGAATCTATGACTCTTTAGTACAGGTTGCTTTTACCTTTAAAGTATCTAATAACTTCATCATGTCACTTTGAAAGCTATCTTCTTTGTCTATTTCTTTCTGTTCTCTTCTATGCACTGAAAATGCTTCCATGACTTTCTTTTTTTTGCCTTTTGGATCTTTCATTTTTTTATTTTTTTTTGTTTTGTGGATCTTTTATTTTAATAAGCAATGAAAAGCATAGGGGATTGTTGTTGGGGAGAAGTGTTTTGTTTTAGAAAAACATGAGAAGGGAAACAGAGAAATATTGACA
This sequence comes from Trichosurus vulpecula, assembly GCF_011100635.1. Taxonomy (NCBI): domain Eukaryota; kingdom Metazoa; phylum Chordata; class Mammalia; order Diprotodontia; family Phalangeridae; genus Trichosurus; species Trichosurus vulpecula. Next base: position 54,081,832 of record NC_050574.1, read on the forward strand.
CCTGCTTTCCAGTAGAAATGGCAGGATTGATTTGATTGTTCTCCAGAACTGAATATGGTGGGTGGGAGTGAAATCCGTGGGTAGCAGGCCTGGCTAGAAGATGGCCAGCAGAGTGAAGGGTGGCTGGAGTGGGCATGGATATAGTGGACCATGGAAAGCACTCATCATCAGGGCAGCAGGGGCCCCACGGATGGCTTTCCAGATAAGTTAAATATAGTTTCTGGTCCAGAGGGCACAATCTAGGGCTGAGGAGATCTCAAGCATCTTGTCAAATTCCTTCCACATGGCTCAAACAGTCTGGTTGTAATGTGTAAGAAGAATACAGCTACAGTCATGGGATCCTAGATTCAGAGCTGGAAGGGACTATAAGGACCATTTAGTTCAATTCCCTTATTTTACAGATAAGGAAACTGAGTGAGATTAAGTGACTCACCCAAGGTCACACAGCAAGCAGGTGGCCAAACTAGGTTTTCTGAGTCCGAATCCACTGCTTCTTTTGTTTCCACCATGTTTCCCCAGGAATCACATCTTTTCTCTGCTTTGTACCTACTCTAATACCTGGTCCTCTGAGTCTTCGGGGCCCAAGAAGGGTAGGGAAAAGCTAATAATAGCATCACCACAATGGAGAGACCTACCGATACATACAAAATACTCTAAAGCCCTGGAGATCACAGTGGTGACACAGCCTTAACTACTGGCTTAAATGAGTCACCTTTGCAAGTGTCACAGAAGCAGGCAGGAAGGAGGAGGAGACATATTAAAGCAGACCCACATGCAATGGCCCCATGGTGTTTGGGTATTTCCTTATGAATCACTGGGAATTACTAACCCACCAGGGTGTGAAATCTCCATCAAAAGCTGTCTCTTCCTCTAGGATCCTCTGAAGCTCCGGAAGACAGACGTCAGCTCTATGAATGACTGGAACACCAAACTATAGGGTTGAAAAGCTGTTCTTCCACAAGAAGGAATACTAGCCCACACCAAAATGATTAGTTTCAAGCCTCAACATATCATTATTAGCAGTAGAGAGCGACAGCCCTCATCTCTAGTTTCCTTTGAATTTGTGTCCAACATAAACAGCAACATTTAATGTCCAACCTCATTTTCCCAGTCTGTCAGGATGTGTGGTAACAGCTGTCTTTACAACATCTTTTTTTTAAAACCAAGATTGATCAGATAAAAATTGAACTCACACTAAAAAAGACAGTTCTTTACAGTGATAAGAGGGAGATGGCATTTGAATCCTCAACAATCTATGCCCACTCAAAGAGAGAAGAGAAAACCCACTTGATCTTCATTTCCCATATTGCGGTGGCTGAATGATTGAAAAGTGTTTACCTAAGAAGTGCTTGCTGTGTGCCAGGCATGGTTCTAAAAGCTGGGTTTACAATTCCTTGGAGCACCCCACCCAGGTGGGTTTGGGAGGTTCCCTGAAGGATAGGTACAATGTAAATGAGAGAGATGTGATTGCCAAATGGCTGGGCAGAGAGACTCCCCAGGGAGAAGCAGAAAAGGAAAGAGAGGGACAGAAAGGAAGAAGTAGTTAGATGGGATGAGATAGAAGGCAGGCACTGGAGACTGGAGGCCCTGGAGCCACAGGAGCTGGCACCCCAACATAACTTTTCTCAGTTGAGGTGAGATTTTTATCTCATTCCCAAGTTTCACAGTACCCCTACACACACACACACACACACACACACACACACACACACACTTGCATGTTCTGTTGCCTAAACTAATCTGTTTAACTTCTCTGTTTATGTTTCACTGCTTTCTTTGATAAATATGCTTACTTGATAGTTGTGATTGTCTTTTGTGAACTAAGCATTTGGTGGGAGAGTAGATAAACTGTCAGAGACTAAGACAGCTGCTCCCTTCCCTCTTTCTCCAAGTGACCAGGAAAAGTGGCTTTTATCCTGAACCCTGAAAGAAAATTATATCCCCCAAATACTACAAATATCTGATGTGTAATAAATAGATAGACTTCTGGCACAATACCCCTCTTCACAATAGGATGGCAAAGGCATGATCACCTGATTGTGGCTATACTTCTACTTTTCATAAAGAAGAATCTCCCCTCATAAATGGAAGTCTCCCTTTAGGATACGGAGTGGGGGCATTCCAGATCTATCTCTCTAGAAATCCATGCTACACATATTCTGGTTCTCTTTTTTCAAGTCATTCTGCTACTTAAACGAAGAAAAATGGTCTCTGCCCTCAAGAAACTGACATTCCAATTTATAGACAAATATTAGAGAATGGTACCTATATAAGGCAGGGACAGGGACATATGTGAGACAACATATATAAGAGAATGTCACGTATATAAGATAGGGACAAGGACACATATAAGATGACATATATAAGAGAATGACACATATAAGATATGGATAAGGACATATATAAGACTATATATACAAGAATGAGACATATATATATATATATATATATATAAAAGATAGATCAGGGACATATATAAGATAACACATAGAAGAGAATGGCACATATATAAGATAGGGACAGGGACGTATATAAGACAACATATATAAGAGAATGGTAGCCTGGGAAGAAAGTTTTGGCCTGGGAAGTCACAAGGGTGGTGAGTTGATCTGTAATGTAGCCAAATGACATGGCTTTCAGAAATAACGGTGGTATTGATTTGAGTACTATTTTAAGTGAAAGGTGAAAAGGTAGGGAAGAGGTTATATGCACTCTTAGCAGACGGCTAGGTAAGATGGGAGTCGAAGCATGGTCTGGGGCCAATCAGTCAATTAATCAAATCAATCAATAAGCATTTATTAAATACTTAATATGTGTCAGGCACTGTGCTGGGCATTAAAAAAAAAGCAAGAACAGACCCTGCCTTCAAGAAGCTTACATTCTAATGGGAGAGACAACATACTAGTCATACAAGATAAATACAGAGTAGAGGGAAGGTAGCCTTAGAGGGGAAGGCACTAATAGCCGGGGGATCAGGAAAGACCTTCTGAGGAGGGGGCACTTGAGCTGAGTCTTGAAAGAGGCCACGGAGGAAGTCAGAGCTTAGGAGGGAAAACAATCCAGGGACAGGGAAGAGTCAATGCAAAGTCACTGAGGTGGGAATAGAAGAGCATGACATAGGCCAACATGGCTGGATTACATTTTGTGCAGGGGAGTAGGGTCCAAGAAGATTGGAAAGTGGCCAGTTTGTGAAGAGCTTTAAATGCCTAATGGAAGACTTTATATCTGATCCTGGAGATAATAGGGAGCTGCTGAAGGTGATATGGTTAGGCTTGTGCTTTAGAACAATCACTTTGGCAGCTGAATGGAGAATGGATTGGGGTAGGTAGAGACTTAAGGGGCTGTGGTAAAAGTCCAGGTGAGAGATAAGATAGAAACCTAAGCTAGCGTCAGTGGTGAGTGTGGAGAAAAGGCATATGATACAAGAGATGTGGTAGAGACAGGAAGGCCAAGACCTGCCAATTGATTGTCTAAGTGGGGTGAGTGAGAATGACGAGTTGAATGTGACATCAAGGTTGCAAATCTGGATGACTGGGAAGGTGGTGGTGCCTTCAGCAGCAAGAGGGAAGTTCAGAAGAAAGAAGGGTTTGGGTGGATCTCTGCTTTGGACGTGGTAAATTTCAGATTCTTATGGAACATTCAGTTCTAAATATCCAATTAGCTGTAGGTGATGTGGGACTGGAGCTCAGGAGACATGCTGTGTCTGGAGAAATATATCTGGGATTTATCTTCATTGAGATGACAAATGAACTCATGGGAGCTGATGAGAGCACCAAGTGAGAGAGTGTAGAGAGAAAAGAGAAGAAGACCCAAGGGATACTCACCCTTAGTGATTGTGACACAGATAAAGATCCAGCAAACAAGACTGGGAATGGTCTGACAGATAAGGAAGTAAACCAAGAGAAAGCTGGGTCAGAAAAACCAAGGAGGAGTGAGTATGAATGAGGAAAAACTGGTCAACAGCGTGAATGATTCTGCAGAAAGGCTCAAGAAGGATAAAGATTGAGAAAAGGCCATATTACAGATCATCAGAAACTTTGGAGAAAGCAGTTTCAGTGAATGATGTATCAGAAACTTTACAGTTTTTAGAGGGACATTCAAGGAAAGGAGTAGAGGAGGAATCTTTTTGGAGATGGCTATTTCAAGGAGTTTAGCTGAGAACATCAGGAGAGACACAAGCCAATAGCTGGTGGACTTGAGGGGGTTTTTGTTTTGTTTGTTTTTTAGGACTGGCGGGACTTGAGCATGTTTGTAGGAAGCCAGGAAGGAGCCAGACATTAGGAAGAGATTGGAGATTAGATAGAGAGTGGAGAGTGGAGGCAATCTGTTGGAGAAGATGTGAAGGGATGAGATCAAGAATACACATAAAGAGATTGACCTTGGCAAGGAGAAGGGTCAATCCATCATCAGAGACTAGATTTAAGGAGGTAATGGTAGGGATGATGCCAGAGGGATGTGAGAAAAAGAAAAGGAGGGGAGGAGATATGAATTCATGGCAAATAGCCCCATTTTTTTTAGTGAAGTATGAGGTGAGGTCCTCAGCAGAGAATATAGGAGGAGGAAGTGGCATGAGAAGATTGAGGAGCGAAGAAAACATTTGGAATAGCTGCTGTAGTGGTTGGAATCATTTAGGTAGGAATAATAAAATTGCCTTGTTGCAGTGAGGGCCCAGTTGAGGTTAACTAGAAAAGATTAGTTGTGGACCAAGTCAATATGGTTTTGTGACTTCCTCCATTTCCATTAAGCTGCCCATCCATAGGATCAAAGAAGGTGTAATAGGAATAATCCAGGACTTGGCATTAGTAAGGCCTGGTCAGTGATAGAGCAAAGGAACAAAGGATTCCAGAGTAGAGGAGTATACTGAAGTTCTAACTCAAACCCGTCCTAGTGGCAAAGACGACAAAAAAAGAAAAGAAAGAAAGCCCATGAGGGTCCTGTTGGTGGAGCTATGAATTGGTTTAGCCATTCTGGGAAGCCATTTGGATCTATCCCCAAAGTCATCAAACTGTGAATACCTTTTGATCCAGTGACACTGCTACTAGGTTCACACCCTAAAAAGATCAAATAAAGAAGAAAAGAATCCATATGTACAAAGATTTTAGTAATAAACAGTTATTTTTTATAGTGGCAAAGAGTTAGAAATGAAATGGGTGGCCAACAGTTAGAGAATGTTTGAACAAATGATGGTATTTGGATGTGATAGAATATTATTGAGCCATAAGAAATAACGTAAGGGAGAGTTTCAGAAAAAAAATGAGACGTATGAACTAAGGCAAAATGAACAGAACCAGGATAAGAATTTATATAATAATATTATAAAGAAAAACAACTTTGAAAGACTTGGGACTCTGATCAATGAAATGACCAACCACATTTCCAGAGGATTGTTAGGTGATGGGGTCAAAATTCAGAAGAGGACATACTTTTTCCAGACAAAACCAATGTGGGAATTTGTTTTGACTGGCCAAATATTTCTTATGAGGGCCTTGTTTTTCTTTTCTGTTTTCAATTGGGGTGAGGGCCAGGCAGCAAAATGGGGGTGGGAGATGATGTTATAAAGGAGTGATTTGGGGGCTAGGATGGAGTTGAGGTTCCAACGTGATGGTGATTTGGTTATAACTCATTAAAGACTTTATTCCAAAAAGACTTCGGTCTAATGGTCTAAATGCAGGGTAAGTTTGCATTTTTACTTGTTAGGGGAGGAAGGAAGGAAGGAAAGAAAGAAGGAAGGAAGGAGGGAGGGAAGGAAGAAAGAAACAATAAACAAAAAGTGTGGGTAAAACTGTAAGCATGTCAAGAGAAAAGTGAAGGGGAAAACTGAAAGCACTTTAAAAATTTTTTAATTTACAATTCCAAATTCTCACTTTCCTCTAGCCCCTCCCCTACCCACTAGAACAAGACCCATTCTACATAAGAAGTCATGCAAAACACATTTCTGCATTAACCATGGGAAAAAAGAAAGCAAGAAAAATAAAGAGAAAAAACATATGCTTCACTCTGTGCTCTGAGGCTATCAGTTCTCTTTCTGAAGGTGGATAGCACGATTCATCATGAGTTTTTTGAATTTCGGTAGGTCATTAGATTGATAGAGTAACTAAGTCTTTCACAAGTGACTGTTGTTACAATATTGCTGTTATTGGGTACAAAGTGCTCCTGGTTCTGCTCACTTCACTTTGTATCAGTTCAAACAATTCTTCCCAAGGTTTTCTGAAACCATCCTGTTCCTTATTTCTTATAGCACAGTAGTATTCTCTCACATTCATAAACCATGACTTGTTCCATCATTTCCCAGTTCACGGGCATCCCCCCAGTTTCTAATTCTTTGCCACCACAAAAAGAGCTGCTACAAATATTTTTGTATAAATGGGTTTTTCCCTTTTTCTTTGATCTCTTTGGAATACAGATATAGTAGTGGTTTTGCCAGGTCAAAGGGTATGCACAGTTTTATAGCCCTTTGGGCATAGTTCCAAATTGCTCTCCAGAATTGTTGGACCAGTTCACAATTCCATCAACAATGCATTAGTGTCCCTGTTTTTCCACATCCCATCTAGCATTTGTCATTGTCTTTTTCTTCCATCTTAGCCTGATAGGTGTGAGGTGTTACCTCAGAGTCTGCTTTAATTTGCATTTCTCTAATTATTAGTGATTTAGGACATTTTGAGACTATTGATAACTTTGATTCCTTCCTCTGAAAACTGCCTTTTTAGATATTTGTCAATTGGAGAATAATTCCTATTTTTATAAATTTGGCAAAATTTTCTATATATTTGAGAAATGAGACCTTTATCAGAGAAACTTGCTATAATTTTTTCCCCTCTGGCTTCCTGCTTTTCCAGTTTTGGCTGTGTTGACTTCCCAAGCGCTTTTAAAAAAGGATTCCAGTGATTCCACAGTCAAACTTTATGAGTCCTGTTTCCAGGCTCCCCCCAGTGGAATCTTCTCTCTGTCAATTGTATTGAACAGTCTGTTCCTCTTTTTCATTATTGTGAGATGGAGAGGGGGGGTGCAAGGTCTTCACACCCAATCAATTCGTTTTCCAACTTGATTACCCATGTTAGAAAGCGAGCCCAGATACACAAATTCCACAGATAATCCCAAATGCTCACATTTGGTCATTGATTTCCTTTTCATCCTTCACCCTGACTTTTTTGTTTTAATCCAGAGTTGCTGTTTACTAGGTTTGCAAAATGAACCTATGAACCTTCGCCTTTTTTTTCTCTCCCACAGAAGGGAAGAGTGACCAAAGACCTCGAAAATCTCTAAGGTGATTAAGTAACAATCCATGCCCCAAGTAAGAGTTGACTGTAACATTGAACTTCAAAACCACATATCATCATTAATTTATAGCTAACCATGGATAAAGGAGTCTTTCTGAAACCTAATACTTCAGGTATGATTTTGCCCATGTGAAACACTGAGGAAAAATTAGTATTGTTCCTTTCCAGATCCTCTATAGATGTTTCATGTCTTGGCCTTAGGTTGAGATCAGACTCCTGCTCTTATAGGTTATACCATTCTGGAAGGGTTCTGGATAGGGGGGTCACTGATAAGCTGTGTACACTGATACAAACTGAATCATTAGGTGATGAATTCTTTGGCTCAGGCAACCCACAAAACGAAGTGATTTCATGGAAGGGCAGAAAAAAGGAAAATTTAACATGACTACTTCCCTTAACCTTCAGTTTAAAAACCATATTAAGAACCATCAAGACTACTGTTAAAACTACATCACATTAATTTGAATGGGGAGGGGCAGAGGGGATTTCCTAATAGGAAATTCAAACTTACCATAGTAATCTTGTGAAAGATAACGAGAGAGAGCTGAGTTGTAAACATGGCAAGAAGTGTTTAACTTCTTTAAGAAATAAGCTTGTCGTAAGTCAATTGCCAGCAGTGGGAATACAGCAGGAATCGATTAGAGCTTTAGGGGAGCAGACCCTCCAGGACAAAGGCTTTGATAGTCAGTCTTGGTTCTCTAGAAGCAGGTGACCAGAGCACAATTCCAATAGCATGGATCAGATCTTCCCTGAGAATGTTGATAATAACTTACCAGGCAGGCAGAAAAATCAGGGAGGAATTTAGAATTTTCACGCTAACATCAACACCTTTCCCCTTCCAAACATACCAATTCCTGTCTATGGCACTATCATCTTGCCAGTCATCTAGACTTAAAACCTGGGTATCATCCTTGCTTCCTTTCTTTCACCCCCAAACCCCTACCCCCACGTATCCAATCTGTTGCCAAAGTTTGTTGATTCTACCTTTGAAACATCTCTTGAATATGCCTTCATGTCTCCTCTGATACTGTCCCCCAGCCCCAACACGGAGCAGACTATTGAAATAGGCTGTTGGTGGGACTGTCTGCCCTAAGTTTTTCCTCTACTCAGTTGTCTATCAAATTGATCTTCCCAAAGGACAAGTCTGACCATATCAGTCCCCTAGTCAATAAACTCAAATGGCTCCCAATTACCCCCTACAGGTGCTATGTATGTATATATGTATGTATGTATGTATACACACATATGTATACACATATGCATATACATGCATATGTATAATATATATTTACCAAGTATAAAGTCTTCCGTCGGGTTTTTAAAGCTCTTCATGATCTTGGGCTTTCTTACCTTTGCACATTGTACCTTATTCCTCTCCGCATACTGTGCCGTTCCTGGAACAAGACATATGTCTGGACTTGGCACCTTTTCTCTCCTCCATGCCTGGAATTCTCCGTGTCCTGACCTTTGCCTCTTGGATTCCTTCAGGTCTCAGTTAAGATCCCACCTTCTCCGAGAAGCCTTGCAACCTTAGTGCCTTCCCTCTGAGGTCATCTACGATTCACATTTCTTGTTTGTACGTAGTTCTTTGCACATCATATCCATGTTTACATGTTATATCTAATACACACGTGTATATATATACATATACACGTATAATACATATGTGTGTATACACACACACACATATCAGACTGGGAGCTCCTTGAGGGCAGGGACTTTTTTGCCTTTCTTTGCATCCTTAGCACTTAGCGCAGTGCGTGGCATGTAGGTGGTACTTAATAAATGCTTGTCGACATTACTGGGGGTTGGATTTTAGAGGGTCTTGAAATTTTTTCTTCAGGTAACATAGCAAAGTGAAAGAATTCCTATTCTCTTTGCAACAAGAATCTCTTTTTATGGGACAAGAGGGTCAGAATCTTTCACCTTCAAATATCTTTAGATTGATCTGCCCAACTACTTTTTAAGTGCCAAAGGACATGACAGTGTTCGCTGCCCCTCAGTCACAGCCAGATGACTGCTGCATTTCTTGTTAGGCATGAAGTCATGGCTTGTCCATAAAGAACCCATAAGGAATATTAATAATAATAGGGGATGTCTATGTGGTGCTAAACGCTTTTTGATGCTCGCAACAACCTTGAGAGGGAGGTGCCATTATTATCCCTTTTTTACAGATGAGGAAACAGAGGGAGCGATGAAGTGACTAGCCCAGGGTCATACAACTAGTAAGTGTCTGAGGCCACATCTGAACTCAGGACTTCCTGACACCAGGCCCAGTGCTCTATCCACTGAACCACCTACCCGCCTATGATAATGATTCCTTTCTTGCAGAGCACATAAGGAGAGATGATAAAGGTGTAAGCAAAGAAGAGCCTTGGGGTGAGAGGCTTTCCCAGCCGTGAGACCCAGAGGGGCAGGCCACCGCCCCTCACTATGCCTCCTTTACGCCATCAACAAAATGACAGTGGTAATACTTGGACTGTTGGCCTTACGAAACACTATAAACATGAGCTAAGATTAATATTCCTAGAAGAATCCCAAAGGAGGAAAAAGCGGTACTTCATGTCAATCTAAGTAGGCCTTAAGCAGAAGTGTGTGTGTGTGTTTGTGTTTGTGTGTAGTTGTAGGCTACATTTTGTTATTGTCCTCAGGTATTGTCTGTTGCTAAAGCAAATAAAAATTATCCTTATTAAGAGAAGGGGAAGAAAAAGGAAGAAGCATTTATATAGTACCTACTGTGTACCAGGTACTGTACTAAGTGCTTCATAAATATTTTCTCACTTGATTCTCATTTCAACTGGAAGGCAGGTGCTATTACTACCTTCATTCCACAGTCAGGGAAACTGAGGCAGACAGGTAAAATGACTTGCCTGGGGTTATAAAGCTGGGAAGTACCTGAGGCAAAATTTGAACTCAGATCTTCCCGATTGAAGACCCAGCACCTGTCCACTGTGCCGCTGCCCATTTAAAAAAAGAAATTTTAATCAGGCTCTAAAATATTGTCTCAAACTTGAGCTTCTAAAAGAACAGGTACTTCTCAGAACAGGTATTTAGCACTCATAACCGTTAGGAATTACCTGCCATACTACAGCAGGAATTAGTATGCCCGTATGGAACGCAGTCTTCAAATTTGTGTCTGAATAGACATTTGGCCTAACACAAGACTGCAGGTGTCTTTGCTCCTACTTCACCTTTCTTCCCTGAGCCCCAGGAAGCCCCCTCCCTTCAATAAGTGAAGACCACTTGGAGCGTGAAGCCACGGGAGCAGTTTTCCCCTCATTTGTGGTAAACAAGCCCCAGGATCATGAAAGATAGGACATGAGGTCCTAGGAACAGTTTGAACTGAATATGTGAGACGTTTTCCACAACACTGGCTTAATAAAGCATTAGTGTCTTTGGAAACACCTTTCTCCATTGACACAAGGCTTATGATCCCAGAGGGCTGGCATGGTTTCATTAACATGGCAAGCCAGGGAATGGCTGAACAAGCTGTGGTGTATGAATGTAATGGAATACTATTGTGCTGTAAGAAATGGGGAAGTAACGCACTTCATAATAACCTGGAAAGAACTACATGGTATGAGGCTGAGTGGGAGGAGCAGAACCAGGAGAACATTGTACACAACCACAGACATATTGATTCTGTGATTACTAACTTTGATAGACTTGGCTCTTCTCAGCAATACAAGGCTCAAAGGCAACTCCAAAGGAATCATGATGGAGAGACCTAGCTACATCCAGAGAAAGAACTGTGGAGTCTGAATGCAGATTGAGGCAAACTATTTGCTTTTTTTTCTTCTTTTTTGGTTTTGTTTCTTCTCTCTCATGATTCATTCCATTGGTCATAATTCTTCTGTACAACCTATTGTGTAAATAAGTTTAATGAGAAGGTTTATATAGAATCTATATCAGACTACATGCCATCTTGGAGGGGGAGGAGGGAGGGGAGGGAAGGGAATAAAATTTGAAACTCAAGAACATGTAGAACTGAGTGTTGTAAGCTAAAAATAAAAAATCTAATTTAATAAAAAAAAAAAGAAAAAAGAACAGGGCAAGCCCCATTAAGATGACCTGGTTGCAAAACTGGACAGCACTTTAGGTGTAGTTTACCCAGATTTAAATACATTTAATATTTTATTTTTCCCCAATTACACGTAAAAATAATTTTTAACCTTTTAAAATTTTGTGTTCCAAATGCTTGCCTCCTTCCCTCCCCCACCCCCTACCATTGAAAAGGCAAGCAATTTGTTAAAGTTTTTTTTAAAGCCAGATTTTAGCAAAGCATTTGTTTATACTTGTGGAAAAGTGGAGACATGGTGGGAGTTAGATCAGAAATGGTTGAATGAAGGTCAGTGGTCCGATGTGAGCTAAGGATTAGCTCTCTGGTGGAATGCGCCAGGGATCTTTGCTGTTGAACATTTTTATTGGAGGCTTCCAGGCCTAAACGAAATGCTTTTGCAGATGATCCCAGGTGGGGAAGGACAGGTAACATGCTGGGTGACAGGATTAAAAAGTATTTTGAACATTGGGCTGCACAGGACATGATCAAATTCAATGGGTAAATGTAAAGTTAAGCACTTGAGGGTTCAGAAAGTCAGAGGTCTAGCTAGACAACAGTTTGAAAAAGATCTTGGGGTTTCAGTGGACCCCAATCTCAATATGAGCTAGCAGAATGAAGTGACAGACAAAAATGCCTGTGGGGCCCTCAGAGGCGACTATTCTTGGGAGGAGATGGCCATGTGGTGCTCTGCCCTAGGCAGGTAGGGTCTGGAGGGCTGGGTTCAGTTCTGCCAACCACATTTAGGAGAGACATAGGTAAACTTGAGGCTGTCCTGAGGTGGTCAGTAAAAGGGGTCAAAGACCTATGAATATGAAGCCTGAAGAAGAAAAGACATGGTGGGGACAGGACTGCTGTCTTCAGGTTCAGAAGATTCAAAAGCTACCAGGGAGCAGGTCTCTAGTGGGGACAGACTTGTTCTGTTTGGCCCCACAAGGCAGAACCAGAACAAATGGGAAGAAGCTGTACGGAAGCAAACCGAAAAAAGGTTTGGTGGCAAGTAACACTTACTGACATGCAGAGCAATATCAAGTGGGAGTGGGCCACCCTGGGAGGCCATAGGCTCCCTCTCACTGGAGTCTGCAGGAGGCAAAGGAGATTCTGGTGCAAGCCCTTTCCAGCTTCGACATTCTGTGGTTCCATGAAAACAACCGCACTGGAACTTTTATTAAAAAAAAAAGCCTAACAGAGAAAATGGCTTAATATTTCAAGAAGGAAAAGATTTCAAAGTAAGGGCGATATTTTGCTACTTCTGGGGATAAACCACAAACTTTTAAATAAAAGCTACAGTTCAACAGCTTTTTAAATTTCATGTTTATTCATACTTTTCAAAATATATGTACATAAAAAAGGAAGATTTACAACAGGAAAGATTGCCTTACATGCAACACAAATTCCAATAAATTCATGATGGGATCACATATGAGCATGAATCTAAATCAAGCTAATCTTCGCAAGTCCATTCCCTAGCCAAACTGAGGCTATAGAAAGGATCCCAGAAAACAGACTGCACGTGGAATGAATATGAAACAAACAGGTTTAGCCTCTGGCAGTACTCAAAGGACCAGAAGATGTACATTGAATATCTTAAGACAATAAAAATTTTAAGTGCCACAGGGAAGTTAAATTAAGAATCAGAAATGGAAATTTCTCAGATAGAAAGCTTAGTAATATTTAACACAACCTCACAATACCAAAACAAAATACAAAGAAAAAAGGGTTAGGTAGTCAGGCTTCATTTACTTAAAAAAAAATCTCAGAGACGAAGCCACCCAAATGACGTCAAAGGTGCTGAGGAAAGGAAGAGGGGGAGGGCAGGAGGAGGGGACAAGATGGGTCTGCAATCTAGTTTCATTTATTTTAGCAAACTGCATGTTTTCCCACTTAGCATCTCTAGGTTAGCGACCATATAATTCTCCAACATTTCCCTTTAAAATGGCAAATAGAAGGTGACAACTCAGGCGCTTAGTCTTAAAAAAATATATCTAACATCTGATTAAGAAGATTTTTATACGTTGTGTTTTTCAGCAACAGACTGATGACATGAGGAACCACAGCAACAATGCATCTCTGTAATGCCATTTAACCAAAAAACCAAGTGATGTGAGAATTGTGCTCGATATGAAGGGACTGCACTGGTCTGGGCTGGTTAGAACAGGAAGCTTTTCATTTTAACAAACGGCCTGTGGGAGCTTCATCCTTTCAGATTTCAATGGGATCATGATATCTGTGGCTATTTCTCAAAAGCTAAAAGAATCCCGTTTCTCGTTGGAGAGTTGGTGGAGCTGTTTCACTGATAAAAGCTCTACAGCTATGACACAGAAGACCCTGAAGGCAGAAGTGTCATACTGCCTCTCTCTTTACTTCTAGTACCTGATGTCACATTGTTCTGTTCCCGAAGCTTTCTAAAAATATAAAAATCTTCTCTGCAATTGTTTAAAAGAAAACCAAACCATAAAGCCTAAGCTGACCACTTGAAAGAGGAAGAAAAGGGGTTGGGAGAGAGAAAGGAAAAAAGAACAAATATAGATTACATGGTCTAGAAAAATCCTGAACTGTTGCAGAAACTAAAATGGCTGAGGGGAGGGATAGGTACCAAGAATAGTACCTAAAGCTAACAAATGACTAAGTTGGTTTATTTTATCTTCCCTCCCCGTGCTTTTCAAAGAAAAAAAAATGCAATTTTAAAAGCATCAAAACTAAAACAAATGCACAATGACCTTAAGAAATAAGATTTTGAATTTCATTGCAGTACCCCTGTGCCTATAGTGTCACTTCTTGGCTCGGAGAGATTTCCTGGATTTGCCCTTGGTGGAAGATTTCCCATCCTTCTTCCCACTTGCTGCTGGCTTCTTGGAAGGGATGCTACCAGACTTCTTGATGGCTGGTGGGGCTGGTTTGGTTTTCTTGGCAGGTGTTTTAGCCTTGGGTGGGGCTTTCTTGGGTGGGGGTCTTGCTTTTCCTCGTTGGGCAGCAGGGGTTTTGGGCTTCGGTTTTGAATCTCTTTGCTTTGCTGAGGTGGCCTTTCCTCGGGATTTAGCTGGGGCTTTCTTCTGCAATCTGTTAAGAAGGAAAAAGCTGGGCAGATGAGTGTTTCCATTTTGGATGACAAAGAGCCTGCTGACTTTGCCAAAAAAGTCACATATAGATGGGAACTCTTACAAATGATTAGGGTCACACCACGAAATGGCAAAGTTGGCCAAAGTGGTACAAAATTAACGGACATCATTCAAATCCTTGCCCAGCTCCAATTTTGCCAATAAGTTTTTATTTGTTTGGCAAAACACCAAATTAAACATTAACTGTGCTTAGAATAGTGCTTCTCTGGTTTCAAGTTTAGAACTTTGCTCAAGAACTTTTACGTATCAAAAAGAAAGCTCAAACAAATAAGCTTTTCATTTGTTAAAATACTCTCTTGGTGGACAGGTGGCAGAGCAGAGTGGGCAAAGTGCTGGATACAGAAAAAGTCTGAGCTATATCACTCACTATTCAATTCTATAAGGATTTATTAAGTGTAAGGCACTGTGCTAGGACATGGGCATACAAAAACGTAAAGTATTCTCTGTCCTCAGGAAGTTTTCAATCTGTAAGCTGGCTCGTTCTACTCCCAGCTCTGCCACCTGCTAGGTGAGTGACCCAGGATGAGTAATGTCGCTTCCATTTCCTCCTCTGTAAAATGAGGGGATGGATTAAATGACCTCTAAGGTCCCTTTCAGGTTTAAAATGCTATGATCTGGGAGGCAGCTAGGTAGTGCAGTGAGTACAGCACTGGCCCTGGAGTCAGGAGGACCTGAGTTCAAATCCATCCTCAGACACTTGACACATGTACTAGCTGTGTGACCTTGGGCAAGTCACCTAACTCCAACTGCCCTGCCAAAAAATAAAAAAAATACTACGATCTTATAAACTATAAGAAGGTTGTACAGTAGAGTATGTGCTGGCAATAGCAAAGATTTGGATGACTCTTCCACCAACACCACTAGGCAAAGTTTGGAATAAAGAACAGAATTTGCTTCAGGAGTATTATGAATTCACTGATTTAAAGAGGCAACTTGGAAAGACTACTCAAGGAAAAGATTAAAAAACAAATGTATCATTAAATGAGGAAACAACCAGTGGTGCTAAAGGAGTTTCTGTCTTTAACTATGTTACATTCATTAAGTTTTTTTCCTGTAAACTAAGTGATCGAAATAGATGACTTGTCAGTTTCCTTCTAACTCTAAATTTATTCTCTTAAGAAGCCCCTGGGCCTCAATGTCCTCATCTGTAACATGGGGTGGATGGAGTATATGATCTCTAGAGTCCCTTCAGCCACAACACTTAGTGACCTACAATTATTCCTCTGACCACAATTTGTTTATCTCAGGTAAAGTAATTTCAAATTTCTATACCTTTTCTTAGGTGGTGGTTCATCTTCTTCAGATTCTTCTTCCTCGGATGAATCTTCCTCATCCTCCTCTTCTGAATCATCATCCTCGGACTCCTCAGACTCTTCACCTTGCTGCTTCTCTGGAAATAACACTCCTGGGCTGTGAAAAGAACTCAGGTTAAAACAAAAGTCCTATTCAGGATGGTCAAAACAATGCAAACTTAAATAGCAGATGGCAAAACAAGCAGAAGGACCTAGCCGCACCCCCCCCCCCCGCATGATTATAAATGAGGTTACAATTTATTCTGAAAATATAGGTGTACACCCCCCAGGCACCCCCCACACCCCTTTAATAAATATGCATAAGCAGCATCAGGATTCCATGCTCCAATTTTCCCTATGCAGCTCCTTCACAACCACAACCTTAAAAAAAAGTTCAAACAAAAAAAATTCAAACAAAGCAGTTCAGCGCTTGAAATCCCAAAAGGGACTGAGTATTCTCTATTTTGCAAGAGCTATATGCCATCAAAAGCACTTTTTTCTGTCCATGATAACAGGAATTCTTGGTCACCCTGATGAGTAAGTCTATAAAACAATATCACAATGTGCTGGGCTTTGAAATTTACATGAAGAACATTTCATTTGTAAAATACAACGTATCAACACACAACTAAACCAAAAGGATTGGTCTGTCACTTAATAACAAGTTCAATAAAATTTACGCTTGTTCCCAAAGTGGAATAAAACCACAATGAGCTCCTCCTAAAATATTAAGGATGCATGTCATGGAGTTTTATTAAACATTCAATTACATTACTCAGAGTGAGAGGGTACGGATGGGCTGGGCCTCCCATCGCTGGCTACACCAACACCAGTGGGATCACAGGCACTTGCAATAGGGGCTAGAAGGAGCATCTGGATTCCCCACTTCCTGAGGAGTCACAAGTATGAGGCAGGAATGCCTGACTCTCCTGCAAGCTACAAGTCAGAAGCAAAGCCAAAGCACTCGGGAGCCTGTGATGCTGAATCCCCCCAGCTCTCCATGCTATGCGGCCACAGTACACAACTGTGTAAGCTGGGATTTGCAGCATCAGATGCCAAATTTAATAATTTGTCTAATAAAGAAGGAACAGCAGAACTACTCACAATCTAATGGATATGAGAACAGGAACTGGTGAAAACTAGTTAGATGGAAACACTTGGCTCCTGGCTATGAAACCGTAGGGCTTGACCCCTCCAGCTATTTATTCATCTGTAAGATGAATAAGTTAGCCTAGAACTCAGGCCCCAGATGATTCCTAAGGTCTCATCCTGCCCCAAAAATCTATGACTCTATAAATTCAACTGCACGGTACAATGGGTCATGTTATGTGTGAAAACCTCTCTTTACCTGGGGTAGTACGGAAAACAAAGCTGGAAGGTGCCGCTGAACCCCTTCCCAGAGATCTGTTCCATCCATCCATTCTTTTCGCATTTTTGCAGGGTTCTTTTCAGTAGATGAACTGAGAACAAAAAGCAAAAATCTATCGACCAATACTCTAATTTTGTATAAAACAACTGGTGACTCTAGGATAAGGGTTCTTAATCTTTTTTGTGTCATGGTCCTTTTCGGCAGTCTGGCTTTAAAAAAAAAAATACATAAAATAAAATACTCAGGATTACAAAAGAAACCAACTTTACTGAAATAAATGTGTCCTTTTTCCTCATTCACATTCACAGATCCCCTGAAATCAATCTACAGAACCCAGATAAATAACCCCTGCTCCAGGAGAACATGTAATATTCTGGCAAAAAACAAATAAAACAAAAAAAAACTGGGTGCACTCTTTGGCCAAAGTTCAAATGTCTGCATTCTTGCAATACCCCAAGGATCTCATGAAGCAGAGTTTGGACCAGAGCTGTCTTACGAAATCTATTCCAGAGTCGCCCAAAGGGGACACTATCTTGAGCTGCAGCAAGGGCCAAGGATAGTTTGATGAGATCCTGAAATGTATTCCAATGCTTTCTAGTGCTTTAAGATCAAGAACCGAACTCCTTCAAGTAGGCAGGCATTACTCAATGACTTCATGGGGCATGGGCAGGTTTTTGGTTTGTTTTACTTTAAATGTGGACTTGGACAAAAACTGAGAATGTGCACCAAAATTCCATGTTCAAAGAGTAAATGTCAAATTACTTAAGCTTCCATTTGTTAAAAATTTAGCCATCGGTCAGATCTAGGGGGCGGAGCCAAGATGGCGGCTGGAAAGCAGGGACTAGCGTGACCTCCCTGCCGAGTCCCTCCAAAAACCTATAAAAAATGGCTCTGAACCAATTCTAGAACAGCAGAACCCACAAAACAGCAGAGGGAAGCAGGGCTCCAACCCAGGACAGCCTGGATGGTCTCTGGGTGAGGTCTATCCCACACGGAGCTGGGAGCTGGGAGCCGGGAGCCGAGCAGAGCAGAGCGTGAGCAGCGCGGACCATCCAGACCAGAAGCCGGGTGGAATGTGCCCTACCACCCTGAATCAGTGAGCTGCGGCAGTTACCAGACTTCTCAACCCACAAACACCAAAGACAGCGGAGAAGGTTAGTGGGAAAAGCTGGGGGAGTGGAAGGAGTTCGCAGTTCCGCTACCAGCCCCAGGGGCAGCAGAGGTGGGGCAGCTACAGCTGTTGTTGCTTCCGGCCCCAGGCCCACCTGGTGGGAGGAATTAAGTGGCGGATCAGAGCAGGAGTGCACAGCCTGCTGAAGATCTAAGGCCAGTCTGGGTTGGGGGTTCTTGGGGAAGGAGGAGTGCTGGTGTGGCAGAGGTGGCACATCCCCCTCAAACGTGGAACATAGAACTCTTTAGTCTACAAGCAGTCATACCCCACTGAAAAACTCAAGGGTCAAGTTAGTTGGTTGGGAATATGGCCAGGCAACGAAAACGCACCCAGATTCAGTCTGACTTTGGATTCTTTCTTTGGTGACAAAGAAGACCAAAACATACAGACAGAAGAAGTTAACAAAGTCAAAGAGCCTACAACGGAAACCTCCAAGAAAAACATGAACTGGTCCCAGGCCATGGAAGAGCTCAAAAAGGTTGGAAAAGCAAGTTAGAGAAGTAGAGGAAAAATTGGGAAGAGAAATGAGAAAGATGCGAGAAAACCATGAAAAACAAGTCAATGACTTGCTAAAGGAGACCCAAAAAAATACTAAAAAATACACTGAAGAAAACAACACCTTAAAAAATAGACTAACTCAAATGGCAAAAGAGCTCCAAAAAGCCAATGAGGAGAAGAATGCCTTGAAAGGCAGAATTAGCCAAATGGAAAAGGAGGTCCAAAAGACCACTGAAGAAAATACTACCTTAAAAATTAGATTGGAGCAAGTGGAAACTAGTGACTTCATGAGAAATCAAGAGATTATAAAACAGAACCAAAGGAATGAAAAAATGGAAGACAATGTGAAATATCTCATTGGAAAAACCACTGACCTGGAAAATAGATCCAGGAGAGATAATTTAAAAATTATTGGACTACCTGAAAGCCATGATCAAAAAAAGAGCCTAGATATCATCTTTCAAGAAATTATCAAGGAGAACTGCCCTGATACTCTAGAGCCACAGGGCAAAATAGAAATTGAAAGAATCCACCGATCGCCTCCTCAAATAGATCCCAAAAAGAAATCTCCTAGGAATATTGTCGCCAAATTCCAGAGCTCCCAGATCAAGGAGAAAATACTGCAAGCAGCCAGAAAGAAACAATTTGAGTATTGTGGAAACACAATCAGAATAACCCAAGATCTGGCAGCTTCTACATTAAGATATCGAAGGGCTTGGAATACGATATTCCGGGGGTCAATGGAGCTAGGATTAAAACCAAGAATCACCTACCCAGCAAAACTGAGTATCATGCTCCAAGGCAAAATATGGATTTTCAATAAAATAGAGGACTTTCAAGCTTTCTCAGTGAAAAGACCAGAGCTGAATAGAAAATTTGACTTTCAAACACAAGAATCAAGAGAAACATGAAAAGGTAAACAAGAAAAAGAACAAGAAAAAGAAATTGCAAGGGACTTACTAAAGTTGAACTGTTTTGTTTACATTCCTACATGGAAAGATAACATGTATGATTCATGAGACCTCAGTATTAGGGTAGCTGAAGGGAATATGCATATATGTATATATGTTTATGTATATATATATATAATATATATATAAGCGAATGTGTACGTATGTATATATCTGTGTGTGTGTGTGTGTGTGTGTATATATGTATATATATATATATATATATATATATATATATATATACAGAGAGACAGAGAGAGAGAGAGAGAGCGAGCAGACACAGGGTGAGTTGAAGATGAAGGGAAGATATCTAAAAGAAATAAAATCAAATTAAGGGATGAGAGAGGAACATATTGAGAGAGGGAGATAGGGAGAGATAGAATGGGGTGGATTATCTCGCATAAAGGTGGCAAGAGGAAGCAGTCCTGTGGGAGGAGGGGAGAGGGCAGGTGAGGGGGAAATGAGTGAATTTTGCTCTCATCAGATTTGGCCTGAGGAGGGAATACCATACATACCCAATTGGGTATCTTACCCCACAGGAAAGAAGAGGGAAGAATATAAAAAAAAATGGGGGGGATGATGGAGGGAAGGGCAGATGGGGGTGGAGGTAATCAAAAACAAACACTTTCAAAAGGGGACAGGGTCAAGGGAGAAAATTCAATAAAGGGGGATGGGTTGGGAAGGAGCAAAATATAGTTAGTCTTTCACAACATGAGTATTGTGGAAGGGTTATACATAATGATACACATGTGGCCTATGTTGAATTGCTTGACCTCTTGGGGAAGGTAGGTGGGAAGGGAGGAGGGGGGAGAATTTGGAACTCAAAGTTTTTAAAAACAGACATTCAAAAAGAAAAAAAAAAGTTTTTGCATGCAACTAGAAAATAAGATACACAGGCAATGGGGAGTAGAAATTTAGCTTGCCCTACAAAAAAGGAAGGGAAAAGGGGATGGGAGGGGAGTGGGGTGACAGAAGGGAGGGCTGACTGGGGAACAGGACAACCAGAATATATGCCATCTTGGAGTGGGGGGTGAGGGTAGAAATGGGGAGAAAATTTGTAATTCAAATTCTTGTGAAAACCAATGCTGAAAACTAAATATGTTAAATAAATAAATTAAATTTAAATCTAAAAAAAAAAAATTTAACCATCTTCCTTCAATTCACAAAGCAGGCAGAAAGAGTATAACATAATCACCACAGAGTATAATACAAGAGAAAGGTAAACATATTACAGAGACTTGGTACAAGATACCACATGAACAATTTCCTCCTCTGACAAAAGATACTTTAGACTGAAAACAAAAACACTTCTAGAAGGCATACCCTCTAATAAAAAAGTAAATGGAGCATCCCATGAAAGCCTTTAATCAGACTCTAAGACATTTTTTTTTTTACTTAAAATAATTTGCTTTGGTTCACTCCGTAATTTTCTCTGAGTTAATTTATTAGTTTCACATTTTTCTTCGAATTTGCTTGATCAGTTTCAGGTTGAAATTAAAGAAGTCTTAGAATCACTTATATAAAGAAAAGGCGGCTGGGTGTTGCAGTGGCTAGAGTGCTGATGTGAATTCAGGAAGGTTTTCCTCGATGCTTGCTAGCTGTGTGACCCCTAGGCGAATCCCAATCTCTCTGTTCCCCAGTTTCCTCTTGTGTAAAATGGTAATGATAACAAGCACATTCCTTTCAGGGTTATTGGGAGGATCAAATGAGTTAATGTGTAAAGCTCTCCGCAAACTTTAAAGAGTTATGTAAGTGCTAGTTATTATTAAATGAACATTCGAAAACAGGACACGTAGTGAGATGGTCTATCTTTTTCCTTTTGTGCACCCCAGAATGACAAATCTGACCTGAGATCTTAGTCCAGACCTTCACTTTACAGATGAGGGGCACGAAGGCAGGTTGTAGTGCCTTGTTTGAGGTCTCTGAGATAAGAGTAGCAGAGCTGGGCTATGAAATAAGGTCTGGTAATCCAGAGTTCAGTGATCTTTCTATGAACCATGAGGAATGACCAACCATGAATGGAGGGCAGTGGTCCTTCCTCATCTGATCTCATGGCTCTCCACTTCCTTATCTCCTGTTGTAATGTTCTGTTCTGGGTACCAACGTCACCATCCCCACCTGGACCAAGTGCTTAGTGTACGACACACAGTTGGTATACGGGTGAATTATTGCTGACCTTGCATTTCCACTTCCACCAGGGAGGTACCATCTCTCCCTACAGTCTGTGGTGTGTCTGTGCTGGCACTGAGAGTAGAGTCCTTGTGCAAACAGCGAGCTCCCCTGACCATGCCGAGTGCACACCTGAGTCTTACCTTGGAAATTAGAATTGGTCCCTGGGTGGTTCTCCAAGACATATTTCTTCAGAGCGGTTGTTGAACAGGTCTTCGGCTCGTTCATGGCAGCAATAGCAGACAGGATTGCATCTTCCATCAGACTTCCACCAAGCAGGGGTTTCTCCCCTGATCTCTTCAGCTGTTTTCCAAGGAGGAAGAGAAAAGCATCAAGACAACACTCTCCCAAAGCAGGTCAAGACAAGACTCCTCTGCACCAGGTGGGTCGGAGCTCCTGCATTAGCACAGATATGTTTTAAATTAAAATGTCGCATTAGGGACTTTTGCTTTCCAACCACCAAGAACCTAAACTAACTAATTTAAAATCCCCAAACCCTCTTATGGACACTCTCAGTTATTCTCTTCTCCCATTATACCATTCAAAGCATGTGGCAATTCTTCAGGCCTAGGTATAACTACCCCAATAGATAAATGAGTTAACCTGTAACTCTCATATGAACTATACGCTAAACTCCTGTGCAACAGCACTTGTCTCCACATATGCTGCTTTTGAAATACGTACTACATTTTCATAGATGAAATGAATTAAATCCTTTTTATATCAGAGAATACTTCCCTTTAGCATTCTGAAAAATGAAGAAGCTTTGTACTAGTGAAAATAATAAATAACCCTATAAACCCTGTAAGGATAACAACAAAAAGAGAAGTTTAGCAATGATCAAGATACATTCCTAAAGAAAAACACAATGCACAGCATATTTCTGAAGTGGGTTCAGGTAGATACAAACGGTTATATAAAAGGGACCAAGGAAAAAAAAAGGATTAAGCCAAACAAGTTCTAACAATGAACCTTCAGCCTCTGACCTGGAATGTCCCAGAAGCTCCTTTGCCTGTGATCTGCTCTAACTGGCCTTTCTCTACTGCTCTCTGCAGTGCATTCTTTAACAGTTGAGGTCTGAGAGGGAAATAAAAAACACAAAACAGGTAACAATCATACAAATCCAAGACAACAAGTTGGTAGACAGTTTTCTAAGGTCCCTTCGGCTTCAAACTCTTATGATGTTCTGTTTTCTTAAAATAGGACTGGCCAAACAATCATTTACAGGCACCTTGTTTTCCTGAAGCAAAGGAGATACGAGGTGGTTTATCACCCTTTTTTCTGGTGCGATTCTGAACACGCATAGACTTCCAAATGATGATAACTTCATTATTCATTTATCTAGAAAATCCCATTTGACCACAACAATGATGGATCACGTTTGGGTCCTTTTCCTTTGATCTCTTTGGGATATTGACCTAGTAGTGGTTTTGCTGGGTATGCACAGTTTTATAGCCCTTCGGGCATATGTCCAAATTCTTCTCCTGAATGACCAGGCTAGTTCACAACTTCACCACAGTACATTAAGGTATCTATTTTTCGACATGTCCTCCAGCATTTGTCTTTTTCTTATTCTGCTATTTTAACCAATTGGGTGGGAGGGAGATGGTACCTCAGAGTCACTTAGTATTGTCATTTTTATTATATTGGCTCAGCCTACCCATGAGCAATTAATCTAACTGCAATTGTATACATCTGTCTTTATTTGTGTGAAGAGTGTTTTGTAACTGTGTTCATATGGTTCCTGTATATGTCTTGGCAGATATACTTCCAAACATTTTGTACAGTTTACAGCTATTTTAAATGGAATTTCTCTCTCTCTCTCTTCCTGCTGGGTTTTGTTGGTAATATATAGAAAAGCTGATGATTTGTGTGGGTTTATTTTAAATTCTGCAACTTCCCTAAAGTGGTTAATTGTTTTGACTAGTTTTTTAGTTGACTCTCTAGGGTTTTCTAAGTATACCATCATATAATCTGTTAAAAAGTGACAGTTGTTTCTACATTGCCTATGCTCAGACCTTCATTTTCTTGTCTTATTGCTATAGCTAGCATTTCTGGTACAGTATTGAATTGCAATGGTGGTAACAGACATTCCTGATCCTCCTGGAAAGGTTTATAATTTTACCTCCATTACTAATAATGTTTGCTCTTGGCTTTAGATAGATATTACTTATCATTTTTAAGAAAGGCTTCATTTATTCCTGTGCTTTCTAGCATTTTTAAAAGGAATGGGTGTTATATTTTGTCAAAAGTTTTTTTTGGCATCTACTGATATAATCGTATGATTTTTGTTATTGATATGGCCAATTATACTTACAGTTTTCTTAATAATGAACCAGTCTCACATTCTTGGTAAAAAATCTCATCTGGTCATAGTATATGATCTTCGTGATATGTTGCTGTGATTTCTCTGGTGGTATTTTAAAATTTGTGCATCGATATTCATTACGGAAATTACTCTATTTCAGGCATCTTTTGAAGGATAAAATTATCATTTAAAGTGAGCCAAGAATACGCAAAGAGCTCTAGCAGATGTCTGAATAAACCTTGATGCTAGGCTTTTGAACTACTTCCTGAACTCTTTCTGCTTCATCCTTTTATTTAAATACTGTGAAGTACACTTGTTTAGGAATATGGTTTGATTCTCCTAGTACAATGCTTGGTACATAGTAGGAGCTTAATAAATGCTTGATGATTAAGCTTCTTGTTGATCTTCACTGAAATAGTCTCCACTAGGGTTTCTCCTCTAGGTTTCTTCACAGGAGTGGTTTAAAATTTTTTTTTTTTATTTTCTGTTTTCAACATTCACCTCCATAAGATTTTGAGTTTGAAATTTTCTCCCCATCTCTTCCCTCTCCCCACCCCAAGACAGCATGTAATCTGATATAGGCTCTACATACACATTCATATTAAACCTATTTTCACATTAGTCAGGTTGTAAAAAAGAATTCGAACCAATGGGAGAAACCATGAAAGAAAAAAAAAAAGGAGAGCAAATAATGGGCTTCAATCTGCATTCAGACTCTATACTTCTCTTTCTGGATGTGGATGGCATTTTTCATCATGAGTCTTTTGGAATTGTCTTAGATCCTTGCATTGCTGAGAAGAGCTAAGTCTATCAAAGTTGGTTATTGCACAAAGTGACTGTTACTGTGCACAACGTTCTCCTGGTTCTGCTCATTTCAAGGAGTGGATCTCAATAACAATTCTATCCTTATCTACCTATCTTACTCTCATCCTTGTGAGTAAGATGTATTTGTTCCAATGGGTTTCAATGAGGTTAAATATGCCTTCCTGCTTTGTAATCTTTAAGATTTATATAGAGATGTCTACAGCCATGGGTTTCACTGCAGGTTCTTTTTTGGATTGTGTCTCCTGTGAATTACTGGGCAGCTCTTCCTTCTGTTCTCCTTACCCACTCTTCTCAATAAAAAGTCCTTTTGATTATACTTGCAAGACTCCAGGCAAATATATCTTTACCAGCTCTTTTTAGGTACACTCCATCCAAGGCCAAGAGCTGGGTCCAGAAATCCAACAATATGCTGACACAATCACAACTTGTTCACTTGGCAAGATCACAGAATGTCAGTGACAGAAGGGTCTCTAAAGACAGCCTGGTCCAGCTCCTTTCCACAGCATCAGTTCTCTTTCCTACATACGCTTTTTTTTTTCTAGCTATACTTTAGTAGAACTGATAGTTTACTAAAAATAAGTCATGCTTCCCAATCTGCCTTTCCTTTCTTTAGTCTTTGGCAGGACAGCATTGATGACATGACCACCTGTGACTCTAAGAATGTCCAGGACTTCATAAACCTTAGCCATGTTCTCTACACTTTTTAGTAGCATTATTTGAGTTCAGTCTGAGAAGTCTCAGGCAATTTCTCCATTATAACCCAGATATAAAACTTGGGAAGGCAGCAGAACTCTGTACTCCTAATGTTAGTTTGACAAATGGCTGTTTCAGTACCCTTCACCAGAGAATCAACAAGTAGTATTCATAGTTTTTGCCTCTGACTCTTAAGGGATTTCTGTGGATCTATATTTGACCATTCCTTGAAATATAAGCCACTGTTTTCTCCTCAGAGGGTCCAGTCACCCACCTCCCATTGCTATGGAAAGCATCTCATAGTTATTCCTTAGGTCCAAGCAGTGTTCAATATTCCTTCCTCTTTTTTTCCACATTAACAATTTTTTTCATCCTCCATCCTCCTGACACAGGTCAGTGAGGTTACATTCTAACTCTTCAGATCGTTTCTCTTCTTTTCTCGCCATGAAATATTTCTTCCATTAAAAAAAATGAATAGTACATTTTCCCTGATAACCTAGAGTGGAGACGCATTCCTCAAGGCTAAAGAGGTATACTGATGATAGGAAATCCATGGAGAAATATGTTCACAGGTTGTTTATGAATGACATTCAAAAGGTTGGGATGAAACAAAGTGCCGCCAGCGGCTGTGGTGCTGAATTGGCCAGAGATGGCTGAATGCCGTGGAGAGTGAAAAGATTACATGGGCTAGGCGGGAGAGTATAGGTCGGCTCCATTGATCAAGTTGAAGAAAAGGGCTTATATACCTTTTTAGGCAAGCAAATCAACAAATTCACGTGTGAGACATTTGTTATACAGCATGACTTCCTCATGCTTTGTTCCCCTTTTGCCGTAAACAATGTTGTGTTAATAGCCCACAGGTGGTGTTTAGCACATGTGTGCCATGGGGTTTTGGAGAGAGCACGTGTGTGCCGAGGGGGCTTGGAGAGCCTACATCCTGGGCAGCATGTGTGTGCTGAGGGAGCTTTGGAGAGAGCACGTGTGTGTTGAGGGGGCTTGGAGAGCCTACATCCTGAGCAGCATGTGTGTGCTGAGGGAGCTTTGGAGAGAGCATGTGTGCCCTGAAGGGGGTGGTTTGGAGAGCCCACACACTGAGTTATCAGCCCAAGGGCAAGAACAGGCTTCAGGGAAAACCTGGCCTGTATCTTATCCCAGAATGGACTTTCTCAGAGCTGGCCCTCTACAACAAAGAGATATGGAAGTCATCTTCATAGATGAAACTATGAGAATCAATGAACTATCTGGACAGAGTCATGAGAGAGAGAAGCAGAAGACTTAGGACTAAATCTTGGGTTACCTACATTTAGGCGATGAGATAACCAAAAAGATATCAAAAATGCAGGAGGAAATTATGGGTTGTATTGGTTTCATAAAATCCAAGGAAAAAAGTTTCAAGGATAGGATAATCAGCATTATCAAATGACACAGAAAAGTCAAATAACATAAAGAATGATAAAAGGACTTTGGATTTGTCTTCTATGTATTAACAAGCAATATCCTTATAGTACAGTGTGAAGGAAAGAACACTGAATAAAGAATAAAAAGAACTGGGTTCAGGTTCCTATTTTGCAACCTTGGGTAAGTCCCATTACCTCTTTGAGCCTTTGTTTCCTCACCTATAAAATGAGGAAATTGGATTAGACCTCTGAGATTCCTTCCAGCTCTAACATTTTATGATTCCAACATATACAACAAACTAAAGTACAGTTCACTGTCTTTGTTCAAGCCCTGCAGAATCACACAGAAGAGAAAACTAGTTGGGAGCTATTGCATATACCTATAATTACCAGTAATCTTGTAACAGAGGGACCTGCAAGTAGAATGAATTTCCATGTTTACATGTTTATGCTATATTTCTTCCCCTGAGTTTGCCTTCGTGGACACAAGAACTATTTCAATGGAGCTCGCAGCATAGATTCACAACTTCATGATTCCATGTGTTAAGTCCTAAAGAGTGTTAAATAAACTAATGCTTAAATTTGATACTCTGAAAATAATTCAACAGTTTTCTAAGAATTTTGCTTCTGGATTAAAATTTTAGCAACTTGATTTGCTTCAGTTATCAAAACAAGAATTGGCACTAGACTAAACATTATTCTATGCTCTGATTAGTATCCCGTAAAAAAAGGCACAGCAAATCTTATGAATTCTTTCTCAATAACAGACAATATTTTATACTTCAGACTGAAGACCCAGGTACATAAATACATAAGCTATTATGTAGCACAATTAACTGTGAAATAATCACCCTATCTACATTTCAATGCATAATTTCAACTTCAGCTCCAAAGAGAAATTCTAGTGACTGCAAACTCAAATTCACACGATCAAACTTGCAACCAGGCATGGGAGATAAACCCAAAGATGGTTAAAATATCTGTAAGCATTATCTTTTATAAACTAACTACTACATGAATTTGCCCATAATTTTATATATGAAGACAGAGAATGCTACACAAATCTTAAAAGCACTGAAAATATTCAATGATAAAGTTCTTGACCATAGTTCTGCTTAGTAATACTGAATATGCAGAGTAAATAAATTCTATTGTTTTATATACTACAAGCTCCAAAGACATGGTACAGTGGAAATCACACTGGACTAGAAGTCTAATATTTCAGCCTCCTGTGTGTCTAGAAGTGCATCAGCCCTAACATCTGACATTCTCACTGCTCTGACCAATCTCCAATCTTGGAAAGGGCCAAGGGAAAGACATTTTTAAATCCCAACATTTCAGCGCATGCATGTTTTTAATTTCATACTACATGTCCATACCTGATATCCACCTTAAGTTTAGGATAATACTGAGACACATATTTCCTGATCAGGCTGTAGGAAGCTTCTTTAGGTTCACAAAGGCGAGTGAAGGCCAGCGGGAGAACATCTTCCAATTTTACCTGCTGTTCTGGAGCTAATGTAGAACTACTCTTCTGAAATGCAATATATCCCAAATATAAGTCACTCCAGAACACATAAATTTTGTTAAGAAATACTTTAATATGTAAAACACTGTCAAATAGAGTAGATGATGCAGGTGCCCTCACTCTCTTCAAAGCTTTGACAAGTCCTATGGCAACTTCTAAATGTCTGTCTGTCCTGTGTTTCCTTTCCTTTTACTACATATATGTCTTGCTTCCACAAATTATTTGTTAAATCCATGGAGCTGAGTGAAGTATTAATTTCTTTCTAGATATGCAAAACACATTACCCATCAGAGGGTACAGTATATAGCATACAGTAGGTATGAAAACGTATGGAACCCTTTTGTAGAAGGATAGGTCTCCTATAGGTCTCCATTAGGGCATTACACCCAGACTCAATGAGCCCAGAATATGCAGAGGAACCTAAAATGCAGATTTGCGGGGAGCACTTAAGAAACCATTCTACGTTTTCAGTAACAGAGAATGGTTAACAAGCTTGCATTAAATGATTACTATGTGCTAGGAGGCCCTGTGCTAAGTGACAGATGACTTAGGGGTAAAGTTCACTGCAAGTGAGCTTTTTCAGAATCTCTATGCTCTCTTGCAAGAAATCCACATGTGGAGAAGGTGCAAAGAGTTGCAAGGATTAAGATGAAGGGAACAATCTTGCCTTGAGCTGTATGTAGAGTCAACCCCCAACTTATCCACAGGTGGTTTTCAGAATTTGGTTTAAAACTTCTCTGTACTAGGTATTTTTCTAGACATATGATCTTAGCTGTAGTGATTAGGTTCCCAGTTGGCTCCCTAAAAGTTAATTTAATTCATAAGGTAGCTTAATTACAGTCTGCACAGCCTTCTGGTTTTCAGTTCTTTCTAAGGGAACATAAGTTCTGAGTTCCAACTTGAGATGACAAGACTGCACCTTCTTCTCTCTGCTGCACCCTTCAGAGTGGCCTCAGGGCCCCCTCATCTCCTAGCTGCTCCTGGGACTGGAGGTTAGACCAGGAAGGATTGGGGGGCGGCGCGGAACTAGTGTCTATCTCTCACAACTCTTACCTTTAACTAGTGCTAGGGGGAGGGGGAGTTTGGAGAGGAGCAGGGTTAGCGTGGCGTTCCTCTGACTCGCATTTCTTCTCAGGGCCCCAGGCACTAGCTGGCCCAATTTCCTTTTCAGTGATCTTCCCTGTTGTTTTCCAGCAGTGTTTCTCCTTTTTCCCTCCGACTATAGAATCACGTTCTTGTCCCAAAGCCTCGCAGGGAGGTTTTGAAGGGAATAGTATATAAAGGCTCCCTAGTACCTATCTTTTTTCCTCTCTCCCATTAAGATGTGGAAACATAAAGGCCACAGATGATGGTGAGGACTTTCATATACTGTAGTAGGTTTGTGTTAACTGAATTTGGGTATATGAAGGACTGAATTAAATTTCAGATGAACGCATAAATCACTCCCAGACATTCTGTCACAGGAACTTGGGGTGGAGTGAAAAAAAGGACTCTAGGATCATGGGAACTCTCAAGGGCTGGAGGATGCCACTTTCCCCTTCAGCGCTACCAAATTTACCATCTCTATCTTTAAATGACACTCAGAAGATTTAAGATGCAGGGAGGGGTGAGAGTAGGGGCTCTAGGCAGCACCAAGTCTACAGCAACAATAGAGTGGGAAAGGAAAAGTCTAAGCTGGCAGGAATAAGTTTTTATGGCCACCTGGTTCAAGCCTAGGGTGGCTGTTTACATCTGGAAAGTATATGTCAATAATAAGCATAGAGATAGTTTAAATATTAGGGTATTATGTATCTAAGTGTGTATCTTTGGTTGGAAGTGAGGAAGGATGTGAGATAAAAGGCATATAATAAATAAAGGGGAAGAAAACTAGGTCTAAGTATAGGGAAAGTTTGAAAGAACTTCACAAAAAAACTTATCAAACTAAAATAGATAAATATAGTAATAATATAGTGTTCAAATGCCTTCTGGACATATATATCTTACCTTTCTGTCTTTAGACTTCTGAACGGTTTTTCCTGCATTTGGGACCACCACAAAACTCCCAGAAGCTCCTTTTCCTTTTACCTGAAATAGTTGTAATTGCAATGACAACTATTTCTATTTTAAAATAAATTTATAATGCAAATGTAAGCCTTTCCAATGCACTAATAAAACTACAGTGCTTTGTCATGTAAGACCCCATTCTACAATGGGGAAGGGGGATCTCATACTTTCTAAATAATTTAGTAAACTACATTAACAAATGCTAATTGTGAGGACTATAGGGCTCCCTTAAGAACTACCTGCTAAAGGAGAAAAAAAACTCTCATGTAAGATAAAAAAAATACATCACATTCTTATAATCACTTCCAAGCAGAAGTCTCCCTGGATATAAGTTAGGTTTTCCTATGATTTCCAGCATGAGAAGCCTCCCTTGTTTTTGTTAATAGGCAGAGATTCAAGATGATTTTTCAGATTTTTTAAATCATCTTTCCTTGTAATCAAAGTTGATTCCTTTATCATGAGCTGATTTCTCTCTACCCTGGATTTCTCTAGATTGTTTAAAGAACCTGACTTTTAATCGAGGAAAAATCAGGCTAACACCAAAATCAGTTTAACACAAAATTCTCACAGCTGTTTGTGTCTCATTAATACTTTTGAAAATTTTAGAGTACACAGATCTTTAGTGCCAGATAGGTGACCATGGCTCAAACAAGACAGATTTTCCCACAAATAAATGATATTCTGAAGTTTGGTGTAGTTCAAAGGACCACAGACTGGGAGTCAAAAGATCTGAGTTCTAGGCCTGGCTCTGCCACTATTGTAACAACGTGGGCTTGGGCAAGTCCCTTCCCCTAAGCCTTGGTTTTGAATCTGCCATCAGCTCTGCCAAAGCATCTGATCCCTCAAAAAAAAGAATATGCTGTTACTTCTAAAGTCAGCTGGTACTGTTTTATGAAAACTGTTCTCAGACATATTGAGTTAGAATAAGCTATTAACTATTCACCATGTTACAATGATAGGTTTTTGGGAAAACAGGCTGAGAACAATCTTCCCAACCAAGTATGAGATTGATAGCAACCAACGGGGTAATATACTTAATATGTACTACAATACAATATAGCATAATATATAATGCCCAAATATCTCCTTTGCTGGAATCATCATTACCTGTCTGATGACTCCTCTCTGTAATTCTCTCTTCAGTGCTTGCTTAAGAAGATAGCCTCTTCTCTCTAGCTCCAGTGAAGGATACTTGTGAATGATATATTTTCGAATGGCAACAACTGATGCTCCAGTTTTCTGAAAGCAGGCCTGGAAAACAATCAATCTGTCAATCGACCAACATTAATTTAAGCATCTATCATGTGGCAGGTGCCGAGGACCCAAAGTGAAAAAAGAAACCGTTCCAGCTTTCAAGACTGACTTTTCATCTTACTGAGAAAGACAATGACTACATGGATAAGTACAGATCAACAAACCAGTGTTTATTAGGTACCTACTATGGGGCTAGGCACTGAAGATACAAAGAAAAGAAAAAGATATTCCCTCCTCTCAAGAAGCTCACAGTCTCATAGCAGAGACAATATGCACAGCACACACTGTGTCCTCCAATACAATGTAAGCTCCTCAAGGACAGGGACTGTCTTCTTTCTTTTCTTTGTACCCCCTGCTCTTAGCACTGTGCCAGGAACATTGTAGGTATTTAATGTTTACCAACTGACAAAGTGAAAACATAGTCATTAAATAGAAGGTGGTCAGGACACCATCAGTTGGAGTGGATCGGGAAAGAAGATGGTGCCTGAGCTGTGTCTGGAAGGACATGAGGGACTCTCTGAGGCAGAGGAGAGGAGAAAGAGAATTCAAGGCCTAGGGGATGGCAAGTACCAAGGCTAGAGATGTGTGATGGGGTGTTGTGTGGGAAGAATTGAGAGGTCAGGTGGGCCTACAGTGCACCAAACGGCATTATGTGTCTTAAGGCTGGAAGTTCAGCTGGATCAAATTGTAAGAGGCTTTGAAAGTCTAACACTGGAATCTACAACGTTTGGGGAAGGAGGGGATTAGTAGCTGGGGTTAGGTTCAGGAAAGGCTTCAGTACAGAAGATGATGCTTTAGTCGAGTCTTGAATGAAATGAAGGATTCTAAGAGGTGGAAGTAAAAGAGCCTGATGCAAGATGGAGTGTTGTGAGTGACAGACAGCCTAAAAAAGGTCATTTGGACCATGGAGCTCAGGACAGGAACAATGTATATAAAACTAGAAAAGTGGGTTGGGGCTAGGTTGTGAAAGTCTTTAAATGCCAGAGAGCTTATATTATATGATCCTAAAGGTAACCATGAACTACTGGAATTTATTAGTTAAGAGAGTGACTTGATCAGACCTACCCTTTAGAAAAATCATTTTGGCAACAGTGGAGGATGCACTGGAGAGAAGAGAGAACAATTAAGAGGCTATGGATGAGGA
Organism: Trichosurus vulpecula; assembly: GCF_011100635.1. Taxonomy (NCBI): domain Eukaryota; kingdom Metazoa; phylum Chordata; class Mammalia; order Diprotodontia; family Phalangeridae; genus Trichosurus; species Trichosurus vulpecula. Next base: position 54,114,926 of record NC_050574.1, read on the forward strand.
TCTGTGTGAATAGAAGAAGGGGTTGGGTGCAAGAGACAGAAATAGCAAGATTTGACAACTGTTTAGGTATGTGGGGTGACAGAGAATGAAGAGTTAAGGATAATGCCAAAGTCATGAACTAAGAAGACTGGAAGGTGATCTCAACAGAAATAGGGAAGTTTGGAATACAGGTAGTTTGGGGGGAAGGATAACAAGCTTCTTAGACAAGTTGTATTTGGAATGTTTCCAGGACATACAGTTTGAAATATATAATAAATAAAAATCATATAAATAATATATAATAAATAGGCAGTTGGAGACACAGAACTGCAGCTCAGCAAAGAGGGACTTGATATATAGATCTGAGAGTCATCTACATAGCTGATGCAGATGACTGTCTCATACCAAGAGAAAGAATGGAGAGAGAAAAGGTCTAGGACAGGGTACATTTACAGGGTGTTATATGGATGATGAGCCAGCAAAGGAGTCTGAGAAAGAGTGGTCAGACAGGTAGGGAAAATAAGCCAGATGAGAATAGCACTTAGCACAGTATCTAGCACACAATAGATACTTGATAAATACTTGCTGAGAATATTATGAAAATACAACAAACAAAACAAACAGAAGCCGGGAAAAAGGGGTGGTCAACAGTGTGAAATGCTGCAGAAAGATCAAGAAAGATGAAGATTGGTTAAAAAAAAAAACCACTAGATTTAGCAGTTAAGAAGTCACTGAAAATTTTGGAGAGCAGTTTCTGTAAAAGGATAAGGTCAGAAGTCAGTGTGAAAAGTGTTAGAATGTGATAGTATAGGATGTTGAGGAAATTAATGTAGACTGCTTTTTCTAGGAATTTGGCTGTGAAAGGGGTAGATATAGCTTGAGAGGATGATAAAGCTGGTCTTGGTGAGGTCTCTTTATTAGAAACTGGAGTGAGAGAATATAGAACAGGGTATGTCAAAAGGCTTTGAGGGAGGATGGCAGTGATCCTTAGCTGAGAGAAGGGAAAAGAGGGAGATGTGAGAAGTTTTAAGTCAGTTTCTGTGGAAGAAGAATAAAGAATCAATTAGGGAAGAAATAGGCATTGATTGCCTTGATGCAGTGAAGACCCAGTTGAGATGGTCCAAATTTATGGTGGACAAGTCATCCTGACTTCCTCAGTTCTGTAGAGCAACACATTAGTCAGTACAGAGAAGGCAGATGTTGGTAGTAATCCTGGATCGGGATTTAGCAAGGATCTGTCTGGGGCCGCTAGGTGGTGCAGTGGATATAGCACTGGCCCTGGAGTCAGGAGGACCTGAGTTAGAATCCAGCCTCAGACACTTGACACTTACTGGTTGTGTGAACCTGGGCAAGTCACTTAACCCCAATTACCTTGCTAAAAAAAAAAAAGAAAAAAAGAAAAGAAAAGAAAAAAAAGGCAAGGCGTCTGTTAATGATCAAAAGGGCAAGTGATTTCAAGTGAACTGGTTAAATCTATGGTTGAAGACAATTCTTGACTCCTCCTGAGTCTTCCCTCCTACAGGATAAACATCCCCAGATACTTCAATGAACTTTATATGACATGGACTCAAGGCCCTTCATCATCCTGGCTGCCCTTTTCTAGACCTTTTCCAGCGTATCAGCATCTATGGTGGCCAGAATGGAATACAAAATTCCAGATAATCTCTAACATAGTACAGAGGACTTATCATTCCTGTTCCTAAAAGCTATGCGTCTCTCTGCCCATTAATGTGGATTCATTAATGCCTTTATCAGAACCTTAGCTGTGAGAATGGAAATGAATAAAACAAAAAGGCTTTTAAAAAAAAAACTATTTCCTTAGGAATACTCTTAAATTACCTTCAGTCATGTTCAGCCAATAGAGCTATTTACAACAGTATAAAATGTGACTAATCTAAGAACATACCTAAAAAACAAAACTCACTAATCCTAATAGCTACCTACAGTGAGTCTAATTTTTAAATATTATAGCTCCTCAGTCATCTATTACTTTAAAATAGAAATTTTATATGTAAGCTAAAAAGCACATGCTGTAGTATCTTTTTGATAATAGCTTAATTTTAATTACCAATGCTCAGTAAATGCAAATACGACTATCTTTTAAAAAGTATTAAGGCATTACACTGGTTCTTTACTACTCAAATATTTGCTGAGAAGCAAAACATAAGACTTAGATTTTCTGGAAAAAGTCTTTTTTAAAAAAACAAATGATGAACAAAATTAAAAGTGACTTGTCAAGAATATAAATTTAAAATGAATTTTCACTTGCCTTAATGGCCTCTGTTAGAATTGCATCCATTTTGGGGCGTGAGGAAGCAGCCATGTGAGTTTGTTTCTGTGCCCTAGCAAGTTGGCTGGCAGAAAGAGTAGCCCAGGAAGGGATTGTTTTTTTCACTTTCTTCTCCTTTTCTTTAGTCTGATCTTTCTCACTTTAAAATAATAACAAAAATCTCAATTAAGCAAGGTAAACTTTTAAACATGGAAGGTCATCTCTGAAAGGAAAGGCAGCCAGGATAATTTTATTTTTTAAAACCTAAGAATATATATAACAGGAATAATTTTTAACAAATTAAGCTCCATAAATGAACCAGAAGGTGTTTATGTTTTTGTTGCAGGGAAGAGGAATCATTCAGATTAGTGATGGCCTGGAGGTCCAGGACATAGAAGAAATTAAGCCAAATAAGAAAAAAAAGCTACAAGTTGAAGAACAATTTTAGTAAAAACTGAAATTGACCCCACAGCCCTATGTTAGCACATTCCTTTAGATTACTGCTTCATCCCATAGTGAGTACAGTATCATTAAGATATTAACAAGCATGGATTAAGACTTCTGATAATCATACAGGCTGGTTACAATTTTTGGTACCTATTTGCGAACTTGGGGAAGGGTAAAGGATTTCCAAAAGATTTAAATCTGGAATTTATAGTTCCTGGGGATTTTTCTTTATTAAATATAGGGAAAACTAACATCATTAGGTCAAGAACAGAAAGGATGGAATGAATTTGAAGTCTTTCCTGCTGCTACCCACTCTCTTGTGACAGAAAACCAGAAAAACTCTTTGTCATCTAAATTCTATCACTAGCAGATTAACCATGGCAAATCTTGCTTTCAAAATTTCAAAGTCATCTATTCACTTTAGTACTGTTTAAAAAGACCCTCTTTTAGAGAAAGTGTAAACTAGCAATTTGGAAGAGGGTGGGTAGACAATAACAATTTCTACCTTTGGTTAGTAAGAGACACTCTTCACATGGAGTTAGCATAAAGATGGGTAAATTGCTTCTAAATTAGATCTTTACACTAGTTATTATTTTGTCTGAAGTGTTACTTTATGAATGGTAAAATCAGACACACGCATACCTAAAAATATCTAAGTCTAAAATGCTTTCTAAAGCCAAATATGAATTATTTTTGAATTAACTATAAGCTTCATCAGTTCAAAGTATAACAAGTACCTAAGTTCAAAACCTATGTAGCAGTATTATATATTTTTCTTCTCCAAATCCACAATGGAATGACTCTATCTCTATTCCTTTTACAAGAAATCTGGCTCATCAATAACTATGATTCAGAGGAGGACTTAACTACTTACTCCTTTTTGGTTTCTTCAGAGGGCTTGTTTTCTCCCTTCTCCTCTTTCTCTGGTTCCTTTGGCTGTTCAGTCTCACTTGATGTAGCAGGTGGAGTTTCATTTTCTTGCTCTTCTCCGGTAGAAGCAGACTCCTCTGAACTTATGTCTGGTTCTAAAATTATATTAGAATTGCATGAGTATTTAGAAACCTCAGACATAGGTTCCTAAACAGGAAAAATCCAATTCTGATTTTTAAAAGAGCAATCACTTTTACCAAATGTTCAGTAAGCCACTGAATACTGCAATCAGCCTCAAATGGACATTGTGAATCCTGAGAGTGGCCATATCTTACTCTGCAAGTCACTAAAGCTATCTATCTAGGGAAGAAATCTATATTGACATAACAAAATAGGCACTGGTCCAGCAAAGCTATGAAAAGGAAGCAAATGTATGTACATACTTCAAGATCTATGATTTCATTTGTTTACGTACTTCCTTCACCATTTAAAATTACAATTCATCCATACCTTAGGATTGCTATGTCTGAAAAAATTGATCACCAAATATCCATTGTTTTAGTGATGAGCCATCTCCATACTTAGCTAGGTTGGTCTTCAGATAAGACAGTGTCCAAAATGGGGACAAACTTGTCACCTTTTAGCTTGGCTGGACTTATCAGAGCTTTTCTTCTATTGGAATAGGCCTTGAGAACCCTGGGCCACTCCTTGCCATAATGAGTTATCAGGGGAGAACTTCAATGCAGGATAGGAATACTTTTGTGAATTTCAAAAGAAAAAGTTAGCTTGTTCTGACATAATGAGAAAGAGGAAGATAAGGAAGAGGAAACAATCAAACATTCTCCAAAGTGGAAGTTAGGTATGAAAAGGAAGAATACACACAAGGCTACCACTGCATAAGGCTCAAACTGAAAACTTGGAAGGAGAATGTCTGCATTTATCCTATCTTTGTATCTGGGCAGCTGCTATGTAGCCTTTCCAGATCTCTGACTTAGACGACAACATCTGAACAGACAGCTGCTTCCAAAATGGTTTTACTGATGCACAGCTCCACCACCAACAAATTAGTGTGCCTATCTTCCTATAACCTTCCAACACTGACCATTCCTATTTTTTGTCATCTTTGCCAATTTGCAGGATTGTTTTGGTGTGCATTTCTCTTATTATTACTTATCTGAAGCAGTCTTTCATGTGGTTGTTAAACAGTCTGTTAACAGTTTGCTTACTAGGCTTATCCTACAAGGAGGACATGGATATTCTTATCAACAAAGTATTTATAGTAGTTTTTATTAGCAGCACTTTTTGTGAGAGCAAAGAATCACAAACTATATGCCTACAGATGTGAGAATGGCTAAATAAGTTGTAGTACATAAATGTAATAGAATATGACTGTGCTGTAAGAAATTAATGTGATGAATACAGAAGTATGGTCAGAGCTATATAAACTGATACAGACTGAAGAGTCAAGAGAATAACATATATTATAACTACAATGTAAATGGGAAAAAAACCACCAAAAAACCTAAACATGAATGTTGTAAAATTATAAAGAATAAGCATGGCCCAAAATTAGAGATAAGAAATCACTTTTACCCCACCCTTTTGCAGATGTGGGAGATCCTTAAGTACAGCACATTGCACATATTTTCAGACTTTATCAGTGTACTGATCAGTTATACTGATTATTTCTTTGTTTTTTGTCTTATATAGACAGGACGGTTCATTGAGATGAATATGGGGAAACTGAGGTGATGCAAAAAAACTTTTCAAAGAAAAAAGAAGACTTCTTGTGGTTAAAAATTAGTCTGAAATGAGTTTTGCTTATGAAAGTTTGGTTGTTGAGCTGGTCTAACTATGAGGATCTTTTGTGGGGAGAGTATGCTTCTCAGTGGCTTAGAAACTCTATAGAATGTCACAGTACCACTTTACATATGTTATGAGCCTTGAAGGGAGAAAAAAAGCTTGAATGGGGAAAAGTACTGCAGTACTAAGGTCTGAGCAGACACAATTAGCTGTTCTCTTAACTAGTTATCCTGGGAACCAACAGCTATTAATTATAATTCTCTTAAAAAGAGGGAGCCCAGAGCAGATAAAGCCATATTTCATGTCTGGCTCATTATTACAAAGAAAAGTTGAAAAAGGTAATACTTATGGACTTCCCACCTCTACAAGGTTGGAGTAGGAGTATCTCTTTATAAATCTTTCAGGACCTTTGCCATTTATGAAGTTCGGTAACATTCACTTTTGACTTTTTTTGGTGGTTGTTCTTTCTGTTTACGTTGTGTAGTTACTATATTTATTGTTTTCTTGACTAGTTCCTTTATTCTGCATCAGTTCATGTAGATCTGTCCATGCTTATCTTGATACAGGGTATCCCCCAAGTGTTAGCGCAGTTTTAAGGCATTGAAACTTTAAACGGCTCTAAGACTTTTGGGACACCATTATATGAATTGTGAGAGACTGAACTAAATTCACTGATTCGGCTTGCAAATAATTGCTTCTCTAACTTTTTGCTGGTCTGTTTATCCAATCCTTCTCTCTATTTGGGAAGAAGGTTTGTATTATCTTTCTTATGTGTTACTTCAATCTTCCAACCTACCCAACAATGTCCATTATTTGTTTTTTCCTCCCATACTAAAGCATGTTTCAACCAAAGTTCTTTGATGGCTCCTATGAATTTTCCCTATATACTTTCAATTCCAAAACATCACTATCACAACAAAACTCTTTTATAACAATGGTAAGGGGGTAGCAGTAGATATCAACTCTGATAGCCACTTTGTGTTATGCTCAGAAATGTCCCTCAATGGGGGACATAATTTGACCTGAAGTGTAAATGAATCTGTGGTATAGTGTGTTGCATTGTGATTTTACTCTACTAGTAAATAACTGAGATCCTTCCTCTGTCTTTGTACGTATTAAATCATGAAATCATTTATTATAATCCTGCAGAACAAGCAGCATACTCAAATATTGCTTTTTAATTTCCTTCCAGAGCTAATGTTGAAATATGGGCTCCCATGTTAATTTTTATGTATGCTACACAATTACTTATCTGTGTACACAGATTATAATCCATGTAAATCCTTTAAAGATAGGGATGGTTTTGTTTTTGTATTCTGTTTAGAAGCACTCAATAAATGTTTGCTGAACTGAGCTGTGTCTTGTTTGAATAAAGCTAGCAGAAGAAAAAACTACATACTGAGCCTAGTGATACTTTTACTTAGAAAGGACTAGTCAGGATATTAATCCCTAAACAATTAACTTTGCATACAAAAGAATAAAGGAGAACATTAACACATGAATTAGCATACAGCTTTCCCCTAATGTAACAACTAAGTTGATTATCCTTTGCCACCAAGTTTACATTGACCTTGACAGCTGGTATATAATCAGAAAATTAAAACTAATTATAAAATTAGTCTAAGCTAGCCAAATCTAATCCTTGTTTTGTGAAAATTCAGAGTCCCTTTAAATATCTCAAGGGAGTGAGTATTGTGAGATTTTAAAACAATAAAAGCAATTCATATATATCTCATTCCTAATAGAGAGAATATGTAGAAATCTAAAAATTTTATATCTGAAAGGAATCTTAAGCTGAGAATTTCAATGGTCTACTTGTCAAATGATTTGATGTATGTTATTCAAATAATTCAGGAAATTCTACTATTTCACACCGCCAACACTTAAAAATTTACCTGCTCATGACGAATTCCCCATGATTGTGTCTACAGTTGGAAAGGGATTTAAAAAATCATCTAGTCCAGCCCCCTCATTTTATTTACCTTTAACTTCTTATTTTTAAACGACAATTCTATTTCAGGTTTAATTTGGAAACATTCACAATAGTCCACAATACAGCAAAACAACACTTGAACAAAACAATCTCCACTACTGCTTCAATTTACCTGGTTTCTCCTCCTCACCTTCAGCTTGTTTGCTTTTGGGAGGAGTTTCCCGGGTAGAATTCACAGCTCTACGAATGGGCATGGTGTTATCTTCAACCTTTGAAGAGAAATTCAGAGATAGCCAAAATCAAATGATTATGACAATGTTGCTGAATTAAATTTTATTTGGTATTTTTAAGGGGGCCTAGCTGGGTGTTAGATGTTGGAGAAATCTTCAAGCTGACTCCAGGGTAACTTCTCTGAAGGTGAATGTGATTTTTTTTTTAGGAAATACATCTCAAGCTTTTTATGTTCATATTTAAAGTGGCAACCAAAATTAATTATGTTTTATTTGGAATAAACTTCAAAGAATTTCAGGAATTTTTAGAAGAGTGGGAGATGAAAAGGATACCTGTGCACTTCTGGTTTTGTCAGACTCATAACCCAGGCTCCTAAAAGTAGGGGAGGGAGAATGCACCACCACTTAGCCCTTGGCAGGGCTGGAAGTCAGGGACGGATCCAAGGGCGAGCTTCAAGAACGGGCCAGCCCCTACCTCACCTAACTTGTCCGCGTGGATCAGCTGAGCTCCTACTCTGAGTGGGAGTGCCTTAGGATGGACGAGTTCAGCTTCAGACGTATCAGTCGCCATTTAAATTAATTTCTAGGCCCAAGTGCAGGTTACACTCTGAAGCCTCAGCTTTTAACCACAAGGATTTTTCCTAATGGTTTCACAGTGCAGTGAGGAGTCAACCTAAAGTACAGAAAAGACCTGGTGTGAAGGTTAACAAAAACAAAACTAAACTAAAAAGACTAAACTTATTTTAAACCCAAAGGAAAAGTATATAGCTATATATATAAATATATATGTTTAAATGGGAAATGACTTGGTCATCTTAAAAAATATGATAAAATAGCTAACAAAATATAAAACTATTTAAAGCAGCAACTAAGACAAATGCAGAAGCCAAAGCAGAAGCCTAAGCAGGAGCCTGTTCAGTATTGAGTCTTCCAGATGAACAGAGTTTGAGAAAAGGCCAGGTAAAAACTTGCAAAGAATTAAATCTACTTGTATCTATGAATTTAAAGAGGAAAGCATAAGATTATAAGGAGCACACCTTTCCAAAGAAGAAAGAAGGCTTTTAGTCTAAAGGGAACAGTTATGGAGAGTCTAAACTGTCTGCACTACTGTCTTACAGTTAGAGAAGCAATTTTCTTCTCCTTTAAAGGGAAGTCCACACTGTACTCAGAAGGATGGTGGTGGCACAGAATATTGCATCACAGGGAGATTCTACAGACCTGGGAAGCAAAGCTAGGCTTTAAAAGAGCAGCAATACACTAAATTTCAAAAATTTACTTTTCATATTTTTAAACAATTAAAAGGTAGGGGGAAAAAGGCACAATTAAATACTGTAAGAAAGAATACTATTTTTTCAATGATTTTTAAAAATTGTGACAAACAGTGGCTGGGATAATATATTGTGTAACAAAAAAATCCTATTTACCTACAATGTGTTTAGGTTTTTTTTTTTTTAATAAGCTTAATTTTTTGTAGCTCTGCACTTGGGGAAAAAAGCATAAATTAGCAAAATGACAGAATCAGCTATTTCAAAACTCCTAAATTTGGCTCCAAGCCTACTTAGAAACATACAAGTTTTCAATTCTAAGGGGACAACTGTGGAGAATCCTGGGACTCAAAACCACAGAGAACATTATAAATAACAAGAAAAACACCAAATTTGAAATCATTTAGAGTCTTATCCCAAAGCAAAGAATTCAATAGTAAACTGGGCAGTAAAATACTTGCTTCTGATGTATTATAATGATGATGATGATGATGATGATGATGATGATGATTTTGAGTTAAAAGTTTGCGGAGTGCTTTACAAATATTATTTTATCATCAGGATATCCTGGGAGGTAAAAGCTATTATTTCCATTTTGCAGATGAGGAAAATGAGGCACTGAGGGATGAAGTGGCTTGCCCAGGGACATAGCTACTAAGAGACTGAAGCTGGATTTGAACTCAGGTCTTCCTGACTCCAGGCTGAGGGCTCCATCTGTCCTGTTTAAAACCCTCCCAGCAGCCTAGTCAATAAATGTGTTCTATCAAAAACTACGTATCTGAAGAGGATGTATTCTCAAGATATGGCCACATTTCTTTTTTATGGAAAGTATTTCAAAAAGTTCTTTTCAGGTGATTTCTTGGTCACATAATTCTAGTACACACCAAGGGGTGTCCTATTTGCTTTCTTAAAAAAAAAAAAAAAAAAAAAAAAAAAAAAAAAAAAAAAAAAGAACCGTGAGCAACATCCAATAGTTTAAGTGTTGAGGGTATACAAAAATCTTGCAGCTGAAAATTTAATAGCAGGTGCATACTTAACATGAATGCATGTTGCTACACAAATGAGTCTTTCCTTCTTTACCCTTGTTTCTGTCCATTTAAGAAATCTAAGGAAGGAGCTTTGAAATCACGAAAATCTAGCCAAACTGGAAAGTTATAAATCAATACAAATATGTATTGACAAATGTATCACATTTGCTACCACTGCTGCTGATTTCAGTTGTCCAGAAAAAAAAAATTATTGTAAGTATACAAAGTCTAAATGCTTTCCAAATGCTACAGTTAAGGTTTGTTTTTATTTTTGAACTGAATGTCAGCATTCTTAGAACTGTTTATCTTATTTTTTAGTGATTATAATGAAAAGCTGACAGATGAGCAGCTTCTAAGCACCATATCTAAAACAACCTCCCACCCCGACTAAATTCAGGTGGCTTCCTGTTACCCCTAGGATAAAATATAGTCTTCTGTTTGGCATTGAAGGGGGGTGGGGAGAGAGCATTTATTAAGTGCCTACAACAACTGTGTAAGGTAGGTGCTATTATTATCCACATTTTACAGTTCAGGAAACTGAGGCAAACAGAAGTGACTTGACTGGGGTCAAATAGTGACTAAATGTTTGAGACAGAATTGGAACACAGACTTTCCTTACTTTATTCACTGCCCAACTGAATTGCAAAGTTCTTGTAACCGAAACCCTTCCTACCTACCTCTCTAGTCCTGTATTTTGCTCCCGATCCATGTATACTGCAAATCAGTTACACTGGCCTACTTGTAGGTTTTTTTCTGCATTCGGTCATTCTCGGTGCCTGGGATGCTTTCCTTTTCACTGATTTACATGTGTTACCTCATTTGTTAAAATATAAGCACTTTGAGGCCAAGGATTCTTTTTGCTTCCCTCCACTTCCTTATTTGTATCCCCAGGGCTTCTGAAGTGCCAGAGGCATAGTAAGCACTTAAATAAATGCTTGTTAATTGACTGACACCTTATGAGGGACTCATACCACAACAAACACTAGGTTCTAAATGAGGAGAAAGTAAGAACTTCACTTTAGAAGTGTGACAAGGACACTTTAGACCAGTGGTATCAAACTCAAATAGAAATAGATCCCTGCCACTATGTATTGATTTAGGAAACCAAATCAACATTATTCGTGTTGAACTGTATTTCTATTTATTTTGTTAAGCATTTCCCAATTATATTTTGATCTGATTCTGGCCTCACTGGTGAATTGTGGGGAGCTTATAGAAAACTGTGGTGAATTTGACACCTCTGCTCAGGGTGTTTCTGGAAGTAACTCCACCCCCAGAAAGAAAACACATTTGTATAATGTTTAGTTTGCATCATAGAACTCTAAATATTCATGCTGAATGGGACATTAGATATTGCAACAAAATGGTTTTGCTTCTAAGGATTCACACGACTCAAAAGAAAAATTCTGTACTCTATTCAAAAAAAGTACTTGCAAAATTGTGGTAATTATGACACAATCAAATACACAGATACACACACATACACCCTTTTCTTGCCACCTACTAAATAAATTTCTCAGAAAAAGTAAACCACAAGGAAATCTAGAATCATACTGCATTCGGTATGATCAAAAAGAACCTAAAAAATAAAACAAAGCTTTTGGGGATACAATGTTGAAAAATGTTTCCCAACTGAAAGTAAAAGTATTTAAAACTTCAGCTTAGAGTTAGATCTTTTTGTGAAGGTAGGAGTTTTACAATACAAACCAATCACTGAAAAGTCTTAACACTACAGAAGGAAACATTAGCAAGACAAAAGACTGAATATACACTGATTGATCTCAAGAGTGCCAGACAGATACAAGCTTTACTTCAGGCTACTTAGTGCACCTCAGTGGGGAAGTGAGAGGAGGGGGAAGAGAAAGAAGAATGGAGTCATTAACTTCTTTTACAAGTCTCCAATTAAGAAAGCTAACAAAACCCCCGCGCAATACACCTTAGCTTTAGCCTTGCAGAAAACAAGCTACTTTAGTATAAAGTCTGCAGTTTATAACTCTTATGGAAGTCACCAAAATCAGAACAAGGACTTGATTTTTCTCTGAAAGCACTTAGGTTATTTTAATATGGTCAATAAAAAAAGATATTGCAGAAGCAAATAATTGATATGTTAACATTCAGTTCAGTTACTTTCAACTGAAAAGAAATACTAAAAGCATAACCTAGCAATCACTGCTAGAGCGTATTTCCATATATATATATATATGTATATACACACAAATATAAATAATTTACATAAAGCACTAAGCGTCTAAATCAGTACAAAAGGCATGCAACATTTGATAATGTACATGTTGCCAGGCCAACAAATGGGCATCCCCCTTCCACTTTCACATTCTGACTGAGGAACAAGCATTCACTAAGTATCTACTTAGTATCTGTTTAAAGGAGGAAAGCCGGGTGCATGGGGATACAAAATATTACTTTGACACACCACAAGTCACCTGTAAGCTTGTCAGGATTTTCACACAAGAATGAGATTTTTCCAATTTGCTTAGTAATGAAAAAAGCTAACTTAATGTCCTTTAAAACACTATGCGTCGTATTTTTTAAAGATAGCAGCTGGTTCAAGAGCCATATAGGCATAAAAAATTAAATCACAATAACCGTAAAATAGTATAAGTGAATGGAAACCATTTATATCTAGTTTCTAAAGTGACTGAATTCTAGGATCCCATAAAACTTAACTACTTTCATATAGGTAAAATTTTTACTGAAATACTTCTGCCTACATGGTTACAACACATGCAGATAAATGCCAATACTTGCTTCTAAAAGAAGTCGAGGATAATGTGTAAGTCAATATAATAAGATTCTTGAGCTAGAAAATTCTTAAGAGGCCATCGTAAAGTTCGACCCTCTCCTTCATAGAAGAGAAAACCAAGACCCAGGGAAAGTTGATCGAACCTGGCTTCTTCCGGCTCCCAGTCCCAGGCCTTATTACATTAAACTCTTTACTCTCCAATTCTCACAACCCAGTTTTGTCAGCTACCTAATCGGGCTGGGACTACCTAAATCGCCTCCAAAAAACTTTCCAAATCAGAGCAGCAGGTGATGTGGGCCACAGGAAACAACCCTAGATTAAGACTGAACATAGTTGCAGTTTGGTCCCTTTTTTATTTAGGGTGAATGAGGGTTGGGAGGATGGATTCGGATCCGGGGCTTCAGGAGCCCTGAGACTTTCCCAGCGTGCAAAGTCTCTCCACGAACGCCCCTCGGATTCTGCACTGACCCGGGCAACCCTCTCTAGGGACCCCCCCACGCTAAAGTGAGCCCCAAACTTCGCCGAGGCCCGGGGCGGGGGCGTGACCAGAACACCGGTGGCGGGGGGGGGGGGGGGGCAGTGGGCAAGAGGAGTCCCAGGTCCGGCTCAGGCCCCACCAGGGCGCCGAGGGGCTGCAGGCCGCGAAGGCCTGGGGAAAGGCCCAAGGCCGGAGGAGGCGCCGGCTCACGGAGGCCCTCCAAGGGCCAGAGGGGGCCGCCGCCTCGCTCGCTGCTACCCGCGGACCGGACGGAGGAGGCCAACGAGCGGGCTGCCTACACTCACCGAGCCGAGCGAGCCCCGGGTCTCGGCCTCGCCCCCTGCGCACCCGGCTCCGTAATGGCGGCGGCGGAGGGGGGCGGAGCCCCGCGGGAGGGCCGGGCCCATCGCGCGCGCCGCAGCCAATCACCGACTCCCGAATCTTTTTGAGTTTAAAAGATGGGGCCTTAACTATGCGGGTGGGGATGGCAGACTGTGCAAGAAGAGGGGAAGGTGGGGAGGGGGCCCCGTCAGTGCTACGGTAAAGGCAGGCCCCAAGTCTTGGCATTCGGAGAATGCGCAGCTCCTGAGGGGCCAACGGGGACTGCGTCGGCCAATCAACGCCGGGCAGGAAGAGGCCGCGCAGGCGCAGGAGGGCCTCAGAGGGACCGGTCCTGGGAGGAACGTCCCTCTCCTCCCACCCTCACCATTTCACCCCCTCCCCCCGCGACTGCAAACAAAACAGAAGCGGGAACGCGCGCGCTAGCGGGCCCAGGAGGATGCGCCGGCGCGAGGGGCTGGTGGGAAAAAAGGGGGGGGCGGTTTGGGGGAACAGCAAACAAAAGGCGCTTGGCGCCCCCCCCCCCTCCCGAGGATGGCCCCCTCGGCCTCCTCGCGTCGGCCCGGCCCCGCCCCCCTCGCCTAGCCTCGCCTCGCCTCGCCTGAGGGAGGGGCGGTGGCGGCCTCGGCCCCCGGCGCTCCGGGGCCCGCGGAATCCCACCACGGCCTCCCCTTCCGTCCCGTCTAGGCTGCGGCCTGCGTTACCTCTGCGCTCTCCCCCCTTCCAGGCGCCCACGTCTCCCCGCGGCCTGTCGGCTCCGCTCCCCGCCCGCTGCTCGCCGCCGCTGGCTGCCTTCCGCGGGTCCGTCCGTCCGCCTGGCCCCGCCGCTGCGCTCTGCAGCCCCGCCCCCCTGCCCGCGGCCCCGCGGCCCCCGCGCGCGCGCCCGCTCTCCCGTCTCCCCCCTCTCGCGCCCGCCAACGGCCGCGCGCCGCCGCCGCCCCCGCCGCGCACTCCCCGAAGCCCGAAGGGGACGCCCGCCCCCTGCCGGCGCGGCCGCGGGGTACCGGAAGGCCGAGCCGAGGGAGCGCGCGCCGTCCCCCGCGGCGGAGCGGACGAGCCCGCAGGCTTCTTCTCGGCGTCGCCTTCCCTTGGGAGTCGGCGCGGCGGGGGCCCGCCCCGGGGCGGGGGCCTAGGCTGGAAAGCCGGAGGCCGGCCCGGGGAGCCGGGCTGAGGCCCGGTGGCTGCCGCCTCGGGCAGGGTGCGGCCGTGGCGCGGTCTCGGGTTTGCAGGGGCGGCTCCGAGGCCTCCGCTCGTCTGTGCGGGGCGCCCCCGGCTCCGGCGCCCGCGCCCCCCTCCAGCCCGCTCCTGTTACTCTGCTTCCCCGGCTGTGTTTGTGCCGCTGCCGCCTCACTGCCCCTCCAGCCTCCGTTTCCAACTTCCCGCTGTGGCTTCCGGGCCCGAAGAACTGGAGACAAGTCTCATCTACTTAAGGCAGCGTAAACGTGCACCCCAACATTGCCTTACCAGTGTGTCATTAACACCCTAAGTCCTAACAAAGCATGTGTGTGCGCCAGGCATGATCTACAGATCACGCCGCTCCACTTGTCACAAAATACCTGTGGATGTGCCAGGGAAAATGAGATTTGCTGGAATTAAAGAGGTGCATTTATTTACTGGAAAAACCAGTGCACCCCTCCCTCACCACGGCTGTGCCCTTGGTGGCCACCTCCCTGGTCTAACCGTACTAACACCCCAAACATTTTACTACTGAGATCATTCTAAAAGCACTCCAAAATATTTCATATTAACTGCAAACCTAAGAACCAGATCTGCATACCTGAAGTCAATCTCCTAAATAGTATTTAGGAGGGACTCAGCAAGTTTGCTTAGTGGAAGAAATGAAAAAAAAAATTACTTTTCCTAGTTAATCAACCTTCTAGCCAAATCTCAACCTGAGCCCTAACATCTGCTTATGCAAGGAGGTATTGCGATCCAATCCTGCATGGATAAAAAGGAACTCTTTAGTTTTAATTCCAGTGTCTAATTCCACAGGTTGAGAGTACAGGACAGAAAAGTTATCTTTGCTATTATAGCATCCCATTTTCAAAGTGTCTAGGTATGTCAGGGCTATACAGTGAGTATAAGTAAGTAGTCTTGGTACAGGGATGCAAAATGTAGATCATTTAACTCAATTTGGACGGGCTATATAGTATATACATTGGTAACTTAGATCCCTTGTCCTTTTTCTTTTTGGGGTAGAGGGAGAGGGAATAATAAGGGAAGGGAGTAAACTGATGAATGGGAAGCTGGGAGGAAAGACTAGAGATACACTCTCTGAAATTAGAAACACATTTATTGAATGTAAAGATAAAAAGGAGCTCAGACATAATTTATTTCAACCCTCAGATTTTACAGATGGGCAAATCAGGGCCCAGAGAGGTAATAGGAGCTTCTCCAAGGTCAAACAGGTCATAGCAGAGCCTGTAACAGAAGCCAGGTCTCATGATTCAGGGTTTCAGCTACATTAAATACATAAGCAACCTCCTCGTGGCATATGTAGAGCTTCCTTTTCTTGCCCTTCATTTAAGCGATTATTAGCCATGCTTAAAAACAGTTTAAGAAGTTTAAGTGACCTTAACGGTAATTTTATTTTACCAACAAGGACACAAGCTCAAAGAAGGTAACTGGCATCCTGAATAGGAGACTTTAGTATAATTTTGCAGTGTGCAAGTTCTCCATGGTCCATACTTCGAAGACAGACTGCCTTATAAAACTCTGACAAGGCAGGGTCACCCCTGTCTCACCCTCTGTATTAACTACTAAACCAAACAAGAGACAGCATGGCATGTTCGTGTTGTAATAATAATCATGTTTATCTAGTGTTGATCTTGCTGAGAGCCCTTAATGTCCTAATTCATCTTTGGAATTTTCCTTACAAGTTAGGGAGGCTTAATTCTGCCATTTCTGAAGCATGCCAAATCTTTAATTCATCTGAATGTTTATGAAGCACAAGAATCCATTTCTTAAGCTATCTTCTGGAGAGGGGGAAGACATTAACATAAAAACCTCTGCTACAAGAGAGCTGGGATGAGCACAAAGGGGAAGGAGTATACTCACTACTGTGTAAATACTAGATAGAGATTTAAGTAGTACTAAGTTGGTATTTGTTACCTGTGTCGTTTGGGGGAAGTCACAACTTCTCAGAACTTCAGTTTCGGATTAGCGTATTACTAGAGTCCCTTTTATCTTTAGAGCCTAGTGCCCTAGAGATAGTTTGAGAGCTGGTGAGAAAATCATTAGGAGCATGATTTTATAATTTTCCGGTGTTAGTCTGAAATCTGGGCCACTTTTGCGTTTTACAAACCAATTTATCAGGTCCCTGCTTCCAACCCAGGATCGTTAGGTGTAGGGTGCTCAGAAAACATGCTGTTAATAGTCTTTTTTGCCAGCATTGTACTTAACCTTCCATGGCCCAAGGCTGTGAAAAGCAAAGTTGCAAAATCTCATAGTTCGGGTCAAAGACGGAAATCCATTAAGCCTTCAACTCCTTCCATTATTAAGCAAATCTAAAGATAACCAGTTGGGAAGGGGAAAAGAACCTCCTCTCTAAACTGTTAACAGGGACAATTAAAGTACTAAGGAAAAAGGCCCTTCCCCCAGCAGTTGCCAACTGGTCCTGTAGCCCCCTACCAGAGGAACATCACCGTAAATCCTAGAACTTGCTTGTTCTACTTTCTCCTCCAGAATTCAATTGGGATATTTGTTATTATCCCAAAGAGACTCTCTGGGACCCCAGGAATATGGGCTTTTCTTGGCAAAGACATAAGTGGTTTGCCATTTCCTACTCCAGTGTGTCGCCATTTTACAGATGAGGAACTAAGGCAAGTGGGGCTAAGTGACTTGCCCAGGGACACACGCTAACAACTGTCTGAGGCCAAATTTGAATTCAGGTCTTCCCGATTCCAGGCCCAGTGCTCTATCCACTGAGCCAACTAACTGCTCATCTCAAGGGGTGTTGTCATGAGAAAAAGTGGCTGAGAAATGCAGCTTTATGGCGATGATCCCTTTGCCTTACCACTAAAGTCTTGCCCCTAGCCTAAAGTACTATCTTCTGTGGCAAGTACCTTAAGCCACGAGATAACAAGCTCTCTGCAACACTCGCCTTCCTTTCCCACTCTGGGACTGCCAGCTCCTATTCAGCAGAACTTTCAGATTATCAAAGGTGGGGTGGTGGTGGTAAGGGCTCCCATATGTGAAATATGGCAAGGCCATACTGACTCCCATATGTGAAGCATGACAAGGCTGTTCTGACTCCCATACGTGAAGTATGACAAGGCCATACTGACTCAGTGACTTTGACAGCAAAATCGCTGGAGATTTCCTTGGAAAGCCTTTTTTCTCCTCTTCTGCCTATCGATCTCATTTGCATTCTTTCATACAGCTTCCTTTGGTGCTCTAAACCAGTCATTGTGCTGTGTGTTATGAGTAAGAAAACAGTGAGTACTGATTTAAGTTCCCACTTAACAGAAGAGAGTAACTACCTTGATGTCCAACTGATAGGACCACCTCCCTTCGCTAGTAAGGCATCTCATCTGACGTAAGTACTCTCGCCTTATGCCAAATTTCAATAAACTTTTGTAACAACGTTCTCACTTTTCCCCTCAACGTTAAAGCCATATACTGAGGCTACCACTTGCTGTGACTTGGATAAAAGTTAAATTAAACTCTGAAGATGGGTTAATTTTTTTTTTTACCTAGAGGGATTAATTTTTAAAACAAATGTCTTGACTTAGACATTTTAACTTCGCCGTATGTAACATCTGACCAGTTTCACTTTTTTTACCCTTAGCTGCTCTCAGTTGGAAGTGCCTCAGGGGTGAGGTTTCTACAATCTTCTCATTGGCTTCCTTGGAGCAGTGCTAACAAAGGCTCTATCCATCTCTGCCTGTTGAGATTCCTGGGCTTCTTGCTCCTATGCTTAGATACTCCCTCAAGTCATCACAAAGAATAGGACATACCTTATGTTTGGAACGTGATATTATAAAAACTGCTGGTAAATAGAACTTTCCCCAAGTGTGATGAATGCCCCAAATGGCGCCCTTTGGGAGACTTGCTACTCTGGATGTACATGTGGTATGGTTGACTGAACTCAAGCAGCACACAAGAAAACCTGAGTTTAAATCCAGCCTCAAACACTGGGCAAGTCACTTCACCATTCTGGTCCTCAGTTTCCTCATCTGTAAAATGAAGGGGTTGGATTCTATGACCCTTTAAGTTTCTACCCTACTTTAAATTTAAGACCCCATGATTCTTAAAATGCAAACACTCCTGGGACAGATAACCTCATTAATCCTGGTAACACTTCGGCATGAATTAGTTTGGTACAAAGAAAGTAGGTGTGTCTTTTTATATGTAGGTGTATATGTATATGTGTATATATATATGTGAAATTTGTGAGAATCCACAATTTTCCAAACATTAGGTAGGTTAGTGGTTTGCACAGAATGAAGATCAGTGTTAAGAATGCTACTTATATTGCCAAATTTATCTCCAATTTTCAACAGTTAGGCTACTTACCATCAGATTGCCAAGTCGCTGGCCATAGCCTACTTTCTCTTCAGACTCTGGCATAGTATGAGGCTCAGTAGATTCCAGTCTGTGATTAAGGTGCCAGATTGGTGAAAACTAGTCAGTCTACCTGTCCGGGGCTTTGGGTTTTTGGTTAGTTTTTGCTAAAGCTAAATGGTAGTTGTGACAGTTAAGACCAAAATGAAGCTTTTTTTTTTTTTTTCTGAGAAAGGAAAGAAAAAAGTTCAAGATTGTGGGGGACTCTACACGAGGAATGAGACTCAAAGGCAAGAGTTGGAAATTCCAGAGACCAAGCATGAATGAGACTGGAACTAGAATATGCTGCATTTCCTGGGTTGAAGTAAATTATATTAAATTATCAGAAACAGTTGTGTTGACTGCTCTCAGAGTGCAACTGGTATAATTATGGAGAGGTTTTAAAGAAAACATTTTTGTTGTTACAGAGAAGAGTTAGATTTGCTGTGTTTTTCCTTCCCATTTACAGAACACGGAAAATAAATTTTTATTTATTTATTTTTTTTAGCACAGTATGATTAGAGTTAGGATTTCATAGCAAAATGAGAAGGGGCTCGATAAGGTCAGGAGCTTTCATCCCTCTAATAATATCCATGATTGGCTAGCTTCCCATTTGCCTGCCTAGACCGATTTGTAGCCATTATTAAGTTTTTATATAGCATTGACTTAGGATGGCAAGAAATTAATAGCTTATTACCAAGAGTACAATAGGACCTGGATATGATTTAATAATGTACCTACGTTCATGCAGTTTACAGTTACATGCACATCAGTTAACCCCTCAGCTAGCCTCTAAGCAACAATTTTAACTTTTTCCTGGTAAATACTGCAGATTTCACCTTGATTCATGAGGGGTGGTTCTAATAGTATTGGCTCATTCCATTCTGGCTGGGAGTCATCCTAAAAGACAAGTAGCTCAAAGTTTAGCGGAGATCAGAAACTTTCTAGCTCATTGCCCACCCTGCCCTGGAAAAAAAAAATTGGTGCCAAAAGCTTAGTTCATTCATAGAAGAAATTGAAACATTAGCTGTTTTCCAGTCTTTTAGCATGACTTCCATTGCGTCAAAGTATGGGTAACTGATCTATAGTTTGACCAATTTGACCCAATGGAAGTCTAATACTTAGGAGCAACCTGAAGGAAGAACAACGCCCCAAATTTATCAATTCCTTACTTAGGAAAAGAAGCTCCTTCCTTATATAAGGCTTGAGTCATATTTGGAGAGATCAGGAGAACATGATTTTCATTCAAGATAATCCTGCTATTCCATCATACTTTGTGTATTTTGGAGGGTTGCCCCCCCCCTTCATGTTTAAAAATGAGGCATAAATACCACATCTTTACATTTCAAATTACATTTTCACTACTTGCCAGATCTACAAAGACTTTAAACCTCCTTTTTTGTTTTAAATATGTAATTTCCATTTTATTCATGTTTCTTCTCTCCTCCCCACCCCACCCCCATCTTTCTATCCCTCCTTTCTGGCCATAGCTGGGACTTTTCCCTGTTGGTGGAAGCCAGGAAAAGGTTGAGAAAACAAAGCCACAAGGAGAGGTTCAGGGTCAGCCAGTGGGTGGGAAGCTTTCTCTTTAACTATGGGGAGGGCCCTTTTCCCTCCACTGTTCAGATATCACTAATGATGACTATGTATGTAGATATAAAAGATTCTTAGGAAAACTTTATTTTTAAAAGGGGAGGAGCTTTTTTTAAAAAGGAAAATATTATTCCAACACTACTACTGGAAGAAAAAAATAAAATCCAAATTCACTTGTGATTTTCTTTTTTGTTAAGTGCTACAAACTTGGATTTAGTTTAAAAAGAAAAAGATTTATAAAAAGTTGGGCCTAGTGAACATGGGCAAAGATCAGTGGCCAGGCACATGTTCAATAAGCCAGGGAAGGGAGTCCTTTAAAAAAAAAAAGGGAAGATTAGGAAACAATCTGCTTTAAAAGTCTTGGAGATCTTAAGCCTTACTATAGACAGTTTTAAGAGAGAGTAACACTTTGAAATAACTATAAATTTGGAGCCATTAAAACTTTCACAAGAGGCAGTGTTGGAGCAATGGACAGACAACTGGACAGGTTAAGGCTATTGGGGTTCAAATCCATCTTCTAAATGGCTGTGTGTTCCTGGACAAATCATTATCCCAGTTGCAGAGGTGGTATCAAACCGTAAAGGAAGTTTCCTATAGCAATGAAACCATGGGTGCAGTCCCCCCACATAGTTTCAAAATACTGTCTGATGTAACTGGATCCTTCTGACATAAAGCTTTTAATTCAACTAATAGTGTAATGCTAAGAGCCCCGGACTCTATCAGAAAACCTGTGCTTTTCCAAGCTGTTCAAACTAGCCGTTTTGACGTTCTTAAGGTTACACATTGCTTCT
This sequence comes from Trichosurus vulpecula, assembly GCF_011100635.1. Lineage (NCBI taxonomy): Eukaryota > Metazoa > Chordata > Mammalia > Diprotodontia > Phalangeridae > Trichosurus > Trichosurus vulpecula. The sequence goes on from NC_050574.1 coordinate 54,136,256, forward strand.
CTGGGCCTGTTCCCTCAACTCTAAAATGGAAATAATATTCTTACATTCTCTAACTCAAAAGAATCACTTTCCAAACTGTAAAGTGCAATAGAAATATAAACTGTTCTTTGATTCCACATTGCCTCTGCCAGCACCAGGGATAGAAAAATGAAATGAGAGGGTCCCTGCCCTCGAGAAACCGAGTGGGTGAATGTCCACATAATAGAATGGCACAGCCTGGCTTAGAAGTTGTTTCTCCACTTTTTCCTCTGTGGGGCTAAATCCAGTTTACTCAGAAAGGGAAACCTGGGATGGAGTCTAACTGGCAACTTGTCTAGTACAGTAGGACTGAAATTAGCTGTGGATGCCTGTTTAATTAAGGGGATCAAAGTTAGCTAAGGATGGCAGAAAACGCTTATCAAATTATTTTTTGTGGTTTATTATAGCTTCAGAGGGGCAAAATGCTTACCTGTTTCTTGTTAAAATATGAATGTGTCACTGACCAGTGACATTAAGCAATTGCCTATGGGAAGAAATCAATTTAGCAACATCAGTTTTGTTGGGAGTTATCCCACAGGCTCAAACCTGAAATCCCCCTCTCTCTGAATGTCAGCTGTCTACTACAGGTCTGTGACTTCTCAGTATATCCTGCTTCTCTACAAAAACTGAATCAGAAAGGATTGGACATCAAATCTATAATCTCTTTACAACTATGGAGACTCTATTTAAGAGAAGTACAATGGTAGGGTGAGATTTAGGTTCAAATAAAATTGGCTCACAGTAATTAATAGGCATACGATTTCCAATTGAAAAAAAATCACAGAAGTGGTTCTTTAAGAGTTTTTTGTTTGTTTGGGTTTTTTCCCAAGAATGTCCCCAAATGGGGTCTGTGAGGCTTGGGGAAAGAGAGAAAAGTCAGGTTAAAAAATGGTGTGCAGTAGTCCTCTGTTTTCGCTTTGGCACTACTCCTTAGTGCAGATTCTATATGAGAATTTCTTTAATGTAAATTCAGATTTCAGGAAACTTATAGCAAAAGTGAAGGAAGAGGTCATTGATTTGAATCTATTATTGCCACCTGTCTCTGTAATAAGTAACACTGGCAGCTCAATTTATATTCCAAAATTACATTTCACCCTCTGACCTATCACCATTTTTAGTTGGTAGTAGCTACAGTGCCATTGTAGGAGGCTACTTTCTTCAGAAGAGCAGTGTTTTAAACAGCATTCCAAGGCACAGTGCTAGACAAAACACAGAGTATTTGTGTGTTCTGTGTACTGCCACCTGCATTTAGGTTGTGGGCAACTAGAAGTCCAAATGCCAAAATAATTTCACAAGACCAATTAAAAGTATATGAAATTTATAGCTGAATCATCTCAGCTTTAGCCTGACTATAGTTCCAAAGGGTTCCCTGAAGGACATGCCTTGTCATTTTTAAAAGTGCTGACAAAAACAGAAGGCCAGAGAGCAAATCATTTGAAGCAGACACTGGACTCAGTGAGGGGATGGTTTTAAAATACTCACCCGCTCTACTATCCTTCTTGTCAAGCTTGATAGGCAGTGTTATTAACCATCAACATTTGTACTTATGAATCTTGGCATGCTAGATCATCATTATCAATTAGACTTGGTTACCAACAGATCGGGCAAAACAAAGAAGTCAGTTTTAAGAAAGCCCCCTTTGATCCTCAGAGGCTTATGGAATTTTAGGTCAGGAAGGCCCTCAGAAAGCACTTAATTCAGCTCCTTCACTTTACAGATGAAGAAACAAAGGTCCATACTGGACCAACACCATATAATTAGCTAGTGATGACAATGGAGCTGCCAATCAAGTGCTCTTTCCACTACCCTACACCCTTTCCTGCTGTCTGTATCTAGTCAGCTGGGTATCATTTGGTAAGCAGAATAGTCTTTTGCAGAATTTAGCATTGTACCCTAGTTTAGGAATTATAATGAGGGGAAAAGGAGGGATTTTATGCTACCTTTCTACTTCTTGTAACATGAGAAAATGGATAAAGGAGAAATTTGTGGCCCTTAAACCCAAGAACCTATATAAGGTTAGGCCTTCACCTATTTCACATGACCAAGGACTGAAGTCATAGAAGCTTAAATGTTGGACTGGACATTGGAGGTGATCTACTTTCTGCCCTCTCTACATGAAGCATGAATTTCCTTTCTTATTATATCTCCCTGTAAGTCTGTGTTTGAAGACCTCTAGTGATATGGAAAACTCACCACTTCAGAAAGAAGCCCGTTTCTTTTTTAGATAGCTCTGCTTTCTCCTTATGCTGAGCCAAAATGTGTGTTCCTAGAACTACCACATGCCGGTCTCAGTGCTGCCTTCTTGGGTCATGCAGAATGAGTACTATTAAATGATCTGAAAATTCAGACAGCTCAGAATGGATAGCTTTCCTCCTCAGAGTAGCCAAATACATTCCTCACTCATTTGGAAAGATCTTGCCTCCTCTTATAAAGCCTGTTGTTTGAAATTCTCGCTCACAGTTCCCTTTGCTCATTCCATAACCTGGGTGTCTCTACTAGCAAGGCGGTATCAAGATACAAATTATTTCCCCTTTTGTGGGATACATGCAGTATTTGTGGCTATTGGGTGTGTAATCTCTTTAAGCCGAGGCATCTGAAAACCTGTGTGCTATAAGCTTATTGAGAAGAAAGGAGGCCATCTGTGAAACTAATGAACTAGGACTGACCAGTACCGGAGGTTCTGTCTCAAGTCATTTTTTATTCTTCAGTGAGATGTTTTAACCTCATGACAATCCAATGAACAGCCTCAGGGTTTCTCCCAGCTGCTGTATAAAATCCACTCATCCATTCAAAACAAAGTATGAAAAATAATCCACCTAATGGTGGTGTTCTGAAGTTACTATAGCCAAATGTGCTTAAAACAATACGAGGAAAAACAGTGGAATTCATATATCTGTTCTCATAAAAGCTAAAGAACGAATTATTTACAATCCTAAATTCATAACCAATTTCCGAAGGTCAAGGCAGCTTTCTTATTCTCTAGTTCAAGTCACTTTACCTTTTGAGAATAACTGGAATTTCATTTTTGCATTGTTAACCATGCTAACTGGTCATTTATAGGAAATTATCTCCCCTCCCCCCTTTACTGCATTGTTAAGACCTGGCCATTAGATCCACACTCGGTCAAGAACAGCCCTCTCAGGTGTTAGCTCTCAACACCATGGAGCTAAAGACAGAGCCAACTGCCTTTGATCTTCAAATATTCCCTGTATCTTCTTTTTACAGATTTTGGCAGCACCAAGTTAAGTAATATTTGAAACTCTCCACAGTACACTATCTCACTTTAGGAGATTCTAGAATATTCAGGATTTCCAAATTTAAGGAAAACTATGAGGGCAGCAATAGAGCAGGGTGATATGGTTAATCAATGTCTATTAGACCGTAGCTGCCATTCATTTTAGGCAAGCTACAGTCATATCCAAGGTCTCAGAAGAACACCATAGTGTGATAGGAAAACTCCAGTAACTCATGCTTATCAGGTAAGGAATAACTGTTGGCTGGAAAATGTGTTGTCAAAATCTGTAAAAAGAAGATACAGGGAATATCTGAAGATCAAAGGCAGTTGGCTCTGTCTTTAGCTCCATGGTGTTGAAGGCTAACACCTGAGAGGTTTGTTCTTGACCAAATGTGCATTTAATGGCCATAGGGTCTCACAATACAATAAAGAGTGGGGGGACAGATACTTTTCTATAAATGGCCAACTAACATGGTTAACAATATAAAAATGAAATTCCAATTATTCTCAAAACATATTTTCTAAGAATAAAAATCTAGAGAATGTGTGAAAATACAGGAATCAGGGCCAAGAGCACAAGATTATTTTCAGTTTATCTCAATCTGGTTTGTACGAAACCTACAGAAAAAGAGAAATATGACCATTTTTCAGTACCTTTCCAAATAGCCTGCTTGTTCCAATCGGCAGGCCTGCCAGAGATTTAAACTGCATTTAGGAATAAAAATTTAAAGAAGGCAACAACACAAGGATCTGTTGGACAACAAAAGAGAGATTGTACTTTGTAGACAGACAGGTGTGAGGATGCTAATGGAGTCACTAGGAGTTACTGGGTTTCTTCCAAAAAAAAATGAAAAGGCTGTGAAAATGGCTTTTTGACCTCTGTGAGATGGGAACTATCTGGTAAAAAGATGTAAGTTTGGACATAGAAAGTGACATGACATTTCTTGTTGCTTCAAAGTACTTAACTTATTAAACTTACCCAATAGCAATAGGTTAATTGACTTAAATACAAGTAGGAAATATCTTTAACTGAAATAAGTATCATGTCAACTCCTGAAGTCTGCCTTTTGGTAGAAATGACCTTCCCAGTTAGCTGCGGGGGGGAATGTAATGGTTGCTGTCCACTTCAGGTCTGGTAAAGCCATTCTCCACTGGGAAGAACACCCCCCAGGTCTGGGCAGGAAGCCAAGTGGCTGAGTCAAAGGGCAGGACAAGAGTCGTCCTGGACACCTAAGCTGAATCCCTCAAGGTCCAACCACACTACTACCTTGTGTGTGCTACTCTTTCTCATGTAATCATGAATCCAACAGGAGAACTGAAATTTGAATAAAGAAGCAATTACCTGCTTCTAAGAATGCTCCTTAGTTTCATCATTTTATCTTACATAACTGATGAGAGGTTTTGTTACTGATATCATACTATAAATATGTTTCTATTTGAAGCTTTTTCAATGGAGATTTATTTTTTAACTTTTTTTTTCCTCCTGCCTCTACTCTTCTCACATTTGCATGTATCTACTACTGGTGTGAGTGAACATAACCAACAGTTCTAATTGCAGCTTCTTCATGACCTGCCAACAACAGCCACTGATGCCACCGTGACACCCAACTCTTACACCCAGGGAGCAACTTTACCCCTTCTGGCCCCCCAAATCCCACTGGCCATCACCTTTTAAAAATCCACATCAGTCAGAGGAATCTCTTGGTTCAGGTTACTCTGGCACTTTGGTTCTGGAAACTTTGAATATTCCCTCTATTCTAACACCTGGGTTGTTCTGCTGTCCCTCCTTCTACAGGAAGGTCTGCAGGCCACACCTGCAGCCAGGCCCAAGAACAGCAAGTCAGCTTCCAGCCGGTGTTGTAGTTGTTAGGTGGCACATTTTCAGCCAAGGTCATTCAATAGCCTCTGTGGGCACAGTTCTTCATCAATCACTTTTTTTTTTTTTTGCTCAGGATCATGCCCGTTAGCTTACGGAGAAACATTCTGAGCTGTTTTAAACCACGCACAAGAGAAAAACCTTTTATTGCTACTGAAATTTGGCTTCCCCAAGTTTTGCCAGGTCTCTTAATTGTGGAACCTTCTTCAGAAATTGAGAGCTGAAGATCCTCTTTGGTTGGCATCCAACTGAGAAATACAAAGACTGTTTACTTGGGAAACAGTTTGGTTTTATGAACTAACACACCTTCGTAAGGTGCTAGCCCTCAGACAATAGAGATGGAAAGCCATCTTTCAAGCCTGTGTTGCAACTTTCTTTTAAAATAAGCACCCAAACTTTGTGGGAAAAAAACCAGAGGCCCAAATCACACTGACTTCACACACACCAGAATGGACTGGATCAAGTTGGGGGAACGTGATTGTCACACAATACTTAGCTTCATCTGAAAAAAACAAAAACGTGTTGATGTTGCTTTCTTTTACTCTCTTACAGATTGTCTTTGGGTTCCTTAAACATGAAGGCAGTTGTTGGAAGCAAACTGTTAAAAGCTGTGGTAGTGGCTGCCTGGTAAGAGGTAAACCAGTCAAAAGGCCACAGAGAAGGGGAGGTTGGTTGTTTGGTTCAAAGGCTGTTACATGCGACCTGCTGCAAGGGCTATCAGGGGGCTAATGCCAGTGGGGTTCCTGGGTCCTGATATTTAAGGTAGGAAAAGAGTTCAAAACTGGAAGCGGCTGCTTCTAGCACCCTCCGGTCATCTCCCGCCCTAGCAATGACATGCTCTTGGATGTCTCCAAGAAGCTCAGTCTGGGCTTTCTGGAGGGGGTTGGGTGTCACTCAGTGAGCTGCTCCTCAGCACAGCAGGCCTCCCGCCCAAGTACGAATTCCCTCCTCGACCCAAGAGGCTCACTTTTCCTGGTTGGGGACACACAGAGACACACACACACTCTATGTACACAAATCTGAGACACCTGGGTCTGGACCCTAAAAGAGCAAAGATGGCACCTGTCCGAGATGGTGCCCACATCCAGCAGCTGCCAAAAGGAGAAATCGCTTTACTTTTCTTTAAACTTGCAATGCTTGTCTTTATTTTGTTCTTTATATTTTGAAAGTGAGAAGAAATAGTATTGAGTCAATTTCTTTTTTTAAATATTTGTTCTATGTATTTACAAGCCTTAAAGTTGCTCTAAAGGTTTCAAAAGGATTATGAGTACTTTTCCCAGGGTAGCACTTTTTTTTTTTCTGAACAAGTTAATTCTTGGAGCTCTCTGGTCCACAGCATTTTCTCAAATGCATTTCCTTCTGTTCCAAGTTTATGTATGTTTTGATTACTGTTTTGATTTTTAATTTCTGAAGCAAGCTGAGAGGCAGGCAGAAAGATTGGATGCCAAACAACAACAAAAATGATCTTTCTTACCTAGCTCACCCCAAACCCCCTTAAGACTGGACTATCTACTATGCTTTGAAACAAAAGTGAGGTGCGTCTGAAGGGGAGGGAAATTTATTTCTCTGCTTTTCTATTATACAATTTGTTTACAGAAACTGCAAATTAAAAAATTACACTGGCATTTGCAGTCCTTAAAATAAATTAAAGTTCTCAACTTTTTTTTTGCTAAACAGATCTGTGTTTCTTTTAAAGTATGAGTCCTTGTTTAAAAAGAAAAGAAAAGATTAAAACAGAAAATATTTTCTATAAATAATACATGTATTTTGGTTTAGTGCTCCCGCCCTCAGGTTTGACGTTTACTTTTCCAGTACCTTTTTCCTCCATGATCACCTTTTTGTTTCTCTCCCCTCTCCCACTCGTGCACACGTGGGGGTTTCTGCTCGAGAATTGGCCTTGCTGCACTGTGATTGGCGAAGACGTGAAACTTTTTAAAAAAATACTTAAATTGTTTCTTTTGTTTCGTTTTGTATATTTGAAGTTTTAGTTATCCTCTGACTCCTCTTCTGCTTCTCGCAGCCACGTGAAGAAGGCTGTGACCGATTTCAGCGCCACACCTTTCCCGCTCTGCTCGGCGGGGTCCTTGCTGCTTTCCCACTTGTAGAAGGCGTCCTCTGAGATCACCTCCTCATCATAGAGACAATCAAAAAACATCCGCAACAGATCTGCAAGAGGGCGAGAGGGGCTGTCAGTACCTTTAAGGACAAACAAAGGATGTTTTTCCCCAAGCAGTGATTTTGCACAGATTCTCAAAGAGGACATCAGTGTTGGTCTCCCCCTTAAAAACAATTTTCAGTGTTACACCAGCACAAAGACTTGGGGACATGAAGAAAGGAGAAGGCAATAATTTACATGGTGTCTAAAATCACTTTTCTGTAGCTATTATTTAACTCCAGTCTAATTTTTCTACGGTACTAGGTGTATATCATTTTATATTACATTCCAATAATCTTTTAAAAATAAAAAGTCTGGGTTGCTCCTCATCCACCCCTTTGATATGTACAGTTTTGTGTTGGGTTTCTGATACGAAAAGATTAAGGCAATCATCTGGATAAACGAGGCAAAAACTCTCCTAAATGGGAATTGTGGGAATCCACACATATTCATTCTCTTTCATTCTCTCTCTCATATTAAACCTCATTTACCCATAACTTTACCCAACCCAAATTATCTAGTTAATGACCTCAATTGTCTGCTTTTCTTTAGCCAAGGAGACTTGGGTTTTTACAAGGCAGGTAAATTGATGGGAATATCAAGCCTCATAAGATTTTCCATTTTCTCCAACCCATGTTAGTGATTTGGAATATATCATATGAAAATTTTGCTGAAGGTTTATATTTGCAATTATATTACTATTTCAATTACTTTTCATTCTTTAAACATACGAGTAGGAAAGTCAGGGGAAGAGGTGGCCAGGAATGTGTTAAGGCGGTGGTGATGAACTTGATCTAGGATAAAAGATTCAACGAGGGTCATTACACTGGATAATCAAAAGGAGATAAGTAAAAACTATTTTTATTCAACTGGTTGAAAATGAAATTTCCAACTGTGTCTAGTGATTTAAAGATTTTATGTATTGGCAAGCAGTAACTTCCCTATTTTATCAAGAGGAGAACTGAGGAAGGGAAGTTTAATGAGGATGAAGCAGTGGCAGGTAGTGGCGAGGATGAAGCAAGACCGAGTCCAGTGGCTCACCACCAACAGTGTCATAAATCTAGATATAAAAAGATCCAAGAGAACAGCTGCCCTGGTGGCTACACGCTTAGGTGAGTCTCCCTTCATATTCCAACGTCTCCTACCACAAAGCAGTAAAACTTCTTGCTATTTGTACAGATAGAATGAAAAGTATGTGTCTAAAAGCCACAATCTTAAGCAAATCGCATAGAACCATTTTCCCTTTTTGACCCCATTTCTTCACCATAAACTCAGTTTGAAAAAAAGGCAACAAAATTTCAATGAACCAGAATAAGGTATCGTGGTTAAATGAATTTTAAGATGGCCTCAATGTTAACCAGGGACCCATTTTTATTCCAACTCTTAGAGTCAAAAGAAATTCCAAAAATGAATGCCCAAATCAGAACTATAGGCTCTGGTGACCCCGAGGACCCTGCAGACTGCTGGGTTATTCTGAACATTAACAGTTGGAAAGGATGAAGCTGATTATGCTCACACCCTAGGATATGCCCTGGAAGCTGTCTGGAGACAAAGTCCCTGGCATGGTCTTCCCTTCTGGTTGTTTATCTTTTTTCTAATCAATATTAAATTCAGATTTAGAGGAATGCAGACAGAAACCAGGAGAAGCTCCTCACTTATTTTAGAGTTCAGTTAATAGAAGTTTTGCTGTACTTGAGAGCTGAAGCTCTAGGCTGTGGCCCAAGAAGCCGGCACTATTCATTCCGACTCTTCTAACATCTAGCTGTTCTAACCCCACATAAAGCCACATGTGAACTTACTGGCAGGTTGATCAAGTTTGACGATGGATGCTTGTAGTGCATAAAGTGCTTGTAGTTCCTTCTCTGTATCTGAGTCTAGGTACTTGAGTAAGATCGGCACTCTCTGCTTGATAACAGCAGTATCTACTCGGAAAGTAGAACAATCGGCTGGAGAGAGAGAGAGAGAGAGAGAGAGAGAGAAGAAAAGAACCAGGTAACCCACGAGGAGCTGCCAATGCTGATGTGGAGAAGGAGAGGGCAGGAGGGAGGGAATTCATTGGGGGTCAATTTTTTACTGCCCCATGGAAGGTGAATGCTGAAGCCCCTTAGTCTGCAGGACTAAGATGTCAGCACTAGGGGCCTTTGTGCACCTGCTGTCCTCAAGGGACTGCTGACTCATTTCCAGGGATGCAGCATCACAACGGAGAACATACAAGGAAAAGGAGTGATCAGAACCCATTTATTAATGCAATTAGCATAAACACTTGTGGTCATTCTCAAAACCAACACTGATCAGCCCTCCCAACAGCTCAGACCTATTGCTTCTTGGAGGAAGGTGGGTTCAAAGAGGATTGGATGGCAAGAGGGAGAAGGATGTTTGGGTATTCTTGAAAAATTATTCAACAGCATAACTATCCTTTTAGGAAAAGTAGTTTTTGTAAGAAATTGTATCAATGTTAGTCCGCTTCCTGGAAAAAAAAAACTTTCAGGGGTCAGGCTTAAATTAGAAAGTTCTACACATGATAAAACCTAAATATACTAAAGGCCCCACAATTTAGATACAAGAATGTTTTTAAAAGAACTTCAAAGACTTTCCCAGTTAGTCTTTTTTTAAAGAGAAAATAGATTTTGAAAAGAAATGAGGTAAATGTTACATAACTTTCTGTAGGAGGCCTTTCTTGGTACCTTCCTGCCCTGTCCCAATGTGATATGGTATCACTCTTGTGTTTTGTATATTACCTACTTATGTGCTACGTCTGCTGTTTCTCCCAGGAGAATGGGAGCTCTTAGGGGCAGGGAATGTTTTATTTTTGTCTTTGCATTTCCAGGACTTATTGCACAGGGCCTGGCATACTGTAGGGGCTTAATCAACGCTTGATTATTTAGGGATAAATGGTGTGACCGAGGGCCAACTTGCTGCTTTGCTTTGCCTGGATGGAGAACAGATGCATTTGCCAACAGTGTATACACTCAAGAATGCCTTTTAGCCTTTATGACGTTTTTAAAGGTAAATGCAGAGAGATTACAGGCTAAGCAGACATCTTCATGAAGAAATAGTATAAAAGTTTCTAATTACTAATTATAATTTCACCCATCGCTGTGACTGGTAATGGGGGCTATCAGCACAGTTAAAAATGAAATAAAATGTGTTTATGTTTAAGAAGACATTACATCCTCACACCCAATGCATTGTACTCAACACAGCGAAAGTAGCTGCTTTAGAATGGAAGACCTGCCCCACCCCCATCTCCCACAAAGAAGGCAAGGTGCAGCCAGGACACTGGAGACCAAAGAGGAGGGCTTGGCCCCTCATGGCAGGGGGAGCTGGGATCACAATCAAGTAGACAGCTCCTCCTCCTTTCTGCCTCCGGAGCCCGCTCCCCATGCTGGGGAGAGAGCAGCACTTGGCCTGTGTAGAAGATGAACCAGCTTGGGAGAAGGTTTGGGAAATCACAGACTTTTTAGACCCATGTAAATGAATAATCAGGAACATGATGAATGGTGATTTTCCAAAGTTATTAGTTGCCTTGAGAAATGTTACTTACCTATAATAGCTGCTTTACAAACTGCTGTCATTAAAGCTCTAAGGAATGTAGGTGAACTCATCTGGCTTTCATCTAGATTAGCCTAAAATCAAGAGCAAATGCATCAGTTACATAAAAGAAGGCACTCTTCTGCAGAGCAGCAAGTTTCCCAACTCTACCGCCGAGCTTGGCGCTAACTGGGCAGTGAGTCCATTTCAGCCTTCCTGAAAGAACTCATTTTCCATGTTAAAATGAAAACAGCCTCGCTGCTGCCAATGTGGGCAGACAGTTAGTTCTACAGGAATCAAATGTGCCGTGTACAGTGTGACCCAGTGTGAACTTGCTCCCTGCCATCCCTACCTGGGGCAGGGGACTCCAAGGGAATATTCTGCCAGGGACAGGGGCCACAAGCCACACCCCAAGAGCCTGGACATGAAGAGAGGCCAAAGGCTGTCACATCATTCCTCCAAAAATACTTTGCCTTCTGGACTTAAATAGTTTTGCATGACAAAAACATCTAAGACTTTTCATCTTCATATTCAAAATGAAGAAAGCTTAAAGAGGTTCTAGAGTTGTCTCAAATAGAAGGTAATGTATGTATGGATAAGTTTTTCAGTGGTAGAAGACTATTTCAGTTTTCTTTAAGGAAGTCAGGGGAAAATGTAATGGAAATATGAGATAGGGCCAATGGGACCCAATATGAATCATATTCTAGTCTTTCTCTCTGAAGGAAACAAGTTGTTCAGATAGGAAAACACTCTCCTAAGAGCTACAACTAACAGACAGGAAAACTAATTTTCTCAGCAGATCACTGAGGTTCTTCTCTAATTCTCCACTTTTCTTAGTGCCTTTTAGGAGCAGTCCAGCCTAAGCAGGCATATAGAGACAGCCAAGAAACAAAGAACAGACCATACTGGAAAGCAGAGAATGTGGAAGTGGTTTTAAAGCTCAGTTACATTGTAAAGAATGAGCTGTCTGAGACCTGATGGGCTACATTTCTCTCTCCGGTGATGGGCTATTCGAGTGACCTAAATAATCTGCATCTGGTAGCAAGGGAAGCTTCTGCTGAGGACAGCTCGGACAGTGCACACTAAAGAATGTAGGCAGAACTGAATACAGAAGCCTGGACGAGCACATATAAGCAATTTTAACCAGGGTTATTAGTCAGTAAGTTCACAGGAATGAAAACTAACCCACTTCATCCATAGACCGTAAAGAAACCACTGTAGGATAGATTGTAGCCTTTTGCTACCATGTGGTGCCATGATGGTATCTTATGCGCCCTCCCACCCCCCCAAAGGGGTTTCACACTCATTTCCATTATATTGGTCAGACTTGACTTGCTTATAACTTTCTAAAAAATATTTCACTTGGGCTGGTCTAATCCCAAAGGGATTACTTCTGGAAAATCTGAGTGAATATACTGATCTTGATTTAAGTTATGGGAGAGTGAATAAAAACACAGCCTTGCCTTTTGGCTCAGAAAGTATTTTATAAACAGATGGACAGAGTAACTTTAATCTTGGCATATGGCTAGACTCCCCTGAGGACCAGACTTTAAGGCAAGTCTGAGAAAAGTACAGAAAAATCCTGGAAATGATGAACAAAAAGTACTGCCTGGAAATGCAGAATAGGGGACCTTGCTGGCTCTGGGCAGTGCCTGCTTCATCTGTTTTAAAGGACAAATAACATATTCTTTCCACCTACTGAAGCCCAGACTAACATAATGACTTTGGCTAACCACAGAAACAAAGAACAGGGAAGAAAATAAAAGGGTTCATTCTCAAATTCAGTCACTTCTGCGTGGTAATCATTTCAAAACCCTGACAGCCTTCACTAGTGCTGACTCAATGTGTGGGCAATTAAGGTCTAGGTCTACCTGTGTGAGCCAAAAAGCAACTCAGATCTTACAAGGAGTATCTGTATTTGCATTCTGTGCTTATAGTGATTTTTTCAGTCATACCTATATTAAAAATGAGCAACTGCATTACAGGGGGCAACTGTTAGCTGACACCAACATTAGTTCTGGTGAATTAAATGATCATTTCTATGGAGATGATTCTCAGATCTACCTGTCCCTGTCTTAACCTCTCTGCCTACTTTCAGTCTCACATCTCCAATGGTCTATTAAATAGGAAATTGAACAAAACGTACTAATGACAACTTACAAATATATCCCAAAACAAACTTATTATCTTTCCCTACAAGCCCTCCCCAATCCCAAACTTCCTTAGTGTAGATGGCAACATCATTTTCCCAGCCTGCCCCAGCTCACAACCTAGGTGTCATCCTGGACTTTCTTTCTGCCATCTTTAATCTGTTACCAAGGCCTATGGATCTCACCTTTGCAACATCTTTTGAATATGCCTCCGTGTCTTCTCTGACACTGCCAACACCTCTTGTCTGGACTACTTCAGTAGCTGCTGGTGGGGCTGCCTGCCTCAGGTCTCTCCCCACCCCATTCCATCCTCCATTTAGCCACCAAAGTGATTTTCCTAAAGCTCAGGTCTTACCTTGTCAGCCCTCTATTTGATAAACCCCAGTGACTCCCTATGATCTACAGGATCAAATACAGAAGACTCTGGCATTCAAAGCCCTTCATAACCTAGACCCCTCCTACCTTTCCAGATTTCTTACTCCTTATTCTCCTCTATGTACTCTTTGATCCAGTGACACTGAGTTCTTGGCTGTTCATTGAACAACAACAAAAAATACTCCATCTCTTGGCTCTGGGCATTTTCTCTGACTATTCCACCATGCCTGGAAAACTCTCCCTTTGGATTCCTTTATGTCCCAACTAAAATTTCATCAGAAAGCATTCTTCAATCTTTCTTAATTCCAGTGTCTTCTCTTTGTTAATTAGTAATAATAATTTCCTATTTTTCCTGTATATAGCTTGTTTGGTATGTATGTGTTTTCATGTTGTTTCCCCGACTAGACTATGAACTCCCTGAAGGCAGGGCCTGTCTTTTGCCTCTTTTGTATCACCACAGCTTAGTGAAGCGTCTGGTTCATATTAGGGCTTAATAAATACATAATAACTGATTGAAATAAAGTGCCTTTTTAACTCCTCAATGCATTTATTTCTAACTGCTGAAAATTTAAGATAAACTAGTGTTGAAATATCCTGCTACTGCCCAATAATGGAGATTTACATTGCTCAAAATGACAGGCACAAATACCAAGGCCCTGCTTGCTACATAGTCAGATGTGCACTGATTTACGCATTCAGTAAAACCTTTAGGGGTGTGCTGCTATGAGAACTAATATTACTAGAAAACTTATCACTTTATCTCTTGGCTTCCTTTGCAAATGGAGACACAGAATCCCATTTTATTGGGCATCCTTTCAGTGTCTGGTTTGGTACAAGAAGTCTATCTCCATGATATAGCCAAAAGCCCTTGACCTTTCCCAACGTGTAAGTAAGATTCCATGACATCTGTATTTCTGCATTCCTGTCTATTTACAAGTCCAATCGTCTAGGAGAGTTGTTCTTCGGACAAGATAGTTCTGTACGTTGTTTGTATACAAATACCTAATCTTAAGTTGATGTTTTTCACAACGTGCTGACTGAACTGCTGTGAGCTGTTCTAGAGTTTCTTTTGTTTACTGGTTTTAAAAGACAGTGCTTGGCCTTTGGTTTGTGGACTGGTAGGAATGCTAGGACATCGTCTCATTTTAGGATAGAGAGATCAGGTTTCACAGTATAACAGACACCTGTGGAAAACAGAAGTTTCTTTTTGATGTAGTAATTCACAAAATCAGTGATGTCTCCAGGTGTTCTGCTGGCCAGTTTATCTTAAGTTTATCTTAAATGGAATAATTCCTACAATAATTCTTGACTGCTTTGGTGACTACAGGTCCTATGCCATTTTACAGCCCCCACAAGAGAGAAGCTGAAGGCAGAAAGCTCTCCAGCAAGACCTCTAACATCTGAGATTTCCCCAAAGAAAGGCACCATCCGAAGGGCAATATTTAACACCTCCTTTAAGCTTTGGCAGCAGCCTTCTACCCCCTGCCCCCACCGTGAATGTTTCTCTCCTTTTCTCTCCTCTCTCTCTGTCTCTCCCCCTCTCATTCTCTTCCACAGCTCTCTAAGCTGTAGCTCTCTAGGACACTGTTACCAACAGGTGTCTATCTGAAGGAAGTCTGAATACAATGTAGACACTGATGCCTTTTTTTGCTTGTTAAAACAGGATTCTAAGTAGAAATAATGAAACTTGTTATTGGTGTTACAAAACAAACTAGAGGAAATACAGGACATACTAACAGTCCAAACACAGAAAACTTCTAGGGGAAAAAAAAGGTTATTTTCTGTTACCAGAGTTCCCAAGTATTTTTCACAGGAAAAATACCTGTTACGTATCAACCTTCAGTCTGTGGCATTGGCTGCTCCAAAGGCACATAGTCACATCAAAAAGGGACTGGTTCTGTGGGTTGCTGTGAGGGCCAAAAATGATTATAAATGGAAAGCAGTGCTTCAAAATTATAAAATGCTATAGAAATAAAAGCAAGAATATTTTCCTAGTCAAAGGGAGGGTAGTTTGAAAAGAGCCATTGTTTTGGGGATTTAAAGCATTTTGAAAACAGGACTGGAGAGCAAAATAGGGGAGAAGAGAAGTTAGATAAAACTAGTGGTAAAAAAAAAGAGGTTATTTTTAAAGAGTCGGGAAGAAACAAAAGGCATTTGTGGAAAGAAAGGTGCTGCCAACCCACTGCCCTGCACTGCTCCAGGCGTTGATGTGGAGAATCCAAATCTGCCTGTCCTAGCTAGGAAACCCCTGAAGAGCTTGACAATCCCCTTTGTAGAAATGAAACTCTATGTTTCTGACTCAAGTCAGATGTTCTCAATAACCAGAAACACTGCACAGAGGGCAAAGGTCATAAGCTGGCAGTCAGAACAAGTGGCCTACAGAAAGTATAAGAAGACCCTCCAGGATAAAGAAATCACAGGGAAGTGTCTTCATAGACCCTGTGTGAAAATACCTCCTGAGAGTGGAGAATTACAAAAGCTTTCCGATGACCACTTCCTGGCACACTGTTTAAAATGTCCACTTTCTGGCCAGTGAGAGTTGAGAAAGGAAGTCTATGCCATGGCTAGTAGGGTGAAATGCAGGATGCTGAGGGGCACAATTATCTCAGAAGGATGCTGAATTCAAAGAATTGCTTTGTGGTCAGAACACTTAGGACTTTTTGGAGCCTGGCAGTAGTGCAAAATTAGGGGAGCAATCCAGGAGAAGGTTGCTCTGGATCAAAAGTGTTATTTTGGCGGGAGGCATCTGGTGTGATTTCACTGGTGTAGGGAATTCTCTCTTCATACAGATCAGCAACTTGTCTGTGACTTCTGGTCTTGGGTTTGCCTGGTTAAGTGATTTGTCATGGTCACACACTTGTGTCAGAGGCAGGACTTGAACCCAAATCCGATGGCTGCACCCACCACGCCAGCTGTCTCTCTCTGTTAGCCATGCAGGAGACACTACCTTGCTTTCCCTAAGGCTTAGTTAGCATTCCATGTGCTAGAAGGATGGGTGACTATGTGGCAGAACTCATGTAAGCCCACAAGTACCAGGGAGGAAGGGAGTCTTTATACCTCTACCCAGTCAAAGATCTGTTCATCATTCGCCTTGTCCTCAATAATGAGTTTCTCAAGCCGTTTGTATAACTCTTCAGCAGAGAGTTCTTTCTTTGAAAGTGCTTCTGAGGAACTGGAACAGTCAGACTCTATAAAGTCCAACTTCTGAAACAGGAAAAGTGGAATGCATTTAGAGTTATCCTTGGGGTGACGGATCCCAGAGATACACCTCCCCTCTAAGATGGACCAAATGCCTGGCTGCAGCTAATAGTACGAAAAACTATCATTCTCAAACCTCCTGTGGATTCTTCTAGCCTCCCTCTAACGCCCTGAAAAGAAAATAGCTCACTACAAGAGCTTCTCTTAAGGGCGTCAGTCCCCCTGCGTGGGAAGCTCTCTGCAGCTTCCCTCTTCCTAAGTTCCCACTCCCCATAGATTTCCTCTTTCCTTTGGTACTGGGGCAAGCCTTTAAGGCTGGAAGGGCAGGCTTCCGTTAACATCATTCATCGTGTAATCTGGGTACCCCAGCATTACTAGGGAGTTCTGTGAAGTGTCAGTGCCCACACCTCTGATAGGACCACTCCCAACCCCAATCAGCTCCAGGTGCTCCAAGCTCTGCCTTGAGAAACAGTCTCCTTAACCATTTCTTTAATCCTGAGATAAGTAACTCAACACTGGAAATCAAAACCAAAGGGATTTGCAGTTTAAAAAAAAAAAAAAGGACTGAAAACACACTGTCTTAAAATGATTTGTTTTAACCGTAACTACTGAATGTGCCAGTGATGATAATTTTGTACTCTACTCCTAAAACACTTCAAAAAGCTTAACATTTTTAGGGACAATCCGACTCTTCCAGACTGCTTCTGAAAATGGGGAGACCTTATAAAAATTTGCATACCCTGTCACACAGCAATGCCACTTCGAGGGCTGTATCTCAAAGAAATCATACAAGTGGGAAAAGGACCCGTATGTACAAAAATATTTACAGCAGCTACTTTTATGGTGGCAAAGAACTGGAAATCAAGGGGATGCCCATCAATTGGGGAATGGCTGAACAAGTTGTGGTATATGAATGTAATGGAATACTATTGTGCTATAAGAAATGAGGAGCAGATGGACTTCATAATAACCTGGAAAGACTTATATGATCTGATGCTGAGTGAGGGGAGGAGAACATTATACATGATTATAGACACACGGGATCTGTGATGGCTTTGATAGATTTGGCTCTTCTCACCAATGCAAGGTTCTAAGACATCTACAAAAGACTCATGATGCAAAAAACAATCCACATCTAGAGGAAGAATTACAGAGTCTGAATGCAGATTGAGGCAAACTATCTGCTCTCTTTTTTTCCTTCTTTTTTGGCTTTGTTTCTTCTTTCTCATGGTTCATTCCATTGGTTATAATTATTCTTTACAATCTGACTATTGTGTAAATAAGTTTAAAGTGAAGGTATATGTAGAACCTGTATCGGATTACATGCCGTCTTCGGGGGGAGGGGGAGAAAATTTGGAACTCAAAAAACTTGTGGAACTGAGTGTTGTAAACTAAAAACAAAAAATAAATTAAAAAAAGACAATGGGGAGCCCTATTCAAATCCATGTAAAAAGCGTCCTGTTAATGTTCTTGGGCATTAAAATTTCCATAGTTTACTAGAAGCAGCCTGGTATGTATTGGCCTGGAGTTAGAGAAGCTCAAGACCTTCTTCAGTCTCCAGTCAATATCTTGAATGAAGGGGTTGGATAAGATGACCTAATTTAGCCTGGCAAAATGAGCCTGTGATTCCATGACTGACTGATGAGGCATTGGATTTTAAAGAAGGCCTTTCAGGATGGCTGGCTGAGTGGAACGATGCTTGTGACTTCTAAGAGAGAACTATACTGGCCACTGGAAAGAAACAGCTGCTCACTGAGCTGCTCTCTCTCATCACTGGATTTTAACAGCCTCTTTCTGTGGCAGGAGTGAGCAAGGAGGTTAGGGAAATCAGTCTGACTTTATTTCCCAGAAAACCTTGGGGACATGGGGCAAAATCCTATATTTGACAGAAACGCCTTGGGATTCAAAAGATTTAAGTTTTGAGGAGCCCTCGTTTTTTACTGCCATAAACCTTTGAAGGATTACACAGAATGCTTAGGAACTGTAGTTTCATTTCAGACTAACTCTAAAGACCAACAGACATGCTCACTTCCACCTTCCATTTAGGGATAGACAGGATACTACAAAATAGACATGATGAATAACCATCTATTTTGCCATCAGTGGGACCAGGAAACTCCTTACTCACCTGCTCCAGGAGAAAGTTATGTACATCTTCCCCTTCTGGCAAATAGTCCTTCCAACTGAGGCCAGCCTCCCTCCATAAGGCTCCCACTTTCTTATGGCTCTAAATAACAAACAAATGCCCATTAACGGAGGAGAGAACAAGGCTTTCAAGAAGGCAGCTTGCTGCTCACGTGAAAACAAACTTCGGGTCACATGAACATAAACTGCCTTGGACTCTGGATTTTGCTAGTGTGACAAGTGTGTGTGTGCTGATAAATGCAAAGACAAGACTGACTTAGGGTTCACTGAGAGGAATGCCATAGAGGTTCAAACAATGGTACATGTGAACTGGTGTTTAATATTCACACACAAGCATATGCATGCAGAGACATGGAAACCCACAAAATCTGATGTATAAGGTTGTAAAGCAACTATCTGGCAATCCCATCTCTATTTTATATCAATGCCACTGTTTGATCACGATCATTTACACTGTTCTTCATATACTTCTAAGAACCAGACTGGTAATAAAAGATGCAGGCCCTAGATTGATCAGCTCAGCATTCTACACACAACCAAGATGTCTGCACAGTTTCCAACTCTGAATCCTGAAGATCTAGGACAAGGAAAGCAAGGAGGGGCAGAACTAGATGGACCAGCTCAAGAGATATTACGATTCCAGGCTGAGATAAAGGAAGAATGGGACCCTATTGCTGATAACTCGGAAAAGAAAGCATCATCACAAACACCCTGGAGAGCTGTCATGAGGCAGGGGATGCCCTACTCTGAACCACCAAGCAGAATGGTCAGAACGGTGCCAAGCTCTCCACTGCAGCTTTCAGACAAGAAGGCAGCACACGTGTGACATTTACCGCTTCCACAGCACTCCCAAGAAGCCAGACACTACTATCCAGCTACATAAAACATAAGAGTCTCTAGTTTCTGTAAAGAGGTCAGCAAGCAATGGCCACTGGTTCCTTTAATGATCCATAAGCCAATCTTTTCTTCTAGCATATGGCAGTATAGACATTTGTCAAATGGGAAATCCATGAGTCTGAGGAAACTAACTTCCTGTCAAGTAAGGAGAAGGCAGAACATGTGACTTGCTCGATTCGATAACAATCTATTTCAGAGAGAAGGGGAAGATGATCTGGCTATGTTTAGATCAGATGGAAAGGTTTCCAGTATGGGCCTGGTGACAAACTGTAGGTCTATAATTAGAGGGTCAGCCCAGAAGTGAGGAGAGACTCATCACCAGCTGGCCATTACTGGGGGATGACTTTTCAGTCATGACAATTCATGAAGACAATCTACTGAAGTTCATAAGGAGGTTGGGAGAAGCACCATATTAATTAAAGACTGATGTATACAAGTATCAGAACAAGTGGGAATCAGTCTCCTACTTCCATTTAACTGGGAGTAGGCTTCCAATAAGGGCTGGTGGGGACTTGGCAATACTGGGCTCTGTTATGTCCTAGTCACTGAGTGACTCTGGGGGAGTCACTGCACCACTTGGGCTACAGTTCCTCCATCTGCAAAACGGGGTTAATGGGCCTTGTACAACTGAGGGCTATGGTTAAAGTTAGGGTTAAAGCATTAAGGTTAGAAATGCTTTCTAAGGAGGCTATAGAAATCAGTGCAAGCCATTACTCTCCAAGTATGCAATGCACCAAATGAAACTCAACAAAATGGCAGAGGAGAAAGCCTTGCTGATGTTGCCTTGACTACCCTGGCCTCTGCCCCTCAACCTCCATTTCACAACCTGCGTCTTCACTCCTTATAGTTGTCCCCAAGGAAAGTCAATTGTACCCATAAGGATGCTCTTCTCTAAAATCTGGAGTTCTCTGATGCCAGCCACCCATTGTTCTATCTCTGCCTCTGCCCCCCAGCTCCTGGCGCTCTCTTGAGTCCTGACCATGACTTTAGGTCTCCCTCCTTCTTGTTCTCCCAGTCTGCCCTGGCCCTGCCTCCCAGAGTTGCTGGAGGATCAGATGAAGCCATGTATGTGAAGCTCTTGGCAAACCCTAAAGCGCCAGAGACACGACAGCTGTCTTTTCCCCTTCAGTCTTAGCCCTGTGGCATTCTCTTCTACTTTTGAATCCCTTGCCCCTTCATGCTACGCCCCACCCACTGTTACTCCTGCTGGAATGCTGCTGACCTCTGCTGGAAAAGAGTGTCACACAACCACATGCCTTCTGGGTAAATTTACGTTCTCTGATCTTGCCTGGACCCTCACCTGCCATCTGTCAATGCTGTTTTATCCCACTCTGGAGGGGCTATTTCAAGCCTTCTCTTTTCTGCTCCCACCTCCTGCCACCCCTCTCCTCTTCCTCTCAGCAGAGGACCTGCCCCTGTATGTGAGTGACGTGGTCGGCTGATCCACACGTAAAAGCCCCTTGCCATCACCTCTTTCCTCTTCCCTCCTCCACCTTGGTCTCTGAGGAAGAAGTTGCCTTTTCTGATAATCTAGCTACCTGTAACCTTAACCCCATTTCCTTTCTCTTCCACAAACTTTCCCCTTTGACCCTGCCCCCAAGTCTTCCACATCCATCCACCTACCCCCGTCTCCTTCCCTACTGTCTACAAACACACTTGGGGCTGTTTGCTCCCAACCCATTAATTTCTCACTTCTGATGCCATCCCTCTCTCTCTAAAGGTCTGAGTGCAGCGGCCTCATCTCAGTGACTCTGCAGCTTGGCTGCCGCTGCCTTGGCCTTCTCTTCCCCGATGTTCTGCTCCCCGCCTCTCTCCTGGCTTTCTTCTCCTCCCTTTTTGACTTGCTCCTTTTCTCAGCCTCCTTTGCTGATCCTCGTCCATCAACCACCCCCTGAGCCTGAGTGCCTCCCAAGGCTCTGTCTGGCACTCTTCTTCTTGCTTTACATTCTCTTAGTGATCTCCTTAGGTCTCGTGGGTTCAGTCACCACCTACGTGCAGATTACCTCTTCTGTAGATGATCCCCCCTTCCATAGACCAAGGCTCAGTCCCTCTCCTCAACTCCACTGCTTCTTGCCTCCTGGGTATCTTCACCTCACTGTCCCACCAGGCTCTCAAACTCAATGTGTCCAATACTGGACTCATTATTTTCCCCGCTAAATTCACTCTGCTGTAAACTTCCTTCTCTCTTTTGAGTGCACCCATCACCTTCCTTGTCACACACATCTGCAACCTTAGTCATCCGTGACTTCTGTCTCACCCCCTGTGCCCAATCGCTCTCCTCCCTCCATGGCATCTCACAGAGAGCCTTCTTTCCACACTTGTGGCCAATCCTCTCATTTAGGTGGGCATGATTTTTCATCCTGAGTATTCCAAAGTCTCCTCATTGGTCTTCCTACCTCCAGGCTTTCCCCTCTCCAATCCATCACCAATATTCCTAAAACACAGGTGCAACCACAGGACTCTTTCCTAAAGCTCTGTACTGGCTTCATATTATCTCGAGAATAAAGCGTAGTCTCTGAAATCTGGAAGAAGTTTTGAGGTACAATCTTATACAAGCTTCCAAACTTATTGAATTAACTCCTGTTTTCCTGTATGTGGCTTGCATGTCGTCTTGCCTAGCAGACTGTAAGTTCCTTGGGGTCTGGGACTATCTTTTGGCCCTTTTTCTATCTCCAGCACTTAGCACAGTGCCTGGCACATAGCCGGTGCTTAGTAAATGTTTTACTAATTGATTTATAAATTCTACATTTGAAACTGAATCGAAACTGCAATTCTGTTCCATGAATTTGGAATCTCCCATTTCCCAGCCTTTGCACAGTCTGTGCTTCTAGGCCATTTTTTTGTCTGAGCCTAAGCTTAGGTGCTCCCTTTTAGAGGAGGCCTTTCCCAATGCCCAGAGTGGTCAGTGCTTTTTCCCCCCTATAACAGTATCTCACATGACTTATCTTTGTAGATGTTCTCTCCTCCGGTAGAAAGAAATTACTTGAGGGGAAGGACTGTTTGGCTTTTGTCTTTGTCTCCCCAGCACCTAGCACAGGTACCTCAAACGAAGCAGACTTGGTAAATTTTAATTTTGGTTCAAGATTGGAGAAACAAAGATGCTCTTTGGTATCAAATTTAGGTAAATTTGTTCCTTGTCTGTGGAGTCAACATCGAATGCTCTCAAGAGGAGTTGAGGCACAAAGCTAAGCTTCCTGACTGTCCTTGTGCCATGGCTAAGCCAGGCTCCCAAGCCCAGCTCATCACCCCCTCTCTCAGGCACCACTGAACTTGACTTAAGTGGGAGACTCACCATTTGTTTGCATAGAAGGTGCAAGATTTCAGAAAGCAAGACCCCGGCTCTTCCCACAGGAAGTAAAGGTTTGCTGAATTCTCTGTAACAGAGCACACAAAGCAACGGTCACATTCACGAGGTGGTGCATCAGCCATGCAAAGTCAACGTTTTTGATCAATTCCTTCCTGTGCAGTGAGAAAAGACTGCACAGCCGGGCTGATAAGGGTGGGCAGAGATCACCATGTGTGTCTATGGCCAGACGTTCCAAGGACTTTTGGTTCTACCTGGACAGTACACTGCCTGGATGGATAAGCTTAAAGAGAGATTTTTCATTTAAAATGCCAACTCCTTCAGGAGCCTATTTCTGATGCCCAGGTATCTCCTTCAAATCTCACACGGTCTTTCTGCTATAAACCTGTAATGCCTTTATCATGTAATGCTGTATAACAGCTAGTCCCTTACTAGATAGGGACCTAAAGAAATGTCTCAGTGCTTGGCCCTGCCTCCAGAAGGCAGTTAATAATTATGTACTTCTTTGGTGTACTATATAACACCTTCCTCCCACACCATTTAACTCCGAGGTCAAAAAGCTGGGTCAAGCACTGCCTTTTCTGGTCACCTATTTGCATTCTCTACTTCTTTCAAAGCAGAAGGAGGAAACCCCGACCAGCTGGTAATGAAGTTATAAAACTGACCTCTATAAGGTATTATGGAAAGGTGTCATGGCATTTTTTGGAAGCAGGTGACACAGAATAGGGCCTTTTCCTAGTCTCAACCAACTTGAATGATACTAGCAAATTCTCTAATCTTTTTCCTACTGATGGCTGTTTCCAACACAGCAGCTCAGAGAGCTGGAAGGGAGGATGGAGGCATGGATGGGAAGGAGTAGTTTTTTTTCAGTTAAAAGATTTTAAGAAGGAAGGACATTTGAAGTACTTCATATGAGGTAGTGTGATATGTTAGAAAGAGCGCTGGATTTAAAGTTAGAAGACCTAAGTTCAGGACCTTGTTTTACCACTTACTGTGTGACCTTACCCTATGCCCTAAGAATAGAAGGAATGATTGGTGACATTTCTGTAATGTTTAAGATTTACAAAGGACCCGAAGTGGGCGAGTTGGTCACTTCTGAATCAGCTGAGTTGATGCAACACACTAGAGACCTGAGTGACTCACGTGATAAGTTCTCTCATAGAGATTCCTCCTTCTTTTAACATGGGGGTCACCAGCTCAGCAAGGTACAACCAAATATGGGGAATATCAATGGCCATGTCATCCGCCAACTCCAAAGTATCTGAAAACCTGGCAAAGACAAAGAAAAGACATCCAAGTGCCAAAGTTAGTCCAAATGTCTGATCTTCTCTTTATGAAGCCCTCAAATCCCTCTAAATTAACACACTAGAGAGGCGGTGACCAGAAGATGTCATGTTTATTATTATGTATGTCAACACTGCATAAGGCAGACATGGAAGGGAAGGAAAAGGCAGGATTCCTGCCCCCAAGGAGCTACAATTTCATAGAGTATAGAAAGGAATTGAGAAAGAGCACCTCCTTTAAGTCTTTGAAGAAGTGGAAGACTGTGGGCGTGGAAGACTGAATTATCTACCCAATATGATTTATGTTCATTAATTTAACTCAATTGTCTTTTTTTACCCCCTTAAAAGACCCAACTTTCTTATAAGTGATGGGTAGGGGTTTTGGGGTGGGGGAGGCAACTTAGAAATGATGGCAATATAAATACAAATGTTATCAGAAAAATAAGACAAAACAATCTAATGGAGAGAATAAGACAGGTGCAAAAAGCTAATTAAAGACCTTACCTTTGGCCTTCATGGGTGTCAATAAATATGCTAGTTTAGGTTCCTACTCTATTTTCCTCACAATCTCACACACAAGGACTATGGTTCCAAGAACTGAAGCAGCTCAGCCCCTCATTTCCTGCCTCCCAGCTCAGGGCTATTTTCCTCATTTCCAGAGCTGGAAATGTCAGTAAATGAACACAAAATAGAGGACTTAAGAAATCAAGTGTTTTATGAAATGTGGCGACCTTTTCCATACTGACAGCCATTAAGTGCCATATGCATCTAAGCTACTGAAATGTTCTATGTAGTTTAAGGATATAACAGGGAAGCCAGAATCTGGGAAAAGAATACATTTTTGGATGTCTTGTACTTTTCCACAAACTCAGTAAGCTGTGAGCCTCCACAGAAATAAATCATGGAGCTTTCAAGAAACTCCAGTATGCTGATGGCTGGTGTACAACACCTAAGCAGAGAAGTGGAAGCTACTTGGCAGAGGCAGTGCCCAGCCAGAGGCTGCCATCCTGAAGGCCAGTGTATAAATGCAGGTCAAGATGCTTCATCAGCAACATGACTGGCTCGACACTCCTACATTGATGCTTCATTTGGACTTTCAAAGACTATGCCAGTAACATATGTCTTGGTAGCTCTGACCAAGCTGGAAAGCCTTTGAATAACGGCATGGTGTCAGAGCACATGTTAAATCATAGAGGATCATTACCAGGTTGGCTGCAGAATACATTTTTTAGTTATAGCACCTCATGAAGGTCACAATCTATTAGGGCAATGAAGGCTTTGTGGTGTGTGATGATAGACTGAACACTCACATTGACAAAATCAGAGATCCTCAAGGTCCTGAACAAAGCAACAACCTGAAGGTTGTTGCCTGGAGAATCCCCCCATGTGGTGCCAAACTCCCTGACCAATAAGCCAGTGTCCTCTCTTATGGACTAAGGGAACTAGCTTATTTCTAATTCCCATTGGTAATCTCTCAGATCTTATGATTCTAAGTAGTATGCAGAGTCTAGAAGGCAGGAGTGTCTTGAGCATTTGTCACCTTGGTGACATCCTTCCTCAAATCAAATGAAGGTCTAGATGGCATGATGGCTCTTTGGAGATGCTGCTGTGATACTGGAACCTGTGCCATGTACCAACTGGGGCCTCTTGAGCAGCTGGGTGATGCCACTAACTCAACAGAACTCCTTGTGGAGGCACAAGAAGGGAAGCAGCGGGGGACTGGGAGAAAAGTGCTGGACCTGGTTTCAGGAGGCTCACTCACAGCCCTGCTGCTGTCCTGTTTGGTAACCTTAAGTAAGTCATGGTTGGCAGGGCCACATTTTCCTCCTCTGTAAAATGAACAGGGCTTATTCATCTCTAAGGTCCTCTGTAAGTTCTAATATTCTATGATGCTATGACAAGGTTATTAACAACAGAGTCCTAAAAAACAGACAATCTCATTGCCACCAAAACACTGCTTACCAACAAAGAACTCCAATGGGATGGCCATTAGTAAAAATCAGGGCAGAATAACCAAGCCATCGTCACACAGAAAAGTGAAGCATGATAACCCCAAGGTGAAATGACATGGTGTTTTAAGGGAGGCTAATGTACCACTTCTAGCAGGTGCCTGTCTGTGAAATGCTGATCAATAGCAGGCAATGGTGGAACTCTTCTAAGGACTCCATGAACGTAAGATGGAGTGTCACAAGAGCACAGGAATTATTCATGTAAGGAGGTGAGCTACAAACAAGAGCGCTTAATCCATGTGTTCAGGATGGGGCTGCGGTAGGCACTCCCTGATACACACAGGTTCCCACCTTTGAAATATACCACATTCATCTGGGGAATGTCCTCCCTGTCCCCATCCACTTGCTGAAATCCAACTTACCTTCAAAACCCAGCACCATTGCTGGTCCTCCATGAAACTATCCCTTGGACCTTTTCCCCTCTCAGCATTCAAATGACCCTTGGTTCACATACCTTACACCCTTATTACATTCTGTGTATGTGTGTGTAACAGATGTTTTCATTGTTGTATTCCCTCCCTCCACCACTCTCCCCGCACCTTACCCACCCCCCAACATTCTGGACTACGAGCTCTATAAGGGCAGGGGATGGATGGTGTCTTATGCTAGTACAGCATCTTGGAAGCAGCAGGCATACAGCAGGGGCTAATTCACTCTAAAATGATCTATGGAGAGGACATCTCTTGGATAACAGTAAACTGATGGAAGTTATACTTGTTTGGTAGCCAGGTAAAAGATCCAACATCTCCTAGGGGTGTCAAATACTTTTAAGACCTCAATATTTACAGAGTATTGGCCCCTACGTTCTTCATGTATCCAGGTATGCAGCAAAGACCACATCCACTCTACTGAATTGTGGCAAAAAAACACGTCTAATTCCAGAACACGACTGATGTTACCAAACTGCAGCCTCCACGAGGGTAGGGACCTCATCTAATTCTTCTTTGTGTCCCCCATGGTGCTCAGAACAGGACTGGACATATTGTAGATTCTCAGGAAAGGTGTGCGGAATTGAAATGAGTGTCATTCAACTAGAAAGGAAGAGCTCGTATCACAGGGTTTAGAGCTGGGACTTTAGAGATCATCGAATCCAATGTTTTCATTTTACAGATGAGCAAACAGAAGCCCAGAGAGGGGAAGTGACCTTCCTACGGTCCACTAGGAATTGGCAGAACCAGGATCCAAAGTCAGGTCTCTTCGGACGCAGTGTGCTCTTCCTGCTAGCCCAGGGTGCCTCAGTACTGAGGTTGGCACTGAGTGTTTGTTTTCTTGTGACATTGTGCAGAGATGGAATCATATCACACTGTAGAGAACTAAGGTCGGGAGGGGATAACTAAGGAAAAGATGTGAAGTGAGTTGTAATGCAGAACTACCAAAGGGAAAGCTTTATTTTACCTAACTTAAGAGATGGCTAACCAACTGGCAGAACAAGTACTCCCAGAGAAGGAGGTCTCCAGCAGACCGAGCACAACCTCTATGAAGGCCTTAGGAAAACCAAGACTTGCACAGGATGAGCAGGCACGGAGGGGCTGTGGAAAGTATGCTCAAGGAATCACACCCTTCAAAATATTAAAATAAGACTATCTAATGAGAGATAGGAGGAAGAAAGTCAACTGCAGGACAGATGGTGACTGATGACATTGAATTATGGGCTGCCCGGAACACACCCGCCTCTCAATCCACATCCTTTTTGGGTGAGCCTGTGGAGCCTGTGGACTACTGAACAATACACTAGAACACAAAGCTTAAGTAGCCTACAGAAATGTTAAAATTATTTTCTCCCAAAAGGCAAGAATATCATGGGTACCAAGAAGGGTTCCACTGAAAAAGGGATTCAAGTCAGACCAAACAGCAGAAACAGTAAACCCATCCTCTGAGGTGAAGTCCATGCACACCACATTTTGGGGAGAGCTCTTTGTCAACTGAAAAAGGTGGTTTTAGGATCCTGGGTTACATAAGAAACCACTCCGAATATGTGACAGCCTTTACTGCATACTTAAACAAGAAGAATTGTTTTGAACTGATAAAAAATGGTTCTTTCAACAGCGTTATTTGAATGTCTGTCTCTCTGTCTCTGCCTCTCTCTCTTAATGTAATCCCCACCACGTATAAGTTATTCAGATGACCATCTGGAGCCGGACACTCAAGGAGAGCCTAATAATTTACCAAAAATGCACATCAGACTCCCATCTGACACAATCTAAAGAAAAAACACACTATGTAGAGTGGAAACACTCATACAGCTTGCTTCACATACTTCAAATACAAGTTGGACAGGCTTTGTGGGGAGATAAGAGAGTGGAGGCTGGGCCTGGGAGACCCCTCCTCTCCTGATGATCAGGACCATCACACCCAGCCTGGGAAGGTTCATATGAGAAGACAGCTGAGGACCAGGGTTGCTCCCATGACAAGGCAACTAAGGAGTATTCTTCCAGCATCCCAGGAAATATTCAGAAGGGATATTCTTTGGTGACTTGAGTCCCCAACACTAAAAGTGATGGCAGTGCCTGGTTCAAGGCACTTCTGTGGCAAGAAATCCAATGGCTTCTCTAGGGAAGACTAGAAACCCCATGGGGAAAAAAGAAGGCCCACAAGCTGGCTCATATGCCACAAGGCCTTCCCTGGGTATCTATGGTAGTCTGTTCCTAAGTCCTGATCACCATGTGTTTCTTTGGGACTGTCAGTACTTTCTAATTCTCTGTCTGACCAGTTTAACGCTATAGGCCTTTAGGCTAGTACAGGCCCAGTCTCCACAACTGATTAAACAGGTGGAGAAACAGACGAAGGAGTGGCCTGCGAGAGACAAGCACGCACCTGTCTCCTTTTCAGTTGGAGCAAAATCTCATCCTCAACAAAGGTGTAGCCACCATCTCCCCAGAATAAGTTGTGGATGATACATGTACATTAGGTTAAGGAACTATGCCAGTGTGTCCCAAGAAAAGATCTAGTCTAGGGCTGAAACAGCCCTTGCTTATAAACACTTCTGATCATATCCACCATCAGGTTAGAGAAGTTCCTAGGACTAATTCAAGTGAAAAGTTAAGCAGGCTCATACACCCAATTGTTGTCTAACAAGGTCCCCCTTGTTAGAATGTGCCTTCTGGGGGATCCGCTTTGGTCTAGGGTTTGCACTAGAGCATACCTGAATTTCTGATGTGTCCCAGGAAGCAACCCAGCCTCTCAGGAGTCCTCTCAGCCAAGAATGACCCACAGCCGGGCCAGACCTCCTGGAATGGCTCTGGATTGGAATAGATCTCCTGGCCCCATGCCAGATGTGGACAAACTTCTGGGAGTGATGGGGAGACAGAGTGAGGATGGTAAGGCACTGTGCAATCCAGCATTTCCCCCCCATTTCAGATTCCATAGCATTCATTGGTAAGGTGCCTTGTTATCCTGATACGTAGCAATGTGAGAAGTTGAGAATTATGAACTGGTATACCCAACGCCCCAGCTGATCCAATTTCCTGGATGTCAATATGGAATCAAAGCAAACAGAGCCAGCCAGAGCCCCCTGGATTTTGGTGTTGTTAGAGAATGGATGAGAGCTGAGTTGAGTTTGTCCGTTGAGATGGTGTTATTTGCCCATCTGTTGTCTTTTCCTTGGGTAGATCATGGAAATAAGTCATATAATCTCAATGACTTGGAACTGGGTCATGTATGGTACCATCATCATGGCCTTTATCGATGATCACCACAGAGATTTGTGCCAAATTTCCTTGTTAAATTCAACAGGCACAAGTCAACTTCACCAGACTCCAGGTCATTGCAGGGAGCCAACTCTTCTGATTATACTAGCAGGGAGATGTTTCCCAATACCTTGAGGCCTTCTTCAACATAGTCCTATGAATTATTTTCCCTGTATGTTTAATGTTAGTCTCTCAATGCACTGTATGTGAGGATATTTCCATGGCAGGCACTGGCTGGGAGATCTGTGATGCCAGATCTAACAGCAAACTTGGATGGCAGGATTCAAGAGAAACTGAGTGCTGAATACCAGTGACAGCTGGAACTTCATTGGACGAGATTCTGTCAGGAACCACAATGAAGCAAACCTGGAATGGATTCTATGAATGAGACACCAAAGACTTATAAACTTCCACGGAACCACAATGGGCATAAAGGTTAGAATCTTTTTGAAGCAGTAAGATACAAAACATTTTTATGTCAAGTCAACAGTTGCCCAGGATAGAAAGCTTTTGCCCTCAAGATATTCATGCAGTTGTTTTTATGAACTGAATTGATAAGTTTTCTAGAGTTTGCACATTTTGGGGTGTCTCTGCTAAACTCACCCCAAACTACCTAAGGTTAAGAATGCAGCAAAACTATAGGCACATACAGGAAGTATCTGTATCACAGGCACTTAGCACAGTGCCTGGCACGCAGTAGGCATTTCATCAATGCTTGTTGCCTCGATGCCTATAAGGAGGAGAAGGGATTGCAGTAGGCATTCACTTGGGTAATCAGATCAGCACCTCCGAATAAAATCTATTTGGCTAAATTTATCATTTGCATTTTCAACCTTTCCACATCTCACTAGACACCTCCTCAAAGAATCCGTACAATCAGCAAATTGTTGTCAAAGCACAGCCCAGTGGACATTGGATATTTCTGTCCATGGAAGAAGCTGAAAAGAGAGAAGAGTCACAGACAGGAAACATAATTTTACAATTCACCATCGCCCAAGAGCCTGATAACTGATGGTTGTCCTTGAGGAGGATACCAACCCTTTGAAGAAGTCCTGTTTGCTGAGTTTTTCTGATTGCACCAACTGGTGGAGTAACTGGCCCATGTGATCCCTGGTGATCTGACTCCTTTCCAGGGTGGACTCCACTCCCACTCGCACAAAAATAGGCAATAGGTTCTGTGCATTTAGTTCCTCTACACACTGCATGGCTTCCTGTTCAAATAATGGAAAGTGGTATAATTACTTTAATAACTGGGACAGTATCAAGCAGAGAGGGCCAAATAAATGAACGCTTAACATTCATAACAAGGGCACAAAAAGCATCATAAAACAGGCCCTTTGTTGTAGCATCTGTTAAATGACGAATGCCACAATTCATGCCATGGCATCTGGTTTGTGGATTCTCTGACCTTTCTTATAATGTGTGTAAGGATATGATTGCCTTTTAGAATTTTATTAACTGCACGTGCTAGCCTTTCTTCTTTCCTTACTAGAGAATGCAAGTAAACTCATGGGGCCTGGATACACTTATACATAGTTTTGTTAATAACTAAGGCTGTTCTCCCCTTGTTTGGCCCAGCAAATCCCCTGAAGGGGGGATATCTACATGTGACTTATTTATCAAAACAGAAAACTCAGTAAAATACGGATTGGATCCAAGACCCAGTTAGATATTTAATGATTACTTTGTAAATCCAGAACAAGGTTCCAAGGGACCTTATAGATTTCTTAGCAGAAGACTCCTCATTTTAATGACTCCCTATCACATATAGCATCCTGCATATTTATTTTGTTTACCTTAAAATCATTAATGTGTAGGAATTCATCAATAATAGATTTAGACTTTCTCTCCATTTCCTCCTCTGACAATGTAGGCTTTTCAGGAACTGGAGCTGTGGGAACATCTGGTTTAGCTGGTGGTAAGGAAAAAAAGATAGAGACAATTGAGAAAGGGCACCGTTGTGCCCTTTCACCCGAGTGGGAGTACACAATTTCTTATTAATAGTTATGTTTATTAAACACTTAAAATTCTAGATGAGTACTAATCCCTAGTAAGAAGCTTCAGTCTACTACAACAAAGAAAAAAGTAGCAAGATGATAGCTCTCAGCATTTAATACCTTGTTTTTACTATATGTTTTTCACTAATTAATGATCTTGATAGTTAATAAACAAGGGATATAGAGGTTGCAGACTCTAACAGTAATCTTTAGATGCAAGAGTGGCCATCACACAGGCAAAGGAAGACAGAAAAAGTGCCCAGATGACAAAACATTGGGGGAAAAAAAGTCTTCGAAAAACCAAAAAAGAGGGTAAACCACATTCTTTGGAAATTGGAAGTCTTCTTCCAGGTTATATAAACTCTCAGAAATACAAGTTACAGAGTGTAAGGTTTTTATGAACTATCAGGAGAAACTGTCAATAAGGGAAGCAGCCATGATGAGGAGCTCCCTGAATAGGCCTGTAACGAAGCCATGTCCATGAAGCATAAGCCATCCAAGCTGATAACAGTGCAAAGGAGAAAGAATACCATCTCAGCACCACCCACTCTGCTCCCTTCTCCATGACCTTGTACCACAGAGAATCTAGCACTTAAAAGTGCCTTTTCCTATACCTGCTCAGCACTGCTACTCCACCTTCACCTCCCACCTGTGGCGCTGCCAATTCCTGTGGCAAACACTGATGACACTTCCCTCACTATGGGTTCTGACAGGACGTATGACAGAGTCTACAACTTTTACTTCAAATGACATGTTTTGATTAAATTTATCAAAATAAAATATTGTGTAAAATAAAATAACATCACCATGTGACCTGGAATTAGTAAAGTAGTGGTGGGACCAAAGAACACTTCATACGACAGATTCACAAGCTCCTTAAGCATTTTTAAAACTTCCATAATTTGGCTGTAGGTACTTCCAAAACCACCTCTTAATGGCACTGAAACTCACACATGTTAAAAGTCTGGACCACAACATTACATAATTGTATGTAATGTATTTTGCTTCCAGACCCCATGCCAAACAATTGAGGCTACTGCTGTTAAGAAGGCCAATTCTGTCCTATGGTGGAAGCACTGAAGTCCCAGGACCAACGGGGAGACCAATTGCACTCGCCTTTAAATCCCCATGACAGAGCGTTCCCACCAGAGCTACAAGTGAAGTGACTGTTTTAGAGCTTGCAGGTGAAAACATCAGTGGAACGGAGCATGCGGAAGCCCTGTATAGCCTTTGTGATGGATGTCTTTGTCACTTGGAAGAATTGCTGTTAATTTCAATCCACAGTAACCTGAAGAAGTCAAGGAAGAGCCCCTCCAAGTACATACATGCTTTATACAATACATGTCCAAAAAGGTCAGAGAGGCTAACTTCAGACAAAAGAAAACAGGAAGTGAAGCCTGCCACCCCCTCCTTAGTTGACCATGGGGTGCCTGAATAGCGTGAGTGTCTTCAAAGAGGGCATGCTTATACTGAGCAGATGGGCTGCAGCACCCATGTAGCGCAGGTTGAGCTGAGGGCAATGGTACAGGGAGATTACTGGGCTGTTGCACTGGATGGCAAAGTAGCCTCACGGCTCATTGACACATTCGGGAAGAAGAAGGGGAATCATGAATCAAACGTCACACAGTCAAAACAAGCCAATTACATGTTTTTGAAAATGGCAGCTTAACATCCCCAGCACTGCAGCCCTACCAGGTGTATGTGTGTGTCCTCTATCTCCAGGTATCCTAAGTCAGCTCTGTCTCTTCCCCCACCCCCTGCGGTGACAGACCCTCTCAGAGAAAGCTCGATGGCTCACCTGTTTCCCTCGTCTTGCTGCGGTCCACCTCCATGCCGCTCTTGTCCATGTCCATGCCCCCCGTTAGCTGTTTCACAGTCTCAAGCATCTCTCGTCGCTGTTCTTCTTGGGACTGATTGTCTAACAGATCTTTGCTGCTGCTACCACGCAGGAAGGTGTTTGGACGAGGCGTTGGAGAGGGAAGTGGCTTGTCATTCTTCTCCCTGCCCATGCTTCCTCGACTTCAACACAAAAGAACATTTCTTTAAAAGGAAGGCCAAGTCAGACTTTATCACCTAGCTTGTAAGCTGTTTCCTAATGCTGATCCTCCAAAACCATGACACAAACTGAATAATAACTCTCAGACACATATTCGAGAGACTTCCTGAACGATTTTCAAATACATGAAAAAGCAAAATAATCTTTACAGCATTCCAATATATGAGATAAGAAAGTACCACAGGGAGCTTTTATTAAGATAAAACAATTCTGTTCTCCTAGGTGATAAAGAGGTGTTCATCATGATAAGAATTTTTTTACTTATCTCAATTTATAAAAGAATGATAAGCTGTAGGATGGAAGAGATCTAAAGGCTAGCCAGAACCTGACTAGCCAGAGAACTAAAGCCTGATGCTCTAAGGACCTCACTTATGAGGAATACAGTTAGGAATCAGAGAGGAAGCAAAAACATTCCTCTGAGCAACCACTTTAGACAGCGCCATCCTACCACCTGCTTTACTCAGAGACTTCCAGAGGCCCTCACAGAAGCCACATACTTGTTTTGAATAAGACAGATCCCTGATTTCATAATCTAGTTTCCCAGTCCACAGCACCTCAGAGGAGTGAAGAGGCCTGCTTTGGAGGGGCAGACCAACAATGTTGAGAAATAACACCCAACAGGCTGCTAAAGAGGGGACCTGTCAGAAAGCCTGGGGAAAGCAGTCACAAGGTCTTGGCAGAGACAGCACACTGGGGCTGAACAGCCCACAGAGCTCACAAGCCCCCAAGGGGCCTGCTGTGTGACAGATAGACAGACAGAATGGACACCACAGCTAATACTCACTGTGATGAACCCAAATTATGAAGTTTGAACAATGTTCAGGATATTCTCTTTAAAAAGACAGGGCCATACAGAGTGCATTTTAGAAATTTCACTGCTCCAAATGGTCAGATATAACAATGTTTTGGTGTTTACAGGGGAGAATGTCACATAATGCTGGCCAGAGGAGGCATTACCACATGAGCTCCTGAAAAGTGGAGTAGGCGGGAAAAGAGAAGCTAAAAGAGACTTGTGAAACTGAGAAGGGAAGCAAATTTGACATGGAATCCAGATTAAGTGAAACAGAGAAGGGGAGGGGGCACAACTGCTCTAACTTGAACTCCTAAGTTTGACACCATGGGACCTAACAAAGAAAGGATGCTTCTCTCCTCCCTGCAGACCCTGCCTTGCTGGCACTATCTCTAAGAGAGATTTGCTTTCTGGTCACCAGTTGGGTGTCTGGCCCTCCCTGGGCTTCACAGAATAGGGAGACTCAGGGAGTCAAGGAAGAAGCCATGATACCAAGCAGAAGGAAAAGGCCATGTCACAAACAGGGGCTAAAGACAGTTGGTTGTTGCAGTGGCTGTCCCTTCTCCGGCTTCACAGACTCAGAACCTTGGTTCCAGGGCCCCATTAGTCACCAGAGCAGGCAGGATACTTCCTCTTACCTAGTTAAGGCCCTGCGAGAGTCAAACTCCAGAGGAGTAGATGAAGCAGACACAGATGATACTGGAGGTTGCAGAGGGGAAAATCTGTTCAAACTAGTGGCACTTGATCGTAAGGAGTCTGGAAATGGTGAAAGATTTAGAAAAGAGAGACATTAGAAGGAATGTATACATGAAGGAAAGTGACAGCTCTATAGTCATTATAAGCATTAATTAACACTTTAAAGATGACTGCGAGGACCAACTGTTTCCCCCAGGGCTTCTAAGAAGGTTTCTTCATCAAACATTCATTCCTCAAGTAGCTCCCTATGAAAGAACAACATGCCAGGTGCTGAGAGAGGTGCAAGGACAATTAACAAATGGTTCCTACTTTTCCTTGTGGAGTCTCGAATCTTGTTGAAGGGGAAGAAAATTATGTCACAAAAACAAATATTCAATAACTATAAAATGTGGCATATGTACATATGATAATAAAAGCATAATCAATTAAGATCTTATTTGTAAAAAAAAAAAAACTGCTCAGGACAGTGCCTGACACTCTACATAAATGCTGATGTTCCTTCCCTTCTCTATAACAATACAGGAGCTGTGAGAGAGGCTGACAGTTGGAAACAGCACTCCAACCAAGAGGGAGGGATCAGGGAAGGCTTCCTGGAGAAGAAGCACTTGAGCTTGGCGTTTTCCAAAGGTGGGAGAGAGAGAGAGAGAGAGAGAGAGAGAGAGAGAGAGAGAGAGAGAGAGAGAGGGAGAGAGAGAGACAGAGAAAGAGAAAGAGAGAGAGAGAGAGGTGTGTGTGTGTGTGTGAGGGGTGGGGGGGGGAGAGGAAGGAGAGAGAGAGAGACTGAGAGAGACAGAGAGACAGAGATAGAGAGAGAGATTGATTTTCTAGGAAATGGTGAGAATAAAGTCAAAAAGGGCTTGAGAAGTGTTGCTACAATGCTGTCCAAAACAGGCCTGAACTTCACTGCCATTACGGTATTGAGGGTCAATGCCTGTTTCTCATTTACTGATGGGGGGTGGGGGTGGGGAGGGCACGGTGGTACCAGTTAAAGAAGGGTGACAAAGGAGAAGGGATGCAGTAACTTGTGAGGCCTGAAGGGAAGGAGTGGGGTCTCAAACAGACCATGGG
Source organism: Trichosurus vulpecula (assembly GCF_011100635.1). NCBI lineage: Eukaryota > Metazoa > Chordata > Mammalia > Diprotodontia > Phalangeridae > Trichosurus > Trichosurus vulpecula. The sequence goes on from NC_050574.1 coordinate 54,172,725, forward strand.
ACTGAAATGAATGCAGGAGGAGGAACAACTGCCATAATTGGGTGACAGCCTCCCCTACCAACCCGGACAACAACCCAAAGGGAGCTCTCGATTAGTCTCCGAGTTCTGGGAATCACTGGGGTGACTGACAAGCCCTCCTAAGTTCCCTCCACTTACCCGTGTCGCTTGCTTTTGCTCCCCCGCTGCTGCCTTTCCCCCAGCTGCCCAACTGGGCTTTAGGCACAAGTTGAATCTTCTCATCTATTGTGGGCTAGAACATAAGGGATCTTAGTTGAATATGGGCAGCAACCAACAGAAGTCAAGCCCGGGGTCCAAGTTCTAACACTCAGGATCGAGGTACAGGGAGCCTATTTACACTGCCCCCCAGTCTTAAATGGAGGCCATATGCACCACAAGGAAGCACAACACCAAATTCTCCCCCAAACGAACACTGGTTAGCTACAACTCCATAGGATTTAAGACACAAGACACAAGAAAACGGAGAAAACAAAAACACGAGTCACCCAAAACACCAGGTAAAGACACAGTGAGGGAAAGTGAGCATGCAATGAGTGAGGACATAGGGAGAAGTGCTGGAACCCTGGCAATGACAGACCAAGAGTCCCCCCCCCCACTTTTGTCCTCTGACCAGCTTTTGGGTGAACAGGTCTAGCGGTCTGAACACATTTCAGCACCCCGTTTTAGTAACCATGACAACGACTGTCACTCACATTTTTATCATGACATCACAGATTACATGGTCCAAGCCCATCCTTTTACAGATGAGGAAACTAAGGCTCACAGAGGGGAAGTGACTTCCTAAGGTCCTACAAGGAGTCAGGGGCAAAGCGTGAACTCTGCGGCCTCCTAAGCCATACCTCTTTCCATCCATCCTAAGCACGATGCCTCTCCGGGCACATCCATGCTCTCCACTGGGCCACCCTACCTCCACAGGAGGCCCAGAGAAGGGGCCAAGGCCCAGAGAAGGAAGGTGACTAGGCCCATGGAAATGCAGCTGCCAAGCATCAGCCCCCGTGACTCCATGAGTCCTTCCTGTGTTCCCCATCTAAGCTGTCACTAATACTACTTTTCTGATCTCAATAGTGCAAATTCCACTAAAGGAAAATATTTTAACATAAGGACTCACAAATCCTTGAGCACTGTTCAAGGAAGGTGCTCCTTTGCTCTGCTGTTTCTATCCAGGGATTATATTTGCCTACATTATTAGCTTTAAAAGTCAGAAAATGTTTTTTAATGCCCACTAAAGTCTCCTTCTAATGCCTCAGCATGTCATGGAGGTAGCCTGGATTTCTGAAAAGCCAATGCCAAAGGAGCCCAAAGTCAGGCCCCTCAGACCATGCTGGCAAGGCTCTGCATGGGAGCTCCAAGATGGCTGACTGTCATCAGAGGACTATCTTGGCTAAGCCTAGAGAACCTCATTCCTGTTGGGAGGGCTCACCATTTGTACAATGCAACTTGTTTACCACCATATTTGATGACGTCATCTACTCAGGCATGTTTTTATCCATGGCATTGGTTAAAACATCAAATAACAACAGTTAGCTAAGGAAAGAACCCTGGGGACCATGATGGTTCATAAAGCATTTTCTTCACAACAACCCTTTTGAGGGAGGTAGTTCCCATGTTACAGATGAAGAAACTGAAGTTCAGAGTGGCTTAAAGCTATATAGCTAGTGAGCAGCAGGGCTAGGACTCAGGTCTAGTGTTCTTTTTAATGGTTCATGATGCTTCCCATGGGAATGTCAGGCCATTGAAAGATGTAGTGACTTGTCTGCAGTCACTCAGCCAGCAGGTAACAGAGGTGGGGCTTGAGAACCCATGTCACCCTGGCTTTGAGGCTATCCTCTCTACCTACGCTGTGTAAATAAGGTTCCTATAGAACAAGGTGCAACTGGAAGGATTCTAAAGCCCTTTTAAGACACAAGGCTCACCTTGGTGATTTTGAGGAATTTGGAGGGGTCCAGCACACGGCTGTTCTTGGCCCCCTGCACAGTGTTCCACCCACCTTCATCCACTCTTTGAACACCTACAAAAACAGACATAGTGAGTCACACCTCCCATCACACTCGGGGATGCTTTACAAAGGTCAGTCAACTAACTGGCTGACTTAGAAATGGTGGATAATAAAAACACAGAGATGGTAGTTACAACAAAACGCTTCATAAACACGCTGGAGCTGAGCCTGACAACCCTCGGAAGGTTTTAACACTCAAGATCGAGGTGCAGATATCTCCAGTGCCCCCCAGCCCTAGACGGAGGCCATCTACAATCATAATAAAGACCAATACCAAATGTCCCCCCAGTGAACACCTGTTAGCTTCGAGGAAGGTCCTGCAAGGAGTCAAGCCGTATTTTAAAGAAGAAATTAGAGACCACCAGTGAGTAGCGGAGCTGAGGCTCCAAGTCAGTTCTTGACCTCCAAGCCAGTGGTTCTCCCCACCACGTTATTCAGACACTCGGCCCCTGGCATGTGTATTTCCTCTTAACTATTCGAAATGATTAGATGATGTTTAATCTACTCGATTCATATTCCAAAACCAATCTCCTTAGGGCCTTTTGAAACAATTCCTGTTCCAAACAAAGAATCATTCCAAATCTGTCTCCCATGCTTCCCTCCCAGCCAAATTCCTCTAACACTGGGTACTTTCTCTTCATTAAAAATTACCTGGTCTTCTCTTTTCTTTGGTCATGAGCTGTTGGACCTTTCTTTGTTCTTCTTGCTCTTCAATTTTGGCCTCTTTGTGAATCTGTTCAATAGTTTTGGGGCCTTGATCTGCCCTTCGGGACACCCAATTACACTGTGAAAGGAGTAAAGGGGAAGCGATAAGCCTTAAAAAACATCTGGACCAGGAGACCAGACACTTGGCTCTAGTTCTGGGTCTGGTTCCACCATTATGCTGGGTAGCCATAGACAACCCTAACCCTCAGGGGCCTCTTCTCTACAAAATGAGATGAGTGAGGGTACAGAAGGGGAAGGAAGGTGGATCTCTGACTTTCCTGTGGACACTCCCCCTGCCAATGCAGATCAAAACCCTTTACAGCCTTCTCATTCTCTGTGATTCTTGTCTGTGTCTTTTTGCAAATCCAGTCAACATATCAGAAGCCTTTCTCTGGTTCTTTTAGTATCTTGGGGAAATCAGCAAGCCACTGGAGCTATCCATCTGTTACTGTCTTAAACTTAGTATATAAGCCAGGCCTAAAACCTCTGCTGATTAATTATGTCCCTTTTATGCCACTTCTTGCATATGAGTTCCCCATCATTTGTTATGTGCTAAACTGTGTCTTGTGGGTTCTTTGTAATTTGGATTACTATGAGATTACAGTTTACCATGAACTTGAGTAGCCACACAGAGTTCTGAGAACAATGCTATTAAAGAGATGGACTTTAGGGAGCCTTCAATGGGCAATTTCCCACATACAATCCAGTTCACTCTCTAGATCCCCACTCAACTGTAAGTCCAACATATTGTCACCTCCAGCACTGATCTCATCTGTATGCAAATTAGATAACATAAAACATTTATATGCTTTAAAGGGCCATGTAAATGCCAGCAATTACTTGGTCACATCCAGCTGCTTTTTACAACTTCAACTCCTAGAATCATGGAGCTGGAAAGGACTTTAAGGAGCCATTTAAATTTAACTCCCTCACTTTACAGATGAGGAAACTGAGGCCCATGGAGGTTAAGTGATTTGCCCAAGGTCACACTGCCAAAGCCACATGATAAGCATCAGAGTTGGGATCTGAACCTAGGTCCTTGCAGCTTTCTCAAATATCAATGTGGCAATTCCACTATCACTGTTGATGAGAATAGATCATGATTAAAAATAAAAACAGATCTGTTTCATTTCGAGTCTATTTGTTGTTTTTCTTTGAATTTTGGGAATGAATACTATCACCCTGATCCAGTTCATTTGGACCTTATGGAGAGGGTCATTTTCTCCTCAATTGATCTTAGAAGAAAGTGAACCAAGTCTTCTCCCAAGTTTTAAGATATTCTCCCGCAGATGACCAATGAACTTGTACTTGATGCTGGGTGTGTGTTGGGCCGCCACACAGCTCCACTTGTCAAGGAAATTAAATGTCTGATCAACAAGGCAGTTCTTAAATTCTTTAAGTTCTTCTGTTTTAACAACTCTTCTACGTTGGTTAAATTTCTTTTTTCCCCCTTAATAGTATCCCCCTCTCAATTACACATAAAGATGGTTTTCAACATTCATTTCTGTAAAATTTTGAGTTCCAAACTTTTCTCCCTCCTTCTCTCCCTTCCTTGCCACTCCCCAAGACAGCAAGCAATCTGATACAGGTTACACATGTACGATCATGTTAAACAGTCCCACATTAGTCATGTTATAAAAGAAGAATCAGAACAAAAGGGAAAAACCACAAGAAAGAAAAAACAAAATACAAAAAAAGAGAAAATAGTATGCCTTGATCTGCATTCAGACTCCATAGTTCTTTCTCTGGATGTGATTAGCATTTCCCATCACAAGTCCTTTGGAATCGTCTTGGATCACTGTATTGCTGAGAAGAGCTAAGTTAATCATAGTTGAAAATCTCACAATGTGGCTGTTACTGTGTACAGTGTTCTCCCGGTTCTGCTCACTTCACTCTGCCATCAGTTCATGTTAACTCTTTCCAGGTTTTTCTGAAATCATCCTGCTCATCGTTTCTTATAGAACAATAGATTCCATTAAATTCATATACCATAACTTGCTCAGCCATTCTCCAATTAATGGACTTCCCCTCAATTTCCAATTCTTTGCCAACACAAAAAGAGCTGCTATAAATACTTTTGTACATGTGAATTCTTTTCCCTTTTTTATGATCTCTTTGGGATATAGACCTAGTAGTGATATTGCTGGATCAAAGGATATGCATAGTTTTATAGCTGTTTGGGCATAGCTCCAAATTGTTTTCCAGAACCATCGGATCAGTTCACAACTCCAGTTGGGTTACACTTCTTAAAGAAACATTGTTAAGAGTCAAATTTTGTCTATTCATCATTTTTTCAGCCTTTTAAACCCAGTGAGGGTAGATGGCTATAGTAATGATACATAATTCATCACAGTTTTATTCTTTCTTCTAATTTGGTATTTACTTTTATAGCTGCTCTGCCCAATTAAGGAGTGATAAAGAGATGATGCCAAAATGAATTCTATGCTCAAGGCAAGCTATTAAATGTCTGTTAAAGATAGCCAAGTTACTTTTTTTTATGTCATCCACTGTTTTATGATTCTCTTGGTTGAACTGTTTAATTCATGATGAATGGGTCTGAGTCTTCTGGATAGTCCATTAGTCTTGGCCTCTTCCATCTATTGATCTTGAACCAAATGGTCCAAAATAGTTTTCTCTGCTATCTCCCATGCTTACATTAGCATTTTCATCATCTGCTGAGTATCAAGGTATGTTTATTTGGTTTGGAGGATCCTAAATTCTTCAAAAAAGTTTTCTCTAAATTCTTCCTCTATGTAGGATGGCATTTAAATTGCATTTATCTTCACGGTGGGTCTATAATGGGAGAAGAACAAGCATCCCAAGAACTGTTTCTTTAGATGTCTTGAGGTACATGACAAAACAAATTCCCCTAATATCTTTATTCACCTGTTTAATAGTACAACATTCTCCATTTAAGTCCAACTTCCTTTTATTGTTAACACTGATATTTTATTCTTTTAATGATGAAAAAGTTTTGCCAGCAACTTGTTTATGTCTTCTGATTTTAATTACGCAATCACAAGTAGCAGTGCTTAAAAAGTTAGTACTATGCCATACAAGTTTAAATAGACAGCACAGAATCTAAATTCTTTCTGTGGACTGGTTGCTTTTTTTCTCTCTCAGGGGAGTTTTAAGACACTTACCAATTACTCTAAACAAAATTTTACAATTTTAAGAGCTATCTCCTTCCTTCTCTTTTCCTAGTTCCACTCTTTATGCTTGGTATCAGATGGAAGACTTTTCGTGTTGATTAATAAGGATGATGATAAGGTAGAGTGCTTCCAAAGAGGGCCATCAAGATGGTGAAATGACCCAAGGTTACATTATAGAAGTACTCGCTCTAAGGATTTGGGTGTGTTTCTCTTGGCAAAAAGAATACTTACAGGGGAAATGAAATCAATATAAGTATGAAGGAGAGATTCTTTTTCAGGTGTGGGTGAGACTGGTTTCTGAGAACTTTAACAACTCTGGGATTCACAAGATTAACCTGGGATGAGAGAGTGTGTTTTGGTGTATTTCTTGGAAGAACTAGACTCTTTAGATAACTAGAGATAGGGTGAAAGAAGATCCTCAAACAGCAGCGTGGAACAAGAATAAAAGCCTGAGAGATTTCACCTTGGACAAGGTGGGTGTGTGGGATGGGCAGATTAGTCAGGAAAAACTTAGGAGACATGGATGGGCAGCTGGTAAATGGATGTAAATAAGTTAAAAGCAATGGGTCCTTTTGGAGTGGCCTCTGGCCACTGAGAAGATAAAAGATTCTTTCAATTCTCAGAATCTAGAAACCTCTAACTAAGAATAGAACAGATGTCACATGAAGAAGGTGTTGGTGGCCTGGACAAAGGACTTTTTCAGCCTGTGACCCTTCATGTATGTACTTATGTCTCTCAGTCAGTCAACAAAGCATTTTTAAGCACCTCCTAAGGACTAGGCCCTAGTGCTAAGAATATAAAGAAAGGCAGAAAGTTTCTGCTCTCAAAAAGCTCATGTTATGTTTTTATTTTAATGGATTTTTATTGATTCTTTTGTTTTCATATCACCTGCATTTGCCCCTGTATTCCTCCTTTCTTTTCCCAATCCACAGAGCTCTCTCTCATAAAAAAGAGGAAAAACCTTCATCAAAACCTATCAACACATGATATTCCTCTTCAGTAGTCTACATCCATATACCTCCTTTTGCAAAGGAACAAGGGGAGGTACTTATAGCTCTTCTTTGAGACCAAACTTGGTTTTGAAAAGTCTGCAATGTCCCATAAAGTACCATGTGCTAGAAACAGAGAAAATATTTTATTGAAGAAATAATTTTACATCTTCAGGGAAAATATGAGGAAAGGAAGACAAGAAGGAGGAAGAGATTCTGGAGGTAAGTGGTGCTAGTGGGAGAAATCACTGAAGTTGACAACAGGAAAATGAACAAGGAAACTTTAATTTCAAATATGGTCTTGCTTCTTTGTCCCATAATTTTTGGGATATTTTTATTTTTAGGTAAAAGAATCAAATATAAATATAGTTTGAAAATAATATATATGTTGTTTCTGAGCAATTACTACATCTATGAGAACGTTCCTTGAAAAGGAGTCAGAGTAAAGGGTTTGCTTCCCCACTCACCAGCCTTAGGTCGATTACGTCCTGAAGCATGAAGCGGATCCTAGATGACGTTTTTCTCTCTTTCACGATTTTCTCCATCTGATTAAAATATTGGTCCATACGAGGCTGTCAGAAATAGAATCATCAGTATCTATAGAGACTCGGAGTGAATCCTATCATAACCCTGATGCTGCAGTACATGGCACAGAGGAGAACACCACATGGACCACTGCTGACTGCACAGATATTGCTAAGCTCTGAGGAATCCCTATAATAGGTCTGGAGGCAGGTCAAAGGATCATGGCTCCAGAGCTGGAGAGAAGCTCAGACGTCACCTGGTCCAACCCCTCATTTGACAGGTGAGGAAACCAAGACCCTGAGAAGTGAAGGGACTTGCCCTGGGTCACACACGTGGGATTTGAATCCAGGTCCTCTAACCCCAGAGTGCTACACTGTCTCCTACATGCAATAAGATCAATACTGAGAAATGACCTTCTCCAGCTCTTATAAGCTGAAGGCTTTGGAACACTCACATCAATTTAGCTTCCATGGATTTCCCTCGAGTGCCCCCAAAGACATTGCTCTGAGACCCAACGACTGCAGGCCTGCCCTTCATGGGTCCTCTCAAGCTAGAGGGAATGCTCACAGGTACTCATGCTTATGACAGGAAGGCTTCCATGGACCAGTGAGAAGAAAAATGGAAGCCTCACTTCCATCATTTCTTACAGCACAACCTGCCATTACATTCAGACCAGGCCCTGACTGATAGGCACTCCCTCTGTTTCCAGTTCTTTGCCAGCTTGGGAGATGCCACCTTTGTACCTAGGGGTTATTTTTCTCTTTCTTTGATCTCTTTGGGTCATAAGCCTTGTAGAAATTTTTCTGTGTCAAAGAGTCTGCCCACTGTAGTGACCTTTTGCTGATAGGTCCAAACTGCTTTCTAAAACTGAGAGAATAACTGATACAGTAAAATCAACACTGCAAACATGAACAACACTTTAAGGTTTTCAAGAGCTCTGACCGATGCAATGACAACCAGGACTCCAGAGGACCCATGATCAAGCCCACTGCCCATCTCCGGATGCAGTGGGGAAGGATAATTCAAGATGCAGAACAAGACATGCTTTTTTTTTTGATGTGGACAACATGTACATCATTTGCTTGACTATACATATCTGTTAGGAGAGTTTCATTTTTCTTTTTGTGCAGGGTTGGGCATAGGTGGGAAAGGAGAGAAAATAAATGCTTTTTCATTAAAAAAGAAAGAAAATTTAATTTAAAAAAAATGGGCATAAAGTATCAAGTACACTGTGGAAGGACTTCTTGTGGAAAAAAATCCCATATTCTACTGTTAGGTGTCAATTCCTCCTTTACCTTCGCTTTCTCAAAGTCTAGGTCTTTGCCAATCGTGGTGAGCAGGCGGCAGAGGCACTCAAGGGACTCTTCATCATGGTTTTTTAGCAGTTTCACTACACAGTCGTGCATGATGGCCTCTGTTAGCATTTTAAGTTTAAAAAGCTCTCCAATGAATTTGATGTTGCCAATAGATCTTCGCCGGGCTTTGTCCTTGGCTTCCTCTAGTTCATCGTGAAGTCTTGTCTTCTCCTCTGGCTACAGTAGGATGGGAAAACAGACTTCATGACAAGGGAAGCTACAGTGAATCATTAGATTCTAAAAGCTAGAATGGACTCGACAGAGCATCTGGTTCATTCTTTTACTTCAATCAGGAGTTTCCTTCCTAACGTGCTTGATGATCATCTGCCCTCAAAACAATGTGGAAGCAAACACCGCATGCAAGGGAACCTAATCCACTTCTGGACATTTGCAATACCAAGATGTGAAATCCACTCCCCGCCTGCAATTTCTGGGCCCTCATCCAGCCCTTTGGAACTCCCAAAATAAGTCTTTTAGGACAATTATGTCCTCACTAAATCTCTTCTTCTTTACTAAAAAACTAGAAAACACCCCTTTTATGACATTAATGAGGTATTCCCTACACACCAACACGTTGTATCCACACCCAGAGAGGTCCACTCCCCATGTGCAGCATGGATACACAGGGTATCTGTGACCTGCAAGCCCATCAATGGTACAGGCCATTCTCATCTGCACCAATACTTACTGCAGTGGCCGCCTCCAGTTCCTTCTGCTTCTTTTCAAAGACATCATCATCTGCTTTATCTTTTTCAAACTCTTTCTGGCAGCGGTTCAGGAGCAGCTTTCGGAAGTTCACTGTGTTCCCAGGCTTGTCAGCCATGGGCACTTTTAGCTGTATTCAGACAGGGAAGTGTACAAAGCAATACGGTTACTTCAAGAGCCACCAAGACACACTTTCTAAGGAGCTCTTTCTGCTGTCATAAAGGTCATAAACCCTTCCCAGGGCCTGATGGAGAGCAAGGTAAGGATCTTGCCAAAAACATCATCGTAATCACATCTGTAGGCATTTCTGAATTTAGCTGTAAGAATTTCACTGCATTTTATCCAAGAAACAATGAACATTCCTTTCTCATTAATGATTCCCTGCTGCTTTGTTTTCTGATGCCAATGCCCCTAAATTTTAAATCAATACAAACCAACCAGAGCTTCTAAATTTTGCGTCTTGATGACCAACCAAAAAGTTCCTAGGTAGAAATGACAGAAGAATAGGTAAGAAAAGTCTTCCCATACACAGGAAAACTTATCTAGGTGTGAACCTTGTTCTGAGACCAAAAGGCAAGAGGTCACTGGAGCTTACTGAAACAGACCTAGCCACATGTGGGATCTTTCTGCATCCACTCTGAATTTGATAATTTTTTCCAGTCCAAAAGAATTGCCTTGTGGGGGGATGGAGGTAGTTCTGCAAAAGCATGGTCTCATTAATAAGTGAGGACATAATGAAGGGCCCACATCAGAGGGTCACTAAGGCTAGAGACCCTTACAAGGTATACAGTCCCAACCCCAAGGTACTAGAGGATGTCATGGAGTATAAAGTCTTCAATTCCAACTCTAAAGTACAACTGCTGAATAATTATTTTCTACATCTATAAGAAAAGTGACCAAATGTAGAGGAATTTTTATAATTGTTTAAACCATCAAAAAGGCAACTGAAATAGCTATTGAACAAAACTATTACTACCCTTGAATGATGACAAAGTCCCATGACTCTAACAGAAGATAGGCAAATGCATAAGCCGGGAATGTCATTATAGCTTTAACATACCATTCTACACAGAGTATACATGATTGTTAATGTGTGGTGATAAAGACTAGGAGAAGATTTGAAACAGGAATGGGACCTAGGATTTCACTGGCCCAGCGAACTCCCAGACAAGAGGGTTCCCTATGCCTCAGCCAATGCAGCCCAGCACCTCCTTGGCACCTTCTCTGCACCTTCTAGTCATGGAGAAAGCTGGGCACTGAGAGCTTTGGGACTTGTCCACAGTCTCACAGCAGTGTGTGTCAGAGCCTGGCTTTGAACCCAGCTCTGCCACACTACTTGTGTGCTATTAAGAGGAAAAAAGGTGAAGACTCTTACGAGCTGCTTTCAGCCATCTGAAGAAATTTAATACCACCAGTTAGCAGAAAAACTGTAAATTATGAACACTCAGATAATAGCCAAAGACTCCCTGCTCCCTGAGGGCAGGTACTTAATAAATATTGATTGATTAAGACTAAGGTGTGTGTGGGGGTGGGGGGTGGAGTGGAGCCAAGATGGCAGCTGGAAAGCAGGGACTTGCTTAAGCTCTCCCCCAAATCCCTCCAAACACCTGTAACAAACGACTCTGAAAAAATTCTAGAGCTGCAGAACCCACAAAATAGCAGAGGGAAGCAGGTCTCTAGCCCAGGACAACCTGGATGGTGTCTGGGAAGGGTGTATGGCACGATGCTGGAAGCAGAGTGGAGCAGAGCCCAGTGTGGGCCACGCCAGGACCAACCAGACGGGGAGTTGGGCGAAACAGGCCCGAGGGTCATGAATCGTTGAGTTGTGGCAGTTACCAGACTTCTCAACCCACAAACACCAGAGAACACAGAGCAGGTTAGTGGGACAACTGCTGGATTGGGTTAGAGAGCGGTCCAGCTCCAGCCCTGGGGGTGGTGGAGGTGGTGCAGCTGTGGTGGCGGCAGCAGCAGGAAACTCCTGTGGCTGCTTCCAGAGCTCCAGCATCAGCTGCTTCCTGAGTCCTTGGCTCACACAGTGGGAGGAATCTAGCAGCGGATCAGAGTGGAGTACAAGGAGCATTTTGCTGGCACAGAGGCAGGTTCTCTTGCTGTGCCCTGCTTGGATCTGGATTGCGGTCCTGCTGGTGGTTCTTGGGGGAGGAGCGCTGCTGTGGCAGAACTTGCAGTGATGGTGGAGTAGAAGTAACTCTAAAAACAGCAGCGCAGCCCCTCAAGCTTGGGACGAAGTACTCTCTACTCTATTAGCAGTCATACCCTGACAAAAAGCTCAAAGGTCAAGTAGTTGGCTGAGAACATGGACAGGCAGTGAAAAAGGATGCAGGCTCAGACCTCTTTTTTTGGTGACAAAGAAGATCAAAACATACAGCCAGAAGAAGTCAACAAAGTCAAAGAGCCTACAACAAAAGCCTCTAAGAAAAACATGAACTGGTCTCAGACCACGGAAGAGCTCAAAAAGGATTTGGAAAAGCAGGTAAGAGAAGTAGAGGAAAAATTCGGAAGCGAAATGAGAGAGATGCAAGAAAACCATGAAAAACAAGTCAACAACTTGCTGAAGGAGACCCAAAAAAATACTGAAAAATACACTGAAGAAAACACCACCTTAAAAAATAGACTAACTCAAACGGCAAAAGAGCTCCAAAAAGCCAATGAGGAGAAGAATGCCTTGAAAGGCAGAATTAGCCAAATGGAAAAGGAGGTCCAAAAGACCACTGAAGAAAATACTACCTTAAAAATTAGATTGGAGCAAGTGGAAGCTAGTGACTTCATGAGAAATCAAGAGATTATAAAACAGAACCAAAGGAATGAAAAAATGGAAGACAATGTGAAATATCTCATTGGAAAAACCACTGACCTGGAAAATAGATCCAGGAGAGATAATTTAAAAATTACTGGACTACCTGAAAGCCATGATCAAAAAAAGTGCCTAGATATCATCTTTCAAGAAATTATCAAGGAGAACTGCCCTGATATTCTAGAGCCACAGGGCAAAATAGAAATTGAAAGAATCCACCGATTGCCTCCTCAAATAGATCCCCAAAAGAAATCTCCTAGGAATATTGTCGCCAAATTCCAGAGCTCCCAGATCAAGGAGAAAATACTGCAAGCAGCCAGAAAGAAACAATTTGAGTATTGTGGAAACACAATCAGAATAACCCAAGATCTGGCAGCTTCTACATTAAGAGATTGAAGGGCTTGGAATACGATATTCCGGGGGTCAATGGAGCTAGGATTAAAACCTAGAATCACCTACCCAGCAAAACTGAGTATCATGCTCCAAGGGCTTTCAATATGGGCTTTCAATAAAATAGAGGACTTTCAAGCTTTCTCATTGAAAAGACCAGAGCTGAACAGAAAATTTGACTTTCAAACACAAGAATCAAGAGAAGCATGAAGGGGTGAACAAGAAGGAGAAATCATAAAGGACTTACTCAGGTTGAACTGTTTTGTTTACATTCCTACATAGAAAGATGATGTGTATGATTCATGAGACCTCAATATCATAGTAGCTGAAAGGAATATATATATATATATATATATATATATATATATATATATATATATACATGTTTATGTATATATATATAAGTGAATGTACATGTATGTATATATGTATGTGTGTGTATATGTGTGTGTGTGTGTGTATATATATATATACATATATATATACATACATATATAGAGAGAGAGAGAGAGAGAGAGAGAGAGAGAGAGAGAGAGAGAGAGAACACAGGGTGAGTTGAAGATGAAGGGAAGATATCTAAAAGAAATAAAATCAAATTAAGGGATGAGAGAGGAATATATCAAGAGAGGGAGCGATAGAATGGGGTGGATTATCTCGCATAAAGGTGGCAAGAGGAAGCAGTTCTGTGGGAGGAGGGGAGAGGGCAGGTGAGGGGGGAATGAGTGAATCTTGCTCTCATCAAATTTGGCCTGAGGAGGGAATACCATATATACTCAATTGGGTATCTTACCCCGCAGGAAAGAAGAGGGAAGAAGATAAAAAAAAGGGGCGGATGACGGAGGGGAGGGCAGATGGGGGTGGAGGTAATCAAAAACAAACACTTTCAAAAGGGGACAGGGTCAAGGGAGAAAATTCAATAAAGGGGGATGGGTTGGGAAGGAGCAAAATATAGTTAGTCTTTCACAACATGAGTATTGTGGAAGGGTTATACATAATGATACACATGTGGCCTATGTTGAATTGCTTGACTTCTTAGGGAGGGTGGGTGGAAAGGGAAGAGGGGAGAGAATCTGGAACTCAAAGTTTTAAAAACAGATGTTCAAAATAAAAAAAAAAAAGTTTTTGCATGCAACTAGAAAATAAGATACACAGGCAATGCGGCATAGAAATTTATCTTGCCCTACAAGAAAGGAAGGGAAAAGGGGATGGGAGGGGAGTGGGGTGACAGAAGGGAGGGCTGACTGGGGAACAGGGCAACCAGAATATACGTCATCTTGAAGTGGGGGGAGGGTAGAAATGGGGAGAAAATTTGTAATTCAAACTCTTGTGAAAATCAATGCTGAAAACTAAATATGTTAAATAAATAAATTTAAAAAAATAAAAAATAAAAAATAAAACAAAAAAAAAACTAAGAATCACCATTTTAACAAGTGAAAAAATATGAGGAAAAAAAATCAGATTTGCACTTTAAATGAGTTTTATTGCTTACAGTTGTGCCTAAAGTAATCAAAAAGCCCCCTGTTGTATGTGACTATTTTTGTTTGTTTGAAATAAATCTCCATGTAATTGTTGCTGTTTGAAGGCATCCGTACAGCACTGAACAAAGCTATTATACCACCTTGCATATCACTTTTTCACTATGTTTTCTTTGTATGTTCCTTTGTTTTCCCATGTTTTTGACCTGATAACACACAATGGAATCTTTTTCTTTCCTCTCACTTCCACTTTCACATACTCCCATAATCTAGTATGCTACAGATTAGATGTACAATCTCAATTTATGAGCACAGCAGTCATCATTTCCTTGATTTCATATTCACTGGGAATGTACTTTAGGATCCCTAAACACAATTGAAATGAGAATCAATAAGCCTGCACAAATTCACAATTTTTCATGCTGCTAAAGGGGCTGGATTCTTTGGGGATGGATACAGTGACATGCATGTATGTCTCATAAACGCATTTTGAAACTCCTCATGGACTTAATAACACTAGTATGAAGGGGGATTGGAGGAAACCACATTCTATTTTCTTAATTCTTATGCTCAAAGTGCATTTTCAAATGAACCTTCCATATCGTCTCTTTCATTTCAATGTGGCAGCATGAGTTTTGATACATTGTGGAAAGTTTAAATTTAAAAATAATCTAAATTTTGTCATGCAGCATACTTTTGATCACTGCTGTGATAAAGCTGCTTCACTGCCTCCTTAGATGTCAAATTATCACGATAAAAACAGAATGCCAAATCCAATAACATTCTATTATTTAAAGTCTTAAGTTTGATGCTAGCTATAAGACAAAAATACAACCATTAATACTTTCAGTGTTTGTTTTTCCCTTTGTTTTTTTTTTTTAATCCATCCAGAGTATATACTGTATATTGCAATTTGCTTGTAAAGTAGAAAACCCTTATGTAAAGACTCTTTCCTGAAAGTGTTGCTATAGTGAATAAAAATAAAATCGATAATTATAAATATGAAAAAAAAACCTAAGAATCACCTACTCAGCAAAACTGAGCATAATGTTCCAAGGCAAAATATGGATTTTTAATAAAATAGAGGACTTTCAAACTTTCTCAATGAAAAGACCAGAGCTGAATAGAAAATCTGACTTTCAAATACAAGAATCAAGAGAAGCATAAAAAGGTAAACAAGAGAGAAAAATCATAAGGGACCTACTAAAGTTGAACTGTTTTGTTTACATTCCTACATGGAAAGATGATATGTGTAATTCATGAGACCTTTCTCAGTAGAGAGAGAGAGAGAGAGAGAGAGAGAGAGTTTGTGTGTGTGTGTGTGTGTGTGTGTGTGTAGACAGAGGGCGCACAGGGTGAGTTGAATACGAAGGGATGATATTTAAAAAAATAAAATTAAGGGGTGAGAGAGGAATATATTGAGAGAGGGAGAAAGGGAGAGATAGAATGGGGTAAATCATCTCACATAAAATTGGCAAGAAAAAGCAGTTCTCTTGGGAGGGAAGAGGGGGCAGGTAAGGGGGAATGAGTGAATTTTGCTCTCATCAGACTTGACTGAAGGAGGGAATAACACACACTCAGCTGGGTATCTTACCCCACAGGAAAGTAAGGGAAAGGGGATAGAAAAGGGGGGATGATAGAAGGGAGGGCAGATAGGGGGAAGAAGTCACCAAAAGCAAACACTTTTGAAAACGGACAGGGTTCAAGGAAGAAAATTGAATAAAGGGGAACAGGATAGGATGGAGGGAAATATAGTTAGTCTTTCACAACATGAGTATTGTGGAAGTGTTTTACATAATGATACATGTGTGGCCTATGTTGAATTGCTTGCCTTCCTAGGGAGCATGGGTGGGAAGGGAAAATGGGAGACAATTTGGAACTCAAAGTTCTAAAAGCAGATGCTCAAAAAAAAGAGTTGCTTCTGCATGCAACTGGGAAATAAGATGTATAGGGAATGGGAAACAGAAATCTATCCTGCCCTACAAGAAAGGGGAAAGGCAAAGGTGGCGGGGAGGGTGACAGAAGGGCGGGCAGACTGGGGAACGAGGCAATCTGAATATATGCTATCTTGGAGTAGGGGGAGGGTAGAAATGCGGAGAAAATCTGTAACTCAAAATCTTGTGGAAATCAATGTTGAAAACTAAAATATTAAATAATAAAATATGAAAAAAAAAAAAAGACGAAGTTGGCATGAGCAGTTTGTCCTGGAACTGATAAACAGCATGGTGGTGCAGTGCTGAACTAAAGTCAGAAATCTCAAAGTTCAAATACTAGCCTCAGAACCCTTACTTGTTCTGTGATCCTAAGCAAGTTACCCACCCTCTCTCACCCTCAGTTTCCTTATCTGTAAAATGAAGATAATAACATCACCTTCCCCCCAGGGCTGTTGTGCATTATGTTGTTATTGTCAGAATCACAGTTCATATCTCATGATTGGTGGAACCCAGCAGGATTACCCACAAATCCATGTTATGACGCAGCAGATTCTGTGTGCGTGAAGCCGAAGCTGACTGACTTTGGCCTGACTGCTCTGCTCCTCAAACTCCATTGCCCAATGTGGTCACTTCGTGGCTGACCTAACCCTAAAGACCCCAAGCCAGTCTAGGTGCCAGGTTTCTCTAGAGATATACGACGTTAAGTGTGAGCCTGCTGAAGGCACGGGGAGTCATGAGGGGTCCCAACGTTCTCCCTCCCGCAAAGGAGCTGCCGGGGAGGCCAGCGAGCAGAGCCAGCCAAGCCCTCCACAAGCACTGCTCTGAAGCTCTTTGTGGAGCCCAGAACTTAGACCAACTAAAGCCACTGCACTTGACATCTGAACCATCCTGGTAGCTTGCTGGCAGCACGTAGACATCAAAACCGACCCTAAATGGCAAAGGAGTTTACAGGAAAACCAAGAAGAGGAGCTTAGGACATGGTCTATCAGCACTAAAAGAAAACCAAACCTTGCTGCTTGGGATAAACACTCAAGAGCATCAAGGGCCATGGGAATGCTGGGCATCAGCTGCATGACCTTAGGCAAGTCACACCCTAAGTGGGGGATGGGGAGGGCAGGTCTAGATTATCTCTAAGGTGATTTTTTAGTACATTATTAATATAACTGGGATGGGCCAAAGATCTGCTGCAAGGACACAGTGATATGCACCTTCTAATCGATCAAGCAGGTATTTATTAAGCACCTACTTTGTGTCAGGTGCTGGGAATAAAAATAAAAAGAATGAAAGCAGAGTTTGTATTTAAAAGATGCCAGATAGTACACTGAAGGAAGAATATTAGAAAACACACCAGAAATACACTGGGGCCTTGAACCAGCTGGAGCACTCCCTAGTTGTCTGGCCTTGGCCTGAGCCAACCAGCTCCTGGGAGCCTCAGCTTCCTCAGAGGGCTGTTGTGAGGCTCCAGAAAGACGAGTGATGGGAGAGCCCTCTGTATGCTATCAGGTGAGCAATATGGGGGAGAAACAAACGCTCTGTGGCAGGCTGGGGAACAGGACTAGCTAAAATGTCAAACTGAAGGAAGACAGCAGGAAGCGGAGGGGCACTCTTTCAGCAAAGGTGCCAGATGAAAGGATAGAAAGAGAAAAAGCCAATTTCACAGGTCTCCATGTGATGGAAGGGGCCATTTGTTGCAACATGGCCTTTTCAGTCACATATTCACACACAGGCAGCCACACCACCAATACTAGTTTATGTAAAACTCAAGGAGGGTCACAAGTATGCCCACAAAGATGTGTCTAAATACACTGCCACAGTTTGGCCACAATCTATTTTAAAGGATGATATCTATACCCACCGCAGCCAGCTGAACAGGTGGAGAAAATGAGTCAGGGAGAAGGCATCTTTCAAGAGCCAAGATTAAGGAAACATCTTTCTTCTTCAGAGATGATTCTTACACCAAAAATAAGCACATTAGCTCTTAGCTTAGGCGTGATTAGGAAAAAAAAATTAGCTAAGAGATCCACAGGAATTGGTTAGTCAAGTAGCCCAACAGCAAAGGTGATTTACTGGGCACTAGGAACGAAAGGTGGATTGCAACTAGCTCCCTGATGGGAGAAGATCCGCTTGAGACAACCAGGAGTTTTAGTTGGCATATACTTCAACATTCACAAAACCAACTGTGCATGCTGGTTTGTTTAGATGGGGGAAAGTTGATAGGAGAATTCTTTTTCTTGGGGAAAGACAGTAGTTGCTATTGGAGAATAAAAAAAGCTGTTTGGTGAGTTTCACTGACTGAAGAACCAGCCAGCATTCTTGTGACCACTCAAAGGCATGTGGTACCGTCTTGTGCGAGTCTCTCCATGCCCACACTGCTCAGGTGTCTGAGGCACGTAGGTTATCGGTATCAAGTTGCCATCCTATTTCAGATAGCAGAGACCAGCACTGCTACTGTCATAAGCCAGTGTACTCGGAGTGGACAACTTACTCCCAAAAGGATGAAGTTTACCAGCAGGGGGGTGGGGACAAAAGCTTGAGTAGAGTCTCAGTCATTGTTATAAACTGTCTAACTCTGAGGGTCAGTGGTAGGTTATCAGGAAATGACCTATTTCTGGAAGGAGAATGGTCAGAGATAGGTTGGAAGAAGGCTCAGAGGTCCCTTCCAATCCTAAAACTCTGCAGTGATCCTGAAGTGGGAAACAGGCCAATGTCAGTCTCAGTTGTGACCTGGTGTCACCTCACAAGGGCAGCTGAGAAAGCACCACGGCCACCTAACAGTCATACTGATGGAGACAAACGGGCGTGGCACAGAGTCAAGACCTGGACACGGTTCCTGAGGAGGGAAGGGACAAGAGCAGGGGGCACAACCTTCCATTCCTTCAACTCCAGGTTTCTTATCTATAAAAGGTAGTCCATAGTGCTGACCATGCCTACTTCATATGTGGGGAGAAATTAGAGCACTGAAAATGTGGGAGTTGTTATTCTTAGAGAAGCAGCCTCTTGGTAATACTCTTGCATCCAAGGTATTGGGGGAAATCAAACTTCTAGGTCCTTGGGAACACATGGAGCCCAATCAGGGGAACATGCGGATTTTGTTAATTTGCCACCATCATGAGCACAGGCAACACACAATGAAGACAAAGAAAATCTATGCTAGCTCTGAAGTTAGGAGATCTTGGGGCCATCAACAATGGCCCTCAGTAACCTAACTCAGGAAGGGCTATTCATCCTGGGCCGGATGGATCCTAGAGGGATGCCTATCCTGCTCTGGACAGCTCCATGGGTTAGGAAATGTTGGATTACACGCAACCTTTCTGGACCTTCCACCCTCCCCTAAGGCTAAGCATGACAACAATGCTGGTCATTCATCTTAGACAGGATTCTCCTCCATGCCAAACAGTTCCTTCAAGGGATTCTCCTAAGGTGTGATATGAGTTCCTTCCTCATCCTGGCTGCTTTCTTCTGGACACTCTAAAGCTCTTCACACCCATAGCCAAAGTAGAATGGGACCACAGTGAGGGAGCATGCCATGACAAGAGTCACCAAAAGGGGGTCAAAATCACGAAAGGGAGCCTCACTTCCTCCGTGTCTTACTACCCTCCCCATTATTCCTTCCTGTTGCCAAGAACACATTCATGTTGGCAGTGTTTCTTGTCTGTGAGTGGCAAAAGGCTATTTTTTGATAAAATTCATGTTCAGAGTTTTCCGTGTCACCGATTCTTTATTTCGTTCTCCTTCTTCCCCAACACTCAGGACCTTTTTCTCAGCCTGCTTTGATGTCTGTTACGCACTGATTTATAACATGAGGCAACTAATGCTTGAGGGCTCCATGCCCCTCATGGGACTTCCCACATCTAATGTAATTATTCTTAGCACAGCAGGAATAGAAAGGTAGGTGAATACTGGGGACCAAGGTGCAAACTTGTGGACTGAAACAAACTCTGGGTCTGATGTGAAACTCAGGGAGAGTTCTGATTCTGACCACCTCGTGAGAGCTTAAAAAAATCACCAGGGACTAAAATACTGCTAGTGTCCAAGATCATTGGCAGTTCTCTGCAGAAGTTACTATGAAGTACAGGATGAAAGATGCAATGTTGTCACGGTGGGAATGGTGGTATTTCTATTTAAAAGATGCCTGGAACTTTATGTGGCTATACACACCACAACAGAGGAATTTGTTTAAGTCTCGGACACAGCAGAAATCTCTGAGTAGCGCTCCCTTCAATGCAGGTTCTGGGGTCATTTGGAATACTTGGCTATGAAGCCCTGTTCTCTCTTTAGGAGGACTGGATAGAAATGATGGACCCTGCACTACAGAGCCCCTGCATTCTCTGATTCTATCATCACTCCTTACTGAATTGGCAGAAATCACAGGGCTCCTGTCCTTGTCTTTGTTGTCCTTCATAATCGAAGAGGACCAAAATGACATCGTGACATTGGGATCAATGTCCAGCGTGTCTGACTGTGGCTGATCAGACCAATACAAGCCGGAGAGCTCTACCACAGGCCAGCCACAAATAGCCAGTGTGAGCACTTGGGAAGGAGATGGCTCTAAATTTGCACATCTCACATTCCTTTTGAACTACTTCAATTTTGCTTTGCTCATAGAGCACAGTGGCTTCTTTGAGGCAGGCAGACCATTCTGGACAGTTCATGTCTCACAACTGATCCCAAAGTTCTTCAGAGAGATGTTGAGAGTGTCCTTCTATCACTTCTTCTGACCTCGGGGTCAGTGCTTGCCCTGTGTGAATTCTCCATAAAATAGTCTTTTAGGCAGGCATAGGCTTGGCATTTGAATAACGCGGCCAGCCCATTGGAGTTGCGCTCTCTGCAACAGAGTCTGAATGCTTGGCAGTTTAGTTCGAGAAAGGCCCTCAACGTCTGGTACCTTCTCTTGCCAGGTGATCTTCAGAATCTTACTAAGACAATTCAAACGGAAGTGATTCAGCTTCCTGGCATGGCGCTGGTAGACTGTCCAGGTTTCACAGGCATACAACAATGAGGTCGGCACGATGGCTCTGCAGACCTTCAATTTGGTAGGCAGCCTAATACCTCTTCTCTCCTACACTTTCTTTCAGAGTCTCCCAAACATTGAACTAGCTCTGGCAATGCATGTGTCAAACTCTCCATCTATGTATACATCCCTGGAAAGCATACTGCTCAAGATAAGTCAATCAATGTATTCACAGTGTTCAAAATTTCTCCATATGCTTTAACCAAATGGATAGTGTAGTGCTGGCTGGTGGAGAACCTGCTTTCTTGGTGCTGCCAGGCCAAAATGAGCTCAAGCAGCTCTGTTACATCTCAGCTTCACAGACTGCACTGAGTGTACAATCATCAGTAAACAAAAAGTCATGCACCAACTCTTCCTCCACTTCAGTCTTGGCTTGGAGCCTTTTCAAGTTGAAGAATTTACCATCAGTATGGTAACCTTGATGCCATGTTTGTCCTGGTTGAAAACATCTTACAACACTGCTGAAAACATCATGCTAAAAAGCATGAGAGCATCGTCCATTATCCAGAACCCATGCAGGCATACCATCGAGGAACTGGTGTACAATACTGATGAACTCTTTTAGGCAACCAAATGAAGGATCAGCCTATTAAGAAGGACTCTTGCCAGCAATGATACTGGGAGAGAACTGCCCCCACCCCATATAATGAGAGATAACCTATGTCCTTTATCTTTAAAGAAATGGACAATGGAGGCATCCTTGAACTCCTGGGGGATAACCTCCTCTTGCCATGTAACCCAGAAAATTTCAGCCAGTTTTGGTATGATCAGTGGACCCCTGCCTCGTAAATCACAGCTGAAACAGAATCAGCAGCAGGTGCTTTGGCACAGAGAGGAGCCTAAGACCATTCAAAACCTCTTTAGCTGGAAGTTCAGCTAGAGAGGGACTAACTTCGATCAAGTTAGTGGCCTCAGCACTGATTGATGATGGTCTGTTGAGAACACTACAGAAGTGCTCTGTCCAACTCTTCAGGATCCTGTCCTTATTACTAACCAATGTGGTTTCATCAGCATTGAGTAGCTGGCATGTACCACAGGTCTTTGGCCCATAAATAGCCCATAAATAGAGGGGATAGTAGAAGTGCTCTGGATTGTTACTATCAGCATAAAACTGAATTTTTTCTGCCCCCTCACTGAGCTAAGACTCCTATGCTTCTCTAAACTTTGCTTGTGCTTTATTTTTGATGGAGTTAAGCACTGTCTTCTTAAAGATGGCCAAACTATCCTGTTGGTAAACCTTGCAGAGTTCTCATTTTTCATTCAGTAGCTTCTGAATTTCCCCATCATTTTCATCAAACTAATCCTGACGCTTCCAGGCTCACATAAAAGCAGTGCTGCACACCCAGTCTGAAAGCTGCACACTCCTTTTCTGCTCCTGTGTCTTCTTGGTTGATGTCTATAGCTCACCTTTCAGCTGAACCATGTATGTCAGGGTATTTGCCTGACGTAGCCCAAGTAGCTTCTTTGTGGCAAACCAGGCATTTCAAAAAATGTTATTCAAAGAGCTCACGCTGCATTAACTTGGGCTGTCTTACATCTATGACTACTAAAACTAACTTCTCTGTGTCTGAAAGAACTCTTGGTGTGAGAGCTCCTAGCTTAGTAGCTGTGATTACTGGCCTGGACAGCATGGCTGAAGGCTCTTCTAAGGAACAGGACTTCATTAAGCTCTCTATGAAAATAGAAATGAGCTTTCAGTTAAAAGGGAGAAAAAGAGAAAAAGCAAGCCCAGGGATTTTTCTGTTAAATACAAGTGTCTTTTTTTTCCTGCCCTCAGTTCTCTTCACTTCTGTACAGCATTTGTTCTGTTGACATTCTTCTCTCTAGTCCTGCTCTTCCCCCATCCAGCTAAAGCAAGTTTCCTCCTTTGGTCTCCAGGATAGTATGTTCTCCTGGTTCTCCTCTTAATTTGAAATCTTCTGGATCTCTCTTGCTAATTCTTCCTCCTCCTCCCACTTCAATGCAGAAAATATGAAAAGTTATTGTTAATTTGCCATTCTATCTGTCTCTCTCCCAAAGATCTCATCCATTTTCAAAACTTCAACTATCCCATTGTGCTTATGACCCCTTACTGCCTTCAGCAAGCCTCACCTCTCATGAGTGCCAATCAACTGCTGAGAGAATTCTGTATGTCAGTATGTGTACATGAAGTGTGTATGTCTAAACCACGCTCTCCCTCAAGTCATTAAAACAGATGTCCCCTAATTTCTCGATTTCTGTCAATGGTAAAATCAGTCTCTAAATTCACCTAGACTGAAACCAGAAGACTCATTGTTAATGCATCTATTTCTCCCTCCATTATCCACTGTCACTTCTTATGATTTAGATTATTTAGGGATGACCCTTTTAATTACCTTGAACACAGGTCAGGCCCTTATTATCTCACACCTGAATTACTGTAATAGTAGCCTAACTGGTCTTCCTGCTCTCCAAGCTCTCCTCAATCCAATTTTTCATACCACTGTCAGACAGCTATTACTGTCCTGTTAAAAAATCGTCAGTGGTTCCTTGCTACCTATTTTATTCATGCTACTAGACTGGAATTTTGGGGGTCTGGGTTCCAGTTCCAAAGATAACTCAGTGACTGACAGGAAAGTTACAATCTCTATAGTAAGCAGTCTCTTCCTCTGTAAGAATCTATCCCATCTCTTTCATCTTATAGTATCTACAATGCTATGGTTTCTAAGTTAGTTCTACAGGCAGGCTTTTCCACCCTTATCTACCACTCTGTTGACTCCCTCTATTACTACCCTTTCCAGCTACTTCTATGAGGCCCATCTTTGCAGGTCTGCCTCCTCTATGAAAGCTTTCCTTACCCAGCCCCCATTGATCACTTACTCCTTCAAGTGACCAGTTTCTAGTACTCAACAACATATTATCTATGTGTATTTACCATATGCTGCTAAGTAGTGAAAAACACAAGAGATCATGACAATTAAGTTGTAAACCAAATGACAAGAAGGAACTAATTACTGATACCCAAGAAACTTGGTAACCAGGAGCAAAGAGGAGAGGAAAGAGACAATACATGACGGTTTTATGAATGTGGACCAGAAAAGACCAATAGGGACTGTGAGCAGAGCTGCTTTGGTTCCCCTTTCTTGCTCTGCCCTAGATCTGCCACCATGAAAATCTAGCCACAAAGACTGGGACGTAACAATCAATTGTGTTGAAAGAGACAAAAGAGCATGGCTAAGGAGAGGAAAGCAGGCCCTGAAGGACTGTGCAGATTTGTGATGAGGGATTCCATTAAGATATGAGCCAGGGGCTCTTTATCTGGGGGCTGTGGAGCTGTTTTTAAAAACCTTTTTGATGATTGCATTTCAATGGAATTGGTTTCCTTTGTAATTGTGTGGACTTTATTTTACACATTTAACACCATGACCCTGAGAAGGGGTCCAGAAGCTTCACTAAGCCTGATTGCCAACAAGGCTCAGAACCTCAGATTTAAACAATCTTGCACATTCTTTCAATCACAGAACAGTCACCCTTTATATCCTAAGAGACTGAGATCAGAAGAACCAATAAGTAATAAGTAAGTTTGGGTTCTTTTGTTACAGTAATGTGTGAGCATGCATACATAGCCCCACAGCTAAAACTTTAGCTCATCCCAGGGGAATGTGATGGGCTCTGAAATCACTCACCCAGCACTAATTTTTCTCTATTTCCTGGATCTTTTATGTTCTGATACCACACAACATGGGGGGGGGGGGGAGAGACTAATATTTTTTTCTAAGCGTGTTACCAAATAAAAAACCGTATAAATACATATATACTGTATTCGAAATGAAGGGAAGCACAAAAATTCTATTAAAATGCTAAAATTGTACTCTTCTCTTTACACAGTCCCATGAACATTTCTGGGAAGAATACACAACGAGGGGAGAATCTACCTCATAGGGATTTCTGATTTTACTCCATCCTCTCTTCTTACCGTTACTAGACACCGACACATGTTTGCATAAGCCACAGAGAAGCTGGGTTCATCAATAGCCTTCTCAAAGACCAGGTCGATAACTCCTTTCAGCCGTTCCTCTGTGTCAACAGTGAGCTCTGCCACCTGCTTCATCAGCTGGTTGAACATCTGTGGTGTCAATTTATTTAAGATGCTCCGAACCTTTCGGAAAAGCTCCTATAAAGATTATAAAAAGAGAACATCCACAAAGATTCATGAAGCTAATGTATGCTTTATGGAAAAACTAGTCAGGATTAAATTGTTTTAAAGACAAATATCACTTGTTTGTAAAGACTTTTGTTTTTCTTGCTTTCTTAATTTGGGGGTGGGAGAGAATATGGAACTAAAAATGAAATAAAACTGCAATAAAAATATTAAGTTCAATATCCAATATAATTAACAATGAATATTGATTAAAGAAATGCAATATACCGGCCTAATAGGAAGCTGTCAGAGAAATAAGTGAGTGACTTTTGTAAAGCTCCAGGGGATAAAGCTAGGTTTTGGGGAGGAATACATCTGCCTCAGTCAGAATAAGAACTTCCTAATAGTCAGTACATTTTCTGATGCAGGAAAGGTTCAAGCAGAGACCATCTGCTACAGAACAGAGTTTCATGCATGGGATAGGTGAGACTCCATGACCTCTACAGGGTCCCTTCTAACTTGGAGATGAGACTTTGCCTCCTCCTTCTTCCTTACCAACAAAGACCATGGCCGGTAACTCTCTGTAATCTCTAACAATATACTAAAATCTGTTTTTGGAATAAGGAGCACACCAAGATATCCCTATCTTGCTTGGTAAGAGGCAATACTTTTCACCCCAAGTCTACAATCATTGAGCTACACAAAGGAACTTCAAGGTGAAAAAAAAAAGCAAGAAAAAAAAAGCCTTGGCTCAAATTCCATCCTTCAACAAGAATGTGAGAATGTCTCTTTTGTGCCCAGCACTGGGGGCCCAAATGAGGATACAAAAGACATCAAGATCACAGCACAGGCTGAGCCATCAGAAACTCAGGATCTAGTTGGAGAACTCAGCCTCATCCTTGGAATAATTAATCAAATGGTACAGGAAATATAAAATTCAGGAGACTAACTGAGGTCAGAATTCTAGGTCAGAGAAATCCTCGTGGAAAAAATGACACCAGCTAAATCTTGAAAGATCTGTGTAATGGGACAGAGGACATTCTAGGTGGAAGAACACAAGGAAGGAAAGTTTTGGGACTGGAACAAAACAGAATGTGCAGGGTCAGTAAGAAGGCAGATGGGGAAGAACCAGAGGGTTCCCATCTGGGAGAAGGTAGTGAGGTTAGAGATGGAGACTGGGTGTGATCTGAGAGGTAATAAAGAGTCTCTGAAGTTCTGAGGACAGACAAGTGACTGGAGGAAGTCAATATTTTAAGAATGATTACTTTGATGCCTTTAGTATACACTGTATTAGGTGTGGAAATATATTTTACATGACTTCCTATGCATAATAGGCATCATATTTGTTTGCTTTCTCAGTAAGTGGGGAAAGGGGTAGAGGGAGGGAGAGAACGTAAAACCGAAAATAAAAATCAAACTTAAAATATATTTTAAAAATAGACTATTAGAGCAGGGAGAGACTGAGGTTAGAAAAACAAAACAGAAGACCATGGCAGTTATCTATGTAAAGGTGAGGATGATTTAGAACAGAGGTTTTTAACTTGGAGTCTACAGACCCGTATTTGATAGGATCCATAAAAATTTGATGAGGAAAAAATGCCATTTTTATTTTCACTAAATTCGAAGAGAAAGTTAGTTTTATACACTAGAGTGAGTCCAAAGGGATCTCCAACTCAAAGAAGACTGAGAGCACCTAGTCTAGATCTGGATAGCAGAAAGAGACTCATGCCATTGCATTTTCCTGGTCATTAGCAGAACAAGGGAAAGGAAGCAGTAAACATTGGGCACAGGCTCCCTGGGGCCAGAAGAAGACAGCCTGAACTTTAGGAAGTATAACTGAATACTTTCCAAAACTTACTCTTAATTTTTGACCCCAGATTAAGTTTATTGATAAAAGTAATGCTTCTAATTTTACTTTCCAATAACAAAACAAAGACAGTAGAGTAAAAACCACCCTCAAGGTATCCGTAAGACTAGCACTACACTAAAATTAGGGTCTCAGTGGAGGTCTTAGGGTTGTTCTAGTTAGAACAAGAGACACAACCATTGCAGATTTAAATTGTGAGGATCTACCCAAACTGGGATGGAAAACAGGGCCTATGATGTCTGGCAAGCTGTTTTCAAGAAAAGCATGGAAATAAAGCCCAACCTAAGTTTTGACAGGTCCCTAACATGCCAAGATGGAAAGGCTCCAAATAAAGGTAGAAAGATTGATAGTGTATTTGTCTTCTAAGGAACAGAGGAATTAAGTGCAGAAAGATTCATCACCAGTAAGCTGACTCCCAAGTCATCAGTACGTTCATCAGCAGAAATCTGAAAAGATTGTCTATGAAGGAGAGGACAGGGTGCAACTGGCATTCAAAGGAAGGAGGTTCCACACAGGTAAAATCATAGAACTTTGAAATAAAGATATAAGAAGTGAGAGAGAAAACAAACCTTAGAAAAATGACAAGGTTATCTAAAATTTATGGTGTACTTTGGGTGATCAGTGAACAAGCATTCATTCATTTATTAATTTATTTATTTATTTGGGGGGTGGGGGTGGGGAAGGCTGTGCAATTGGGGTTAAGTGACTTGTCCAAGGTCACACAGCTTAGGAAGTGTGTCAAGTCTCTGAGGCCAGATTTGAGAACAAGTATTTATTAAGCACCTACTGTGGGCCAGGCCCCCTTGCTGAGTGCTAGGGATGCAAAGGTAGATTAAAAACCATGGTGCCTAGCCTCAAAGAACTCAGTCCAATGAAGAAAACAGAATGCAAACAAAGATGTACCTAAAAGGTTTAAGGAGGTGGTCACTTCAGAACTAGGGTGGGGGGGAGGGCTGAGAAAGGCCTCCTACAGAAAGCAGAAATTGACCTGAGTCTTGTGGAGGGAGAACATTCCAGTAGTGGGGAGTGGCCACTCGGGAGATGGTATGACGTGTGTAAGAAACAGCAAGGAAGCCAGTGCTGCTGGACAGTAGAGGATACAGAGACTTCATAACAAGTCTCAAAGGGAGGAAGCCAAAGAAAGGGTTTTATATTTGACCCTGGCAGTATCAGGGAGTAAGAGAGTGACAGGTCAGATGTGCACTTTAGAAAAGTCACTGGGAGTTTGGCTAAGGACAGAAGGGAGGGCAAACAAACCTATGGCAGGGACACCACCCAGAAGGCTGCTGCAAAGAGCATAGGCATGAGGTGAAAAGGGCCTCAGCCAATGTAGAATCTGTGTCAGAAGATGGGAAGGGATACAGATGTGAGGACAGAAACAAGACCTGGCATCAGATTGAGTACATGGCGGGAGGGCGAAAGAGGAGCTGCGGATGACAATAAGACTGCAAGCCCGAAAGGTCCGGAAGAGGAAATGCTTTTGAGGGAAAGATAGCGAGTTCTCTTTTGGACATGCTGAATTTGAGATGCCTACAGGACATCCAGTTGGTGATGTGAGACTGGCGCTCAGGAGAAATGTAGGATTATATATAAAAATCTGGGAACTGTTTGTGTGGTGACGATCACTGAAGCCTTGAGAACTGATCAGATCACCAAGGGAGATGGAAAAGTGGCCCAAGGACAGAGCCTTGGGGGGTACCCACAGTTAGTGGGCATGCTCTAGATGAAGATCAAATAAAGAATACTGAGGCGTGATCAAACAGGCAGAAAGAGGTCAGCATTACAAAAACTTGGAAAGAGAGCGTATCTGGAGAAAACTAACATTGTCAAAGCCTGCAGAGAGGTCAGCGGGCATGAGGTTTGAGAAAAAGCTACAGGAAATGAAATCATTTTAGAATAGCTCAATTTCTTTTTTCTTCTTTAATGTTCCCTATCCTTTCCCTTGTCCTTAGAGATGGACACTGGGTTGGAGAATGAAGTCAGTAAGAAATATTCTAGGGGGATGGGAACCACTAGAGATTTAAATAGTGTGACTCATTTGTTTTGAGTAACTTCAACTATGTTGGGAAGTGTATCAGCTCAATTTCTTAGGTTTATTTATTAACAATTAAAGATAACATTACGCATAAATCAATGTCTTTGAGAAGTCTCACCTGGGTCTTTATGTTTTCAGGGTCCTCAGCCAGGCTGTCTCGTTTCTGGCTGGGCTTCCAGGCATTCTCTGCCTTTTTGAGATGGACATCTTCTTTCACAGAAACGGTGATGATCTTCCTGGGTTCTCTTCTCTGGCCCGGCTGAGATCTTCTTGGGCCAACGTTCAACAACTAGGACAAGAACATTCCTGATTATATCTACACAGAGGACTTACAGTTCACTGTATTTGTTCTGCTGCTCAAGACATAGCAGCTGGAGACTGTAAACCATTCTAGATTCAAGCAAGGTTTGGGGTTATGTAACATCAGGGACATGGACCTTTATCTTTCAAAAATATGGAAATGTTTGTCCTGGGTACCACCCCAAGAGCAGACGGTGTTTTCAATGACTGAACCTCTCCTCTCTCCAGTTTGAAAACTATTTAGTGCTGTGTTTCTTGATGAATAAAGTTTTTTTTTAAAATGCTGATTATTAGATATAGAGTCCAAATTGTATCTCTCTGCCACGCATATATTCTAAGAATCAGAAGGTAAAAGTCTAGCTCTTCCTTAAAGCATGAAATTAACTCTATAAAGATCCCTGACAAGTAGGTACCTATCTTTTGTGTGACTTTTACAACTTAATAAGTATATAGGTAACAGTGATAGCGCCAAATCTGCTCCAAGGAAATAGATTTCTACACTGTTAGAATTTAATGGGATTGTAAATAAATACCTTACAATTCATTTCTGGGAAGGGACACATTAAGATTTCAGTTTTTCTTTTGGAAAATCCTGTTTCTTAAATTGGACATATGAAGAGAAAGAGGAGACATACATAATGAATGTATGCTGGTCTGTATTACCTAAATTGCATTTTAAAACAGAACTTGGTCAATAATTAAGTTCCAACCTAAGCTTCCTCCTGCCTCTGTGTTTCTCGAGTAAACGCCTATTTCTCTGTGGAGCATAGCCTATTATGTATGCCTACACAGAGAAGTTAATACCATATCCCCACAGTTTCTTCAATAAGCTCTCTCTGCTCCCCTGTGTTCCTGTATTGTTCATACCCTGCTGTGACCAATCCATGTCACCATGTCACCCTCGTCATCAAAATTAGGAGGTTTAATGACAGGGGACTATGGGTTGTCCTCTAAAATATCCATCACAGTAAATCCTTTCACTGTTTAGTGATCGTTCCTCCAATTTAAATGTTTAGATTGACTCTGGCTGGCAACCTGACTGCTTAGTAAACCTGAGCTCCATAATGTGCTGATAGACCCCTCTTTTCCTGACATTTCATTCTCTGAGTGCTGTCAGGAGCTATCACAATTTAGCTCCCCAAATCCAGCCCTTATCAGCTAGGATCACATCTGGCTGGAGGCAACCATGCTGCACTTCAGCATCCTATGGAGCTTCAAAGAGAAAAGTCATTTTCTCTATGAGGGCAAATTCAGAGATAAACCCCACAGACTGATATTTATTCATGAAATTTAAAAAGCTCTGGAAAGTTTTACACAGACTGAGGTCCTCTTTCAGAGCCTTCCTTTTACACTTTGCCATTCAAGCTAATTAGGAATGGCTGTGCCAACAAGAAACTGGCAGCATTAATGTAAACTGTTCCAGCACTCATTAGTGCCAATGGAACCAAGATCAAATAAAATGTAGGCGTTTTGGAAAGCCAGCACTATGTCACCTGTGACCAGCTAGAATCAGACAATGTTAGAACAGGAAGGCAACTTGGAGGTCACAGACAGTCGGAGAGCTGGGACTTCAGGGGCTTTCTAGTTCAACTCAAAAACAAAAGGAACCCCCCTCCCCCAAATAGACTTGACCAGTGCTCCTCCAGCCTGTGACTGAAGACCTCCAAAGCAGGGAGGCCCGGGGCCTCTGGAGGCGGCCCATTCCACTTTGGTCAGTGACTTTTCACTGATCCTAAGTCTAAAGTGGCCTCTCTACTGCTTCCGCTAACTCTTCACGTCTGTGCCCTCAAGGACCAGACAGAATCCATCCTCCACAGGACAGACCTTCAAGGCCAAAACATGCCCGATTCTTTCACCTGATCCTTATGTGATGATATGAACTCAAGACCCTTCATCATCCTGGTTGCCTTCCTCTGGATACTCCCGCTAATTAATGTCCTTCTTAAAAAGGGCGGCACTTCACAAGAGAAAAAAGTACTCCAGATGAGGTTGGTAAGGCCAGAGAACCACGGAGCTCTCATTTCCCCGTAATGTTTGGGCTACTTAAGCTTCTAGTCCACTAACATCTCTGGAATTTTTTTTCAAAACTGCTGTCTAATCATGCCTCTTGTACCTTTGTTTTTCACAGAGAAGGAAACATGAGCCAAAGAGGGAAATCTAAGGGGAAACAGTGAAACCACAACTCAAGGAGAAGTTAGTTCTAACTTTTAAACCTGTGTTCTTGATGCAGTGCCACATGAGCTCTCCCTTTTGTGTATACACAGGATTAGGAATGCCTTGGGCATGGCTAAGAAAAAATCTGCATGCTTTTTTTTTGAGGGGGGTGGGGATTGGAGGACATACAGGGAAAAGGTCAAATTAAAAGCCAGGTATCAGGTAATACCAGGGCAGCTGGGGGGCACCATAGTACATAGAGTGCCAAGCCTGGAAGCAAAAAGACTCATCTTCCTGAGTTCAAATCTGGCCTCAGACACTCACTAGTTGTGTGGACCCTGAGCAAGTCACTTAACCCTATTTGACCCAGAGTCTTTCTCTGTAAAATGAGCTGGAGAAGGAAAAGGCAAACCACTGCAGTATCTTAGCCAAGAAAACCCCAAATAGGGTCACAGAGAGTCAGACATGACTGAACATCATCATCGAGTAACAGTGAAAGGGAAAAGAAGCCCACTAATGAAAAGGCAGCACTGAGAAAAGAACAGCATCCTACCGCGAGAGGAACAGTCACTGTCAACAGTTAACATGAAAACACAAAGACAGCGATTCTCAATAAAAAGGAAGAATCAAAATACTGTCTGTATCTTGATCATTCACATTATAGCCTGATGTCCACTCCCAGTAGGTTAAATGTCTTTTGTGGTAACTGGGCACCTCTCATACTTAAATTTGTATCATATGACATTTACTTTTGTCACAGTGTTTTCATCACTTAGTCTGCCAAGAGCTGCTACTAGATGCATTTAGAATTATAGTAAAATGCACAAAAATGTATACTTTGTTAACATTAGGAAGCAAATGCTTTCTTGCCTCCAAAGACACTGAATTCCCATTTCTTTGAATGACTGCACATAAATCTTGGGATTTGCATTTATTTGGAAGGTAACAAATACCAGTTATATCTAATCTTTCCACCAAAACCCACAAATTTATATAGAGAGATCTTTTTAATCCAGGTGGCTTAAAAATGTGATCACTGTTATTAGAAGATCTCATCCTGAACTAGATGTTAAAGGGAAAGACAAAGCAACAAGACCTTAACTGATAGGCTGCCAAGGGTCTACAGTTGAGTAGTTGAAATTACAAACCCATATTTCCTTGCTCTGAGATGAACAGTCAGTTACATCTCTGAAAGATTAGATTGTTCATAAGTGTAAACTGTTTATTAAATGTAATGTGATTTATCTATGTCTATTAATTTCCTCAAGGATTTGTGGCCTGTAATTCCAAACAAACTTAATTAGCTAATGATACCAATTGTCAACTCTATCTGATCGATTTCTCATACATACATACACACACACACATACATAAACCAATCAGATAAGAAGTTAATTATATATGTATATGTAATGTCTGTGTATATGTACATATATATACATACACTATCCTTAAGTATGTGTACACCCACACCCACACACACTTCTTCTAAAGAAATGGATAGGCTTCATTATCAACAAAAATCCAAAGGATACTCGTTTAACTGCTATGTAATGGCTTCAAATGATTTGTCGCCTTGAGTCATTTCAGCTGTGTCCAACTCTCTGCGACCCCTTTTTAGGGGTTTTCTTGGCAAAGATACTGGAGTGGTTTGCCATTTCCTTCTCCAGTTCATTTTACATATAAGGAGACGGAGGCAAACAGGGTTAAGTGACTTGCCCTCAGTCACATAGCTAGTTAAGTGTCTCAGGCTGAACTTGAACTCACATCCTTCTGACTCCGGGGCAGGCGCTCTATCAAATACCACCACCTAGCAGCCCTTCAAATGATCACCACCAAGTATTTTCCATGTCTTTTAGTTTATTTGGTGCCTTACGAAAATTATTAGTTGTAAAGTCCCAGATAATTCTGCCACTATTTCATCCCTATCCACGTAATCCCTGGCAAACATTTTCCTAGGAACTCAGGACCAGGAGTTGTTGCTGGATCTTATTTTCCATGGAGCTATAGGACATAAACAGAAGTGTAGTTATAGAGAGAGACCTTATGGATCATTTGACCCAACTTTCTCATTTTACAAATGAGTAAATTGAGACCTCGGGAGAGAAGAGTTAGTTCAAGAATTGACAGAAACCACAAGCCTGCCCCCTTTCCTACTTCAGTGTTTTATCCTACACCAAACAGGCTCAGCTTCACCTGCCCTTGTTTTACAATTATGTCTGGGAGGCTTGAGCATCTGGTCAAAGCCACAGGCCCCTTGGGGTAGATCCCATAAGGAGGATTCAATCACTTACAAGCGAAGAGCTAATACCTGTGCCCCACTTTCTTCTTCTAAGGAAATGGAGAGTTGCTGATCTTTACCCACTGTCCATTTTAAAAGCTGATGTACATTTGTCCCATCACCCTTAAGAAATGGATCATTCAAGGAGACATCATTAAGCTCCATGACGGCAGAGATGTCTTACAACCACCAGCACCTGGCACAGGGCACGGCCATGGTGAGCGCTCACAGTAAATGGCAGTTGAACTGATGAATTTTACCTGTATTCTATCACCAGAAGTTGAGGATTTTTCTTTTTTCAATTTTGGAACCTCTTCACTTCAGTCCTAAGGTCATGATTTAGAGCTGGGGGGGTGGGGTGGGGAGTGACTTGTATCCTCTGGTCCAACCTTCATGTTCTGTTTTGTGTTATAATTATCTGTGTCCATATCCTAAGTTTCCTATTGAACTTTATGTGAGCCTCCTAAATTAAGTGTATAAAGCCGTACCCTATTCATCAGTCTATTCCCTAGAGCTAAGCAAAGGGAAATCGCCCAAATTAAGCCCTTAATAAATATGTTAAATGCACCCTCCGTGTTTGGAGTACTTTGGGGGCTGGTGGAGAGGTGAGAGCGCCACTGCACAGTTGTTCCACCACTAGGTTTTGACCATCTTTTCAACAAATTTAAAATGGCATCTCTTTCATTCTCCATGCTTTGCCCTCTTTCCCCACTAAAGATACTAAATACCTGCCCACGATTTTTATAAAGAAACTGTGGAAATCCCACAGCCTGAAGCTCCATCAGTCCAAAGAAAATAGCCACATACATCAACATGTATTGCTGAGGCTGTTAGACTTGGAATTTTTATTAAACTGCACATGAGGGACAGACTGATCTGCTGATCAATTTAACATGTTTTTCTTAGTTGATCACAGCAGAAGATATTCTAGGAGTTGTAAATACTCTCAGTTACTCTGAGAACTAATCTAAGTAAATTTAATATGTTAAGACAATTTATCATACCTAGCAATTTTTTTTGAGGCAATCAGGGTTAAGTGACTTGCTCAGGGTCACACAGCTAGTAACTGTCAAATGGCTAAGGATGGATTTAAACTCAGATCTTTCTGAGTCCAGGGCAGGTGCTCCAGCCACTGCACCACCTAACTGCCCCACATCTAGTAATTCTTAAAAATTAAAGTAATTTGTGGAATGAATGCAGGGACCAGAACTATAAACAGAATCACATTTTTTTTGAGGGGGGGAGGGCAGGGCAATTGGGGTGAAGTGACTTGCCCAAGGTCACACAGCTAGTAAGTGTGTCAAGTTTCTGAGGATGGATTTGAACTCAGGTCCTCCTGACTCCAGGGCCAGTGCTCTACTGACTGAGCCACCTAGCTGCCCTCAGAATCACATTATTACTTAGTTTTTGTTCCTATGATCTGCTGAGATAAAAAAGTATTTTATCATTGGATCATAGAGTTAGAAGAGAAGTCAAGGCCAGCACTTGTCCAAAAAACAGTATCAACAACATCGACAGAATAAACAAAATTGACATGACAGTAGGCATTTTTCTATAGCAATATAACAAAAGAAACAGACAGGAAAAAACCCAGTAGGTTGGCATTTTAAAAATATAATCTTCTTCCTCTCTATTCTAATTTCATGTGAGACACATGAGGATCTTCTGTAAATATCTCTCCAAAGTCTTCCTCGAGTATGTTACAAAATTAACTAAAATCCTAAAGTTTAAAAACATCCAACAATGGGCTGAAATATGAAAAAGCATAAGAGGCTTGGATGCAAGGGCAAGTGTTAGTTCAAGTACAAAACAAGACTAAGCCTGGCTAAAATCAGGCCATCATGACTCCCATAAATGCTCCAATGTGATCTAAAAACTAGATTTCCCAGTATTATAATGCTTCTTAGAGAAAAGGAGTAAAGAATTCCAATTGTCCTGTTTTGCCGAACTTAATTCTTGGTAATGGCTCTATTCCCATCACTTCTTCCTGACTATATCCAGCATCAGTTACAGACTGAATCACTCGACACATAAACACACACACATCTATGTAGTGATCTAGAACGGCATGTGAACATACATTCTAGTAACATTTAATTCATAAAAGATGTTGTAAAAAGTAACTTCATCTACTGTACAAGCGAGTCATAACCTCTCCTTGACTTGAATGGCTGACAAGCACCACAGAGCAGGCTAGTAACGAGAAGTGAATGTTCATGATAAAGAGAGGAGTCAATATGTCATGTGAGGGGCATATGAACAAAGCCGAGCAATACGATAAGCACAGATGCTGTTAACCACAAGAACAGTCAGAATGGTGAGAATAAAAAAAACAAAAACAAATTTAAACCATCAAAAAGAAAGGGAAAAATGCTGTTAAAACATGAGCTTCAATGGTTCTAGAAAGCTGCTTTCTTAGACTTTGTGATAAGTGCATTTAGGAAACAGAAAAACCAAAATGTGGTTTTAGAAAAAGTTTAACAGCTGCCCAATTTCAAATCTGTGTGAGATGAGGAGACAGTGTCTTTATAATGGTAATTTCATAGGTCAGAAGGCCCCCAAAGAGAGGTCCCTTTCTACACACCGCGGCACAGAGCACATTGTGGGCACAGTAATGTAACTGATCAATGTTTAGCTGCCACAAATGTTGATGAACTTTAAATGTCTATAAACGAATTTACTTTTCCAATAATGCAGTCTTAATGCAAAGCAGATTTCAAAAATGGTCAAAAAAAAGAGGTGGTGGGGAAATAAAAATACATCACCTTGTATAAAAATATTTAAAAGAGCATTCAGATAAATTACTCTTAACAGGGTGATCTGCAAATGTACACGAGACCCCAAATTCCTTTAGAACAGTAGCATTAAGTGCTGATTGTGCCAATGAATCATGGGCCAAGGAGGCATCACGGCCACTGACAGCTGACCCCAGCACGTCGACCAAGTGCAGAGCAGGCACCAGCTGCCGAATCCTGCACTGCGCAGTGCCCCCGCGTGAACCGCTGGTGTGCCAGCCACACCCCCGCTGAAGAGCCTGCTTGGGGGGGTGAGGTGGGGGGGCGGGCTGCGGGGCGGTAACGGTCATCTGCATTTTACCAGTACTGCACCATTTTGCATATGTCACGTTCACACTCTTATTTCCTGCCCTACACTCAACCAGAAGAGCAACAAGTGGGAAAGATGATGCCAGCCTCCCGAGTGCCCAGTAAGAAAAGGATCCAGCGCACCCCCAGAGGCAGGCTCTTCAGCGGGGGGTGAGACATCGGCAGTGGGGTGCACGTGGGGGCTTTGCCCTGCTCCAGGATCGGTAAGCCGTGCCTGCTCTGCACTTTGCAAATCTGCAGTAAGAAAAGACAAAGCAAAGAGATGCCCATTAGGTGGATACTGTCACTGTTCCTCCACTTCTTAGGACCCCAACAGAGCTTAATCAAATGATTAAGGAGCACAACCATTTCTAAGACATTTGCAGGTCATTGTGAAAGAAGTATGGGGAAAAAAAATCCAGACCAAATCAATGCAGACCAGCTTCTATCAGTTTAAAACCACTCAAAAGTATCCTTTATTTGCTTCAAAATTAGCATGGAAAGGAGTCTCCACCTCTTCTACTTAGTCTTCTCAGGGAGAGGAATACAAGCAGCTCTCTTGCTGTTAGGCCAGACTTCATGGAGTCTGTGGTCAGTTTCTAACTAATTGGGTTGTAGGGAACAGGCACTTACAGGTACACCTCTTCCACCAGACGTCTGCCTCCCAAAGTCTGCAAAGGCTGGAGTAAAGTCTGGTCCTCGCGGCAAAATCCGAGGGTCCAGAGTTCGCATGGGCAATTTGGGTTGATTGATCTGTATGAGGAAGCAAAGGAGGATTTAAAAAATCGCAGAGGTGTTCAAGATTCAAAAAGGCAAAGGCCTTAGAGTCTTGACCACCTGCTAGATGGAGCCAAGAGCTAGCCGAATGAAGGTAAGTCCACACCCTCTGCTCTGGTCCTTGGATCACTAATGGCCTTCCAGTGCTCCTGGAGCTGAGCCTGAACTACTCAGCATACACTCTAGGGGTTACATGATAAGGCAGAGGAGGCTAAAAGAGTGACCAACCTACCTGTTCTGGGTGGCAGAACCAAAATTGAGCATTCACCTGACCCAGGATTTGTTCAGGATAGCAAATGCCTATTTCAGGAATTATACTATTTTTCATTCTGACCACAGTTTGACGACTGTCAAGAATTTACTTTTGAGACAAAGGTCAACTTCAAAGAATGTGTATTTAGAATACTTAGATGGTTAGGACAAAGTCTTTGCTGTCATGAACAAAGTCACAGATTTAAGATTCAGGACTCTCCAGTGGGGAGGTGGTACCATAGAATACATAAGTAAGCTGGCTGGATTAAAGAGAGCATACAAATTATTTCTGTTTCACTTGCCTCATATGCCCAGAAAAGAGAGCAGATTAGGCCTAGAGATGGGAAAAGATAACATAGGAAAGCTGAATAGGAATACAGATTTTAAGAGGAAAATTTGGTAAATCAAATAAACAAGAACTTTATTAAGTGCTTATTATCAAATCAACCAATAAACATTTAATAAGGGTTTACTACGTGCCAGGTACTATGCTAAGTGCTGGAGATACAAAAAAGAGGCAAAAGACAGTCCTTGTGCTTGAGGAGCTCACAATCTAACAGGAGGAAGCAACAAACAAATTTACACAAACTAGCACTAGAATTAAGAGGGGCTGGGGAAGGCTTCCTGTAGAAGAGGAGATTTTAGTTGGGACCTAAGGGAGACCAGAGAGATCAGTAGTTAGAGCGGAGCAGAGAGGGCATCCAGGTACATGGGATGGCCAGAAAGAAGGCCCAGAGCCAAAGGATGTATCTTGTGACCAGTGTCACTGAACAGAAACATACACGATGGGGAGTAAAGTGTAATTAGACTGAAAAGGTAGGAGAGGGCTAAGTTGTGAAGGGCTTTGAATGCAAAACAGAGCATTTTGTGTTTGATCCCGGAGGCAACAGGGGACCACTGAAGTTTAATCGAGTAGGGGCGACATG
Source organism: Trichosurus vulpecula (assembly GCF_011100635.1). Lineage (NCBI taxonomy): Eukaryota > Metazoa > Chordata > Mammalia > Diprotodontia > Phalangeridae > Trichosurus > Trichosurus vulpecula. Next base: position 54,211,566 of record NC_050574.1, read on the forward strand.
GTTGGACCCAAGGTTTAGGAAAATCATATTAGTGGCTGAATGGAGGACAGACTGTAGTGGGGGGAGCCTTGGGGCAGTGAAAGAAGAGAAAAGGAGTTATTCCAGATCTGATGCAAAGATGAAATCGACAGGCCTTGGCAACAGCTTGGATGTGGGGAGGGCTGGGAGGGTAGAAGAGGGGGAGGAGTCCAGGATGACTCATAAGCGAATGGGAAAGTGGAAATGGGGAGCAAGGTGTGCAAAGAAGACGACAAAGACAAGCGAGGAGCCCTCCTAGAGCCTCCATTAAACATCAGCTGTCACTGAGCTGTGCTTCACACAGGTGCAGAAGAGAGAAGACTGTATCTGTATCTACACATGCACTGCCTTGTATGGACTGGCATTAATATTCACTTTATGTGGATGCTGCCTAAGTTTATATCTCTGTGGTCTCCCCCAGGACAATGTAAACTCATTCTTTGTGCTCGTGTCCCCCCAGCACCTAGCCCAGTGTCTGGCACACAGCAGGCATTTAGTAAGTACTTGTTGATTAAGAAATCAGACATGTTCATGTAAAAAGTAGCCTATGCTCTGTTTGGTCAAAGACAAATTCTAGAAATCTCCCAGGGGCTAGATTTCATTAGAAGAGACTGGTGCACTTGATAGTTTAAATTTGGGGCAAGCACTTCCTCGTAAAATATTGCCATTTGAATTCTGGCTCCTCTCTGATTCATATGGAATGACTTGAGCACTTTGGCAGATCACATTTCAAAGACACAAATCTGACCTTTTCCCCCTGTGCTGTTTTGCAACATACATACCTACTACTGGATCACTTGGCAAACTATCACTAGGGAAGAAGTACTGCTTCCCTTCTCCCAACAACCCTGTTCTGGGTTTTCAGACCGTCCAAACTTCTACCTGACTGAGACTTTATGGAAAACACTGGCTCGAGAGGGAAGGTATAATGTCCTGAAAATAACGAAATGGTCATTATTTCAATTATGACTCACTAGAAAGTTTACAAACCACTTTCACATACCATTCCTCAGTGGGAAGAGATGACAGAATGATCATGCCCCTTTAACAAATGAAGAAACTGAGGCTTAGCAAAATAAAATGACTTGCCTTCACCCTGGCCCAACTCTAACTTCCAAGACATCCCAGAGCCAGCCCTCCAATCCAGATGAGGAAGCTTTCTATCTGCTCTACCAGAGCGCGCCAGAAAGATAAATTAAAAACTAAAATCCTCCTGTTCAGTGGACAGATTAGGAACACAAGATCCAGAAACAAATGAAGACAGTAGCATAGAGTTTGAAACACCCAAAGAGCCCATAGACTGGGGTAAGGCTTCACTCTATGATAGAAACTCTACCGAAAATGAGAAAGGAATCTGGCAGAAAATTAGGTCTGAACTAACAACTCACACAATGAACTTTAAATGGCTATATGACTTAAGTATAAAAGGTCACTTAAGCACATCATAAGAACAAGGAAGGAGAAACTTTTTGCAGCAAGGTATAGAAAGGAATCCTCGATCAAACAAGCAAAACAGGAACACAGGAGATGAAATAGACAATTTTGATTGTATAAAATTAAAAGTTTTGGCACAATCAGAATTAATATAGTTAAAATTAGAAAAGAAACTGTTAACTACAGGGAGAAAATCTTTGCATAAGTTTCTCTCATAAAGGTCTGATAGCTAAGATACATAGAGATCTGATTAAAATATATAATAATAAAAGCCATTCCACAATAGATATAAAAGTGGTGGTAAAAGGCTATAAAAAGCAGTTCTCAAGAGAAAAAACCCAAGTTATCAACAGTTACCTGGGGAGTACACCTGCCAAAACAAACCCAGCAACTATGTGAAAAAAAAGTCGTAAAAAACAAAAACAAAACACCATTTTATATAAATAAGAATTAAAATGATTGGAAAAAATTAATTGTTCATGGGTAGGAAGGGCCAATATAATAAAAGTGACAATTTAACCTAAACTAATTTATATATTCAATGCCATCCCAATTAAATTACCAAAAAACATTTTGCTAAGTTAGAAAAAATTATCGATAAAATTCATTTGGAAGAACAAAAAGTCAAGATATCAAAAAAACTAATAAAAATGCAAATGAATGACATTTAGCAGTACCAGATCTTAAACTACATTATAAGGTATAATTATTAAAACTATCTGGTACTGGCTAAGAAATAGGTAGATCAGTGGGATAGTACAGACATACAATTTATATCAGCAAATGACTATAGCAACCTTGTGTTCAACAAGTGTAAAGATTTAAGTTTTTGGCATAAGAATTCATTATTTGGCAAAAATTGGTAGGAAAGCTGGAAAGTCTGGCAGAAATTGGGCACAGACCTTAGATCTTACACCACTGACCAATATAAGGTCAAAATGGAAACAAGACCTAGATATAAAGAGAGAGATTACAAGAAAATTTGAAGCAGACTTCTGGATAGGCGAACAATTTATGAATAAACATTCATTGTGAATGTGAGCACACTGAAGTGTAAAATGGCTAATTTTGATTACGTTAAATTAAAAAGGTTTTGCATAAATAAAACAAATGTAGCCAAGATCAGAAGAAAAGCAGAAAACTGGGGAAAAAATTTTATAGACAGTTTCTTAAAGGTTTCATATCTTAAATATATAAAGAACATTGTCAAATTTATAAGAATATGAATCGAAGGATCTGAACAGGCAGTTTTCCAATGAAGAAATCAAAACAATTTATAGCTATATGACAAAATGTTCTAAATTATTATTGATTAGGGAAATGGCAAATTAAAACAACCTCGAGGTATTATTTTACATATCAGATTGGCTAAAATGATTGAATGGGAAAGCGATAAATGTTGGAAATGTGGAAAAATTGGGACACTAATTCGCTGTTGATGGAACTGTGAACTGATCCAACCATTTTGGAGAGCAATCTGGAATTATGCCCGAAGAGTTATTTAACTGACTCTATATAACCTTTAACCCAGCAATATCACTACTAGGTCTGTTTCCAAAGATGATTAAGGAAAAAGGAAAAGAATCTATATGTTCTAAAATATTTATAGCAGCTCTCTTTGTAGTGGCAAAGAACTGGAAACTGAGGCGATGCCTGTCAATTGGGGAATAGCTGAACAAGTTTGTGGTATATGATTGTGATGAAATACTACTGTGCTGTAAGAAATGAACAATGACCACAACACTGTAAAGAAAAATAACTTTGAAAGACCTTTTAATAACTCTGATCAATATAATTATTGACCATGGCTCCAAAGGATAAATGATGAAATGTGCTTCCCACCCTCTTGACAGGGAGAAAATGGACTAGAGGTGGAGGAGACACAATGGCCAATGCATAGCTTTGTTTAGTTTCACTATGATTTTTTTTTTACAAGGGGAGGGATTTTTCTATTTCTGTGAAGGGTAGGTGGAAAGAATTGGCAGGAAGAGAGCTGGTAATAGCAATGCCAAAAACAAGAAAAGAAAAAGTGTCAATGAAGTATTTTTAAAAATGCACATATGAGAAGAGAAGATTTAGGAAAAAACAGAGACAAGAGAGAGAGCTTTGGAAATGTGAGATAGATATCTATATGAAAGACAGATAGATATACATACACATTAGATGTATATAACAGAGATTGTTTCATATATGTTTCTTTTTCTATTCTTTTTATATGCAAATTTTCACTTTTGTTGGTGTTCAAAAAACTCCGAAACAGTCAACATTCTCCATGACTAAATACAAATTAACTCTAGCACCTTCACTGTGACAAACAGGAATTACAAAATCTAAAGGTAACAGGACCATGGGTAAGAAACACTGCATGTAATACTGAACTTGGTTGATAGGTGGGTTAGTTTTGCAAATTTTTATTTAAAAAATTTTTATTTTTTGTTTAAGACATGGCTCTTGAGGAGGGATATGCCAGGAAATGAAAATGTGATATAAAAAGAAAACACAAAGATAAATAAAAATTATATATACATATATATATATATATATATATATATCTCAAGTGCAAAATCCAATAATGTAATATTTTAGGAAATAAATATGGATTTTTCCTTAAATCACACATTTGGAATCACAGAATCAAGAAATCTTTAAGTTGAAAAGGATTTCAGAGCTTTTTCAGTCCAACAACCACCCTTTTCATAGGACAATACTAAAGCTGAAGAAAGGGCAAGTGAGAGGTGACAGAGGAAGGGTGGGGCAGGAGGTGGAAGTCATCAAATTAAAAATTCGAGTACAGCTGGACTTTCACAACAGCGTCCCTGACAGCTCATTCGACCACCCTAGAGGTAGTGCCGTTCACTCTTTGGATAGTCCTAATTGTCAAGGAAGTTCTAAACTGTCCTGATCCAGAATTCTCAGCCACAGTCCAATCACAGCGACTTTCTCTTGCTATTCATTACCCACACCCCCTCTTCCATGTTTTGGCCTCTGGACCGGCTCTCCCCTATTCCTAGAATGGTCTCCTCCTATAGCTCTTATCTCCTGGAATCCTTGGATTCCTTCAAAACTTAGCTCAAGGGTCTCATTCCTCAAGAGGCCTGTCCTGGGCCCCTTTAATTTGGTAGTGCTTACCTCTCTAGTCTGGCACACAGTATGTGCTTCATAATTTTTTTTTTTTTGAGTGTTCAAAGATCACACAGGTGGTCAGAGTGGAATCTGAAACTGGGTCTTCCACCTCCAAACAACCCCTGTAGTTTTGTGCGCATATGCAAATTAATTAACAGCTTCTAAATACTTCTAAAGTTCTGTGTACGTAGGTCGGATAACAAGTTTCTGGATATTTTACATATTTTTATAGTTATTTTCAACTAACTTTCTCTAGCATTTACTCCTTCTGTTAGTAATATCTAGGAATGCTGATTGTCGTATATTTTGTAACCTGTGACTTCATAAATGATCTTAAATGTCACCTTACTGATTAATCTTTAGAATTTTTAAGAAAACCATCACTTCATCTGCAAAGAGGGATGCCCTTTCCCCTCATCTCTGCCAATGTTTGTTCTTTCTATTTCTTACTGTTATTGCTATTATCATTGCTAGTAGTCTATTACCTTACTATCTTACCCCTGAATTTAATGGGGAAGATATCAGTGCTTCTCCATTGAAAATCATGCTTTTGATCATATTAAGGGCCCTTTCCTTACCTGTGCTTTTTTAAGGGTCTTACAAGCGAATGATATATTTTGTTGAAGGCTTTTAATGAGTCTATGGAGCTAATCATGTAGTTTTTAAAAAAGATTTCTGGTTATTCATATGATTAATTATGGAAACATTTCCTTTCCCCAACGTTAAACCTCCCTTGTATAAAACTTTGCCATAAATCCATGTAAAGGAATTTTTTAAGGTTATACTGATAAATTCATTTTGCTAAAATTTTACTAAAATTTACTGGATCAATGTTATAGTGACATTGGTCTAAACATTTTTCTCTGCTTTATCCCTCCTTGGTTTAGGTATCAAGATTACATAGATACTCTTCCTTCTCTATTACTGAAAATGGTTATAGAAAAAAGTCACTCAAATTAAGTACAAAATTAATAAATTATCTGCAAATTAACCTGTTAACCCATATGTGGCTTATATAACAGCAAAATTCTACATTTAAAAAAAGGAAAGAACTAAAAAACTGCAGAGCTATTAAGTGGGATGGCTTCACCAATGTCAAAAAGACACAATCCAAAATTAACATATCAATTTAGTGTACTACCACCTAGTGGTTACTTTAGAGAACTGTATAAAAGTTCATGGATGAACAAAAGACCAATAATGAAGAGAAAAGGAATGTAGAGGGCTCAAGCAATATCAGATACCAATCTATACTACAAAGTATTAATTATCAAAACCATGTTACTGGTTTTTAAAAATGGGAAAAAATACAACAACGGAGAAGACTAGATAAACAAGATCCAGAAGAAAAGAAACAGTAGCCTATTGTTCCATAAACACTAAAACACAAATTATTGGGAGGGCTCCTGATTTATCAAGATTAGAAAGCAATTTGGTGGAAAATAGGTTCAGACCAACATCTTATACTGTAACAATAATAAACACAGGCAATCTAAATATAAAAGGTGCCGTATCAAAATAAGTTGAAAGAGAATGGAAGGATGCCTCCTTCATATATGTGGTTATGTGGGAAATTGATTTTTGTCCATATTCTTGGTTTTAGCAATACAGCTTTTGACTTGCAAGTTAAGAAATACAGCTTTCTAGTATTGTGACATCTGGGGTGATGAGTAGGGTTCTTGTTTAAGTATTTTATTTTTTCCCCCAGTTACATGTCAAGAAAATATTTAGCACTCATTTTTACAAGATTTTGAGTTCCAAATTTTTCTCCCTCCCTCTCCTCCCCTCCCCTATTCTGAGAAGGGTAGGCAGTTTGATATAGTTTATACATGTGCTACCATGTAAAAATATTTCCATATTAGTCACAGTTGTGAAAGAAGAAACATATCAAAAGGAAAAAATAACATGAAAAGGTAAATGAAAAAAATATGCTTCAATCTGCATTCAGAATCCATTGGTTCTTTATCTGGATATGGATAGCATTTTCCTTTGTGAGTCCTTTGTCCTTGTGCTGCTGAGAAGAGCTGAGTCAGTATCAGTATTGCTGATACTGTGTACAGTGTTCTCCTGGCTCTGCTCATTTCACTCTGCATCAGTTCATACAAGTCTTTCCAGGTTTTTCTGAAATCTGCCTGCTCATCATTTCTATCACTTCTGAAAGACTTAAAAACTTTTATCAACTCAATGACCAAGTAGGATTACACAGAACTGCCTCTGAAGTCTGTGGTCTACCCTCCTGCCAAGAGGGGTGGTACACATAGGATGAACACTGAGACAAACAATTTTCTTTTAAGGAGGAATAGCTGACTTTATTGTATCAACATAGCAGTTCTATAGTAAAACTTAATCAGTTTTGAAAGGATTTTTTCAAAAAAAGTTGAATTCATGGTATCAGTTTAGTTCCATATGAAAAATGTTTGATAAAATTATACTTTCCACTTCCATTTGAATATCTTAAATTTCCTAATTCCAGAAAACGAAATCACAGGTGGGTAGCCAAAATATAAAAGAGAATACTTTACTATGATCTCCTAAAACACTTCATAATTTCCTCAGCTGTACTGATTTAGAAAATGAATGGTATCTATATATTGCAGTTAAAAGTAAATCATCTCCACTATATTTGCACAAATTAGGTCCTAGTGAATATATGTTTTAAAACAGCTTAAAGTCATCAAGAACTGTTAGTCAGTTAAGTAATATACTAAACTACAAGGAACCAGGAAGAAACACAAAATTTCTTATCTGTAAGTTTCTGTGGATGATCACAATTATCAGAAAGAAGTTCTTATCAACCATCCTATCTAAAAGCATGAGTATCTCTAAGTTAAGCTGTGAGACATAAAATTGTTGCATACAGCCAATGGGGGAATTTGTTTTGCCTGACTATGCATATCTGTTATAAGAATTTAGCTTCTCCTAATGGGTGGGAGGAGGTAAAAGGTAGAGAAACAGATTTTTGTTCATTCAAATAAAATCAAATAAAAAGTTTTGCATGATCAAATACAAATCTCTGTATCCAGCATCTTTAATTAAAGCCTGACTTCCAAAACAGGAAGTTAGAATATCATAGAACTAAAATCGATTTAAATGGTGAAATACATTTTGACATGAACAAAACGTTTTTAAAGAAAAAAACACAAATGACAACGAACTATATTCAAAATCCAAATGAAAATCCTCTTGGTGGAACTGAGACTTGGCACAATGCTCTAGAAAGTAGTTTAACTATGTAATAAAATCTAGCAGTGTAAGCTCTTTCATCTAGAGCAATCCAATTTCATATATTCCAAGAAAGTCAATAACAGATGGACACCATAATCTTCAGAGTGCTCAAGTCTAGAAGCTTTCTGTGTGAATGGGTAAGAGTAAAGACAGCAGAGCCCAGAGAAAAATATCCACGACAACAGCAATAATGTAGATGAAGACAACAGATTTCAGTCAAATGCAGTGATCAGTGTTGGTCCCAGAAGGCTCTGTTTTCTCTCTGTTGAGAGGTGGTGGTGCAGAATATTGTGCACCTTTCAGCTGTGATTACTGCACAGAAAGTTTTGCTTAAAAAAAATTTTTTTTGTAAGGGAGGGTGCTACAAGAACTGACTGTTGTGTGAAAAACAAAATTCATCAATAAAGCACTTAAGAAACTAAGCTTGCATCAAAGTTGGAATGTGTGAACTTGTTTTATTTTTGTTTGTTTTTTAAATATTTGGATAACTATTTTGACATAATTGATTGCCTTTGTAATCTTATGATTTTTATTCATTTAAAAACTGACAGTGATTCTGAGATGGCATCCATAGGCTTTATCAGACCACCAAAGGAGTCAATGTCACAAAAAAGGTGAGGACCTCCTGCGTCAGAAAATCTAACTCACCTTGTCAAGAACCACGTCACTGATGGGAGGCAGGCCCTCTGGCTTCTGTATACAGGCAGGCATGAACTGGAAGTCGAGGAGGAACTCCCTATCATACTGCTTCTTCCCTTCAGTATCAGCAGGCTTCCAGGGTTCTAGGAAGAGGGAGATTGGCAGCAAAATGCATTTAGTACTGTGAGACAAATATACGTGTACAGCTACATGAACACACACACACACGTGCGCACACACACACACACACATATGATATATATATACATATATATATACACACACACATATATCTATATATATATATATAATATATGTGCATGTTGTTGTTGAAGTATTTGTCCTTTGTTTTCGAAGAGGACCATGACATCAGGGAAATGATGAGATGACTTGCTGTTGACTTTGATTTCTATGTGTATATGTGTGTGTATACATACATATATATGTTTATATACATATAAAATGATCATGAGTGATAACTAAGTGCCATGGAAGAAAAATGTTTTGCTTATCTATAAACATGAACAAATACACAAATCAAGTAAAAGAGTCAACAAAGGTTAAACAACATGAAGGGCACAGGCCACACACAGGGTTTTATATTGTGTTATGCTTGCTACAAAAATAAACAGAAAATCAGAGGCAGCCTCTGGAGATGGCCATGTAACAACAATCATATTTGTATGAACCTCAAGTATCATAAAACCCCAAAATTGTGCCTGAATAATGTTGACAATTTTAGGGGAAAAGTTGAAAGGAGGGGTCATGACCATGCCTATGGCCACTCATTCTGAGCTGGGAGTTCAGGGAGGGAAGAAGATTGGGGATGCCAGAACCTCACCTTTCTCTCTGACAATCACACATCAGCCTGGAACCTATCTACCTTTCCAAACGCTCTCAAGTATCAGAGGCTGGGGGCTGACCTCTCCCTGTCATTCCTACTGAGCACTCCCTTCTTCCCCCTTCATCTTCTCTCAGGTCTTCGCTAAACGTGCCCTTGAATGGAGCCCTCTACTCTCTTCTGGCAGGTTATGGCCCCCTCCTCGCCTCATTCCTCCCCTCTCACTTCCGAATCTCCCCCTTCACTGTAGGCTCAGTCCCTGGGGCTCCAACATTTTACCCTTTCCCTCTTCTCTGACTCTCCATCCCACACCCCAGAGAAGTCATTGCACACTTTTTTTTTTTTTTTAACTCTCCAGGCCTCCCATACCAGTCTTCCCCTCTCAGCACATACTTCACCCAAGGGAAGTGAGCTGACTGGAGGTGACATTTTTCTCCTCTCTCTCCATCAGCTTAAGCACCCTTGTTATCTCAGACCTGCTTGATATCATCATCCTTTCCTTTTCTCTTGCCCTTTACTCCAGCTTATGATGAAGAGATGGACCTTTGGTTTTATCTTCTTGAACACTCAGGGGCTAAGTAAGCACTGAGACCTAGGTCCCACATGCTGCCTCTGTTTGCTTCACTGAATTAGATGTAGAAGGTGTGGAACACTGTATAGACAGTCAGTGGATGTGTCCATCTGTTTTGCTGAACTGCTTTTTTTTTTCTTCTTTTCTTTTTTGTTACAAATAAGGGTTCTCACTGGATAGGGAAGGGATATAATCAGAAATGAGATGATTAAAATTTTTTTTATTTTCCAAAAAGAAAATCTGTCTTTTGACTGTTGGGCCCACTGAATTAAGGAATCTGCCATTTCCTAGGATTAGATGTCTCTAAAAGTATCACATGTATGTATATGTATATATATTCTTTATAAAGTCATATTTCCTGATGGGACAAGTAGTACAGCTCACATTACAGGATGAACTTCTTCAGAGAGGAAATATGCCCTCAGTGTCAAATGTTTAAAAAGAAAAGACAACTTTTTCTTCTTTATAGTGTTTTTATTTAGAGGAAATAAATCAGTAAGAACAAAGAAAGCTCTCCAATGTTTAACACAACAAAAGGGCAAATTTTACCAGCAAATCGAAGCACCTGAAACTAAGTGTCTAATGGGAATGACTTCTGAGAACATATGCAATGTTTAGCTAGGACCCTGGATTCACAAGGAGTAGATGTACTCTTCATATAGTTTCCTTCACTTCGGGGGAAAGCAGCCAGTCACAAGTTACAATGAGTTGATATTCCTGGTAGCAGGGGCGCACAAAGTGGGGCGCACCCACTATTGAAGAACCACCACTGAAGAGCTCCTCTTAAAAAGGTCCTGACCCAAGTTCTAATCTCCTGAATTTCTATACACTAAGCTTGAAAAGCTTGTAGTACTTAGCAAAAACCAGATGAGACCTAATGAAAAGAAAAGCTAAGTTTTTCCCCCATTTCTTTGGGTGAATTTCTTTTTGTTAGTTTTAAGTAGCAACAAATGGGAATGGGCTGGCTAGGTATGGATCCTGTACTTCTGCCCTGATAATCTGACAAATAAAAAAGCTAAGGATCGCTAGTCCCCTAGAAGTAAGGAAGAGATCACTAAAGGAAAAAGGGGCCAAAAAGCAAAGACGTATTAATTTGTTCAGATAGGTAACTTATCAAGTGAACAGGATAGCAGGAAGCATGGTGAAATAAACTATGAGGGCGAGTACAGGTAGTGATGTCACGTAACAGCTTCCAGTTAAATCAAAGTTAAAAGGGTACTTGGTCTGTTACTAGTGGAAAACAGAACAAAACAGAGAATAGGAGGCAGCGAAGGAAATGGGTCCCTTCTAATAATAACACCCACTCCTCATCTGATAAAAGCGCTTTAAGATTTGTCAAATCCTTCAATAGTCTGAGGTAGCTAGTAAAGAACGGTCTTGTTCATTTTATATATGAAGTGATTGAGTGGCCTGCCCATTCCTAAGTGACATAAGCAGGACCTAACCTCAGGTCTCAAGTCACAACATCATAATCAACAATAACACATCACCTCAGACAGGCCAGGAACGAGCGACTGTACGCAGCCCAGATAATGCATACTTCTATTTCCTCAGCAGTTCTGTCCACTTAAAATGTTATCATTTCATTAAGATACATGTAGTGATTTTTCAATTTTATACTGTTACTCCAAAGTAACCTCATGCAAAACACAGCCCTTTACTAGGAAAATGGGTCTAACAGAGAAAAACTCTTCTTAATCTAGCCAACAGAGCTATACTGCAAAAGTGCTACAATACTTAAGCGTCCAAGTGGAATTTAGTAGCACGTGAGTACGATCATCACGTATATAAGCAAAAGAGGAGGTGCTGTATCTTAGAGATAGCTCTCTTCAAAACAAGTCAACAGCGGAGGAGATGCTGAGATCCAAGAGTAAATGGAGATGTGGGAGAGCAAAGGCCATAGAAGAACCGAAGAAAGCCAAAGCTGACCATACAGCGGGACATTTCATACTTTCAGATTCTGGTGTGGTTCCCTGAGTAGGTCAAAATGGGATGTACTTCTGAGGTTGAATCAAGAGGTCTGGACCAGGCCCGGGATACCTCTGGCCTGTTCCTGGGCATGCGTGAGGTGGGGAGGGACTTAGCTCAGACTGAACCCTCAGAGACTCTTCTAAAATGACTCAGCTTCCTGAAGGATCTCTAACAACCACAGCGGAGAAAGGATGACAACTTGGACACATGCCCAGAAACCACCTCCTCTGCTTACAGGAAAGTGACTGAATGCTCCTGCCTTCCATTTCAATAGATGCTGCGATCACAGATTTAGAGCTAAATGGGACTGTGGGGATCGCATAGTCTGTCAGTCTCTTTCTCCCTGTTTAACGGACAAGAAAATAGAAACTTGTGAGCTCCAGCGGTCAAGCTAGGACTTGAACACAGAGACTGCGACTCTAAATTCAGCCTCTTGCCCACAAGGGACATCATGTTTGGACACCAATGGCTATTTCCCCTTGGAGGCATATGAATCAATAGACTGCACACCTCAGGGATCATACCGTGGTTTGTTCTGTCACCTGCCTATGACTAAAAAAACCAGGTTTGTTGAAATAACAGAGGTAACACAAAACACTAAAAGCCACCACAGAAAATCCATTCGTTTGTAGCTGTTTAATATGGACGTAAGTCCAGTTTGTTCTGGAGGTTTTGTGTGTTCTAAACTCAAACCCAATTTCCAGCAGTAGTCTTTCCAAATTAGGTATAATGAGTGGGGGTTCTCACCTCCACAAAACATTCTGATTACAAACAAATTCTTTCTGCATGCATCCACATTAAGTACTGTATGTCCATGAGGCAAAGACGGAAATAGCAACAGAATAACCTAGGAGGTCACGGTATGATCTCACAAATGCGCCAGAGCCGTGTTTGCAAGGAGGTTTGCTCTCTGGTAATGTCTGGTGGTGGTGGCGTCCTTGGGGTGCAGAGCTCACAGAGCTTCACTACCACTACACACCCCAGTCTGGTACAGTGCAGGGCAAACAAAGGTGAGTTATCTCAGTTCAGACCTCATGCAGTACCTAGTTCTTTTTCATATGTCAAGTATACACTCATATTTTCTTCTAATCAAAGTTAAGTGGTTTTTCTTGCTAGACGTACAGTCATAGTGTAATTTTAAGCTACTAAATCTTAAAATTGCACCAAGACTTTTTTGGACATTCTGTATAATAAGCATATCAATTCTGAAAAGCCATCTAAACACTAGAAAACTCAGAAATTCCAGTAACTAGACATCTATTTCCTTCATCAATTGTTTGTTTCTTGAGTGCCAGACAAAAAGAACTACTTGGCACCACTTCCTACAGTGTGGATGGGTCAGCATCACTTGCCCAGCCCATTTGCTCTGGTATTACCAGTGGAGGCCCTGATCCAGAACCTTGGCGGCCAGCATGACCCAAGGGGGAGGGACAGGACTCACCTGGCTTCAGAGGGAAGGCCGCACCGTCGCCAGAGCTGTCCGGGGAGCCTCCTTCCCCCTCTGAGGCGCTCTCGGCTCCATTGCGCACGGGCTCGCTTTCCTGCTCTCCGTTTTCTTCCACAGCTTTCGCCTTTCTAAGGTCAGAGGGGCCTCGCTCAGGGTGAAGCCCTTGGCTCATTTTATCCTGTTCAGATTCAAGTACTTTGTCGCCTGAAAGGTCCTCTTCAACTTTAGGCTGAAGTACAAGTGAACACAGAGGTCACAATTTAAAACTAGGCTATGTATGTGTACGCAGGTAGAAATACACACACACACACACATACACACACACACACGGCCCACCTGGGACTCACTAGGAGACGCTGTCATGTACAGCATATAGAAGTGTCATGACAAGTTTATTTAAGACATTACATTATTCCCTCGGGCTAACACAGACAATTACCACTGTTACTAAAATGGTTTAATTATGACTAATGAAGGCCAAATATACTAAGGCTTAGAATGGAAAGAACTGTTAATCCTTCTAATGCGCTGGCCTCCAGTGAGTAGCAGTAGTGAGGCAGCCCCTCCCCCAAACGATGTTAGGGGCTCTGCATGGCCTGCTCTTGGCTGCCACAAGGAGATTTCAGGAAAAGGTTCAAAAATAAACACTGAAGGCTGCTTATCAGCCTCACTAGAGGGAGACTGTTTTCATTCTATTTTGGGAGATAGAGTTTAGAATTCTGCAAGACTTATCCAGCTTCCATCCAGTGAAGTTCAGCTTATGGTCTGCCTTCTCTGTTAGAGGAACAGAATGAGCTGATCTCACTGGCTGCACCTCTTTGATCCCCTCACCTTCCGTCAGCCAATGGAGGGGAGTGCTTAAGTATCCTGTATACTCCCCCCAAGACACCTGAATGTAAAATTCACTGTGGTCATGATTCCCAGCAACCTAATCCAGCTTGAAGGCTGAAATCCTAGTCTGCTTCACACAGCAGCTGCAGGGACCAGCAGGCTCTCTCTGCAGGGCCTTCAACGCCCCAGGACGGAACAATGCTAGGAGAGGCACAGAGGGGCCCAAAGATGGCCAGTTCAGGAGAGGGGAGGCTGAGAATGAGAGCAGAGGCACAAAGGACTCTTCATTCAAATTATCTGCAGAGTAATCAAGTTTCTGTTTGAAGGGACAGAAACTACCTCCTGGTACAAACAAGAAAGAGGCATTGGCACTAATCTGTATGCTAACACCCAGGGGCCAACTTTTTACTACAAGACACCAATTTATTCTAAGATGTGGTTCTATACACACAGTGAGTATGTGTGGGAGGGTGTCCTTCACAAATGGAATGAGGAAGCTATGGGAAAAGACAAAATACAATATTTTGAATGGTAAGAGGATGCTGTATAGAAAATAACAAAGGTCTGAAGTTCCAAGAAAACAAAGGCATCTGGAAACAATGCTTATTTCTACTGACTACACATGGCAGAAAGCACTCATTTCTTGCATGCTGGAGACAGTCCGCCTGAACCTGAGTATGGCTTATCACCCATACTTTGCTTCTTTTGATAATTAATATATTTGATTTCTTCAAAACTCTACCAATACATAACCAAAGAGGGGTCTGTTCTGCTTGACTATGCATGACTGTCACATAATATAACTGTTGCATAACTGTTGCTTTTGGTTTTTAATAGAGGGGAAGGGGGAAAATAGATTTTTGCTAATTGAAAATTATATTAAAAACTCTTTACCAACTCGGATTGTAAGTATATGATAGCAACAATCTATATGTAAGTGGCATTTAAAGATAATTTTATTAAAAATCAAGAAAACCACATCACACAGTTAACTGTGTGTGACACATCCTTGTTTCTGAACATGGGCAATACAAAAAGTAGCAAGTGTAGAAGAAAAGGTGAGGTGGAGAGCAAAGATGAAGCTTCCAAGAGCTGTGAAAAAAATCCTCATAGCTCATTATTAGAAAGAAGCACACAGAGACTCAATATCCATCTGGATGAAGAAGCCTAAAGAAACCAGGTCCATGACCCACGATCTGGAAGGACTAGAACCAAAGAAGCAGCTGTGAGGTCACAATGGAAACATCTCCAAAGGCCCCCCACCCCCACCCCTGCCCCAAATAACATGCTGAAGGAAATCTGCTAGGCCAGCAAGTTGGATGATGCTGCACTACGCTGGAAAGGCAACCACTGGATTTACTAGGATAGCACTTATAGCTTGGATTTTTTTAAGTTGATACACATAATGCCATTAAAGCTGAATGTGCAACAGTGCCTTCCTTTATGGCAGAATTCCACATTTTTACACCTGGGTTGTCTGGGGCACCAGCATCCTCTGAGAACTGTCCAATAAAAACATCTCTCTAAAAAGCCTTAAAAAGGTGTTTGAGATGAATCCTTCCTGTCATCTGTCTAAGCAATAATTTAAGACTGCTGATGAATGATTCCACAAGAGCAGACCTACTGCCATACACGGCAGGGACTACAAACCCCCTACTCTGCCTCTTAATATTTTGTTTTAAACGGACTTGAAGAAGGACAGTTTACAAGGTTAACTGAGAAAGGTGATTCCTTCAGGACTACCAGAAAGAGGCAAACAGGATGAAGATTGTGACCTCAGGCTTTTACTGAGCCATTGTCACTCTAGTCATTAATTGCTGCTCATTTTGGAGACATGTAGGTGGGCATCCAGCCCCCCAAGAAACAAGCCCCCTCCTGCCTCCTAACCCTTCATCCTTTGCCAGTAAAGTAGGGGGTCCGGTCAGGTAGGCGCAGGGCTGGAGAGGCAGGGCCTGGCTCCAGAACAACGCCTCCAGCCAGCCAGCCAGCGGCCTACTGGGGGAGGACCAGCAGCCTCTGCATGTAAACCCTATCTGCCGGACAAAGGGTCTTAAATGTGTAGCTAGGAGAAAGCTCAAGACCAGCGCTGCCTGAGGGGGCACAACCCAGAGAAACCCTGTCACCATACCGGGAAGGCGGGAGACTCCCCGGCCTCTGGAAGGGGCTGCAGGCATTTGATCCTCTGTAGGAGCAACATTTTCTTGTCCAGCTGCGACAGCTGTGCAGCCGCTATGACAGCTCTCTAGCTTCCTGCCTGCTCTTAACTCCTGATCACCACAATGAAATTGCAGAGTGCAGCATTTTAGTGGTTGCTATGGGACTAACTGTGACATCAACAGAGCATCATGTCAGAGCAATGACAAGGGAATACCACCTAGCAGGGGGGCCTGCCTGGAGGCGGCCGGACTTAGAGCTAGCTGCAGAGAGCATGCGCACAGGTAGCCATCACAAGAGAAGGTCTAGGTTGGAAATGGTAACTTCTGATTTCTTACAGAAGCAATTATTTTAAGACAGTGGTTTACACTAGAGAAGATTCTAAGATTGGGCTTATGAGTCAACTGTAGCCACACTGTTGTCCACTTTCCAGCTCCGGGACAGTAATGATGTAGAAAATATTGATGTTATAATTATAAAATTGCAGACCCCGGACCTCAGGACCAAGTTCTACCCTTAAACCTGTCTTGAGGACTGGCTGAAATTGCTATGTTGGCATTTGCAACAAAATCTAGCTTAGGGGAAAAAAGCTTAATAACAGTGGAGTGCCCACTGTGGGGCTAATTTGAAAGAGGCCACACAACTACATCTCTCTTTGAATTTCCCTGGAGTGGGCCATCATACTTCCACTGCCATCGCTCATCTGTATTCGAATAAAATCTCAAAAACTTGGTGCTGCTTTGATTAGCTCATCTATTATATTAATACAGAGTAAATTTAATTTGTTGAGGATCAAGAGAGTAGGAATGTAACATGAACCCCCTGCATTCCACATCAGCTGAGAGAAGGAGAATGGAACGGCTTTTGACATAAACCATCACAGCTGACACAGGCTCATCTCCCCCTGCTCCAGCAAAGGGAAAGAGAGTGGAGCAGAGGGAAGAAGAAATCCAACAAAACTGTTAGGAAGCTAGTAGGTAAGGTGAGTCCCAGGGTGACTGGGTTTTTGAAAAACGCTATTCCAAATCTCTCTTTAGCCTAAGGACAGAAGTACTGACCCAGCTGTGATTTTTAGAAAGGCTAGGCTGACCTGAAACTAAGTTGTAGAAATCCAGTGCTCTCTTACCTCTGACTCCACCTCTAATGCGTCTTCAGTGGTTCGGGTCCGATCTTTTGGTTTCTTCCACATCTTTGGTGCTGTTACAGCTGTCTGGGCTGCAATATAAGTTAATGCCCATTACTTGACAACACCAAATCATGCTAAGGAGAATCAGGTGATGCTGGGGGAGGGGAGTCAGGAAATGTGTGTGGGGTGGGTCTATTACAAATAATGCTTTGTAACTACCTGGAAGGCACCACACACAACAGGGTCAAGATTCTCTTTTGGCACCTAGAAGGAGTCATGTCAAAATTCAAAGTGAAATGAAAGTGAAATGCAGCTTCACAGCTTCAGACAGCCATCAGTTAACATTACGCAGTCAAGAATCCCATCCTCATCCAACACGCCCCCAGTGACAGGGATCCTCTCCTCCCAGGGCAGCCCGTTTTGTTTCTGGACAATCTCAAGTGTTGTGAAGTTTTTCCTGATGACCTCACTAGGAAATGTGTCCTTCGGTAACCTCCAGCCATTGTTCTAGTTCTACTCTCTGAAGACAAACTGATTGAAGAAGTCCTCTTCCATATGGCAGCCCTTCAATGGCCTGCAGTGACTGCACTTCTGGGTCTTCCCCAAGCTACAAAAGCCCCAAGTCTTTAAATATATTATTTTACAGAATAGCCTCCAGTTGTCTCATCATACTGGCTGACCTTCTCTAAACGTGCCTGGAACTTGATGAAATACTACAGATGTGGTCTGATTAGGACAGATCGGAGCAAGACGACAGAAGTAACTCCCCTTTTGGACACTAAGCTTCTATTCATGCGGCTTCAGATGGGATTAGATTTGTGGTTTCTCCACAGACCGGTGTGGACACATCTGGAGCTTGCAGTTCACTAAAAGCCAAAGCTGGAACATCCTTCTCACACGAGAGCTGCCTCGCCACTTCTCCCCAATCCTGTACTTGTAAAACTGATTTCCTGCTACATCTGTAGCATCTTCTGAGACTCAGTCTATCGATCTAGATTGCTGAGGTCCTTCTGGATCCTGACTGTCGTTTAATTTTGCCTCTTCTTTCTAGGTTTTATCTATTTTATTTGATAAGTCATTGTCCCAAACTTCCTAGAAACCAAAAGAAGCTTTGGCTTAATATTTTACATATGCTATGAAAATACTTCTTTCCTACCTCTACCACGTTATGTGCAACTGTCAGGGTGAAAAGGAAGAGATGAAATACAGGACAAAGTCAGGTTTGCCATTGAATGCTTCTAATGCTCAACAAGCTTCCTGGGTAAAGTACACTTCAATTTTCAGAACCTAATCTGACAAAAATTTACTAGGCACCTACTATGTGTGAGGCATCAACTTTTAAACAGCAGAGCAAAAAATCATATTGCTTACAAATGTTAAAGAATTACTGTGAGTCTGGTCTGAAAAGAGCCTTGATTGTCAATTGAGAAAGAATAGTATGAAGACAAGGCGTTGGGGGAGGGAAGTGCGGTTACCAAGGAAATAAGCGATGAAGATATGAAACACATTCTAAAATCAAGGAATATGAAGCTGGAGGAGACCAACTAATACAAGTCCTGGTTGAAGGGCAATGGCGCTCAAAATGACAAAACCGATCCTTTCCCATGACTGCTTAAGCTTTTGTTATTTGCTCTGATGAAGAGGATTTTATGGTTTTCCTTGTGTCACTCTTGCAGAATCATCTGAGGTTTTCGAGATCTCCCTTACTGTACTTTGAACCTATTGTTCCTTGTCCTCAACCTTGGTGTTAACCTTCATGATTCTCCTTTCTCCCTATCTGCTGCCAAGATCTTTTATTAAACCTCTCCCAATTTCTTGACTTGACCATAGTCTTTGGATTAGACCTCCCCCCAACATCTCTCCTGTCCACCCCACTTTTCTATTCCCACTGTAACCACCACAACATATTAGATCCAATCACCACACACCTGGCCTATTGCAACAACCTTGACTGCTTCTTCCTACTTCCATTCTCTTCCTTCTTGAAACCTTATTTCACACAAGTGCCACACACAAATTTTATGCAAAGCTTTGGTTGTATCACCCCTCTTCATGAAAACTGAAGTGGATTTCTATTGCCCTTAGGAATAAATCCCAGCCTTCTCTGATTGTCAAGCAAGGTTCTACAACTTTGTACTTCACTACCTTATCACCCTTACGTCATATGATTCCCATCTATGCTCCAGCCAAGTATACTCTGGATGTTCCCTTATGTGTGTCCAGTATTTTCCTCCTCCTATGCCTATTTGCCTTGTTCCCTATGTCTAGAGGGCCTTCACCCTTCTTGGTTTGAAATTTTGCACACACATAGGTCAAAACTGTTCAAATGTCACCTCTTTTGTAAAATCTTCCAGTTACAAAATGATCCTACTTTTCCTCTGGTCTCATTACTCAGAATATTGTGGGCTGAAAGAGTGTTCAAAAGAACAAGGAGTACTGGGGAAAAGACCAGGAGGAGAATAAAAGAAAGCATGCAAAAAGTGGCGAAGAGCGCAGGGGTCTACTGGCTAAGCAGCTGGTGGAGAGTGATGGGCAACATGCCTATGTGGAAGACTATCAAGCACCATGCACTCAGGCTGCTGTGACTTTACCCAGACTTCCCTTCTTGATGGCATGAGTTCCTGGGCAATGAAATCGAGCCATCCTATGGGTAAGGTGGGAAATAAATTGGACTTGCCCCAAAGGGAGATATTTCAAACCTGCTTCACTAAAAAGTTTAGGATATTAGGACAGTCACTGTCTTTACTTTTCTTTGTATTCTCAATGCTTAGCACACAGTAGGCACTTAATATATGTGTTCTGACTGCTGCTAATCAAACAGCTGTTGTACAGGAGTCAGAAGGCGAACAGTGCTACTGCTCTCTGAGACACTTTGGGCAAGTCTCTTCTCCAGCCTGGACCTCAATGATCTCTTCTGAAAATAAGGACTTTGGAAGTATGTAACAGCTAAGGCTCTGACGATAAAAGGATAAAATCAAAGCAATTTTTTTTCTGCTAAGCTGTATTTCTTTTCGTGTATCAGTCTCAATTTCAAAATTCTTTCTGGAGGGGGGATTCTCATTTCAGAAAGAACTTTGGTTATCAAATAACAGGATCACAGATTT
Organism: Trichosurus vulpecula; assembly: GCF_011100635.1. Lineage (NCBI taxonomy): Eukaryota > Metazoa > Chordata > Mammalia > Diprotodontia > Phalangeridae > Trichosurus > Trichosurus vulpecula. The sequence continues at coordinate 54,232,050 of NC_050574.1, forward strand.
AAAGCTAGGAGAGATGACTCAAGTCAGGACTGAGGCACTTAAAAAAAACCTAATGACGATGTAGACCATCTGAAAAGAAAATATATTTAAAAAACCCCATTCTAAGTGGTGGCCACTGGTGACAAATAACTTCTTCCATTCTTGCAAGCTCTATGATCTCGTCACCCTGAGTACTCCCTCCCTCCATTGCCTGGGCTGATGGCAATCCCATTTGGCCATTTTGTTCTGGGTAATTTCTGTTTATGTTCTTCTCTCTTTCCTTCAATAAAGCTCTACTCAGTGTTAGAGGTCTTCTGGTTCTTTTTATGTTTATTTATTTTAAAAATAATGATTTATTGGAAATATAATATTAATTGTTAATTTATTGTTAACACTTCACCTATATTCAATTTAGCGAACACAAGTAGTGATAAGTATAAAGGATTGTCTAGGTATCAGGGAAACAAAAGGAAAAAAACAAAATCTTTCTCACATTCAAGCAGCATACACTCTACGAGGAGGTGGAGACAGCATGTACAAAGATGAGTAAATGAAAAATATATGCAAAGTAATACAAAACAATTTCAAGAGGAAAAGAGCACTGTCAGTAATTATGCTATGCAATATTGTCCATGCAGACACCATTGAGATGTACAGAATAGTTTTTGCCTAAACTAAATGGTCTCAGTCTATTTTTTTCCCATTCTTCTACTTATTAAAAGTTCTTTCTGTCAAATATCCTATATTGCTTTCAGTGTGCATATAGCAGATTCATCTAACATTAATTAAGCTGCCTCTAATCTTCAGTAAGACAGAAAACTAGATAACAAAAATGGCTAGGATTTTATCGCTAATAACTGTAAATGGTTTCTGAACCAGGGACAAAAGATGGATAAAGATGACAAAAGGGGAAAATATTAATGGTTGGAGAACAAACACAGTGGTCAGCTAGAGGTAGAACTGTAAATTGGTTTTCCACCAATCTGTAAAACACTTTAGTCACTGAACTGTTTAACTCCACTGATGCAGTGAAACTACTATGTATATGTACTCCAAAGAGGTCTAGGACAAAAGTAACCCTCTGTAGGAGCAAAGAATTGAAAAGATGTGTCCATGAACTGAAGAACAGCCCAAAACAATATGGGATATGAATGTAATGGGATTTTATTGTGCCACAAGAAACGAGGATTAGGACAGATTCAGAGAAGTATGGAGAAAGAGACATGTATAGAGTGATGGAGAGAGAAGTTAGCAGAAACAGAACAATGTACACAATGTGAGGGAAAAGAACTACAGAAGGCCAGAATTTTCATCAGAGCAGCTTCCCAACACAGCTTCAGTAGATATGAGGGCAAACTGCTACTTGGTGGAGAAAAGAGGGAGGATCTAGGGCTGCAGAAGCAGAAAGGCCTTCTCAGGGGTGAGCTGTTGCTCAACTGTGCACATCTGTTAAACTTGAGAGAGGGGAAGGAGAGAGACGATAGTAAGTAACAAAAATGGAGGGAAAAAGATATTTGCTGAAATCAATTAAACTATAGATGCTTATTAAACAAGTTTGGGGGGGTGGAGTGACGTTCAATACTGTTTTCAATAAAACTTTTTTTTTTAAATGAGGGTCTATAGTGCTCTCCTGTGAGTAAAGGGCATAAACTTTTTGACATAGGCTTTGTAACATCCTGGCTGCTTAGGTCTTTTGAGCTTTTTCCAGGTTCTTGGCTACATTGTGGATATTTGACATTGCCAGGTAAGAGAGATATCTCTACCCACTGAAAACTGCTGATGGTTTTGTGTCAGATTGTATTTCTTATATTGAAATCTTATTCAAAAAGGAAAAAAAACCATGTGAAGCAAAGTGTTTACAAAAAAATCATTTAAAGTCAACGTTTTTTCTTATTAAATTCTTGACCTTTCTCTTTCTTTGGCTATCTTTCTCCAATGACTTTCATCCCCAATTTGTTTACTGCTATAACTTGAGACCTAGTAGCCCAAGTGATACACTTCCATGGCCCAGGGTCCATCTCGGGGAGAGTTCCTCATCCTCAAACCCTTTTTCTTTGCCTAACTTCAAACCCTACCCATAGTTTCCTTAGGGAATTTCAGAATAGAGCTTGTGCCTAGGTCTTTAAAGCCATAGGTAAAAGGGTTCCCAGTTCCCAGAATGCATGTGCTTGAGGTCACAATATATATACAAAGTACAGGAAAGGCTTTTGTGTCATCTCACAAAAATGAAGACAACTCAAAACAGCCAATGGACAAATGACACCATTATCTACTCTTTACAACTGTTCCACAAATAAGTCACTCCATTTCTCAGCTCTGGGCATTTTCTCTGGCTGTCCCCTGGGCCTGGAATGCTCCCTCTCCTCATCTCTACCCCTAGCTTCCCCAGCTTCCTAAAATCTCATCTTTTAGTTCTAGTGCCTTTCTTTTGTTAATTATTTCCTGATTATCCTACATGCTTTGTATATATCTGTTTGCATGGTGTCTCCCTCATTAGATTGTAGGCTCCGTGCCTCTTTTTGCCTTCCTGGCATTTAGCTCAATGCCTGGTATACAGTAGGCATTTAATAACTGTTTACTAGCTGACTGACTGATGTGATGAGTCGATGAGTCTACGTTTCCCCTCAAGGTCTTATACAGTGCCCAGTGAGTGCCACTTTCACCCCAGACTCATACTTTTCCTCACTCTTCCATTACGCCCTATCACAGTGGTTCTCAAAGGACCAAAGATACCACAGTCACTAGGATGCCCCATATTTTGACTTTTCAGCTACTCTGCAGTTGTGTCTAACTCTTCATGATCCCATTTGGGGTTTTCTTGGCAGAGATATTGGAGTGGTTTGGGCTGTTAGGTGGCACAGTGGATAGAGCACCATACGCCTAGAGTCAGGAAGCCTCATGTTCTTGAGTTCAAATCTGGCCTCAGATATTTACTAGCTGGGTGACTCTGGATATGTTACTTAACCCTGTTTGCCTCAGTTTCCTCACCTGTAAAATGAACAGGAGAAGGAAATGGCAAACCACTCATGTTTTGCTAGGCAAGCCATAAAATCCTATATTCCATCTCCTTATAAAAACATAAATAATTTTGTTTTAATATAAATGTTAATTATCCAGCACACATGCTAAAGTAAGAAGAGTATTCATAAATAAAAACACAACAAAACAAAGAACCACCATATTACATGTACATACTACCAGCCTCAAAATGCATCAAACCCTGAGTTCAAAGAACTCCAAAAAATGTCTGCTCTTACGGAGGAAAACTGCCCAGGGACAAATTTTGGCCTTCTCCTATATGGCTGCTAATGGAAATAGTCAGTAGGCAGGATTCTTCACAGCCAAGAATATTGTGCTATGAGAGAAAAAGGCTTGAGAACCACTATCCTCAGGGCAAGGACTCTCAACCTGGGATAGAGGGGCAACCATCTTCCCAGTGGACCTTCTTGGCACAGACAACTCACAGAAACACTTCTTCTACCCAAAAGGTAGGCAGATTTGGGGATCCTTTTCTCTGCAATAGGCTGGCCCTGTTGTCCAGGCATCCCACCTTCTTTCTTTAAAAGGGCGAGCCCCAGAACATTCAAAATTGAGATCGCTAGAGAGAATCCCAGGGCTAATGTCCAGAATCGCCATTTGTCTATTGAGGACCTCGGGCCTTGAGATTCTTCAGGGCCTCAACATTGGAGGAGATTTCCCCCTCTCTTCTCTATCTATAAGACTGGGTGGGTGTTCCTAGTCTTGTCTCCAGGAACTCAACAATACATGTTTTAAGACAATTTATAGGTAAACAAATTAATTTTAATGCGCAAAATATCCTAAAATCTGAGCCAGTGTTTCAACTCCTCCATCAGAAGTTTTGGTTGATTCTTATACATTTTCCACTTCCTTGATTTGAGTGAATGGGCCATCTGTCCTACGAGGGCCGCCCTCTTTTTGCCTCTGCATTGCTGCATGAGGACATTTCCTTCGATTTCTCATTACTGTGAGTCTCATGCCTCATAACCTACTCCAATGAAAAGACATGGCTGTGACAAAACCATCCCCAACTGTTCTCCACGGCCTCACAGGCACACAGTGGGATAAGTCGGAAGGGCTACTTTGGTTGCTTTAATTCATATCTCTTTGATTAGAGAAAGGGTCAAAAGTTTCTCCAGTCATAAAACATTAAATGTTTTAAATGCCTATTTCTTTGTCTGAAGATGTCTTTAGATTTTTTTATTTTATGTCTTTAGATTTTTCACCAAGTAACTGCTGTGATACAGGAGTTAACGTCACAAATGTCACATCTGTTATATATTTTAGTGGTCAAATTGGCCATAAATATTTCCCCAATTGGCTATTCTTTTGATTATATTGTCTTTTGTTATAAAAATGTTAACATAATCAAGGACATCTAAATCAAAGGCGCCTTGATGTTTTTGCCAATTTGTTTCTGTATATCATCTCTTTGGTTTGTAGTCACCTAGAGATAGCGAGGCAGCATGGTGAGTGGACTAGGGAGGCCTCAGTACAAAAGCTGCCTTGGACCTTGCTAGCTGTGTGACCTTAACCCTGCTAAGCTTCGGTTTCCTTATCTGTAAAATAGGGATGATAATAAGGCCTCTCTCACAAGGCTGTTATGAGGACAAAGTACAAGATTTCATATACACACATATGTACAGATATACGAAATGAGCTATATAATTTTTAGTTGTTATTACCTACTTCTATGAAGAAACCCCTAAGTGTTTTGACCAATACTACATTAATTATACAAATTAAACTGGCAAATTTCATAATTTTACTATATAAATTCACTCCATCCAAGGACAATGAATGTCCCTCATGCCTGGAATTCTCTTCCTCTTCACCTTGACCCCCCAGCTTCTCCCTTCTGTAGAGGACATTTTTTTCCTGGCTCTTCTTGCTGCCTGAACCTTCTACCCACCTCCCCGCCCCCCTGCCCCCCCCGCCATGCCCCAGGTCACCTTCTACCTACTTTGTATTACTTTATAGACATCTCTACGTGTAAGTTGTCTTACATAGTTCACGTAGCTCTAGGTAAGTTAATTCCCATATATTTGATAGTTCTTTTTATCTGATATTTTATCTGATTATTGTAAATGGTATTTTTCATGATGTTTTCTTGATGTTTATTGACATTAAATAAGAATCCAAATTATTTTTGTGGGTTCGTTTTATAGCCTGACTAAACTCTCTTGTCTGAATATTATTTTTGAGCCAGTTAGTTGTTGAAAATATACTATGTATCATCTGCAAATAATAAGGTAGGACAAAGGATAGTGCACCAGCCCTAGAGTCAGGAGGACCCGAGTTCAAATACGGCTTCAGGCACTTACTAGCTATGTGACCCTGGGTAAGCAACTGAACCCTGATTGCCTCCAAAAAATTACCACACTTCCAATTTCATGTCCAATGTCAATACCTCTAATATCTTTTTTATCTTTTAGTCCAGTAGCTAGAATTTCTAATCTATGTCACATAAAAGTAATGAAAAGTGAGAATACCTCTAGTCCTCTCCATTACATATGAAGTTTCATATGTATTTAGAGGAAGATTTTATTATTGTGTTTATGATTTTATCATTGTATTTCTGTTCCTTTTAGTGTTTTTATCATAGAAAAATACTGGATTTTAATCATCTGGCTATAATATAATTATATGGGTATAATCATCTAGTTAAAAACAATAAAAGATATAAAAAGACAGTCAACAAGGCCGCACGTCAATGTCCATGGGATGGATGCAGCCACAACAATTTTCAGAAGCAAATTTACGACATCTAAACTAACAAGATAAAATAGCTGGATTATGTTTACACCTAAAATCACCACAAAAAGTCATAAAAAATATTATAAAGTTAGGAGCAGAAATAATCTGAATTGAAAATGAAAAAAACATTTGGATATAATTATAAATGCATAAAATTTGAGTTTTTTTGTTAAATGCCAATAAAATTCACAAATCAATAAAAATTAACCAAAAAAGTGAGAAAAACAAATAAGAAACATTACAAAATTTAAAAGATGACAAATACAAAAGAGGCTAATAATATTATTCCCTAATAATATTACAGTACAAAGGGAATATTACACAAAATCTCAAATTAGAAAACATAAGAGGAAATGGATGTTTATGCATAAAAATGGAAATTATTCAAACTGACAAAATACTATCTTAGTAGCAGAAAAGGACAATCGGTGAATAAGAAATAAAACAAGTCATCAAATAATTACCCTGGTAAAAATCCACATGGCCCAGATTCACAGGTGAATTCTTTTAAAACTTCCAAGACCAAATAATACTGGTATTACATGGAAACCTCATAAATATAAAGATGGGACACTGCCCAATGGCTTTAATGAAATTTTTAAATCTGGTAAAAATAAAACTAAAAAGAAAATTTGGGCCAATTTCCTTAAATATAAATGTGTATATGAAGGGAAAGGGAGAGGGGGTACTCAGCTACACTAAACACTAGCAAACAGAATACTACAATACATAAAGAAAAATTCATCATGACCAAACAGGATTTAGAATAGTTATAACTTATTCACCTTGAGAAGAACTATCAACATAACAAACAATGCTCAAAAAATTCCATATAAATACATCACTACACAGAGTAAAAGCCTGTGTTTTTTGAGATTTCCTGGTACCAGCAGAACTCAGTACTTGGTCTCATCAGATGAGTGGCCCACTTGTTTGCCACATATTCATTTCACAGAATCACAGAGCTGGAAGAGACCTCCAAATAATCTCCACTATAATATTCCCAACCAGTGGTCATTGAGCCTCTTCCCAAAAATCCCAGCATGGCAGAACCCACTCCCCTCAGAGAAAATCCATTCCACTTTGGCCTAACTCATCATTAGCAAAATTTTCCCCTGACATTAAGCCTCTATTTGCCTCTTTCATTTCTGACCACTGATCCCAGTTCTGTCGCTGGGGACAAGGAGAACAACTGAATTCCTATTTCGTACAACAGCCCTTCAAAGATTTGAAAAAGACCGTGCTGTTCCCTTCCGAGCCTTCCCTTCACCCTTTACCCAGTGAGTAGTTCTCATTCTGGTGCCTGCCCCCCCCTCCCATAGTGGACAACATCAATGTCCTAGAACTAACCCTACACTCCAGATGTAGCCTGGCCAAGGCAGAGGACAGAGATCATCACCTGATTCTCAGGAACATCACTTCTCTTAAAGGAATCCAAGATCTCACTAGCTTTTCTGATTTCTTATCACACTACTGACTTCTGCCAAGCTCACAGTCTTTGGACATCCCCCAGATCTATCAGACAAAGTACAATCTAACAATGCCCCACTTCTCCATTGTAATTATGAACCTGATTTTTGAAACCCAGATCTACAACTAGGCATCTCTTCTGACTCAGTTTTACCTTGACAGTGTTGGCCCCCAGTCTGCCGTCTGTGAATCTGACAAGTATTATGAGGCACACCGCCTCATTCATTTCTCCTGGGATGGCAAGAGAGAAGGGACATGTCCTAAAGGCCAAGACAAGCCAGGCCTGCTTCCCTTCTGGTCCAGGAAGTCCAGGACACACCATTTACTGCCTCCTTATCAAGCTCTGAGACACTCTGAAGGTAGCAGCATCCTCAGAGGCCTAGGGAAATGTGAATTTCCCTACAAGGGCCACACAACCCTCCTGGGCTTAAACTTTCCCCTCACATACAGAAACCAGGTAGGATAGACAGATGAGTGCTGTGCTGAAACTTCAAAATTTTGAATATTCTAATCATGTGCCTTCAATAATGGACTTCACTCACATTTGTTTAGACTTATTCCCCAATGGCTTTTCCCCATCCCTTTTCTCCGCCCGTCTCAGTAATACTGAACCCCCAAATGTCAAAAATACCAGTCCTCAATGTCCATTCCCTTATTCTTATCCACGTCAAGCCTATCCCACCTTTCACATCCCACATCTGATCCTTTCACCTTCACACTGTGCCCTCTGGAACTCCCACTCCATAATTAACAAAATTTATCATATACCGCTTTCTCTCTTGCTCCTTCTACCTTCTGGCATTCCCCAAAACCTGGCTCCATGGCTATCCTTTCTAGTAATGGCTGCATTCAACTCCTTCCCCACTCCCTATCCCCTCAAGAACTGGAATACTCTTTGCTTCCCGTTGTCCTTTCCAGATTTTCCAATGACTACCATCTCTTAGCCACTTCCCCTTCTTTGAGATTTGTGCTATCTAAATCGATCATCCAATCATACTTCTGGTAACCATCATCTAACTTAACCCCCCAGGATATCTTCCCCAACCCCAGCTCCAGCTCTCATAGTAAGGGACTTCAAAATACATGTTGATTTTCCGTCAAATACTCTATTTCCCAGCTCTTCAAACTATAAAACTCCCATGATTACTCAGCTACACACCCTTGATCTTGTGATCCCAAGTTTTCCACTTCCATGTTTAAGAACTCAGAATTTCTTTTATGTGATCATAATCTTTTCTCTTTCCACCTTCTCCCTATGACTTACTCCTAACCTGACTCATTACTTTATTATCATGACCTCTGATCCTTCCCATCCCTCAGTACTTATCCCTGCTATCACCGCTATTCTGGATACCCTTTCCTCCTTTGCCAAGAGGAACCAGTTTGATCAGACACTCTCTTCTACTCCTGAATCCCTGGCTCCCTTGTCCTAGGCCAACACTGCTCCCACAACTCAGCCCCTTTGCTGAAGAGAGACAAAGAAAAGCCACAACACTCCGCTCATCTCCCATTTCTGTGTGCCCTTGTAATGGTCATCTCCATTCCTGGAATGTTTCACCAAGTGATGGGAGGGCCACCTTGCTGCTGGTGACTTTCCTTCCAACTACTCTGTTTGTATCCTACATATACACCTGGCTGCCTCCCCTGTGAGGATGGAAGATCCTTGACGTCAAAAACCGCTTCTGCTTCGTGTCCCTAGCAGTTAGCACATGCTTGGCAAATTACAGGAGCTTAATAAATCCCTGTCAACTGGCTGATAAATCTGCAAATGTGGAAAGAATGCCACATAAGCCTTTATCTAAGTCATCAATAAAAATGTTAAATGGACAACGGACAAGAACCTAGCCTGGGGCCCTCCTACATGGGGTGCCAAGCTAACACTGGAGTCTGCATTCAGCCACTCAACTAGCCTGGAATCCAACTGATTATATGACTGCCATGCTCACATCTGATTTTTCTCTCCTAAGATCATTCAATGCACTACGGAATTTTCCTGTCGACCAGTTTGATAAGTGTAACAAAAAAGGGAAGTATGGTTACTTTGGCGTAACCTGTTCCTGATTAAGCTACGTTGGCTCCTATTTTTCTCGATGCTGAGGTTGAGAATCTGGCCAGGACTCACTGGCCATATCACTTTCTCTTTTTGAAAACAACAACATCAGATGTTCTCCAGTCCAATGGTCCTTCTCCTGTTCTCCACAATTTTTAAATAGCACTGACTGTGTCTTAGCAATCCCACCCCCTCTTCTCCTCCAGCATTTGAGGCCCAAGGGGCTGTTTCATGATCTCCTTATTTCTGCCGGGCGCCCACACCCTACTCTTAGGAGGTCAAATGAAGCCGCTCTGACTTCTCTCTGCTGCTAGTTCTCATTATTCCACCCATCCCTAGCAGTCATTCTACTCTCCCTTTGTCTTTAGCTGTCCTCAATAGTCTTCACTGGGACTTGGTAATCTCGACACTGTTCTTTGGTCAACCTGCCAAGCATCAGCAGCCATCTGCTACTAATGCTTGTCTCTATCACAGTCATGTAGATAGAGATGTCTTTTAGCATCGAGCTTGGCTGCGCAATACTCAGATTACCCAAACTAGTCTCCTCAGCCATCTCTTTTCTTTTTCTTTTTCTTCTTTTTTGGACTCATCAGAGCTGCTTCCTGGATAATATTCTCTACTCCTTGTGTGCCCACCATGTGTATTTGAGTCACATACAGCTCTGACTCAGAGACTGTGGTACTCAAAGATCCATAAACTGTATAGCATTTGAAAATGCAACAAAAGTGTCAGCATCAAAAATACAACTTCCTCCAAACCCATAGCTTAAAAAACAGTGTATCATATTTATATAAGGCTTTGAGGTTTGTAATACAGTGTGAAATAGGTAAAAAGTAGTATTATGTATACTTTATGATGAAGAAACTGAGGCTCAGATAGGCATGGCGACTTGCCCAAGATGACGTGGCTCCAGGCACTGTCAGAGCCAGGACTGGAAGCCAGGTCTTTTATTCCAAGGCAGTGTTTTCTTCACCATTTTACAGTATATTAATTAAAATATGGTAAATGAAATCACATAAATGCTAGGGAAGGTGCTCAGAGAAAGAAAGGGGATGAACACACTCATCTATATAATCCCAGCTCACATTTACATACTGTTTGCTTGATCTCTATGAAATAGATAATGGAATCTAGTTTTTGAAATATCATTTGTTTCTTGTTGGTCAGTCGTTTTTCAGGTGTGTCCCACTCTTCATGACCCCATTTGGGGTTTTCTTGGCAGGAATACAGGAGGGGTTTGCCATTTCCTTCTCCAGCTCATTTTACAGATGAGGAAACTGAGGCAAACAGGGTAAAGTGACTTGCCCTGAGTCACACAGCTACTGAGTGTCTGAAGCTGGATTTGAACTCAGGAAGATGAGTTTTCCTGACTCCAGGCTCAGCACTCTATTTGTTGTACCACCTAGCTTTGCACATAGTAAATATTTAATAGATTATTTCATTCATTCATTGGAAACTTTGGCCCTGAGAAACGAAGGCTGCGAACATAAGCCCAGATCCTCTGATTCCAAATTCTGTGCTCCTTCCACTAGACAACAGGAAAAGATGGATCCATCACTACTGCTACTATCTGAATTCTAGGGCTTGTGATGGCACCTCCTGACTGACAACAGCACGACCAAGGATGAAAACCTAGTCAATGTTGTCTATAAGGAATATATGGAACCCTTTTTTTGGGGGGTGGGCAGGGCAATTGGGGTTAAGTGACTTGCCCAAGGTCACACAGCTAGTACATGTGTCAAGTGTCTGAGGCCAAATTTGAACTCGGGTCCTCCTGACTTCAGGGCTGGTGCTCTACTCACTGCACCACCTAGCTGCCTCCGAGCCCTTTTGTTTTTAACTGTAGAATAGAATGCTTTAAAAAAAAGTCCAGCCAGAACCAATTTGTAAAGCTTTATTAATTATCTTTGGAATATTATGGCTTTGTGTCAGATTTTGCCCTTTGGAGTTACTATAAAATCCACAGGACTTTGCAGTAAAGTCATGTCTCATGTATTAAAATACTGAAAATGTGTGTGTGTGTGTGTGTGTGTGTGTGTGTGTGTGTGTGTGTGTGTGTGTCCTTTTCCCAACCAACACCTTCCTCCCCCCACCCCTTGCCAGGGAAAAAGAGCAGCCAGATAACATCAGGAAATTAACTTCTGTGAACTATAAAATTGGGGATAATCTTCTTAAGTCCCCAACTTGTTCACTCGACACAAACTTGTAAGCAGCTGGGGTCGGCTCTTTCCTAACAAAGACGGCAGAGAGGTAAAGATGTCACACTGCCCCCACAGTGGCTTTTTACTCCATCTGAGAGCCAACACAGCAGACCCCTTGTCACCTGAACTCCCAGACCTGATTATTTACAGAGCATGCTTATAGCCTGCCAATAAGACAGAAGTAGCAAGAGATGAGGGAAAAAAAGCCTACTTAAGTGATTTCCCTTCTCTGCCATCAATTCTGCCTATGGGGAAGCAAAGGCTCGAGTCCACCCGGGACTGGACTGCTGTGGCAGCACTGGAGGCTTCAGGCTCAAGCCAGCTGCTTCTTCACAACGTCACTGCATGCCGCTTGGGTCCGATCCTACTCACAGACAGCAGGAGTACAACATTCAAGGCACTCGAATTCTTTCCTACATTTTTGTTCCCAACTAGACTTCAAGCTCTTGAAAGGCAGGGACATCTCATTCTTTCATTCTTCTGAGGAAGATGGCTAGGTTTACCAAAACTTTAAAAATACCAATCAGTTACAGCACGACCCATCAGTAAGAAGTTTATGGGATACAATACCAACTGGCTGGCAACCCTAGGCCTACACAGTAGGCATTCTCTTAATATTTGTTAATTACTAAATAAACTATTTCCTTCCTTCTTTCCTACCCTAATGTGAATCTGGTATCAAGTGGAAGAACTGGTATTTAAACCCAGGCCCTTTAATTTCTAAGTTAGCGTGATTTCCACATTATGTATGCCTATTCCTGGCATCACACACCCACTGATGCCGTGACGACCCAGGACCTTGATGCTAGAGATCCCATAAAGACCTTCTTATTTTAAGAACGAGCTCCAGTGTTGTCTCTTCCACAGCAGGGTCTTAAAAGGCCATTGTTTTGCGTGTTTCTCATACTCATCTTGTATTATCTGCATATGGTATTTGTATGTATATATTATTATTACTTCATACTAGAATATGGGCTCTGTGAGAGAGCAAGAATAATTGAATCTTACTAAATCTTTGCATCATCCCTAACACCTCTCATAGTGCTCTGAACGTAGGAAAAACTTAATATCTATTGTTTTTGGATATGTTGTTGATGCAGACTGTAAAGGGAAAGACTATACAGCTAAGGAAAATGGTTAAGGGACAACTGTCCAGGTAACGAGAGTCTGAACTAGACCTTTCCTTAAAAAATAAATGTTTGCCGAATTGAAATGAATCCCTTGGATCTTGGTACAATCAGCATGGTATAAATTTGGGTGATGGAAGACAACTTTCCCAATGTTCAATCATGCCTGGCTTAGCTTATCATTGAGGTTCTAGAACTGTACCAACTTAGAGGTCATTCCCAGAAGTGGTCAAGGTAGCCACAGCCTGCTAATTATGCCCGGAGGCAGTAGCGTAGTAGAAAGATCTGGATTTCTGGAGTTCACACCTCAGCTCTGCTGAACTTACTATACTTGTGTAACCTGGACAAGAATTCCTTTCCCCCTCTGTAAAATGAAGAAGTTGGGCCAGATGACCTTTGAAGTTCTCCCCAGCTCTAAATCCTGGGGTTCTATCAATGGAGATAGATTCCTAAGACAGAATCATGTAGGTTAACATCAAATGCTAAGAGTGATTTCTAAGGCAACCCAGGTATAAAGCACAAGAGGCTTTAAAGATGAAAGATAACATACAACTTGAACGATATTTGAAATTAAAAGGAGGATTATAGCTCCTTGACAAGATCTTGGGTCCTATTAGCATGCCCATCAAAGCATGGCTGACTCCAGAGGTTTCAGTGTGGCCTAAGAGCAGAAGGAGAACACTACAGCCCGCAGAGTCTGCATTTTAAGCTATGCCCTGTAGGAGAGGAAGACTGGCTCAGCAGGAAAAGACCCCTTGACTAGGAATTAAGAGAACTGGTTCACATAACTTTGTTACCTCAACTTCTCCCTACCCAAAACCAAAGTGTTGGACTAGAGGATGTTGACCGTTCTAACATTCTATGAATTATTCTCTCCGATCTCAAGCATACAAGTGGAATGTACACAGCAGCCAGGCTGATACGTACAGAGACAAAATATGGGCTGATGCAGGGTGCTACAACCACAATCAGAAGAAGCTGGTTCAAATGCTCACTCCTTATGACTTTACCAGGACTGTTAACTACATCGAACAAAAGGATAATAGCTGTTTTACCACCTACCTCACTCACAGTGCTGCTGTCGCTTAAGAAAGTGCTTTATGAAGCACACAATCAGTGAAAGCGATTAATAACATTACTTACTGAAGCCCACAACTTCTTATTCCTCTGTTATTTCAAGTTAACTGCAAGAGGTAAAGGCAAAGCATACCTTACCAGCTTAACCAATCCTACCTGCCTGAATTAACACATAAATGAGAAAATGAAATTTGACCTGAGTGGCCTCTGAAATGGAAGGTGACCATTGGAAAAAGAGAATATTCCTTTTACATCCATCTATCCTTTGCCTGGTTACAGGCAAATCCTACAAATCACATGCATACCAGTGGGATGAAAAAATCCCTACCCAAAGGAAATGGCAAACAGAGGTTCAGGTTCAGACTAATAAACTCAGTTCGACATCGTCTATTCAACAATTTCTGCAGCAGCAGCAGAGAGCAGCCTGAGCTTACTACAACCATTCCATTAACACTCTTTATAGGCCACTTTATTACATTTTATTGCTGCCTTTGTAGGCTCGTTGGTATTTTATGATTTTTGCATTTTAATAAATTCCATTGTGCCATTTTCAACTCATTATTAAAATGGACCGAAAATTAATTTAGGATTAATTCAGCACAGATAGAGAATGGACAATCTCTAAGGCAGAAGCACATGATTTAATTCTAGAACAGATATGTGCACACACTTGCGTTCACTCACTCCACTTCACCTCCAAATACATTGCTGTAGGTAGTTATCTCTCATGTGTTGATCAGTACCTCCTGCTTGGAGCATACACCAATTCCCCTGGAAGGACAGCTCCCCTGGAAGGACCTGGAAGGTCATGAGACTCAACTCCAACCTGGAGAACAGCTCCCAGGAAAATGACACTAAGTAAAGTCATGGCTTTTAGCAAAGACTACAGCAAACAGAGCCCAAAGAGGTGTGAAGAAAGGACTTGGCAAACTGTCAAGGGCTAGCTAGGTCAACATGAACTATTACGATCATCCTCCAGGAAAAAGTGCCATTTTACTATCAGGAAATTCTGCCTCCAGAACAGAAGGATCACTAAACCTTTTTTGTGTCCTGGACCCCTTGGCCGGTCTGTTAAAGCCTATGGACCCCTTCTTAGAAGAAAGTTCTTACATACACAACATAAATTACATAGCATTACAGTGGAAATCAATTATTATTGAATAGTTTTCCAAAATTAAAAAAAACACCCAAATTCACAGACTCCAGGTCAAGAAGTACCACTCTAGAATAAAGGCATCCAACACCTTAAAAATGGTGAAAGCAAATTCTAGTGTCTTGACTTTATTTTATCTATTAGGTGCCCTCCTCAAATGTACTACAAACTGAATTTCTACATAGCGAATGTCCACCTGTCCAGGCCTACATTCATTACTTAGCAAATAAAAGCTGGATGACTGCTTCCCAGGTGGGCTGTGGAGAGATTCTCCGGTTATGGGCTGAGCTGGCTAACACCAACAGCTCACATTTATAGGGCACCTTAAGGTTTTCAAAGCCCTTCACATCGACGGCCAGATGAAAGGCTAGATGGGGCAAGTGGGACAAGTGCACATAAATTATAATCTTGAAAGTCAGCACCATGTGTGTAGCACACAGCACCCACTCAATAAACGAGGATGACTGTGATGAGGCCAGAGGAGATGGCAGTCACTAGCTACGACTCCCTTCTGTTTTTCTAATTCAGCTGTCTGGGAACCCAGCCTTCCTCACCAAACTGCTTAACTACTATCTATACCAACAACATTCAAGAAATCATGCTGAATCTTATGAGCAATGACTACAGTAACAGAACTATCCCAAAAGGGACTAAACCTGTTGGTTTTAAGATAAAACTACAATGCTATTGACCCAAATGCAGCTGAAAAGAGGAAAGTTCTCGATGGGGATTTTAAGACTGCACTGATGAATAGATTTCTAAAACCAGGGCCTCAGTCAACTGTAGTAGATATTAAGAACTGATTTAGCAAAGGGAGAGTCCATATTTTAGGGATCAACAAGCCCATGTTAAACTTAAAAGGAAAATGATTCCACCATTTGAAAAGCAGAGGGTTTCACATTTCTCAGGATGGCATTTTATTCTCTCAAAACCAAGCACATAATCTCCAAATTTATGTCAGCTACTCTGCTTCCTGTCTTCCCTAATCCAAGTTTACAGGAAATGGCTTTATACATACAAAGACCCAATGAATTCCAGCCATGACCTAGGTCTTCCTAAGTCAGTGCCCAAGCCAGCAGGGAGCCAAGATCACACAGGCCTTGGTAGGACTCCATTCCCACAAACTACACTACTGCACAGCTGATTTAGAACAATTTAGACATTGAAATTAATGGGCTATCAAATCAATAAATGTCACATTCCTTGAATGCATTTTATATATATTTTGGAAAATTCTATTTACATGCTAAGCCAACAAAATAGGAAGAATGTTATAGAACACACTGGAAAAAATCTCCACAGATGAAAACAGCCTAGAGATTTCAACTTTGCTATTTTCTGTATTAAAATAGTCCTCTATTACACCCTGCTCTGATACCTTTGCATGGCCCAGAGGAGATCTAGGGGAAAATCTAAGGCTGTCTGTAGAACACAAATTCTACACGAGGTCCTACTGATACAGGCTAAGTAACACTAGCTATCAGGTTTTTGCTGGTCTCACTGTTTTTGCTGACTACAGGAACCTAGGAAGACAATTTATTAAAGGTGTAGAGGGTCCAAACATCGTGGAGGATGGATAACCCAAGCAGATGAAATAACAGATCCTTAAAATATTTGAAATAAGGAAAACGGCCAGTTAAAAGACCAATGCAATAAATATGACTTTTCCTCAAGCTTGACAAATCTAAGCCTCTGAAAGCAAGCAAAGCTTACCTGGGACAGGGCTCTTTCTTGAATTTAGGTTCTGAGAATCCACAATCTCTTCCGTTTGCCCATCGGCTTCCACCTCCACTTTTGGTTGGCTATCTTTTGCATCATCACTAAGGGCAGTTCTTATGTTTTCTTCTTCTTCTAAAACTCCAGCAACAGCAGCAGGAACATTAGGAGTACTAGTCGTAGTGAGGGCAGCAGGAGCAGCAGCAGGAACTGGAGGGGGGGAAGCTGGAGGAGTAGGAGGAGATGGAGAAAGAGAAAGGACAGCAGAAATGGTGATGGGTGTTGGTATGCTCTCCACCTTTAGATCATCAGGGGGATTTTCCAGAACTTCCAGATCAACAGTCAAAGGCAACATCTCCTGCTTTACAATTTCAACGATACTCTCTGTAGCTGTTAATTTTTCACTAACTCCATTCATTTCATTAATGAGGTTTGTGGTAGAAATGATTGGAATATCATTGGGTGCTACACTACAAGGATCCTTGCATACATCATCTTCCGCTTCATGTGTTGGAGATGGATTTGACATTTCTGTGCAAGGTACAGGACTGGGCAGAGGTGCAGCATCCTCTTTTGGGGAAGTGAGTTCACATCGCTCATCTCCATCTGCTGTGAAGGCAGGCAGGTTACACAGAGGGACAGCGGTGGTGGTGGGAGGAACAGCACTGAGAGCAGCGGGAGCCACGGTGGGAGGTGACAGAGGAGGCGGAGGAGGAGGAGGAGGAAGCTCTGCTATAGACTCCATGGAAGCCGTCTCAGGTATTGGACTAGCTTGTTCTTTCTTCTCCCCACTAGGCTCTAGGCTAAGGACTGGGGAAGGAGACTTCAATACTGGATCTGGTTTTGGCTTCTCTTCTGGGGGAAGAAAAAATATAAAGTCTGAGAAGTCTTCTTGTATCAATTTGCATTACGTTATCATGCGCTATTTCTTTTGTCTTAGATTCCAAAGTTCTTTAGCAATAACATAGAGACCAAAAAATGAGCCATTACCTACTAGCCCAAGAAAGGTATTAACCATCTCCCCTCTTTCCTTCAGATCACACCCACTGCCAACTCGTATCTTCTGGAAAAGAGACTATCTCCAACAGCCTTTGGTTTGACTTTGGAGTACAACGGTTTTATATCCCAGGAAACCTAATTCAGCAAACTGATTTGTGTCAAGGTAGGAAGTTTAATGGTGGTAGCCAAGTGAACCCCCAGATAATACATTTAGGGGAGCCTACCAAAAGAAGCAGGGTTAGTTCTCATGATAGAATGGCCTTCAGCCTTGCCACACTTCTGCTGCAGGCAAAAATTTCTTCTATGAGAGGTTCTGTGTCTGTGGCAGAGACCGATTCCCAACACAGGCAGATAATTTGGGGTTCCATGTATTTAAAAAGAGGTCATTCCAGAATATTTGCTGACTAATCGACTTCTATATGTAAAATAGAAACTTTTAAAAATTAATCTAAAATTATATTTCTTATAAATAGAAGGAAACTGGAAATAAGAATCTCATGGCTTGGGACAAATGATAACTTTGGCAATTTTTGTGAGGGCTTCAAATGGTGAAGAGTTTATAAAAGTATGAGACAAAGTGGATATTCAGAAAAATAAGGTTCAGCAAATAAAACATTTGTTTCCCTAAGCCTTTGTCAAAACAAAAAGTCCAAAGACTTTTAGGGTACCAAAAACATAATGAATTTTTTTAAAGATATGCTTTCAGAATTCGTAAATTCCAAGTACCAAAAAGAAAGCTAATCTGGGGAAACTGAAAATGAGAGTGAGTTACACCTAGTTTCCAGGTGGGTGTTTATTTGGTGAGATAACAGGCTTCACTGGAAACAAAGACTGCATGACCATCATTCAAAAGAAAGCAAATTTTAAAATGCATTAGAAAGAGCATCCCTATGTTACAAAAAACAACTTTATTTTCTCTTCCACAGATTTTCAAGCACCCTTGATCCCTGTCCTGTATCACCAGACATTGGCCAAGGAAGATCGTCAACAAAGGTCTGATCACCTAAGCACATATACTTAGTGGTAAACGCTAAGGGTAAACCCATAAAGCTTCTGTTTTTCTTGCCTCTGAACTAACTGGCCTTAAAACTCACTTTAATTTATGGGTTTCATGCTAATGTTTCTAAAAATTGGCCCCTTCCACCCATTTGATTACAGTGGTAAAGTAGACACATGGGAATCCTTGTACTATTTACAATACAAAATACTGTTAGAACCATCAAACTAAGTTGTAGGGCAATAACGTTCTTGCTGGAAATCATTAATTTCTAATTCACTCTTGTGGCTGGTTATATATGGCCTTGGGTACACTCACTCTGGGAACCATTCACCAGAAAAAATCCTGTATGACTGCTGGATGAAACGACAATGTGGGTAAAAGAACTACAAACCAAGAGCTCTGCATTCATAATCAGAGGGAGCATACCGATTTAAGTACAGCTTTCCCAAAAGAAATTTCCTTTGGTAGAGCTTAGGCCAAAGCATACCCAGCATTGCTAAAGTCACAGGAATGATGGCGCGATCATTGGCTCCACAGCTCAGGGGCTTGGGGGAGCTCAGGACAGAAAAGTAAAGAAACAAGCCTGGGTAGCAGAGGGCCAGCACTCATGGCTGAACCCCAGAACAAGTCTTGGCTCTTGTTTTCTTTACTCTTTTCTAATGAGCCCACACCCCCCCAAAGTGGTTCAGGCACTGCCTGGTCTCTAGAGGGCCTCTGATCCCCCCATGTTCTTCTCATCTAGTAGGTGTGAGGGTCTTCACGGTGATGTCATATCACAATATGGGGAAGGAAAAAATAAAACAGAACAAAAAAAAACTTTCATGTAAAATAGTTTCTCTTTTCTTCATGGTATTCTGTAACATTTCTTTTTGACAGTTTACAATTCCAAAATGCTGATGTTTTTTATTGAATACACTAACCAAAAAGCATGAAGAACAACCATGTTGGTCAGCTTCTCCCACACCCTCTGAAAATCTAGGATTTAACTTGCAAAAAGGGTTTTATCCCAACATTATCATCTTTCTTCACAAAACAACTGAACGAGGCCACTCTGTCCTCAGAAAGCTCAGGTCTGGCAGCAGGATGGTGTGTAAAAGATTTCCTATCTTGGTAAGGCTGGGGAGGAAGCTCAAAAACAATTCTGCATTAGGGTCAAGTCTGAGGTGGACCGGGAACATTGAAGTTGCCGACGCCCAGCATCGTCAAAGAGTAGCGTTGAATGAACAACCAAGTTTCCAAGAGAAGGCTTTGAGACTGACTCTATAACCCAAACTGTGGCCCTCTGGTTGATTTTTGACTCAGGAATCCTATGTCATCTGTGTGAGCTTGCAAACCAAATTATTTGCAAATGCTAAGTTTATTTCCCCCCTGTAAAGTTTTTTCCAATTGTAATTGTTAAATTTTCAAGGTGCTCAAAAAGAATCTGTCAAATCTTGGGGAAAAAGCATGGTTTTAATGCATTTTAAATTGGCTCAAAATAAGCATAACTCCTCCTCTGCTCCTCCTCATTAGCTAGAGGAGTATATGAAAGCCTAATTCTGAAGGAACAAGGACAGAGTAGAGTCTTTAAGTTAAGTTATGGTCTGCAGCTTTTTTTCTTCCATTAAGAACATTTTCATTCTTAATTTCTTGAAGCCTTAACATAAGTAACACTGGAAAAAGGTAATGGTTCAAGTTTACACTACCCAACTCTTAAACATCATGCATGAACTCTAGGATGCACTCTGCTTACATCTCAATAATCATACATTATTACTGCATAATGCAAGGGGAGTATATTATAAGTCCAACTTTTAGTAGGTTTAGAATGTGACCCTTAACATTTGGTCTGCACAATTAAATTCCCCTCCACTTTAAATTCTAGGACAATTTAAAAATATTTTAAAGAATAGTAATGCATTGAAAATTTATTCTGAAAAAATTCTAGAATAATTCTTACTAATTGAAAATAAAGGCATGAATAATTCAAAGAAGCAGATACTCAAAACTTATTTCTATTTGTCTTTGAAATGTAGTCACCCATACATAAGTATATACAATGGGCACCCCTATTCCCGCCATAATCTTATCCCAGGTCCCAGGTTTAGATAATCTGAAATCTGGTTAAGCAGAGTCAATAAGGAAGCCCTGGTTATCTCACATACACTGATAGTCTCAGTGGGTTACAGACATTTGACTGTATCATCACTGAAGCTCATTCTGCAGTCAGTCAATTTTAAAAGTCTCTTCAGGAAAAAATAAGCTTTCCCCTTTTGCAATTCTAGAGACACTAAAACTAGGATTTTCGAGGAAATTTTTTAGCATTTTGTAGTAGAGGCAAGTACAATTACGTTATCAATAAAAGTGACCTTGGGAGTCTGATATTTCAGGGAGACAAATGGCATTTCTTTAAAAATTAAAAATAGTGAAATGTATCCAATCAAAATTATAAGCAAAGTGTTATCAGCCTTGAGAATACATATATATGGGGGGTTATAGTGAGAAAAACATTTTGTAAACTCTAAAGTGCTATAGAAAGGGAAATTGTTATGTTACGTTAGGAGACAATGAGATTTTAGGCAAACATGGGAAAAGCTGTAACTAGTCCTGAAGCAGTTTCCTCAGAAGTTCACTTTGCTAGTCAATGTCTCTCAGCTTCGTTAAGGTGAAGATCAGATCTGAGTCCTGAGGCTGGATACCTTCCTCACACAGATAAGTGTGGGGGCCAAGGGGGGAGGGAAGAGGAAGGGAGGGAAACATAATTAACAAGAAAGAGACAGAGAGAAGACTAAAGAACTCAAGAGAACAGGGAGAAAACAGCCATAAACAAACCTTGCTTCGGGTCGCTAGGCGCAGTGACAGGGGTGCCGGCAGCAAGATGAGTGTTCTCCACAGTCCCATAAACCACGGGGCTGTGCTCGGGGACCTGGCTGGACAGCTGCTGGGATTTGAAGTACAAAAAAGGGTGATAATGAGCGTGCGAACATAAAAACTAGCAACATGGAACGCAAGCAAGTAGGAGAGACAGAGTGGGGTGAAAAGTTAAAAAGAAAAAAAAATAAGCGAGGAAAAAAGGGAGTGACCAATTGAATTAAAAGTACATGGGAAAGGCAAGAGGGGAAGGAAAAAGGCGGCAGGAAAGGGGGAGGGAGGAAGAGATGATTACTATTAACCACAGCAAAAGAAGATGGCACAACAGTCACAAATACAGTTCACACTCTTGTGCTCCTTCTCGGGGCGTGAGGAATCCTCACACTGGCATCATTTTCAGAATCCAAGGGGAGAAGCACTGAAGCTTGCTACCTTCCCCACCTAAATGATTTTGGCTAATCTGTTCACATATGGTACATGGAAGGCTTCAGGGGCGGAGGGTGCAGGGAAGGAGAGACATTGAGCCATCATCTGGTCCAATCCACATTTTACAAATGTGAAGACTGATCCTGCAGATTATTCCTTTCTACCTTGCCTGAAAGGGATTGTCTTCTTACCGGGAGAGAAACTAGAAACAGACTTCAAGAGGCTTTTCTGTTTGAGACTGGTAAGAATTTTCTTAGTTCCCACCCAACTGGATTCAGCCCTGGTCCTCCAAATCCCTTACTGATTAAAGCTTATGGACTGGGAGCTGCAAGGTCCTTCCAAGATAACCTCATCCAACCACCCTGTTTTACAAAGGGGTGAACTTGAAGGCCAGACGGATTACAGGACTTGCTCCAGGTCATTTAGGAACATAGAGCAAAGATGAGATTGAAATCCAGATCCTCTGACTAGAGACCCAGCATCCTTTCCCCTGCACCAATGTTGTCTAATGATTAACTCCAGAATTGAGTTGTTCCTTGGTTCCCCACCCCTCCACTCCCCAGCTCTTTGTGCCTAAGACAATCCCCGCCATGCACACCTCAGAGGGAACAAGGTTTACACAGTAGAGGTATGGTGACCACTCACTTAGCATCATGTGGCAGGCAGCAATTCTCTGTGGGCTGCAAGGTCATATAAAAGCCACAAAGCAAAGCAATGACTCCAGAGACTTACAGTCAATTCCTCGCTATTCCCTACACTGAACTGTATCAAAAGAGAGCTCCTTCCTCCTATGATGAGGAAGCTAAAAGGAAAATTTTGAAGGGAACAACTCTCATTAGAAACAATATTCCAAAGAGACAAAATAAACTAATTTGGACATCTGTTACAGGAAATGCAAAACACTGCTAGCTTGGTAATCAGTTTGTAGTATGCATCACTGGAAGAAGGGGAAAATACACTTTTAGAAAAAATATTACTAAACTGAGCTGTGGCAGGCAAATCTCTCTGATTCCTGGGATGCTGGAAGATAGATCAGCCCCATTAAATAGATTTATATGCACATTTAACATAGAGCTATGCCCTAAAGGATGTCACCAACTTCCACAATTTTACACGAAAATTAATTATTTCATATTCAGCCTCATGGTCAGCTAAGAGGTAGTACCTGGCTAAATCGATATGGATGCTCCAAGTGAGTGCAAAAAAATTAACTTCTGCAGGATGGAGGCTCTTCCCCTTATAATTAACATAGCTTAATACAGGGGAAAGTATTCTCCCTCCTGAAGCATCACGGACTCAGGTTGTAGGTGATAACAATAAGCTTCCCTTGCTGTGACACTGACATCTTCAAATCATGGCACGCAGAATAGAAAGAGGCTCAGGAAGTCACCAGGGACCTGTTTGGAGCTGCATGGCCATGAGTGAGTCACTTCATCTTTTTGAGCTCATTTCCTTCTCTGTGAAATTGGGATCATAATATGTTTGACTGTATAGAGGCTTACTGTGTAGACACTGGATGTTAAGTGCTTTGCAAACCTTAGACTGTTATATAAATGTCAGATGTTATTGATTATCTCCAGGTGGTTCATTCTTATCAAGTACAAGGCCAGGAGGACTGATAACAAGAAGACAGTTTCACATGTGTTATGCATTTTGGGATTCCTTTTTAAAAGTGGAAACAGGATGTTATTTCTATTTTTCCTCTACCTGTTGGTACTCATTTCACTACAGTTCCAAACAAGATCCTATTAAATCCATTGTTACATAGATTATATATAGGGGGCAGCTTGTGACACAGTCCACAGAGTGCCAGGCCTGGAGTCAGGAAGACCTGAGTTCAAATCTCACCTCAGACTCTTACTAGTTGTGTGATCCTGGGCAAGTCACTTCACCCTGTTTGTCTCAGTTTCCTCATCTGTAAAATGAGCTGGAGGAGGAAATGGCAAACCACTCCAGTATCTCTGCCAAGAAAACCCCAAATGCCATCATGGAGAGCTGAACATGACTGAAGTGAATGAATAACAAATATTTTTTTAAAAATCAGAGCTACTGATTTGTTTGAATTCCAGTTAAATAATGAAACAGAGCTATAATTATTAGTCTATTCTAAATCATTCATGTGGGGAAAAAAATCAGCCTATGACTTGAGTTTATATTGGGAAGGTTTCAGAGCTATAAATGAAAATACTGACAGTTCAGTATCACTGGCTGAAAATAGCACTATGTTAAAAGAGACATGCTGTATAAAAGTAGGATATGTTAGAATGACTCTGTTATCTACAGTTTCTACATAAAAATATGATTGGTCACATTTACTTAATAGGAAAAGAGACTATTAAGTCATTCTACATGACTGCAGGGCTCAACATCCAAAAAGGGTAAGTCATACCCAACAGGCCACAGAAAAATACAGTGCTCAAAGATAAGGTGGATAGCCAAGGTAATCCCAAATCTGCCCCTAAAGCTCATGACCCTAACATATCAAGAAATTTTTTTAATCTAACATGAAAATTTCTCCATAATCTACCATATCTAAGGAGCATCACGAGCAAATGTCCATGAGAAAGGAGAGATTTTAAGAATAAGCAAGCTTGAAAATTAAAAAAAAATCATGCTGGAAATGTCCATTTCTAAACATCAAGTTAAGACCTACGTGATCAGCATTTCAAATACTACTAGATAGTAAATAGAGTTACAGAAGAGGGTAATCACCACGTAAAGATTTCTCATCTAGGGACTTTATGGGAAGACAATTATACCTTATGACTAGGTCTGTGCTGTACATTTTTCTCAGTCCCTTTTTTGTGTTATACTCTTATCTCTGAAGGAGGGTAGAAGCAAATTATGCAAGTACACCTCACTTTATAGAGCATACATATTCTTGAAAAGTTTGTATACCCCAACTTCAGGGGAAAAAAGAAATTATTTTTCCATGGACAAAATTTCTGACCAGCTCTATTTTAATTTTGGAATTATCTTCAATTGATCTGGAAGAAAGATATATAAAAGAGGTCAAATCAGGGTAATAAATGGTTTTATGTCAAGGAAAGATCATACTTTTTCTATCTGGTCCCAGAAAGAATAACTAGGAGCCAGTGATGGAGGCTGTAGAGGCAGGAAAAAACTATCAATGAGAGTTCTCCTAGCCATGGGCTCCCCCCAGAGACATGAGATGTCTTCAAACAGAAGTTGGGTCAGCCGTTCCATCAGGCATGCCGTTTGTGGACTCCTGTTCGTATGTGGGTTAGATCGGATGATGACTAAGGTCTCTTCCAACTCCCCAATTCTCTGATTCTCTGTGGCAGTGAAAAGACAAAGGCATGGAAAGTCCAAGACTGAGATTCAAATCCAAAAACTCCTACCAGCTTCCTGGGCTTGTGTCAATGGGCCAGTCACTTAACTTCCTGGATTTTAGTTTCCTCATCTGTGAAGTGGCAGTCTAATCTAAAACACTGTGGACCTATGATTATGATTCCTGCCATCTTAGCTTTAAATTCTCTCCTTTTTAGGATCCGAGATGTCAGTCTGTGTCATAGGAGACCTCCTCCCTGCCACTGCCCCCTTCCTCACTAAGGTCCTCCTATGACAGTCATGGTACCCTGGTCTCTAAGGCAAGGTCAGTAGCATAGCAGGACCAAGTGAATTAGAAAAGCTCCATGTCAATAGCAAAGGCTCCCATGCCTGGAAGTGACAGAGGCTTGGTATAAGAACTTTGTGATTAGAGAGTGGGGAGACATTGTGGGAACCAGGGCTTCTTATAAGAGACCATATGGCTAAGTAATATTTACATTGGAGAACAGAAAACTTAGGAGGGCCTTGATAACTATACTAAAATATTTTTATTGCTGTCATATGGAAAAGATTTTAGAGTTGTTCTCTTGAGACCTAGAGGACAGAATGAGGACTAAGTAGGAGGAAGGGAAGAACTGTAGAGAGGAAGATTTCAGAATAATTAGAGATGAACAGAAATGGAGTAGGTTGTCACAAGATAGAGAGCTCCCCATCACGAGAGGTGTTCAAGTGGAAATTGTATGTTCACTTATTAAGGGTGGTATAGAGAAGATTCTCATCTGAAAACAAATTGGTCTAGCTGGCTTCTTTGGTACCTTGAAACTCTTAGATCATAAGAATCTGTTATCTTGCAAGTGAAAATCCACCAAGGCCAATTCTTGATCCCCACTGGTTTCCTTTTCTTCTATAAGGACTGGCCTGTCGGCTCTCCTTTCTGTTACCATCATTAGCCCCATCTGATTAGGCTTTGTCTCCTTCCTCAAGAAGGCTGGGGCCAAGGCAAGTCTCTCCGTTGTCCTCCTCATCACTTTAGAAGGGATGAGTGCAAGTAGTACTTGTTTTGGGAGGGGGGAGGGGGCTCAGAAGTCCAACTTTAATGGCGGATTATGATATGGCGGTAACTGTGGAGTCTATGAGGCTGATGTGATAGGGCAGAGGCTGTGCTACATTCGAGCAAAGCTTGAAAAGCTTTGAATGTGGGCCTTAGGAATGACTGTCTCTTGGGTTTAAGGGCTGGTAAGGCATCCCCTGAACTTGGCCTTTTGAATTCACATTTTCCAGAAACACCAGACCCACAGCACGCAGAAGGCCCTGAGTGTGTCAAGGACCTATGCCTTGGCTGATGTAATTTGTTGTTTGCACCCCAAGCTGGATTCACTGCGTGTCCTTAGAGGCAAGACAGGTGCCAACCTGTCTGTGCCAGGCTGAGAAAATGCTTGTGCAGCCGAGGTTCTTTGCAGATAAGCAGACAGTCTAGTGCAGGGGTGTGGAGCCTGGGGTCTTGAGGCCACATGTGGCCTTCCAGATCCTTAATTCAGTCAAAAGGCTACACTTAAGACTCTAGAAGATCATATGTGGCCTCAAGGCCACATGTTCCCCACCCCTGGTCTAGCAGTTCCCAAGGGAAAAGAATATGGCTTTTGCCAGAGCCTTGCGCCTCCCCTTTGGGAAGGATTCTGTCCTTTTTCTACCTTTACTGCACCTTTCCCCTCCCATGCTATGCCCCTTCATGTTTCCTCCTCTTTCTTTGGTTGTACTACCATAAATATGCAAACTTCTGTAAGGACTGTGAACTCTTTGGGTTCCACAGGCATGTTCGTTTCTCTTGTAATAAAGCTCGTTTTCACATAAAGTCTCGTGACATTGTGATTGCCTATTGACAAGTGTGAGGACCAATCTACATCTGGAAAGGCTTGTCACAAGAACCTTGGGGATGATTTTTTTTTTTTGGTACAAAAGTTATCCAGTAATAGAAATATTCAAAGGCCTCGGGCCCTATGCAACTTTGTTCAGCATCTGCAATGACAGCGTCAGATTCATAAACTTAACTGTTGGTCTCCTTCAAATATGACCTTTGTCTAGGATTAAAGAGCTGCAGTACTACAACCAGGACAGCTGATCTGCACAGAACCTTTTGGCTCCACTGGTCCACTTGACAAAGTAATGGCCCAGCTCAACAGAACACGTTAGTAGTACAGAGGACTGAAGGGAAGAAACTGCCCAGGCTGAGATGGGGTAGCTGAGATGAAAGTGAGCCCAGACTTCTACAAGGATCATTACCTAAAAATGACAAGTGATAGTTTTTGCCTTTACAAAGGGTTGAAGTAACATTCTCCTAACACTTTAGGTACCGTGTTTTTTGTTTTATTTTTGGAGCGGGAGAGGCAGGGCAATGGGGGTTAAGTGACTTGCCCAAGGTCACACAGGTTAAGGTACAGTGTTTTAAGCACAATCATGGCCATTTAAAAACCCTTACTACATATGTTAACATACAAACTCAATGGGATAGCTCATGAAAATAACCCACTGTCAATCAATCAATAAGCATTTATTACGCACTCACTATGTGCCAAGCTCTGAGGATACAAAGAAAATCAGACACATAGTTGATGTGTTGAGGAAGAGCTATTAGGCTTGGGATTAAATCAAACAAAATTCAATTGTAACCTTCAAGTATTTGCTCTGATGCTGTAATCTACATTATCTATAAAACCTTCTCTGACAACTTGGCCTTAAGAAAAGGCTAATACCTCACCATCCAAGTGAAATTTTATTTTAGTTTTTGCTACGCAGATCCTAATCCTAATTTATATGACAGAATTACAAATTCACTAAACAAAATACTAAGACTTGCAAGTAGCACATTTCTTTTTTACAGTCTGGCCTAAAATATTTAGTAGATAAATCTCAACTCTATTTTACAAATGTAGAAATATAAATACAATAATGAATTAAATATAATAAAGAACTTACAGAAAAATATTCAAAAAATCAGAGCTTATAAGATCTATCAACTAGGTTTCTTGATATGTTTAATAATAATAATAGCTAACATTGACACAGCACTTTAAGGTTTGCAAAGTGCTTCACAAATATTATCTTTGATCCCCACAACAACCCTAAAATGCAGATGCTATCATGCCTATTTTACATACGAGGAAACTGAAATGGACAGAATTTAAGTGACTTGCCCAGAGTTACGTAGCTGGTGAATATCTGAGGACAGAACTGAACCCAGGCCTTCCCAACAACAGATCTGGCATTCTAGCCGCTGTGCTATCTAGTTCCCTGTTTACCATTCATCCCAATTAATTCTGCAGCTGCACACAGGGGAAAACATGTGAGCTCCTTTGAAGTCATTTTAATGGCTAAGCTTTTTGTACAAAAAGCTATTTTAAAATTAAGGTTAAGTTTAGAGAAGTCCACCGAAAGGAATGAAAAAAAAATTTCTATCTCCTAATTCTTAAGAACAATGGTGATGAGGAAAACTCAGCTACTGCAAGATTTTATAATAAGGGCAGACTTAATGAAGAGTTAGTGTCCATTATAAATGCCTACAAGCAAAGGACTGCAGAATCCTATTAGAAAGGGGGCTCAGAAGTCTTCTAGTCCAATTCCTCCTTGAGCTCTTTTTAAAAATATGTGTAAAGTGAATTCAGGGTCTTGAACACCAGGGGTCAGGATAGAGCCTAGTGTACATTCTATAAAATCCAGACTTTGCCTCAAGCACCCTCTGGCACAATTTCTTACATTTTCATTTAAGAGGCCATACCTACAGTTTCCCCTGGGGAAAAGGCTCAACTTTTTTTTCAACCAAAATCTGAACACACTAAGGACTCAAACAGGTGAATATTTAATGCCAGAAGCAGGTGCACTCCAGTGGAGAGGTACCTATTCGGAAGGTTTGTAGAGAAAGCCCAGTAGTTAAAAAAATAGCCACATCCTATTATTTCCTTAGAGTCCAGCCTGTAGTGAAATGTGATTCTGTCTCTTCATTACCTGTGCCCCCAATCTCGTTTTATGTTTAGCTATGAAATTCACTTCACAAAGTCCCAGCCAAGGTACTAAAGCAATGTTAGTGGCAGAAATACACACCCCCCTAAAGAAATGGGTACTGTAGCCCGTGTATGTAAGCCCTGCATGAAGATCATGAAGGTTTGTCACTATCTCTTAGAACATGAAGGTTCAGACCAAGTTAAACTCAAAAATTTAAGGGCTATTTCTATTGTTCATACATGATGTGGGTTAGATGGCCACTGAACACACGAGTGACACATTCATTTAGCAATGAGTGTTAACTGACTGAGTATATCAGGGAGCTGTTACACAGACTTTCAAAATGAATCTTATCTCAGAGTTATGAAAAATGAACCTGACTTCCATGAGTCAATTGCTTTTGAGGCTACAGACCATACATGGTAACTACAGGTCCGGCAGCTTAATGTCCAAGGGACAATATTAATGATGATGCTGTTGCTTCCAGGATCATTAAGCTCATGGGTGCAAATACGCATGTGTCCAGCCTAAGTCTGAGTCACTTAATGAATGTGAAATAGCAATCCAACCCATGCTTATGTCTGATAACCTAGAAACTTACCTCAAGGGAGATTTCCTCAGACTTTTCCCCACAGAATTCAGTTTTTATGTGTGCAAATGCCTCAAGCTACTAACATGACCCATGCGTGGCCTAATCTTCTAAGCAGTGAAAGAAAGTTGGTTATAATCATTTCTACAGAGGGGTAGAAGATTACAGGTAAAAACAGGATAGCATAGGGTTTGGTTCAAGGTGCTCTGCATTGAAAGGTCTATTTGAAGATGATTTTGAGAATGAAACAAAAAGACCAAGGAGCCTTTTAGACCTCAGTGATGACTGGATGCAGTGCCAGAAAATACGCATTTTCCCACCAAGATGGCTAGCCACCTCCAGACTCACAGCTGAGCAAAGCCATAATCATCAAAACATTTGGTACTGGGTAAAAAATAGAGAGGTTGGTAAGTCAAACAGATTAGGCACAAACATAAAACACAGAAGCAAATTAGCAAAGTAACCCAGTGTTGGACAAACCCAAAGATTCCAGCTATTAGAGCAAGAACTATTTTAACAAACTGTAAGGAAAACTGGAAAGCAGTCTGGCAGAAACTAGGCATTGACTAACATCTCACACCAAATACCAAGATAAGTTCAAAATGGGTATATGGTTTAGACATAAAGGGTGACATCATAAGAAGGGGAACATGAAAAAATTTATCTGTCAGATCTACAGATGACAGAAGAACTTAGGAGCAAACAAGACATAGAGAGATTCACAGAAAATAAAATGGATGCTTTTAATTACATAAAATAATTTTTTTTTTGCACAAACAAAACGAATACAAACAAAATTAGAAGACAAAGCAGGAAATGGGAGGGGGAATCTTTGCAGCAAGTTACTTTGATAAAAGGTTTCATATTTCAAACATGAAGGGAACTAAGCCAAATTTATAAAAATAAAGGTCGTACCCTAATTAATAAACAAAGGATATAAACAGGCAGGTTTTTAGAGGAAGAAACCTGTTATATGAAAAAATCCTCTAAATTACTAATAAGTAAGAGAAATACATACTAAAATAACTCTGTGGCTCAACCTCATATCCATCAGAAACAGGACAGAAAAGGAAAATGATAAATACTGGAGGGGCTACGGGAGTACATTAATGCACTGTTGGTGAAGCTGTGAACTGATTCAACTTTTCTGGGAGAACAATTTGGAACTCGGTTCAAAAGACCATAAAACTACATACTCTCTGATCCACCAATATCACTACCAGGTTCATACCCCAAGGAGATCACAGTCAAAGGATCTCTATAAACAACAGTATTTATGGCAGTTCTTCTTGTGGTGGCAAAGAGATGGAAAAGAAGGGGATGCCCATCAACTGGGAAAAGGCTGAATAAGTTGCGGTATATGAATGTCCATGATGAGAGAGATTGTTTCAGAAAAACCTGGGAAGACTTGTACAAATGAATGCAAAGTGAAGTGAGCAGAACCAAGAGAACAATGTACGCAGCAAGAGTAACTGTAATAATAATTAATTGTGAGAGATTTAGTAACTTAACCAAAACAATGATCCACCCCAACACCAAAAGCCTCATTACGCAAAATGCTATTCACCTCCAGACAGAGAACCAATGCATTCTATGTGCATACTGAAGCACATTTTTTCCTTTTATTTTTCTTGCTTCTCACCCCTACCCCGGTCCCTCAGAATGTCTAGTGGAGATATGTTTTACATGGCTTCATACTAGAATGGGTATTGTATTTCTTGCCTTCTCAATGGGTGGGAGAAGGGATGGAAGGAAGATGAGAAAATCTAAACTGAAAATAAAAACCTTAAAAAAAAAAGGTTAAGGTTCTTAAGGGCAATGGTCATGTCTCGCTGGTCTTTATGGTATCCCATTAGATGGCAACACATGAATTAGTGCTTAAAATGGTTATTTATTGTATGATTTCCACAAAACTTATTCAGTATCTATCAATGAAAGATACGGTGAGACATTAGGAATTTTTTAAAATGCATGTGTCTTTCCAACCTATTCACGTCTGGGAGAAACTACACAGCACAGTGAACAGAGTGCCAGGCCTGCAGTCAGGGAGACTCATCATCCTCCTGAGGTCAACATCTGGCCCCAGACACTTGCTAATTGTGTGACCCTGGGCAAGTCATTTCAGTTCGCCTCGGTTTCCACATCTGTAATATGAGCTGGAGAAGGAAACGGCAAACTACTCCAGTATCTTTGCCAAGAAAACCCCAAACGGGGTCACAAAGAGTCAGACACGACTGAAAAGACTGAACAACAAAAAACACTTCTGGAGAGGAAAAAAAAAGCCTCTTCTACGCCTGCAGACTAAATCTTCATTTATGATAAAGTGAAGCAATTAAGCAAAAATACCTGACAAGACGGCCTCGTCCAACAATGTACACATCACTCTGTCCCATTAATTTCCTCTATTTCATGAGTAGAGAGGTTTATTTTATGAACTTCGCAAGAAATGCCAATAATTATTTGTACCAATAATAAGACCTAGCATTTATGTAGGTTGTTAAGGTTTACAGACTGTTTTACAAATATTATCCTATTTTACCCCATAACAACCCTAGAAGTAGGCTATTATTCCCAGTTTGCATACAAGGAAACTGAAGCTGCCCATAGTCACACTGTTTGTAAGTATATGAGGCAGGATTTGAACTCAGGTCTTCCCGACTACAAGCCCAATGCTCTATTGATGATACCACCTTACTAATATAATACTAATGAAACTAAAAAGAAGCAGATTTTCTAAGTGTTTCTAAGACTCTTTCAGGGGATCCATGAGACCAAAACTATCTTTGCAATAATACCAAAATGTTCCAATTTCCAAAACAGTAAATATTGATACAATCTACATAAAATCAAAGCTCTTTATGCACAGTCCTCAATACGTTTAAAGAATGTAAAAGGTTCCTAGACCAAAAACCATGAGAACTGCTAAATGAAAGAATTTAAATTTCTTAAGATTTATTCAATTAGGTCAACACCAAGTCTTATATCTTTAATTTCCTAAGTGCTGGCCTGACTTAGAACACACCTTTAGACCAGATGCTGCCAGCTCAGACATTTACTACCCGTGTGCCTCGAGCAATTCCTTCAAACTTTCTGGGTTTCCGTTTCGCCTATAAAGGGAGGGAGTTAGATGAGACAGCCTCTAAAGTCTATTGCCACTCAGCAATTTAAATAACACGCTGCTGCTGTAGAGTTGAAAATTGATATCCCATTTTGTCTTCTATTATTTTATTAAGGTTTAAGTCAATTGACTATGTATTAATGACCATGTTGTTATATATTAGTTACTCTCCCTTAGTATGTGAACTTGAACTCTCTCTGAACTTAGGCCTGTAGCTACAAGCTTCCTATTTGTAACACAAGATACATTAGCTAAGCCATCCTGTCACTGTTTCCTCATGTACACTTTAATGACTGAAAAGACAAATGATTTGACCCTGTCCTACTGTCTCCCTAACAACCAAGAAAACAACCCTGAATGTTAGTTCCCCTTTGCTGGGTGCTTTCCACCCACAAAATTCCAATTTGATTGGGAATCAATAGCATGCCCCCTCAGAAAGTGCCAACCCAGAAACTTGCCAAAGGATGTTGTTCCGGATGTAAGGCCACCTGATTAATGCCTGATATAAACTGCGGTTGATGACCTTAGAACCGACCAATCAGAAGTGAGACATACCTTTGCTATGCCAGACTGATGCCACTGTCTATTTTTAGGTTTCTCTGTGTAACCATCAGAAGAGCTGCTTTCACAGAGGCATCCCTGGCCACTGAGGAACCTGGGGTCCCATGTATTGGCAAGTACTAGTTTTGTGAATAAATTGATTGAGCTCGGAATTCTGTGCCACAGTTTCCCTTAATTGCAGATTTTTATCATGGCGCTGTCTAACTGACAAACTCTTCTTGGGGTTAAGAATGCCAGCCTTGTTCAGACTGGTTCTGGGTCTTGCATGCTTAGTGTTTTTCACTGGTGAACTGTGATAAATCAAGTGATCGACAAGTATCTACTAAGTACCTACTGTGTGCCAGGCACTGTGGTCAGCACTAGGGAAACACATATATGCTGAGACATCTGCACTCAAGAAAATGATAACATGTATATAAATAAGTAAATGAAGCATAAATACATTCAGAAAAAAACCAAAAATAAATAAAAAATGGGAAGGATGCTAGCAGTTGCAAGGATCAGAAAAGGCTTTATTTGGAATATGGCGTCTGATTTGTGTCATGACAAAAAAAGGGAGATTTTAAAAGGTAAAGTCACAGCTGTCATGAGGGTAAGCCAAAGTAAAGACAAAAAGAAGGCCAGTTTAGCTATGGACAAGTTTGGAAGTTTGGAAGAAAGGCAGGTTTGGAAGGAAGGATAGAAGGAGTTCTGTTTTGGAAACGCTGGGCTTAAGATATCTCTGAACTAGCTATTTTGAAATGTCCACTAGGCATTTGAAGCTCAGGAAAGGGACT
This sequence comes from Trichosurus vulpecula, assembly GCF_011100635.1. Lineage (NCBI taxonomy): Eukaryota > Metazoa > Chordata > Mammalia > Diprotodontia > Phalangeridae > Trichosurus > Trichosurus vulpecula. Next base: position 54,266,204 of record NC_050574.1, read on the forward strand.
GGGCCTAGATATTGAGATCTAACAGTAGTCTTCTTAGAGATAAGAATTAAGCCACGGTGGCTGATGAGGTCACCCCAAGAGAGGGTAGAAAGAGAAGACAGCTTAGGAATCTTGGCGAACACACAGAGTTAGGAGGCATGATATGGTAGGAGAACCAGCAAAGATGACTGTGGAGCGGTAGGCATTCAATAGGAGAAGAATCAATCAATCAATCAACATTTCTAAAGCCCTTACTATTTGCTAGGCACTCTGCTAAGGTTAGGGACACAAAAGGTCAAAGGCAGTCCTTATCCTCAAGAAGCTCCTAATCTACAGAGATCAGGGAGGAGCACATCATGAAAACCAAAGGAAGAGAGAGTGGTTAACAGCATCCAATGGAGCAGAGAGGGCAAGAAAGATGAGGACAGAGAAAAGACTGTCAGGTCGGACAATGAAGAGAGCACTGGTAACTTTGGAGAGCACTATATCAGTGGGATGATGAGAGCACAAGGCAGACAGATTCAAGCCAAGGGCTGAGGATATGAAATGGATGCAACAAACACAAACTGCTTTCTTGAGGTGTTTGGGCCAATGTGCTGCTTTGTTTTCTTTAACGCTACTTCTATGTTACAGGGGGCAGTGCTGGGAAGAGGAGGAGAGGATGGAAAGGAGGTCATTAGAGAAGTGACAAAGTCAAAGCACAAGAGGACATGAAGAAAAGGTCTTTAAATGGCATGGTAGAGAAAGGTGGTGAAACACACGACACGTATCAATGTAAAAAACAATTTTAATGTAGAATATATAAGTTCTCATTCAATCTGATGACAAGCAGCATCAGTTTATGCGGTATTATGCAAGTACAAAGAATCTGATCAGAACTACTGTATACGTAAAAAAACAGAAAATTATAATTAGCTTATTATCCTAGGTATGAATCAACTGTAGTATACGATCAACCACTTAGAAATAATTTTTCCAGTTGATTTCAGGAGATGCCTAAATCACTACCGGAGTAACTGAGTATTGTAACTAAGTACCAAGGTTACTGAGTAGCCAACAGAGAATCTCACTATACGTCCATGGTCCAAAAGAATTACAGCAAGCACTAAACCAGGAATATTAATTTTTAAAATTATGTCTTTTTAAAAAAACTTAACAGAAATCTCTTTTCTTTCCCTATCATCCCTACCCTATGGTGAGGTGGGATGGGGAGAAAAAAACCTTTATAACAAATATGCAAAGTGAAGCAAAATAAATTCCTCTTTGACCATGTCTAAAAACATGTATCACTCTGTACTAGGTGCATCACCCCTGTCAGATTAGATGGATAACATGTTTTATCATCAGTACTACTGTGCAAATCAAAGGTCTGTAGATTCCATCTTTGCAACCTCTCTTGACTACACCCCATTAACTCCTCTGACACCCCGGCCCCCACCGGCTCTCATCACTTCATGCCTGGACTATAACAATAGGCTGCTAAGCTGGGGGAGGGTGCATCCATCTGGCAGTCTCAAGTCTCTCCCTATACCAATCCACCTCCATTCAATCACTACGGTGATTTTCCTAAAGCTCAGGACTGACCACGTCACCTCCCCCTACTCAATAAAACTCCAGGGGCTCCCTATTGACTCCAGGGGCAAACAGAAAATTCTCTGTTTGGAGTTCAAAGTCTTTCATAACCTAGCGCCCTCCTACCTTCCCATTCCACTCATATCTTAGACCCTGACAGGTACATTTCGATCCAGTGACACTGGCCCCCGGTTGTTCCACAAACAAGACTCTCTCACCACCAGGCATTTTCTCTGTCCCTCCCCCATGCTTAGAATTTTCTCCTTCCCTGTCTTCCCCCTTCTCTGGCTTCCTTTAAGTCCCAACTAAAATTTCACCTTGTTCAAGAAGCCTTCCCTAACCCTTAATCCCAGTGTCTCCCCCTCTTTTATTTCCTATTTATCTTGTATACAGTTTGCTTTGTATACATTTGTTTGTATGTTGTCTCCCCCATTAGATTCTAAGCTCCTCATGGGCAGGGCCCATCTTTTTCCTTTTTCTGTATCTCCAAAGCTTAGCAGTACCTGGCACATAGTAAGCACTTAAATGTTTACTGACCCACTCTTGTAGCTTTCCAAATTGCTTTCAGAGTCTTGTTGTTGTATAAATTGTTCTTGTTCTGCTTACTTCTTGATGGACACATCCGTTCACAGAAGTTTTTCCAGCATCTATATCCTTATTTCTTACAGAATAATTGTTCTGTCTCATTCATACAACACAATGTGATCAGAGAATCCCCAAATGATGGACTTGTCCCAAATTTTCAGGTTTCTGCTACCACAAGAACTGCTATGAATATTTTAGCACATAATGGACTTTTTCTCTTTTTTTGATCTCTGAGGTACAAGCCTAGCAGAAGGATCAGTCAGTCAGATAATGGGAAAATACTGTTAAGATACTTTTTGTGTATTATTCCAAATGTATTTCCATAATGGTTGGACCCATTCACAGCTCTGCCAAGAGGGCATTAACATACCTGTTTTCCTGCAGTCCAACAAATGACTTCATCTCCTTTTTGTTTGTTTATTGGTCTTTCTGGCCAATCTGATGGGTGTAGAAACCATAGAATTGCTTTAACTTGAATTTTTCTAATTAGTCATAATTTAGAACGATTTTTTCACATGACTATAGATAGCCAAGGTTTCTCTCCTTTAGAACTGGCCTGTTCATAGCCATGGCTTATTCATCAATAAGGAATGGGTCTTTTTCCTATAAATTTTAGTCTTTTTCTTTTATTTGGTGGAAATGATACTTTTAGTAGAATTTTTCCCCAGTTGTTTCCAAGAATTACTATATTTGCTTAAAAAACCCAAACTTCTAATTTTATAGAAACAAAAGTTTCTGTTTTCTGTTTTGTGAACTTCTTTAATCATTATTTGGTCAAGAACTCTTCCTCTGTTTCTCTAAATCGTTTCTGATGTGGCCTTTTCTATCTAAGCTATATTCTACCAGGAGCTTATGATGACATAAGGTGTGAGATGTTGGTCTAAATCAAATATCTTCTATACTGTTGCCCAATTTTCCCAGCAATTCCCAGCGAGTTCTTACTGCAGTAACTGGGCCAGTGTCTTCTTGTTTTCTGAATATTGTAGAATTCATGTGTTTTCACTCCTTGGTTCTCTTTTTGAACCAATGACAAATTGTTTTTGAAAATTACTTTTTAGGGGGGCGGAGCCAAGATGGCGGCTGGTAAGCACGGACTAGAGTGAGCTCCGTACCCGAGTCCCTCCAAAAACCTATAAAAATGGCTCTGAACCAATTCTAGAACGGCAGAACCCACAGAACAGCAGAGGGAAGCAGGGCTCCAGCCCAGGACAGCCCGGATAGTCTCTGGGTGAGCTCTATTCCACACGGAGCTGGGAGCTGGGAGCTGGGAACGGAGTGGAGCAGAGCCCAGCCTGAGCGGCGTGGACGATCCAGTCCAGAAGCCGGGCGGAGGGGGCCCTAGCGCCCTGAATACGTGAGCAGTTACCAGACCCCTCGACCCACAAACACCAAAGACTGCGGAGAAGGTTAGTGGGAAAAGCTGCGGGAGTGGAAGGAGTTCGCGGTTCGGCTTCCAGCCCCGGGGGCAGCGGAGGTGGGGCAGCTACAGCTGTTGTTACTTCCGGCTCCAGGCCCACCTGGTGGGGGGAATTAAGTGGCGGATCACAGCAGGGGTGCACAGCCTGCCGAAGATCTGAGCCCAGTCTGGACTGGGGGTCCTTGGGGAAGGAGGAGTGCGGCTCTGACAGAGCTGGCACCTCCCCCCCAAACGTAGAACATAGAACTCTGTAATCTACAAGCAGTCATACCCCACTGAAAAACTCAAGGGTCAAGTTAGTTGGTTGGGAGTATGGCCAGGACGCGAAAACGCGCCCAGATTCAGTCTCAGACTTTGGATTCTTTCTTTGGTGACAAAGAAGACCAAAACATACAGCCTAAAGAAGACAGCAAAGTCATAGAGCCTACAACCAAAGCCTCCAAGAAAAACATGAACTGGCCCCAGACCATAGAAGAACTCAAAAAGGATTTGGAAAAGCAAGTTAGAGAAGTAGAGGAAAAATTGGGAAGAGAAATAAGAAGGATGCGAGAAAACCATGAAAAACAAGTCAATGACTTGCTAAAGGAGACCCAAAAAAATACTGAAAAATACACTGAAGAAAACAACACCTTACAAAATAGACTAACTCAAATGGCAAAAGAGCTCCAAAAAGCCAATGAGGAGAAGAATTCCTTGAAAGGCAGAATTAGCCAAATGGAAAAGGAGGTCCAAAAGACCACTGAAGAAAATACTACTTTAAAAATTAGATTGGAGCAAGTGGAAGTTAGTGACTTTATGAGAAATCAGGATATTATAAAACAGAACCAGAGGAATGAAAAAATGGAAGACAATGTGAAATATCTCCTTGGAAAAACCACTGACCTGGAAAATAGATCCAGGAGAGATAATTTAAAAATTATTGGACTACCTGAAAGCCATGATCAAAAAAAGAGCCTAGATACCATCTTTCAGGAAATTATCAAGGAGAACTGCCCTGATATTCTAGAGCCACAGGGCAAAATAGAAATTGAAAGAATCCATCGATCGCCTCCGCAAATAGATCCCAAAAAGAAATCTCCTAGGAATATTGTTGCCAAATTCCAGAGCTCCCAGATCAAGGAGAAAATACTGCAAGCAGCCAGAAAGAAACAATTTGAATATTGTGGAAACCCAATCAGAATAACCCAAGACCTGGCAGCTTCTACATTAAGAGATCGAAGGGCTTGGAATGCGATATTCCGGAGGTCAATGGAGCTAGGATTAAAACCTAGAATCACCTACCCAGCAAAACTAAGTATCATGTTCCAAGGCAAAATATGGACTTTCAATAAAATGGAGGACTTTCAAGCTTTCTCAGTGAAAAGACCAGAACTGAATAGAAAATTTGACTTTCAAACACAAGAATCAAGAGAAGCATGAAAAGGTAATCAAGAAACGGAAATTGCAAGGGACTTACTAAAGTTGAACTGTTTTGTTTACATTCCTACATGGAAAGATGATGAGTATGATTCATGAGACCTCAGTATTAGGGTAGTTGAAGGGAATATGCATATATATATATGCATATATATGTTTATGTATATATATAAGTGAATGTGTATGTATGCATGTATCTATGTGTATATGTATGTATGTGTATGTATGTGTATATATATATATATATATATGTAAAAGAGAGAGAGCAGACACAGGGTGAGTTGAGGATGAAGGGAAGATAGCTAAAAGAAATAAAATGAAATTAAGGGATGAGAGAGTAACTTACTGAGAGAGGGAGATAGGGAGAGATAGAATGGGGTGGATTATCTCCCATAAAGGTGGCAAGAGGAAGCAGTTCTAGGAGAGGAGGGGAGTGGGCAGGTGAGGGGGGAATGAGTGAACCTTGCTCTCATCAGATTTGGCCTGAGGGGGAATACCATACATACTCAGTTGGGTATCTTACCCCACAGGAAAGAAGAGGGAGGAAGATAAAAAAAAAATAAAAGGCAGGGGGATGATGGAGTGGAGGGCAGATGGGGGTGGAGGTAATCAAAACAAACACTTTGGAAAGGGGACAGGGTCAAGGAAGAAAATTCAATAAAGCGGGATGGGTTGGGAAGGAGCAAAATGTAGTTAGCCTTTCACAACATGAATATTGTGGAAGGGTTATACATAATAATACATGTGTGGCCTAGGTTGAATTGCTCGACTTCTTAGGGAGGGTGGGTGGGAAGGGAAGAGGGAAGGGAATTTGGAACTCAAAGTTTTAAAATCAGATGTTCAAAAACAAAAAAACTTTTTGTATGCAACTAAAAAATAAGATACACAGGCAATGGGGCGTAGAAATTTATCTTGCCCTACAAGAAAGGAAGGGAAAAGGGGATGAGAGGGGAGGGGGGTGATAGAGGGGAGGGCTGACTGGGGAACAGGGCAACCAGAATATACGCCATCTTGGAGTGGGGGGGGAGGGCAGAAATGGGGAGAAAATTTGTAATCCAAACTGTTGTGAAAATCAATGCTGAAAACCAAATATGTTAAATAAATAAATTGAATAAAAAAAAAAAAGAAAATTACTTTTTAAACGCATAGTCTGAAATTTGCTACATTTATATCTTCTTAATCCCCATTTTTTTTCATTACTTTCTTTGAGATTCTGGACTTTTTATGACATTATATGAATTGTTAGTTTTTTCTAATTCTATAAAGTAGTCCTTTGTTAATTTGATAGTCATGGGATGTCATGCCATGGGATAAGTAAATTTAATTTAGGTAGCACTGTTATTTTTATATAATGACTCAGCACAGTCATAAGGTAGTAATATTCAATTATCTAGATTTGTATTTCTGCAAACAATGATTTGTAGTTTTATATGGTACTTGTGTGTGTTTTGGTATGTAGATTCCTAAGTATTTTATATATTCTTTAGCTATTTTCAACAATCACTTTTTAAAATATTTTTCCAATTACATGTAAAATTAATTTTTAACATTCTTTTTTTGAGCTCCAGATTCTTTTCCTTCTTCCTTCCCTCCCTCCTCCTTAAGAAGGCAGTTTGACATGGGTTTTATACGTGTGCAGCCATGCAAAACATATTTTGATATTAGTCATGTTGTTAAAAAAATATGGACCAAAAACCCCCCAAGAAAAATAAGAAAGTTTTTTAAAAGTATGCTTTGATCTGCATTCACACTCCATCAGTTCATTTTCTGGAATCAGATAGCATTTTTCATTATGAGTCCTTCCGAACTGTCTTAGATCACTGTAGTTCTGACAATAGCTAAGTCATTCACAGGTGATCACTGTACATAATGCTGTTACTGTGTACACTGGTCGTGTGATTCTGCTCACTTCACTTTGCATCAGTTCATGTAAGTCTTTCCAGGCTTTCTAAAAGCACAATAGTATTTCATCACAATCATATACTACAACTTGTTTAGCCATTCCCCAATTAATGGGCATCCCTTCAATTTCCAGTTCTTTGTCACCACAAAAAGAGAGTGCATACAGGCCCTTTCGTTTTTCTTTGATCTCTTTGGAATACCGACCTAATAGTGATATTGCTGGGTCAAAGGGTATGACAATTTTATACCCCTTTGGGCATAGTTACAAGTTGCTTTGCAGTATGGCTGGATCCGTTCACAGCATCACCAACAGTGCTTTAGCATCCCAATTTTCCCAAATCTCCTCCAACATTTATCACTTTCCTGTTTTGTCACATTAGCCAATCTGATAGATGTGAAGTGGTACCTCAGAGTTGTTTTAATTTGCATCTCTCTAGTCAATAGTGTATTTACATCATTTTTTCATAGGGCTATAAGTAGCAGTGACTTCATCTAAAAACTGCCTGTTCATGTCCTTTTACCATTTACCAACTTAGGAATGACTTGTATTGATATAAATTTGAATCAGTTTTCCATATATTTGAGAAATGAGGTCCTTTTCAGAGAAAACTGCAAAAGGTTTTTCACAGTTATGATTATTATGTATTTCCCTCCATCCTAGTTTCTCTATTTGTGTTTGTCTCCCCACTACTTTCATCTTGTCCCTTCTCAAGTGTTCTGTTTCTGATGACTACTTCCCTCAAACTGCTCTCCCTTCTATCACCCCCTCTCCCCGATCTCTTCCCTGTAGAGTAACACAGATTTCTATACCCGAGTGTGTGTGTTATTCCCTCTCTAAGCCAATTCCAATGAGAGTAAGTGTCAAGTGCTATCTGCTTCTTCTCCTCCTCTATAAAAATTCTTTTGTGCCTCTTCTTTGTGAGATAATTTATTCCTTTCTACCTCTCTCTTCCCCCAAGTGGAGACCTCTTTATCACCCACTAATTTTATTTTTTTAGGTATCATCCCATCATAGTCAACTCACACCTGTACCCTCTGTCTATGTATACTCCCTCTAACTGCCCTAATAAAATTCTTAGGAGTTATGAGTAGCATCTTTCCATGTGGGAATGTACACAGTTTAACCTTACTGAATTCCTGATTTCTCTTTCCTGTTTACCTTTTTGTCTTTCCCTTGAGTCTTGTACATGAAAGTCAAGTTTTCTATTCAGCTCTGGGTTTTTTTTTTTTTAAATCGGGAATGCCTGAAAGTCTTCTATTTCATTAAATATCCAGTTTTTTTTCCTCGAAGGGTTACACTCAGCCAGGTAGGTGCTTCTTGATTATAATCTTAGCTCCTTTGCCCTCTAGAATATCACATTCAAAATCCTGTCACTACTTAAATGTGGAAGCTGCTAAACTTTGTGTGATCCTGATTGTGACTCCATCACATTTGAACTGTTTCTTTCTGACTGCTTGTAATACTTTTTCTTTGATCTGGGAGTTCTGGAATTTCACTATAATTCCCTGGGAGCTTCCATTTTGAGATTTCTTTCAGGAGATAATCAGTGAATTCTTTTGATTGCAATTTTGCCCTCTGGTTCTAGGATATCAGGGCAGTTTTCCTCGATAATTTTTTGAAAGATGATGTTCAAGTTCTTTCTTAGCTTGTAGCTTTCAGGTAGTCCAATAATTCTTAAATTATCTTTTCTGGATCTAATTTCCAGGTCAGTTGTTTTTCCAAGAAGGCTGTTTCACATTTTCTTCAACTGTCTTATTTTTTTGATGCTGTTTGATGGTTTCTTGGAGTCATTAGCTTGCACCTGTCTAATTCTAATTTTTAAGGAATTGTTTTCTTCAGTGAGGTTTTGTACCTGCTTTTCCATTTGGACAATTTTCGTTTTTAAGGAGTTCTCTTCAGTGAGGTTTTGTACCTCCTTTTCTGACTTGGCCAATTCTGCTTTTTAAGGAGGCATTCTCATGAGTGGATTTTTGTGCCTTTTTTTTTTTTAACTATTTGGCCTATTCTGTTTTTAAGGTGTTATTGTCTTCATTATTTTTTTGTACCTCCTTTACCAAGCTGTTGACTCTTTTTTCATCATTTTCTTGCATCACTCTCATTTCTTTTCCTAATTTTTCCTCTACCCAACTTATTTGATTTTTTAAATCCTTCTTGAGTTCTCCCAGGAATTCTCTTTGGGCCTGAGACCAATTCGTATTTTTCTTTGAGGATGTGGATATAGCGGTTTTGACTGTGTTTTCTTCTTCTGAATTTGTGTTTTGAGCTGCCTTGTCACTATAGTAATTTTCTATGGTCAGGTTCTTTTGTTGTTGCTTGCTCATTTTTCCTGGCATATTTCTTGACTTTTAACTTTATGTTAAAGTTGGGCTCTGCTCCTGGGGTGGAGGAAGCACTGTCCCAAGCTTTAGGTTTTTCATGCTGCTATTTTTTCTGGGAGTATGATTTCAGTTGTTCCAAGGCGATATAATCTAAAGAGCAGTGTAGTAACTGCTTTCTTGGTCTGTGCTCTGGTCTGTGATCACAAACACTCTTTTCTGCCCTGGAACTGCGACCATGGTTCCTACTCCACTGTGGTTTCACACTCCATTGTGCTATTGCATCTCCTTGCCCTGGGCTGTGACCCAGAACCTAGTATGGGCTATGCAACAGAGTCTTGCACCCAGTGCAATGCAAAAGTTCCCTTGTAATCTCCTCATTACTAATTATCTGACCTCCTTACCATTTGCGGGCTGAGGGCTCTGGAAGCCTCCACTGTGCATTCAGTTGCCCCCAAGGCCTGCTGCTGGCTTGCTGGGGCATGTCTTACACTGAACCATCCTCCACTCTTTTCCCAGGTAGGACAGAATTTTCCTGCCAACTTTCTAAGTTGTCTTGTGCTGGAAAACTGTTTCACCCCACCCTTTTGTTGGTTCTGTCACTCCAGGATTCATTTTGAGATGTTATTTTAAAGTTGCTTGGAGGGGAATTTGGGAGTCCCTGCCTTTATTCAACAATCTTGGCTCTGTCCCTTCTTTCTATGTTTTGTATTGATCCTGATGATTTGTGTGGATTTTATATCCTACACTTTTCTAAGTTACTGATCCATTTAATTCGACTCTTTAAGGTTTTCTAAATGTATCATATTATCTGTGCCAAAATATTTTGGAGATATTTATCTATTTCCGAGAGCTAAGGCCCAGCAAGCAGGCTGTGTCTTAAGCTTGGCATAACAATAGCCCTTTGCATTCAGGAAGATATCACCCTCTGGCAAAGTATAATATTTAAATTTAGCTCCCCCTGTTTCCCAGGGCCATCCATCACATATTTACAATCCCTTCTCCTTGTCACTGAAAGGTACTACACTCCTGTTTCCATCACAGAACTCCAGTTCTGTGCCCCACAGGTTGGGCATGACCCCCGAGACTTGAAACAATGCTGTTTCCTGAGGACCTGTGGGAACAGTAACTCAACACCTAAAAATGGTTATGTCATAATCCAACCCAGTATGTATATAAGACTAAGCATGTTAAACCTTCCTTCCTAGGAGGGGGGAAGGCTTCCAAATGCACACATCATTTTCTTCACTCTGAAATTAATTAAACTTCTGTTTCTTTCCTGACTCTCCTGTCTGAAGCCTACTTTGTTTGTTTGGCTCTGGGCACAAACAAATTAGAAGCCCATTGCAGTCCAGCTGACATCTACACAAAAGCAATAATTTTGTTTCTTCTTTACACATGCTTAATCCTTTCTTTTTCTTGTCTTATTACTATAGTCAGGATTTCTACTATTATGTCAAAGAGAAGGGGTGAAAATATACATCCTTGTTTCACCTCTGACTTCGCTGGAAAAGATTCTGGTTTATTCCCACTGCATAATCATGCTACCTCTTGCTTTTAGATATGTACTATTTATCATGTTAAGGAATAGTCTATGTATTCCTATTTTATAGGGGGTTGTTTTTTTTTAAACCAGAACTAGGTGTTGGGTTTTGTCAAAAGCATTCTCTGCAACTACTGACATGATCACTTGTGGGGGGAGGGGAAGATTGATATGGTTAATAAAGTTAGTAGTTTTCTTAATTTTAAACCAACCCTGCACTCCCAATAAAAATCCAACCTGGACATATTTTTAGCCTCTTTGCTAATATTTCATTTAAAATTTCTGCATTAATTTTCATCAGATATATTGGTCTATAGTTTTCTTTTTCTGTTCTGACTCTCCCTGGCCTATGTCTCAAGATGACATTTGCATCATGTTAAGATCTCTTCTTTTGCAATTTTTTTGTAAACAATTTAAATAATATTGGAATTGTTCTCTTAAAATTTGATAGAATTCACCTGTGAATCTCTCTGGTTCTGGATTTTTTTTTCCCGTGAGAACTGATTTATGGTTAGTTCAATTTCTTCCCCTGAGATTGGGTTGTTTTAACTATGTCACATTAATTTGGGTAGTTTCTATTTTTATAAATATCCATTTATTTCATTTAAGTTGTTGGTTTTAATTGGCATATAGTTGGGCAAAACCGTTTCTAATAACATCCGTTACTTCCTTCACTTGTTGTGAATTCTTCTTTATCATTTTGATACTGGCAATTTGGCTCTTTTTTCCTCCTCCCCTTTCCAAGACAACAGCATCTCATACGTGACGCTTCACCTGCTATCTCTAAGCCTTCACATTTGCTGTCCTTTAAGCCTCATGTCCCTGTCCATGAATCCTTGCTTCCTTCAAGATTTAGCTGAAATTCTACTTTCTGAGGGGAGGCCTTTCCAAGTCTCCACAGCTGCTAACAGTTAGTTTCCATATTCATGTCTATTGTATGTACCTATTTACACACCTGTTACCACGCCAGCTCCTTGAAGGCAGGGGCTGTTTATTTTTTCTTTCTATTTTCACTACTTAGCACAGTGTTTAGTGCATAAGCACTTAAAAAAAGGACTGGTGATTGACTGATCGATGGAAGTGTGTGCTGGAGGCAAACTAACCCTCTAAACAATTAACCTTTCCATCATTACACATCCAGGAGGCAGAATGCTATAATGAATATGCTGGATTTGGAATGAAAAGACCTGGGTTGTAGTCGTGGCTCCAAGACTTACAGCTTTTGAAACACTGGGCAAATAAACCAAATTTCATTTTCCATATGTGTAAAATGGCTATAATACTTGCACTTTTGTATACTGGCTATTTCCAAATGTTTTATGTTAATGCATTTTAAAGCTTAATTAATAGGGCTAATTAAGTTTAGTGTTTTCAATTTCCTCATATTTAAGCCATTAAAGCCTTAAATTGAACTAAGACTTTTGGGACACCCTGAATATTGACATATATGTATGGACCTAGGATTGTTCTGAGGAAATTTCTTCAAAACTATGACATTATATGCCACCAAATGGAACAGTGACTACAGTACTAGATCTGAAGGCAGGAAAGACCTGAGTTCCAATGAAGCCTCAGATAACTTACCAGCTGGGTGACCCTGGACAAGTCTCTTAACCTCTATCTGCCTCAATTTCTTCATCTGTGAAATGGGGATGATAATAATAGCACCTACCTCTCAGGGTTGTTGTGAGGATCAAAGGAAGTAATACTTATAAAGAGCTTTTTAAACCTTAAGGTGTTATATAAATACTAGCTATTCTTATTCACTATTATTAAATGTAAGTTATTATTGTCATCATCATCATCACAGAGGAGTTTAAGGGGATTTGATGAGGAATGCATGCACTTCTACCTGCAAAATTTTCCTATTTTCTTTATAATGGCTGAAATCCTCCTTCGGCTTAGAAAGTGACTCAATTCCCACAGGCTTTGCAATGTTTTAAATTAAAAAAAAAAAAACAAAAAAAAACAAAAGAAAAAAACATTTTTCAAGCTAAAGATATGTTTCTATCACAACACTCTGCCTAAAACAAGTAAGGATTACATGGTTCAGAAGCTACAAATATGAAATCATGCCTTTGTAACTTAAGCTTCTAAAAAGAAACTTATGACTAATCAAGAATGGTCATCAATTAAATTTAAAGGAAATACAAATAATACAAAATTTGGTTCAACAGGGGAGAACTGGTAGTGAAAATGTTTTGTTCATATACAGTCAGAGGACCTGGGTCTGAATGCTCGCTGTTACCTACACACACACACACACACACACACACACACCTACCTATGTTACTTATATAATTTTTCATGATTCATTTGTCTTCTATGGGACAAATGGGAATGTTGGATTAGATCAACTCCAAGGCCCCTTAAAGCACTAAATCCTATGGATAAACACATATACAGAGAGAGAGAGAGAGAGAGAGAGAGAGAGAGAGAGAGTTGGGTTTTTGGAGAGACAGAGAGAGAGTGAGAGAGACTGTGAGAGAGAGAGAGAGAGACAGAGAGAGAGAGAGGAGGGAGGGAGGGAAGGAGAGACAGAGACAGAAAGAACGCCTTAAAATATATTTATATTCACACTGAATTTTGTCTTCTAATTCTACAGGAATGAACTGTTCCATACATTAGTTTATTTTACTTGATAATTAAAACAAAAGCTCATTAGACCCTGCAGGTTTCTTCAGCAGATTTCTGGGGATATGTATGGCTAAATGTACTAATAAGTGTTTGCTGCAGCAAAGTGAATGGAATGATGCAATCACAATTGGGAAGACCTGGAATCAACTCTTGCCCCTGGCACTTAATCCCGATACAATCATGGGAAGACGCTTAACCATTAGACTCCAATGTCATTATCTATAAAACAAAGTCCCTATAGTACTCTCTCCTCACAGAGTTGTTTTGAGGTTTAAATTGGACAATATATACAAAAGGCTCTGTAACTGTAAGGGTGGGGGTGGATGTGTGTGATTAAAAGAACTTTACACTTTGCCAAAGGTAATCCAGTCTAGTTTCATTGGCCATTTTTTTTTGGCTGGATTAAGATACATACAAATATATACATATACACATACACACACATATTCATCAACAGGTTACACAATCATCTATCTAAAGTCATACTATTGTCTACATAACAAGCATTTTTAAATTTCTTTTGTCCGAATATAGTTGGGCAAAACTCTTTATAGAGTGATTACGGTTCTCCTTTAGAAAGCTCTACAATGTTCCATTCAAGCACCTACCATTTGCTAAGAACCCACTACATGCCAGGCATTGTGCAGAGCTCTCCAGGGCCTGGTAAATCAGGACAATGTCATATAAAAACAAGAGCATCTGGAGGTCCTTAATATCTCTAACACTAGGTCTTAGCCCTTTTTGTATCTTGGACCCCTCTGTCAGTCTGGTGAAGGCCGTGGACCCCTTCTAAGAGTAATGTTTTTAAATGTACATAAAAAAAAAAAATACGAACAGAAAGAAAACCAATTATATTGAAACACATCCACCAAAATATTTTTAAAAAATCAAGTTTATGAAAGCAAATTAAGAACCCCATATCTATATGGGTCCATTTCTGAAATGTTATGCTGGACATTAATGCTGTGTCCAGTTATGAGATGATTAGGGATTTAGAGAACAAGGCTTTTCATTCAATTGTGTTCCTTTGGGAGATGAGAAGTTCAGGTCAACTTGAGCAAGAGACCACATGGGGTGGGTCTTAGAGAAGGACCTTCAGAGTCCATGGATCTGGCCTGTCTCTGCATCTCGGCTCTGATGAGTCATGTAACCTTTGTTGGAAACAATTTGCTCATCTCTAAAATGGGAATAATAAAGACTTGACCCCCTCCTACTCTAATAGTTACTTATATAACACTTGACAGTTTGCCAAGCGCTTTTATGATGTCATTTCATCCTCATAACCACCTATGACACACAGGTGCCTGTTACTAGGAAACAGATTAAAAGGAATTTTCCCAGGATCACACAGCTAAGAGACACGAGGCAGGATCTGAACTTGGTGCTCCATGCCTGCCCCTAATGTGCCATGCAGGACAAGACAGAATCAAGTACTGGGTAAAACACAGGTGTCATCTATGTCTAAGGATCACAGGGCCACAGGAGCACAGACTTGGAGTCAAATTAGAGAAAGGAGATTCAGACAAGTGGACACATGTGCTCTCTGGGTCCCTCAGGGAGGAGCAGCAGGCCTGGGAGCTGAACGTGGGTCCCCAAGACTCTGACTCTCGGACTTTTCCTCCTCATGCTGCTTCCTCAACAATCCATAAGATTCAATATGTGATAGGAGACGGCTTACCAACCAACAGATTAGAATTGTGTAATAAAACAATAAGAACAATTATATGTGGTAGATAAACAATAAATATTTAATTTGGAAGGAAAAAACTGTTCAAAATGATTTAAAATTAATTCTCATCCTAGAGGGTCAGCTGAAATAAGAAGTGATGTTTAACGTAGCAAAATGAAGACAGAGAATATGACTGCAGTTTTCAAGTATTTCAGCGTTTGTTCCATGAAAGGGCATAGATTGTTTTTCTGCTTAGCTCCATAAGGAAAAACTAATACCAATGGGCATAAATGACAAAGAATTAGAATTCAGCTCAACCTAAGTCAAAACTAAGTATCAATTAGAGCTGTCTAACAATGGAATAAGCTATATTACATAGACTAATTCGCTCAACTTTCTGAGGAAGCAATTTCACATCATTTGAGGTATTTAAACAGAGGTTAAATAACCATTATCAAGGATGTAATAACAGGGGGTAATTCTTTCTACAACCCCTCCAACACCAACTATTCTCCTCTTTTGTTATTTTCTTTTCAATTTTTAGGAAGTGAAGGCTCAGTTGTTTATTTGCATTTTATAGTGGGAGATTTCTTATCCAAACAAGGGACAAAGGAGATCACAAATAATGAAATACACAATTTTGATCAAGTGAAACTGAACAAAATCATGAACAAAATCAATGCAGCTTTCAGTTTGAGGGGAAAAAAAGAGAGAGAAAGATATGGAAACAACTAATCAAAAGTCACTGATAAAAATCTGAAAGACAACATACATAGTAAGTGACACAAATACCCAAAGCCAGGAAGAACAGTGGAGTCAGAACCGAGCCCCTTTGGCCTCTGCCCTCTGAGCAGCTACAGCCTCCAACCCTTAGAAAACCTCTCAAAATCACTGGTGTTGGCAAAGGATGTAACATCAGATAGAGACCTGGGTTTGTTCATTGCAATGATGCCAAAGGGGATGCATTTGTCCTGCTACCATCCAGGCAAGCTGGACCACTCATCACATGTAGGCAGGTTAGCCCTCACCTTAGCCTTCCTATATGTCCAGACTTCATGGGTTTTGCTGTGTCTATTAAATTTATTTGTAGCCCCAATACTTTGTATGTAGTAGGTGCTTAAAAATGCTTTTCCCCTTATTCATTCGCTTTCATTTGCATCCCTCAGCAGGAAATGGTCAAAGGATATGGACAAAACAGGGCTGGAGGTGCTGGGTGCGTGTGTGATACTGATACATAATAATGGACCTCCTCCAAAGATCAATAACTCCTTGGAGAAATCTAAATTTAAACCACTTCATGCCCAGCGACCTGGCAAAGAGGACGGAAGATGGCAATAGTGAATGTTGGACAAATAAGCCCGAAATAAGCACAAAAGAGAAGATACTGAAAATTAGAAGAGAAATGGGTAAATTGGAAATGAAAATAACCATAGAAATAATAAAGAAAATTAAAACTTGGTTCTTTGAAAAAAATAATACAATCAATAAGTGTTTAGCCAATTTGATTTTTTAAAATCAAATTAAAAATAGCAAATGAATAAGGTGAAATCACAATATACTAGAAGAAGTAAAAATAATTATCAGAATCTGCTCTATGTATAGTTCTGATAACACAGAAGAGAGGAATACCTTCCAAATATAAAACACTCAAACTATAGTCCCTAAACAATCTGATAAAAAAGAGGACAAAAAATTAATTACTGCAAAGGAACCACCAAAGAAAAAGCCCTCAGTTCTGACAGAATTACAAAAGGATTATATCGGCCTTTTAAAAAGCAATGAGTATCAAAAACTGAAAAGGAAAGCAACTCTACAAAACTCCTTTCATGGGAATAGTGTGGTCTTAATATCTAAACCAGGGAAGGATAAAACAAAGGAGAACTATAGACCAATATATTTAAGGAATATAGATTAATTTTTTTTACTAAAATTCTGCCATGCTATAGCAATGCAAAGAAATTATACATTATGACCATGCTGGATTTATACCAGGGATGAAAGGATAGTTCAATACTTGAAAAACAATCTACACAATTAATTATAATAAAACAAAAACATCCAAAGCCAAAATTCTTATCTCAGTAGATCCAGAAAAAGTCTTTGACAAAGTACAATCTTCAGTTATGCCAAAAACCCTGCAAAACAGAGGCACAGAGGGATTATCTATCTAAAACCAAAGCAAACATTATATGCAAAGGGGATACACTAGAATCTTCCCAAATAAATAAAAAGTAAAGCAAAGAAGCCCACTCTCTGCTATTTGCAAAAGTTCTAGAAATACTAATAGCAATAAGCCAAGCAAAGGAAACTAAAAGTATAAAGACAGACAAAGGAAATAAAGCCATCCTTATTTTCTGAAGACATGACACTTTACTTAGACAATCTTAGGGAATCAGCAAGGATACGGAAACAACTAAATGTTTTGGCAAAGCTGCTGGCTACAAAATAAGACTTCAAAATTAACAGCATTTCTATGTAATAAACTTCAAGCAATGACAACGAAAGAAAATCGGATTCAAAATGACTACAAAATACATATAATATTTTAGGGATTTAAAACTCAACATTTTAAAAAATGAGTGTTAAAGCTCTTGCCGTGCAGCCTTGAGACCGGCTAGTTGTGTTACTGGTAAAGATGCTGAGGCCCAAAACGGTAAAGTGATGTGGCCAAACTCACATAGCTTCTAAGTAGGTGGAGCCTCTGACCCTAAGCCAAGCAAATTTCCCACTTTATCTCAGGTACGGTATAACCATGGCTCATGGTCCCAAGAAACATCTGAAGCGTGGAGCAGCTCCAAAGCATCGGATGCTGGATAAGTTAACAGGAGTTTTTGCTCCAAGGCCATCCACGGGTCCCCACAAGCTGAGGGAGTGTCTCCCACTCATCATCTTTCTGAAAAACAGACTGAAGTATGCCCTGATGGGACATGAAGTAAAGAAGATCTGCATGCAACAATTCATCAAGATTTATGGCAAGGTCTGCACTGATATTACATACCCTGCTGGCTTTATGGATGTCATTAGCATTGAGAAGACAGGTGAACATTTCCATATGGTTTACGACACAAAGGGAGACTTTGCTATTCATCGTATTACAGCTGGGGAGGCTAAATATAAATTGTGCGAAGTGAGAAAAACCTTTGTGAGTACAAAAGGTATTCCCCATCTGGTGACCCATGATGCCCGTACTATCCGTTACCCAGATTCTCTCATCAAAGGGAATGACACAGTTCAGACTGATTTAGAAGGAGGCAAGATCACTGATTTTATCAAGTTTGATACTGGTAACCTATGTGTGGTGACCTATGGAGCTAACTTGGGTGGAAATGGTGTGATCACAAACAGGGAGAAACACCCTGGCTCTTTCGATGCTGTCCATGTAAAAGACGCCAATGGCTATAGTTTTGCCTCTAGGCTCTCAAACATTTTTGTTACTGGCAAAGGTAAGAAGCCTTGGATCTCTCTTCCCCGAGGAAAGGGCATCCGCCTTACAATTGTTGAAGAAAGAGACAAGAGATTGGCAGCTAAGCAGAGCACTGGCTAAATGCTTGCAGACAAGAATTTGGAGGGTTTCAATCAAATTGAGAGGTTTCAATTTTTAACAAAAAATGTGATTACCCTATAAAAATATAAGATACACAAAATAAGAAATGGGTAGCTTAACAACCCAGTCTTATCAAGTGAAACTGAATAAGCCACAAATGCCTTTCTCTTTTTTCCATGGATTAGGGTACCGTGGGTATGAATGTTGCATAAAATGTTAGAAGATGTACCTGCACTGGTTTTGCTTAACTGCTTTTCTTTGTTACATGGGATGGCTCACTGATTGGAGGATGGGGAGAGGATATATCCAAAAATGGCTGATGTGAAAACAAAAGGTATCAAATAAAGAAAAAAATTAATGTTAAAAATTGTTTTTACATGTAATTGGCTTGGGCTGTGTGAGAATGACATACTACCAAAGTAAGTTTACAGTTTTAATGCTATACCAATCAAACTATCCAAGAAATACTTTAAAGAACTCAGGAAAAAATAACAAAATTCATTTGGAGAAATAAAAAATGAAGGGAAACTTTTTAAAAAAGTAGTCATGGAAGAGGAACAGCACTTCCAGACCTCAAACTATATTATTAAGCAGCATTCAAGAAACCCATTTGGTATCTTTTTTTTTAAGAGAGGTAGATAAATCAAACAGAACAACTGAAAGAGAATCAGAAATAACAGAATCAATAATCCAGTGTTCAATAAACTAGAAAACACGTAGGAAAAATAGAAAACAGTCTGGCAAGAAAGTAGAGTTGAATCAACATCTTATGCAATATTTCCCTATGAATTCGAAATGAATGTGAGAAAATAATCAGATCATTTACCTTTCCCAACTCTGGTAAGATATCTTTTAATCAAACAAAGGATAGAGACAATTACAAAAGATAAAACAGACAATTTAGATTACATGGAACTGAAAAGCTTCTGCACAAACAAAATTAATGCACCTAGCATAAGGAGGAAAGTAGCTGAATGGGAAAAAAATCTCAAAAATTTTTCTTATAAAAGTTTGGCATCTACGATTTATAGACACTAATACACACACACGGAGATACACACATAGACACACGTATTCACACAAATAAGTGGTCAAAGGTTATGAACAAACAAGTTCTCAGAAGAACTGCAAACTACTAACAACCATAGGAAATAATGCTACATGTCATTAATAGTAAGAGAAAAGCAAATCATAAGAACTCTGATGTTTTACCACAAAGGCAGCAAATTGACAAAGATGTCAAAAGACAGGAACAGTCACTGTTAGAAGGGTTGTGGGAAGATATTCAGACTAGTCCACTGTTGGTGGAACTTTGAATTAGTAGAGCTATTTTGGAAAACAATTTGGAATCATGAAAATAAAGTGGTTGAAATGTCCATACTCTTTCACCTGGAGACTCGGCAACAGACTTATATCTCAAGGTGGTCACTGATAAGAATTAAGTTCTCATATATAACAAAATGTTTAGAGCAGTACTTTTTGTGGTACAAAGCTTTGGAAACTAAGTAGATATCCATCAATTAGGAGTGGATAAACAACTTGTGGCACACAAATGTAATGAAATATTACGGTGCTGTAAGAAATGACAAAGATGATGATTATAGAGAAATCTGGAAAGAGTTATACAACCTGATGTACAGTGAAGGAGGGCAAAGACAACAATATACACCAGAGCTGTACAACTTTAGGTTTTTATTGAGACAACTGATGATATATTTTGATTTGCCATTTTAGCGAGACCTCTGCAGGAGCTCAGCTTCATTTACTACAGCATTTATGTAAATTTCTATGCTTGTAGGTGGGCCGCATTTTGAACAGCCCTGATATACACCATGACTGTAACAACATAAAGAACCACCACAATACAAAGAACAAGTTTGGCCCCAAGGAAGAGATATGACAAGATACCTTCTCCTATTCATTTGCCAAGCTAAGTAAGAGATTCACCAAATAGATGCCCACTGACCAAGGAAGAGCCAAACAAATGATGGTCCATGGACTATGACAAACGAATCAACGCAGGCCCTTTTTGTGGCAGCAAAGAACCAGAAGCAAAGTACATGTCATCATTTGAGGAACGTGAGAGCAAATTGTGATACAGAAATATAACAGAATGTTACAGTGCTATAAGAAGTAATCAATATGAACAACATTAACAGCTGGAGCTCACAGAACACTTTCAGGCTTATAAAGTGCTTCACAAATATCATCTCATTTGATCCTCACAACAGCCTGGGAGGCAGGTGCTATTAGCATTCCCATTTTACAGATGAGGAAACTGAGGCACACAGGGGTTAAATGATTTCTCCAGGGTCACAAAGCTGCTAAATAGTGTCTGAGGCCAGATTTGAACACAGAATTTCCTTCCCCCAGGTCCATGCTGCTCATTCAGCAAGCATGGGAAGACTTATGTAAACTAATATAAATCAAAGTAAGGAGAACCACAAAAAGAACTTACGTAATGATTACACTGCAAATAAAACGAACACTAAAAACAACAACTGAAAGCTGTTCAATTTTAATGAGCAAACTTCTGCAGGAGGGCATGTGAGAACACACCTCCATCCCTTCTTTACGGTGGTTGGGGCAAACCGGAGTGGAACAACGCATGTACTGTCTTAGTCTTGGTGAACTGTTTTTTTCTCCTTTTTCTTTTGTATTACAAGGAAATGCTCCCTTGGTGAGGGAAGAAAATAAAAGTAATATAAAAAATATTAATAAAAAAATTCTGATGGAAGCCAAACCCAGAGTAAATGAAAAAACAATGATCGTCCAAGAGATGAGAAAGTGAAATAGGCTATCCTATTTTTGGAAGAGACTTAAGGGACTCCTGGGATAAAAAATCACCTATGTTGAAAGATTTGGTCACAATTTCGGTTTTATTTGCTTCACTGTTTTTGTTCATCAAAGAGATAGTTTAGAACTAGGGACGTAATTTCATGTATTGAAACAACTGTTCACTATAAAGAAAAAAAGAACCCACGAAACTTGTTTTATAAAAGGGATTTAAAAAATTACACTTCAAAATGTTCTCTTTTTATTATCAACTAACTGCTACCCACTTTTGAAATGCTAGAATACTTTTCACCAAACAAAATTCAAGCAGTACTACTTCTATTACCTCACTAATCAATACAATATGTAGAACTGAAAAATGAATACCTAGAAGGAATGATGTGAATCGTGTTGGGTTAGTGGACAAAAAAAAAGGAAGCATGCTACTCTGAACCTAAAAAACCCAAATCTGTAAGGCTATTTTTTTAAATAAATAAATACATTAGTGAAGGATTATTATTTTAATCAATCATCATCTTCTTCCTCTTCTGAAGTTCACTTTTGAGGGCACTACCATCCTTCCTGGTTAACTTTTCACTGACCTTGCACATCCAGTCAGTTACCGTCCATCATATCTGCCCTCTTCTCTCCATTCACACAGAAACCATCTCATGGCCTTTCACCTTTTACATGGGCTATTAAACAAACTTCCTATGTGGTCTCTCTCCCTTAAATCTCTCTCTACTTCAATTTACCTTACACTCAGTTGCCCAAGTGATTTTTTGAAGCCGCAGATGTGACTATAAAGGCCTTTAGTGGCTCCCTATAAACAGTAGGATCACATAGATACTATTTCTTCACAAACTCACATTTCACTACATTCCCAGGGTTCTACTTCATGACTCCCCACCATGTACGCTGCCACTCAGTCATCCTGCTGTCAGCTGTTTCTCACACATGACTCTCATTAAGCTCTTCTCCTGCCTCTGTACTGCTATCCCCCATCCTGGAATGTGTCCTTCACACCTCTGCTCATTTCCTGCAATCTTCTCGAGGAAGCCCCGGTTGCAAGTGTCTGCCTCTCTACGGATACTGCATAGCTCCTCTGCATGTACTGTATATATTCCTCAGCTCCATGACAGCAATGACTCCCAGGGTTAGCACAGTTTTTAGGACACAAAAGACACCTTCTAAATGCCTGATGATGGATTAGATGACGTACACTTAATGTTCCCCAAGGGCCTCCAGATGCTCTAATAGAAATGTACTAACAGTTATTCCAAAAAAGATAAAATCGGGTCTTAAGTCTCCAATACACACTTTGTATCTTCTAGTCTTCTTTGAGGTTATGGAATTTTATAGACACACACACACACACAGAGAACACAGACAGCTGGAAAGAACCATAAAGATTACTAACAACTCCAAGCCTCTCATTTTACAGACAAGGAAAATGAAACCAGAGAGAGAAATTAGAAATAGATGGGATTAGAATATGAATCTTTTCATACGGCTCTCTTTAAACCACACACCAGTTCCATCTGCTTCTGTAAGCACATCCACCCACAAATACAATTTTCTTTCTGGAGTAAAACTCATTCATTCAGTCAATGGGCACTAAAGCTATACGGCATGAGCCAATCATGGCAAGAGGACCAACTGCCGACAAGCAGAGAGCAAACCACTGCAGAAAAGTTCCCTCTGCAAATACATCAACAACAGGCTCTGCTGACTTAGGCAAGCCCCGCCCCAACACGGGCCGAGGTGAAGGAGGCCTGCAAGGTACATGCTGGATCACCCTCTCTCTCGACCCCTTGAGGTAAGAGAACAACAGCAGCAGCAGTCTCCGTGCTGCTCACCCGGACGGGGTCACTGCCCTCCAACTCCCCCCCTTCCAGCACCTGTGCCAGCCACTACAACAGACACGGGAAGCTCACAGTTGGGTCACTACTTATCTTCCAAATGGGATGTACTTGAAGTGCAAGGGAAAAATGGATCCTCTTCCACAAGACGTGCTGAGCTAACTTTGGTCAACTAAAAAGTAAAAATACTTTTCTATATTTTCTCTTCTACATGTAAACTAATGCCAATGCAGCTACACGGTAAACGGAGAGAGCTTGGGGACAGAGAGACTTGAGTTCAAATCCAGCCGAGGACACCTACCAGTTGTGTGATTCTGGGTGAGTCCCTTAATTTGTACCCGCATCAGTTTCTTCAACTGTAATCTGGGGATCCTAACAGCCTCTACCTCCCAGGGCTGTCGTGAAGATCCAATGAGATAACAACTGTCAAGAGCTTAGAACAGTGCCTGGCACTGTCATTACTACTGCCATCATTATGTAAAAAAAAGAGAAAAATGCGCTTCAAAATCCTTTAAAAGAACAATTCTTCCTTGAATTGGGCCATAGAATATTAGCTAGGATAAAGACTTCCTTGCATCTAGAGCTCAGCAGACTCAGGACAGTAGAGACAGGACCTAACCTGAGGACCCAAGCCTCCAGACACAAGCAACCTAGCCCCTGACTTCTAAGCAAAGTGCTGGCACCGTTTATTTTGCACAGCTACATTTTAAACTTGGAAGGTATAATACAGGCAAAGCTCCTGATGTGCTGCAGATTTGGGGATAAATGTCCATGAAATTAAAAAGAAAATAAAGCACTGATAAGTATTATGTTACACAGGGATTTAGACTTCTACCAAATGCCTTGCTGAACTGGCTTCACCTTTATGTGAAAGCTCATTTACAAAATTAGAATTGGCAGTCCTAGCCACCAAATCAGGAAGCTGCCTTGATTTTCTACAAAACCAGCGATACTTTCAAGTTTTTCTTCTACTAATCCAAAAGTCTGGGGATGAGAGGACTGTGAGGAAACATATTCATGTTATAAATAGAAATTGAGCCAACTTAGCCTTAGTAAAATAATGGTTATTGATAGTTAAACTAGCAAATGCCTCCCTCCCCCTCACAATGTGTATTCTGATTACATCAATACATATTTATATCTGTTAGGTAGGTCCCTTTGTCACTGGGAAAAAGTTGAGAGCACAACCCATTCCATAAACTGCAGGGCATTTCCCCTTGGGTGAGATGCCCTCTTGGCTAAAATAAGCAATCTGACTCAACAGGAGACCACCTTCATTCTCTACTGTCTGGTGTATATTCTCCTATGTATACTTTTCTGATTTTTGTTGCTATGATTTGGGTAAATGAATTTCTTCACTAAAAAATAAAAACAAAAAGGAAAATTTGAGGGGTAGAGTCAGGTTAAAAAAACCTACAAGGAATTTAAATGCAAAAACACATAGAGAAACAATATGAACACTGAAGTTCAAACAGGAATCAAGGGCTGGCCATTCCACTGGTAAACCATAGCCCTCCCTTCACTCTGCAATGATAAATTCATTTTGGCAAATCAGCGTCAGTATTTTATCCTTGCACCGCCCCCACCCCCAGCACCTCGTGAACAGTTTTTGGCTATCCACCTTTATTTTTAAAAAGCATACAAGAAAGTCAAGAAATCAGATTCATATCCTCTCCTCCTTTCTTGACAGGTTTTGCTTATTGCTCTGTGCAAGAGGCTGCTTTAA
The DNA here is from genome assembly GCF_011100635.1 of Trichosurus vulpecula. Classification (NCBI taxonomy): domain Eukaryota; kingdom Metazoa; phylum Chordata; class Mammalia; order Diprotodontia; family Phalangeridae; genus Trichosurus; species Trichosurus vulpecula. Next base: position 54,291,147 of record NC_050574.1, read on the forward strand.
CACAAGGACACTTTAACTAGACTTCAACTCAACTTTTACATGAATTTTAAAAAAAGAGTACCTGGGGATTCCACCCAAATCAGTTATCATGGCTACAGACTCTCCTCATTAGTACTCCATACTAAGATGTGATTCAATGGATCAGACATTTAAATGGAAAGATCAGAATCATGAAGTCAAAGATCTGGATCTAGAAATCACCCTCACTTGGAAAGTGAGGAAACTGAAGCTCAGAGACAGGTTGAGTGACTTGCCCAAGGCCCATATGGCCTCACAGGTAGGACAACAGCAGAATTAAGATTTAGCTAAGATTCTCTGACTGAATCTGGTGCTCTTCCCCCTACACTGCAGAGACAGCCACGATCTGTTCTCTTTCAAACGGAAACATGCAAAGCCAGTTTCTCCCAAGGGAAGAGACTCCAGCTCATCTGATAGCAACAGGACTTCTCAGTTCTTCAAGAACAAGGCAGCCAAACAAGCTGTTCTAATGATAGTTTGTAATTAGTAATTTGAAGGTAGCTAGCTGAATGTCACTGACCATTCTTCAATACTTTATGTTCTCACAGGCCTGGGGACTTGCCTCCCATATTAAAGATCCTACATTCTCATCCTAAGTACAGCACACTAAAAAAGCCTTCCTCCCACGCTCTTAAGTTTATGTAAACAATCCGACTGTGTCTTTTTTATCCCGTGATTCTCCTACATGGCCATACCATCTCCTTTTCCAATCATACACTTTGGACAATGTTCTTCATGTAATTTCTTATGAGGAAGTTGGTGAGATGGTAATCGATTCACACCCACCAAGCATCTCTTCACTGCTCTGAGCCACCTGTTTTCTAACATTTAAAGAGGCTGAGCAAAGAAGAGGGTTTGGAGTTGTGTTGTTTCTGTCCAAGAAGGAAGAACCAAGAGCAAACGGGGCTGAGGGGGAAGGGCAGGGGAGTTTCACAGGGGCAAATTTAGGCTGAATATAAACAAAAGTTCTGTAACCAAATCACCTAAAGGTAGAGTGGTGGGCTTCAACTATAGTCAGGACTAGACAGCACTAAGACCCCTTCCAACTCTGGGACTATGTATTTAATAAGATTTCATCACTGGATCAATATTAAATCTCAGCAAGGAAGCTCCCTGATGTCACAAAGTCCTCTGCAAATAACATTATCTAGAGGACTTCATGATTAATGAGTAACCATGGTCCATCTGGCTTTGGCAAAGGATACTGCAAGAGTGAGGAACATCTTGGCAAAATGTACTTTGCTTAATTAATGTCTTGCTTGACACTAATGACTGAAGTATCATTGAGCAAAGCTACCTCTCATTGCAGCCATGAAGGAACCGTGTATAATCTTTTACATGGGCAAAAAGACACCTTTGCTGGGAAGTATTTCTAACTCCATTTTACTCAATGGACGTAGATGCCTTTTTCCAATCACCAAATAGTAGGATCTTGCATTCTTTAAATTGTTGAATCAAGATTAAATCACTATGATCTGCTATATTTTGTTACTTTCTCATATTTCCATACAAAAAGACAACTGAAGAGATCATTCTCTAAAATTTTATGGTGGGAAAACAGGTCATTAGCTATTGGTATCCTTTCGATCACCTTTTGTCATTAGTAATCTTGTCCATGATGTGCCCCAATGTTTTGTGTCTTCCTCTCTTTCAGGTATCTTGGGATCGGTACCCCTCAACATCGTGACTATGAATTATTATCCACTGCACGTATACATAGTTTAGTTCAACTGTCCTGATCTTTTCTTCTTAAATGCCATTCGCATTCTTCAATTAGCACAATGGGGCGTGAGATATTAGAATCTAAATATAGTAGTTCACTTTGTATGATGAAGATTGCTATAGAAGTGCTAAAAAATATATTCCATTTTTCATCTGTTCTCTTTTAAATGGTGTGGAGTGCTCTCTGAATCTGGATACAAATATATCTTTCCCTTTGCCACTCCTTTCTTTACTCTTCTTACAATTCCTTCCATAATATTTTGCAAATGACTTTCTAATCTAAGCCAGAATTGTTCTTGACTATCATGTGCCACTCCATGCTAATTACGAAGATCAAGCATTTGTAGATCATTGGGTTCCTTTGGCCTCCGTAATGTTAAGGGTGGCTGCTTTACATCTGCTGGACACAGGGTTGGATGAATACACAGGGAAGCAAACAGGCCATTTCCAGTTCTAATTTGGGGATATTATTTTACCAAAGTATCAGGTTGGAGCTGTTGTAATTGCCCACTGTCTTCTTACTCTTATTTTCTCCTAGCACTGCATTGCTTTTTGCTTTTTGCTTTTGTTCTAACAATCACTGGTTGGATTTTATAAGTTACTCCCACATCATCTGTTTGTTGTTAACCAGAGTATTCCACATATGACCCCTCCAACTAAATCCTGCTCAATGAGACTAATGAACTACAAGCAAAAATTTCTACAAAATCACAAATTTCCTAAGCTTTTGTACTGACAATCCACTTATTTTAAGTGACATAGAGTCCTAAATATCAGTGGAGGAAAAGTTGTGAAGGGAAAAAAATGTTACAGATAGAGGAGAGCCTTTAGAGCGCTGAATTTAGTATAAAGTCAAGAGCTCCAAAGTTATATGAGATGATGTCACCTGGTAAATTTGAGTGCAGCTAAAGCTGATGGGGGTGCACAAGAACTGGGACTGAGCTGATACTGACACACCAAGGGTCGGTGGGACAATGTTTTTTTGCAGAACACCACAACATAGCCAGGCATGTAACAGGCTCACTCCTTTCCCCCCTCCTCCCAATTCTCTATTGACTCTCACATAAACTCCTCATTCTGATGTGGAAGACTTTCTAAAATCTGTTTCCAACTTCCCTTTTCTACCTTTATCTCCTAATTCTTCTCTTTGTCCACCGGTAAAATCTGAATCAGACCAACAACTGCTCCCTCAACTGTGCATGCCACCTACCACTTCTCTGCTCTTGTAAAGAGCCTCCTTCCCTGCCTGGAAGATATTCTCTGCTTCCTGATGTCTCTCAGAACCCTGTCTTTTGAGACTTAGCTCGGTGCTGTCTTCATCTTGACCCCGCTGTTAGTCCTCTTTCTGTATGGAGACAACCCTACAGACAACTTACTTAGAAGTGTAAATGTGAGATCCCTCCAGAAGAGGGTAAACTCCTTGAGGGTAAGGGACATTTGATTTGGGCTTTTGACCTCCAGGGTCAGGAGATATTCACAGTCTGTGTTTTATAAAAGTGGTTTCTGTGCACTTGACCAAGCTAATGTGTACATTTCTGCCAAGTCTGAAGGAGCCTTTGGAGCAAAGTGTATCATTACTAAGCTGCCGAGGGGAAACTACTTTCAGTGGACTTTTCTTCATTTCCATGGTCATGTTAGCTGCGGTTGTGTTTGGATTCATGGCTTCCATGTCCTAAAGTGATATAACAGACCTGCTTATGGAATTACTTAATTGCTGATTAAAGGGTCATTTCCTCAAAGAATGTTCCTATTGAGAGTCTCACAAGGTCGTCCGTGCAACTACAACACATTGGTAATACAGGTGCTGAATAACCTAAGTGATCACCCAACACCGGGTGCCACAGATTAGCTTCTACTCCCAATCTCAGTGCTTGCACTAGCACAGGGGACAGCTTTTAAAGCCTAATGCTCAATAGTAAAAACACAAGATCCTTTCCATAGGACAGCAGCTCTTTCTGACATTATGCAAGTGCTCGTTAGGAATCATGACCAGCAGCCAAGGTTCTGATTGTGAAGACCACATATCAAACTGTTACCGATAGTCTTTAATTATTTTTATTTTTTTTAAAACAATGCATTTTTAAAAACACCTAGAATCTAGATATTCAGGGCTATGAGACGAATAACGGAAATGGAAAGTAGAGAGCGGTTCTAGAAACAGCAAAGCTCTGGAGTGGTTAGTAACCAAATGCAGATGGGACCCCAGCAGTACTGACTGCCTCTTACCTGAGGAGGAGTGGGTGTTGATGTAGGTCTCCCAATGGGAGGGGTAGGGTTTCTGCTGCCACCTCCAGACATGATCTCCTCTGTTATGTCCTTACCCCCTTGGTTTGGATCCCGGATCCGTATCTACCAATGAAAACAAAATATCATATGCAGAGACTGAATGGCCATTCACCGGGGGGGGGGGGGGGTTGTAGAGATCAGTTTACGTGTCAAGCAAATTTCCTAGGGAGACAGTATAGAGCAATGCAAGGAATACAGGATTGGGAGTCAGAGGGCAAGAATTCAAAATCCTAGCTCTGCCGATTACTATCTGCACAACTAGGCTAGCCACCTTTCCTTCTCTGTGCCTCAGTTTTCCCTGTTGTAAAATGAGGTTCCTTACAGTTCTGACCTACATTCATCCAATCCAGTGTCCAAAAGATGTTTACGTGTAGTAAGAGGTATATACGGAAAAGATCAATGATTTACAGAAATAATAAAATAGTTAATTTTGGAAATCGTTCAAAATTTCTTTCAAAATTAGTGGCAATTAGACCTGACTTAAGATACACAGAAACAAAGACTTGTTCAAAGAGGATAAGTTGCTCTGAATTTCTCATTCAAGAAAAATTTCAGATTGTCTCTTTCAGCTTCCTGTGGGTTCACTGTTTTGTTTATTCTGCTCAGGTCAAGCTAGAGGTAATTTCATATATGCTACAATATAAACAATGACAGTTAATTCTGTGACCTTAGAAAACTCACTCCACTTCTCTGTGAACTGTAATTTAAAATCTATTAAATCAGGGAGTTGGATGAGATTCCCCTTAAGGTCTCTTTCAGTTTTAACAGTCAACAATTATCTATAGAAGCCTCTCCTTTAAACAAACATTTCAGTTGGTTTGTAGTGATTCTAGCTGATCTCTTGAAACTAACTCCTACCTATTCCATGCATCTTCAGATGGACAGGTATCCACATACGGATGGCACAGGAAGGTCCAGGAAAATCAGCAGATAAGTAAATCATTTCTGCTTTTAAGACTAACATTTAGTTTCCCCATTTTATGTCTACTGTCATCATCAAAGACTTAGCACAGAAATGAGTTTTTGCAAAACTCTATTGTAAAATAAACAAAAGTCTTAGTGACCCCAAAGTTAAAGCACAGTTTTAAGCCATAAGACTTTTGGAACATCCTGTACAAAGCCACCTCCTAATTCAAGTTTTCGACCTAGGCGTCATCCTTGACTCCTTTCGTTCACCCTCCCTAGTATTCAATCGAGTTGCCAAATCTTATTAATTCCACTTTTCTGCTATCTTTTGCATCCTCCCCTTCCTCTTCCTCACACTGCAATCCTAACAGTCCAGGTCCTGGTCACCTCTAGTTTAGAATACTTCAGAAGCCTCTTATCTGCCTTCCTGAAGCCAGCCTCCCCTCTTCCAACCCACCCACCAAAGAGCTGCCAAACTAAGGGTCTGACAGTACAGGTCTAATTATGTCATTCCCAACAACTCTGCTCAGCACTGAAAGCGCTTTAAAGCCTGGTCTGTCTTGCTAAGCTAATCCTCCATCACTCCCTTTCCTGCATTCTATCTCACCAAAGCAGCATGCTTGGGGCTCCTCATACATGAGATTACCTCCTGCTTCCAGCTTTGTGCAAGCTGTCTGCATGCCTCCAATGAGCTCCATCATCACTCTCATCTCTGAAAATCCTTGGCTCCTCTCCTTTATGGCTCAGCTCACACCAAATCCATAAAGAGGCCTTCCCGAGTTCCCCCTTTGTTACTGACATGCTTCCCCACGGGAAATTATTTTGTATATATCAGCCTAACACAAAGGAGAATCTCCCCAGAGACATGAGTGATTTTGTAGGTTTTTTGTTTGGTTTGATTTTATTTTTTTTTCAAAGAACAAAAATTTATTTTCTTTCCCCCTACATTGGAAAAAGAAATCAAAAACCCTTCTAATAAGCAATAATCAGGCATATTAAATTCCCACACTGGCTTCATCCAAAAATATATGTCACATTCTGTACTCATCACCTCTCTATCAAGAGCTGGGGAGTATGCTTTACCCATGAACCATGAATGTTCCCTAAGACTTTTTTCCTGGACCATTTTCTCTTCTCCCTCTATACTATTTCCTTTGATGATCTCATTAGCTCCCATGGATTCAATTACCATCTAGGCATAGGACTCTCAGACCTATTTCTCCATCCCTAATCTCTCTCTTGATCTCTAATATTGTATCTCCAACTGCCTATTGGGCATCACAAACCAGGTATCTCAAGAGCATCTTAAACTCAACTCGTCTAAAACTGAACTCATTCTCTTCCTCCTCTGCTCCTGACTTGTCCAGGAGACCACCATGCTCCCAGGCTTGTAACCCAGGTGTCATCCTCAACTCCTCACTTCCTCACTGTACCTCCATTGGCCAATCAGGTGCCAAGTCCTGTCACTTCTACTTCTGCCGCTATCTCTTATATACACTACCTTCTATCTCTCCTCTGACACAGCAGTCACCCTGATGCAAGCTTTCATATCCTTCAGCCTTGACTATCGCAACAGCCTGCTGATGATTCTCCCAGCCATAATTCTCCCCGTTCTATTCTGCTGTCCAACTGATCTTCCTAAAACAAAGATGTGACCATATCATCTGCCTGTTCAGTAACTCCAGTAGCTTCCTATCACTTCCAGGATTAAATACAAAATCCTCTGTTTACAGTTTTTCTTTTCTTTGTTTTTCTTTTTTGTGGAGGGGGGAAGACAGGGAAATTTGGGTTAAGTGTCAAGTGTCTGAGGCCAGATTTGAACTCAGGTCCTCCCGACTCCAGGGCCAGTGCTCTGGCCAGTGCTCTACTCACTGCACCACCTAGCTGCCCCCTCTGTTTACATGTTAAAGCTCTTCGTAACCTGGCCGCTTCCTACCTTTGCAGTCTGCTTGCACCTGACTCCTCTCCACAAACTGCAAGAGTGACACTGACCTCACACTCAACATTTGCACTGGCTGTCCCTGATGCCAGGAATTTTCTTCCTCCTTCCTTCAGGTCTCAGTTTAAAGTTTCACCTTCTTTAAAAATCCTGGCCTAGTCCTCCTTAATAATTTTAGTACCTTTCCTCTGATGCTACCTCCAAGTTGCTTTCCTGTACATATCTTGCTTGTTCATCATTAGTCCTCTGCATATTCAGCAAGATCTGGTTTTTGGGAGGGGCTTTCTTTGTATCTCCAGCACTTACCACAGGGCTGGGCGCATAGTAGGCACTAAATAAATACTTGATGGGGGCAGCTAGGTAGCGCAGTGAATACAGCACCGGCCCTGGAGTCAGGAGGACCTGAGTTCAAATCCAGCCGCAGACACTTGACACACTTTCTAGCCTGTGTGGCCTTGGGCAACTCACTTAACCCCAATTGCCCTGCCTTCCCACGTCCGAAAAACAAACCAAACAAACAAAAAATAAATACTTGATGACTTGACTTCATCATGAGTCCACTAGGACTATGGCCAGTCATTGCACTGATCAGAGCTCTTAAGTTTTTCCAAGTTTGTCTTTACAGTGCTGCTACTACTATATAAATCCTCCTGGTTCTGTCCATTTCCCTCTGCATCAGTTCATCAGGCCTTCCCCAGGTTTCTCTGAAACCACCTCTCCTTCATTATTTCTTCGAACACAACAGTTTTTCATCACATTGATATGCCAAAATTTGTTTAGCCATTCAAACGGTTGATATCCCTTTACTTTCCATTTTTTTTGCCACTACAAAAAGGGCCATTATAACTATTTTTTACATATGAATTCTTTGACAATCTTGCTTTGGTATTTTTATCTATAGCACCTAGCACACAGCGCTTGTCACATAACAGGCACTTAATAATTATTTTTCGATTGATTTCACTGAGATAAAAGAGAGACAGGAGCTATTTTCTAGACTGGCCAATGATGTACCTGTGTGTGTGTGTGTGTGTGTGTGTGGTATGTTGTTGTTCAGTTATGTCTGACTCTTTAAGACTTCATTTGAGATCTTCTTGGCAGAGATACTGGAGTGGGTTTCTTTTTTCCAAGTCATTTTACAGATGAGGAGGCTGAGACAAATAGGGTTAAGTGACTTGCCCAGGGTCACACAGCTAGTGTTTGAGGCCAGATTTGAACTCACGAAGAGGAGTCTTTCTGACTCCAGGCTGGCACTCAATATACTGGGCCAGCTAGCTGATAAGTATACATAGTCACCAATTAATATTTCTGCAACCTGAATTACAATCTTCCATGGCAGTACCATATTAGTAACATTGAACATTTATCTGAAACATAAAATTTCAATGATTTCCCCTTTTTTGGGTAATGAATGACCTTCCACCACATATCTCACATTAGACTTCTTTGTACTTCTATAAATGTATTTAACATGTCATCATACATATTATGGTTACTTGAGTTTCCATCAAACACCTCTATTAGATACTAATAGATGGTAAGTTCCATGACAGTACAGACTCTTCTCATACAAAAAATGTGCATCATCATCTAGCACCTTAAATAGTGTTCTAAACATATTAGGCACTTAATAAATATTTAATAAATAAAACTGGTACCTGCAAGAACTTCCATTTGGAAGCCATTGACTCTATTAATGCAAAAACTGAGGAGCTCCAGAGTGGAAGTGGTTGACCTAAGATTCCACAGCTAGATGGTGGGGGAACCATAGTAAGAATTAAGATTTCCCAACTTCTGGTAATAATTCTACCAAATTTTATGTTTTATGTGGTAGGGGAAATGACTTCTAGTGAGCTTAATTTCAATGCATCATATCCTTTTTTCCTCACATTCCATCTTAATATTGTAGAAACTCCACTGTTCTGGGTGTTCTGTTTCCTACAGAAAGGAAATGTACATAAAGATGCAGTTATCTTAGATGTGAACTCCAGGAAGAATTAGTTAATCTAGCACCAAATGGATCTCATCATTAGGCAGTTTCACATCTAAATTCAAGCATGTTCCCTGAATGCAGCATGAGGGAGAAACTCCAGTGTATACACTGATGAGGGAAAAAACAGCCCTAGGGAATGAGTTGCTATTTAGGGGGGAAAAATGGTGGCCAGTTCTCTACTGTGAGGGGGCTCGGGTACTAACTAACGGTTCACAGAAATGCAGTGCTTTATGATTTAAAAAGCACTTTGCTGACAGTGACTCTGAGAGAGGTAACACACTTATCATCCCCATTTCTTGGATGTGCAATCAGAGCTTCAGAGAGCAGAGATGAACTGGACAAGGGTTTTCTGACTACAAGAGTAATGTTTTGCTTACTTCATCCTGCTTGGAGATGGTTCTAAAACATTGTGGAATTTTTTAAACTCTATGATGTTCCCTCTTTCTACACTAATCCAGAACGATGTAATGTCAACCATACTTGGTCATGCTTATTCAAAACAAGCCTAAACTCATTTTCCTCTTATCTGTAGCCTCAAAGGAAAAAGAAGTGACATCGATGCAAAAAAAGAGGGAATGAAAAGATATTCAACTGAAAACTACCAGCAGCAGCAGGGTTAAGTTTGATGAATTGGAAATGAATCTATTTTGTTCAGTTGGGAAAATTTGCCTAAAGAATTAGATGACCACATTAATATTACTGATTTTGAAACTTTCCAATAAACCCAGAACAATGCATGAAACAGGATTCTCTCTCAAGAGTTTAAAAATACGGCTCCTTCCTCTAGGGAGAGGTAGGGAACTAGCGCAGCTGAATATCACATACACTGCCATTCACAATCAGAATTTCACTTGTTTTTCCTTAACCTTTTTTTTAATGGATGGTTCAATTTGGTGAATGGAGGATATTTTTGGAAATGATCGACGAAGAAACAGAAGGAACTAATAAAGCTTACGAGTTTGTGTTGTTGCTGTTCAGTCATTTCAGTTATGTCCGACTCTTCGTGACCCCATTTGGGATTCTCTTGGCCAAGATACTGGAGTGATTTGCCATTTCTTTCTCCAGCTCATTTGACAGATGAGGAAACTGAGGCAAACAGGAAGAAGTGACTTGCCCAAGGTCAACACAGCTAGTAAATATCTGAGGCTAGATTTGAACTTAGGAAGATGAGTCTTCCTGACTTCAGGCCAAGCACTTATCCAATGTGCCACCTAGCTGCCCTAAGAGTTTATGAATTTTTCTCTAAAAAGAAAGCAGAATTTCTCATCTCTGAACATCCCTAAGTAACACATTTTATTAATAAACTACAACCTCTGCACTGGAGAACCGGGCCCAAAAAAAGGCCCAAATAATGTGTGATCTTGACAGTCCATTTAAATTTCACATTACTGTCAGCATCTGAAAATGGAATGGGAAATTGCAAACAATCTCCAGGGAAAATGTCTGAAAATGTCTGCAAGCTATCAGAATTGCAGCAACACTGGGATATATTGAGTAGTTATGCTAATCAAGGTATGTAGCTGGCCAGTGTCCTAAAAATATTTTTGAAAAGAATTAATAATACATTTCAACTTCAATTGGAATATGGTCATACTATCATAATGCACTACTCAGGAAGTTCAAGAAGGTTTATCAAATTCTTCTGCTTTGGTCTATCTTATGATAGAGAAAATAAGATAAAGCAAAGAGCAAAGAAGTTATCATCGAAGACGCTTTTGGAAATGGCTCTTTGAGAACCAATTACTGTCTCGATGCGTATGGCAGAGGAAAGGGAGGCTGTCAGATTAGACAGATCAACAACAGCACTAGGCCTGGCATCACAGGATGAATTCAGGGTCTGCCGCTGCCTCTCTGGTTAACAATGAAAAAGTCACGTGACTTTGCTGAGTCTCAATGTCCTCACCTGTAAAATGGGGATAAGGGATCACTGCACCACTCTGAACTTATAAAGACATAACTGGGAAAGTGCTTTCTAACCCTGAAGATGCTACAGAAATATACACTGCTATTACCTACTGTAAATGTTGTTTGTTTCCATCCCTCTGACTTATTATGATGCTAATAACTCATGTTCACTGAGCATTTTACAATGTGTAAGGTATCAAGGAACTTCATCTTGTTTGAACCTAACAAACATGTTACAAGGTAGGCACTAAGGTATTATTATTGTCTCTTTACAGATGGGGAAACAGGCTCCCGAAGGTTGTGATTTGCCCATGGACAGAGTATCAGAGGCAGGAACTGAACCTGATCTTTCCTGACTCCAAACCTTACACTCTATCTGCTCGGCCACACCACTGATACCATGTCTGATGTTCAACTGAAGGGGAACACCTGGATACATGTGGAATAAAAGCAAGGAACCAGTCAGCTACATGGAGAAGAACTGGACCACCCAGCATGATCAGAGGGCACTTACTCTAACTCTCCCTCTTGGCAAACATTTAAGAGTTATTAAAACAATACCTATTTCCACAAAGGAAATGCTTATGTTTTGTTCACTGGTTTGAACCTATTTTCCTTAACTAACCCCACATATAAATCCCAAAGGATCATCAGAGAGTGTGGGGTTCAAGTGGCAGATCGCCAGCAGGATGATGCAGATAAAGGTTTGTGAAATAAAGCTGGGCCAGGTAGGTAGTCTCAAACCCCCCAGAGCCCAGCAGAGAGCAGAAAAAGCATCACATCTATGCCATCTCCCAGCAGTGAAAGGACACACGTCGATGAGGAAAACATACAACATCAGGATACTCTGTCCAGCGAAGCCAAATTCTTGTATAAATTCCTTCTTCACTAACTGCCAGACCAGCTTAGGCAAGGCCCCCCAAATAGTCAGGAAATAGCAAAGTGACTTGTTTTATACATTTACCATTTGCCAGAGCCTAAGAGACCCGCTTAACATTTAACACATGCACAAGTCTATGTGGAACAATGCTTTCTTGAAAGTGTGATTTCTTTATGGGAATTTACTGTTATGAGGGGCCTTCTAGAATTCTAAAACCTGCCTTCACAGTGTAACCAATGATAATAAATCTAAGAGGCTCAGCATAAGTATCTGTGGCCACGACTGACGAAGATACATCCGTAATGCAAAAACAAGAGAAGCCCTCTTACCGTTTTTTTCTCTCTCTTGGCTGGCGGAGGCTGCTGCTGGGTAGGCACTATGATAGGTGCTGACTGGTACACTGGCTGACTCGGGTAGAATGGTGTTCCTGGAGAATTGGGAAGGGAGGAAAACAAGGCTTCAGTTCACTGGCCATCTCTACCTGATGAAGAGTGACTTTTTCCCTTTTTAAACCCATGGCCCAAGAAAGGCCACTTTAAAAAGCCCCAACCATTATATATCAGTAAATTTCTATTGTTCACTCCCAGCTACGGAAGGTTAACCAGCAAAAGGCTGAATTCAACCATAAGTAGTGGAAAACCCCTATCTTCATTGTGCATCAAGCATAAAAAGGCCTACACAATACTACTTTCAAACAATCAACATATACTTAGGAAATGTCTACTATGTAATAAGGCACTATGCTGGGGAGGAAGGGTAATGGCAGAGAGGGAAAAATTGCTCAAGTTTAAATTAACAGTCCTTGCCTTGAAGGGGTTTACAACCTGGTAAGGGAGATGAATCATAAATACATGAAAACTTAATCAAACAAGATTTAGATAAAGGCAGCAGTACAAGATATGTCTCAAGGCAGGAAAGGACTAATTGCCAAATGAATGACAAAGACAATGAGGGATACTGAGCCCAGAGGAACATGCAGTGATGGTGGGCCGGTGTGACCTGGGAAGACTTCAAAGAATTGGAGGGATTTTCACTGACATGGCATGACAGAGAGGCTTTGGCTAGACAGAGAAGAGTGCTGAGGGCCTTCTAGATTTAGGCAGGGAGATAGGCAGACTGGCCTAAACCGAGGTAAGGAGATGGGAAAATGTGAAGCATGTTCAGCAAGTTTCACTGGAGGGGAGCAATCGACATAAAAAAAGGAAACATAGTTTAGGGTTAAAGCTCCAAATGAGGCTAAGGAATTTAGACTTTATCCCAGAGGCAATAGGGAGCCACCAAAGGTTTTTGAACAGAGGGAATGACAAGATTGAAATAATTTTTTAGGAAAATCAATCTAGCATGGTCTACAGCAAGGACTGTAAACTCCATGAGGACAGTGACCATCTTGGATAAACTTTGTATAACTCCCAGCACCTAACATAGTACTCTACACATAGTAGGCACTTAATAAGTGTTTACTGAGTGAATGAATGGACAGATGGACAGATGGGTGGACAGATGGACAGATGGTTGGATGGGTGGGTGGATGGGTGGATGGATGGATGGGTAGATGGGTGGATGGGTGGATGGATGGATGGATGGATGGATGGACTGACTGGAGAAAAGTGGAGGATAGAGACTGAGGGCAGGGAGACCAATTTAGTGAAGGCTACTTCAGTAGTCCAGGCAAGAGGAAATGAGGACCTGAACTAGGTGGTAGCATCGTGAACAGAAAAGAAGGAACTAATGCCAGGACATCACAAAGAAAGAATCAATAATAACTGGTGACTGAATGAGAGGTGAGGGAGAGAGAGGAGTCAAGATGACTAAGGTTTTTAAAGCCTACCATTAACAGAAATAGCAAATTCTGGAAGGGGAGTCAGTTTTGGGGGAAAGATGATGAGTCCAATTTTAAGCATGTTGATTTGAGCTGATGGGAAGGCATCCAAGTGGAAGGAGGCAGAAGGCAGGTTGAAACACAGGCCTGGAGCTGGGGAGAGAGGTTAAGGATGGGAGTCATCCGAGTAGAAGTAAGGATAGATGAGATCTCCTAGGCGGAGTATATTTTCCAGCAGTTAAAATGTACAGCACAAAGAGGGGGAAAAGGCTAGTGACCCATAGGGACAGGGCAGGAAAGAACCTTAGACATCATCCTGTCTAAAGCCCTTCAATTCACAGATGAAGTAAGCGAGGCTAATAACTGAGGCTAAGTGACCTAGTAAAGGAACAGCTAAGCCAGGATTCAAACCCAGGCACTCTGACACCAAAGCCAGAGTTCTTTCCATGATAGCACGCTGCCTTTAAGATTATTTCAGGAAACTCTTTTCATAGCATTGTCTCAACACCGAGAACACAATTCAATCCTATTCTGAAACCATGCTGACCTCTCAAGACCTTAACTACTGAACTTGAGAAACAGCATACTCTCACAAATGAGGTTTCAAATGTTCCTAGAACACCATCTACTCAGCTTGCCAAATTTGTCTCTCTAAGGCAAATAAGACCCAAAAGGTGAACCAGTCATTTTTACAAAATCTCCTAACGAAAACACTGTTGAGTCAACAGCACAGGAGGATGGAGTAATCTCAGAATAGCATACCAAGGCTTCCTTCTAATGGAAGGCATTAGAATTAGTGGCCATTTACCCTACCAAATATCTTACAAAATAATTACACCTAGCCTACAGTTTATTTTAGGATTATGGTGGAGGACAATTTGAATAACATAATTAACTGCAATTTTCATCCTAGTGTAGTATCTAATTATTGCTATAAAGAAATAACATTAATGATATTGTTTAAGGAATATAACAATCAAGAACAAAAATTCTTAATCTGTCATTTTCCTTCATCACTTGTTTTTAATGTAAAACAACTGGTTTCAGTGACTTAAAGATTTTTTCCTTCTTTTTTCTATTCAATTCTATTTGAATTTGGAATCAAAATAAATTCATTCAAAACACATAAGGGTTTTAAAGTGTGAGAGAGAAGAGAATGTGTGTGTATCTGGCACATAGTAAGTACTTAATAAATGCTTTATCTATATGCAGATATATACATATATATATATGTATGCAAAAACACACACATAAAAACAAAGATACACACACATATACACACACCAAAATACTCAAAAATACCTCCAGAGACAAAAACATTGAGGTAAACCAGAAAGCAAATAAGTATGTGAGCCCTCACCAAATGTATAAGTTGGAAGGGATCATCATCGAATCTTAGGCTTAGGGCTAAAAAGGATCTTGTTCAGCCATTTCAATCATGTCTAACTCTTCAAGAACCCATTTGGAGTTTTCTTGGCAAAGATACTGAAGTGGTTTGCCATTTCCTTCTCCAGCTCGTTTTACAGATGAGGAAACTGAGGCAAACAGGATTAAGTGACTCACCCACAGTCACACAACTCATGTGTGTCATTTGAACTCAGGTCTTCCTGACTCCAGGGCCCATGTTCTATCCACTGTACCACTTAGCTGCCCCATAAAAAAAGGAGCCATTTAATTCACCTCCTTATTCTACAAAGCACAAAAATGAAGCCTGAAAAGGGAATTATTTTACCTGAGGTCAGAACAAGTGGCAGAGGTGGGATTCCAAACAAGGGAATCCAGGACACTCTGAGGGGGCCCTAGCACTTCCCTACCATAAGCAGGGACGAGGGAGGAACTACTTCCTGGCCAGGCCAATCAGCCTCTGTTCAGTAGCCTCCTAGCCTGTCTCCCTCAGGCTGGTATGACTGAGCAGGGCCTGCTTCCCAGGCTGTCTGACCTTTTTCAGGTCTCCATGGCTGTCCTCTAGACACCATGCTGCTCTGTATTTCTCAGTGTCAGTAGGTTATTATGCAGTGCTGTGTGTGTTCTTGCACACTTTCTGATCTCATTTTTATCATTTGTTCTAATTGTCTTTTGATGGCTAATTCAACAAGCACTTACTATGAACCAAGCACTAGGCACAAGGCCAGCCCTAGGAAAACAAAGTGAAAAATGAAAGATCCTTTCCCTTCAGGAGTTTATACTCTCTGATAGTTAAACAACATGTAAACAGATACACAGAAATAACAATCTATACTAAGTAAACTCAAAGTAATCGGGTGCACGGCCATACGAACAACAGGGAAGCAGTAGAGACCTTGAAGGGAGGTGGTGCTTGAGTTAAATCTTGAAGGAGCTGGGAATATCAAAAAACAGCTGAGAATGGGGAGCACTGCAGGTATAAGACAGCCAGCCCTGGGAGGATGGGGAACGGATGAAATGGCATCTCTGGTGAAATAGGAGAGGGCCCCACTGACTGGAAAGCAGCGTGGCGTGGGTGAGTAATAGGAAATTAGTCTAAAAGATAGGCTGGAGTTGCACTGGGAAGGGCTTTAAATGCCCAGCAGAGGAGTTCATGGTTTTTCCCAGAGCCAATAGAGAAGCACCCAAGCTTCCTAAGCAGGGTCACCAGAGCACAGCCGGGTCGGGGCCTTAAGAGCCTCAATTTGCCGCTTATATGGAAGATGGATTGGACACCTAAGGCAGGACACCATCTTGGGGCTATTGTGGTAGCCCAAGTGTGGGGAGTTAAGGGCCTCAAGTAGGACAAGTTACCGATATAGGAGTGTACAAGCTAATGGTTTGGGAGCAGCTCCCACACCACCCCGGAGCCTTCTCCAGTCTAGCATGGTCACTTTCATTGCATGTAATGCTTGCCATGCTCAGCCCTTCCCAACTCCTTTCCACAAAGGCTTTCATGACACAAAAGCTTGAGGATTCTGTGCAGAATCTTTGAGCCTTTGGCCTCTTTTGCTAGTTAATCCTCAGGCCTATTTTCCACCATCCTCCCCTATCACTCCCCTTTGAAGTGGAATCACTGGGTATTGAAATATACAGTGGTCTACATTGTACAATCTTAATGAACTCCTCACAGAATTTCTCTATTTTCTTATCTTCCGCAATGAAAGGTGTTTTATATATAAGCTATAATATTTTTGCAAATGCTCAGTTTGAGTACTGTAATCCAAGAGTAATAAATGTCAAATGAAATGTTTCTTATTACCTTTAGACACATGATAAAACTCCAATTTCTTTATTTGTCTCTCCAGAGAAAACCTGAGAGCCAGCTGAGCTCAACTTCGTTTTCACTTCTGGCTTCATTTTTAGTGAGAAGCTGGAGGTTGTAATAATTCAGTTCCTCTTGTAATATGTCCATTCATCCATCACTTTACAATGTCTCACATTTAGAGCACCAGCACTTCAAGTTTATAGGTGGTCTTAAAAACCATAGCATTGTTAGCACTTTCAATCACCGAAGCACAGGAAAGGGGGCCAACATGGCACTACAGATCACTTTGCAGTTTGCTTTGTTTGGGGGGTTGCCAAGGCCAAATTACTAATCTCTTAGTGCCTAGGCTTCCGCATCAAACACTTTATCCAGGCTGATCTTCAGAAAGTAGATAGAGATGGAGACATGAGCCACTATAGAGCTGGTCCAAACCGGGCACGTGATTAATGAGGGAATGGCATGAGCAAAGGAATGGACAAGGGAGAGGGTAGGAGACTAGTCGGTCAACAAACATTTATTAAGTGTCTACTACGTGCTCAGCATTGTCCTAAGCACTGGAGATACAAAGAAAAGGCAAGAGTCCTGTTCTCAAGCTCATAAGCTAATATGGGAGACAACATGCAAACAACTGTATTCAAACAAGCTACAGAAAGGTAAATTGGAAATAATCGACAGAGGGAAGGCACTAGGATTAAGTGTGATGAGGAAAGACTTTCTGTAGAAGGTGGGATTTTAGCTGGGATTTGAAGGAAGCCAGGGAGGCTGGGAGGCAGCAATGAGGTGGGAGAGAGCTCCAAGCACAGGAGGGCAGCCAGTGAAAATGCCTGGAGTCAGGAGATGAAGGGTCTCATTCAAGGAACCACAGCAAGGAGGCCAGTGCCACTGGACCACAATGTACGAGGGTGAAGTGTAAGAAGACTGGAGAGGTGAGGTGATGGGGATGGTCATAAAGCACTCTCAACGCCAAACAGGAGTTTCTGTTTGATTCTGGAGGTAACAGGGAGACACTGGAGCTTACTGAGTAGAGGGGCGACATGCTCACCCTGGTGCTTTAGGAAGATCGACTAGACAGCAGAGTGGAGGATGAACCTTTCACCCTTTCCTCTCCCTTCTCCACGGCTTTGATCACCTCATTCAGCCCTACCTGGAATGATCTCCTTTAAGCTACCAACCCAACCCCGGGGTCACTTTTTCCATAAACTGCATTCTTCCCAGCTCAAGGTTTTTTCTGTTCCTTCCAATTTTTCCAGGCACCAGGTCTGGAATTCCCCTGTCTAAGCCGATCTCACTCTCCCCCTATTATATATACTAAGGCCTCAGACCCCCTAATCTGATGGGAAGTTCCTTGAGATCATGGTCAGAGTTAAATCTTAGAATCTCCAGGTTTGCTTAAGAGTCACTGAATGAATGAAGCATTCAGTGTAAAAGTTCAACATTACACAAAAAAGGTTCAAAAATACAGTGCAAAAAAGAGAGAGAGGCATGGGGGGTAGGGCGGAGTGGCAAAAGTAGGCAAATCTTTGTCTGTTCCTGTAAAGCCAAGTTTCCTTCTCTCTGTAATTCCTGCTTCAGGAACGTCCTTTCTGAGATCTCATAGAAAACAGTACTGAGGCTTGGGTAGATATCACCAGATAAATAGCAGCCAAACTATGTGACCCATAAAAATGAATTCTCTTATACGGAGGAAAAAAGTTATCCTCCTACTCTCAAGAGCAGAATACGTTTTTCCAAAACCTCTTAAGTCTGAGTAGTGAGAGGGAATGCTCTGGTCTCCTTGTTCCACACCAGGGGTGGGGGGGAACCTGCGGCCTTGAGGCTACATGGGGCCTTCTAGATCCTGAAGTGTGGCCAAATTAATCCAAATTTATTTGGATTCAGTGGAAAGGCTACGCTTAAGGATCCAGAAGGCCCCATGTGGCCTCAAGGCTGCAGGTTCCCCCCCACCCCTGTTCTACACTAAGAAAATACAGGCATACCCCTACCCTACATTAATTGGTTAAAAAATAAAACAAAAAACAAAACCACTTTAGGTCAAACAAGATTACAAGGAAAATTACCAACTGCCTATTGGACTATTTTTAAACTGGATGCCCTTAAACACCTCAAATTCAACATGTAAAAAACAGAATTCATTATCTTTCCCTAAACCCACCCCTCTTCTGAACTTCTGTACCCTTGAGGGTGCCACTGTTACATTTACCCATTCTCCAGTCACCTGTGCAACAAGAACCTCAAAGTTGTCACCTCATAGGGCAACGGTGCAAGATCACAGGGACTTTACAAGTCCAAAGTGCCTCATTTTATGTACAGAGAAGGAGCCTAACACTTGCTCAAGGTTTCAGGGGTTGAATGACAGCATCTCTCCATAGTGATGCAGATCTCCCAGGCCAATAGCCCCTTGAAACAGGCAGGAAGACGCAGAGCTGGGATTTCCTATCTGGACCCCAACATCCAAAACCAGAGCTTGTCCACATGACCACTACCAGTCCCCAGCTCTATAAAAAGTATTCAGTGCCTTCAAAGGTTGGAAAATAAGTCACCCCTTTACTCTGTTCAGGTCAGGGCTTCAAATGAGAAGGAACAGCTTTCTTGTTGCTACAATGCTACTAATCTAGTCAAACCAGAGCCACCTGAGCATGCCAGAATGGGTAGTGGGCAAAGAGACAGAGGTTTATACACTGAAGAGCACTGTCTTAAGGAGGGAGTTTCAAGATAGACTTGCCTCTGCTTAAGACCTATACTGACTGAAACTATGAAATCAAGTAAACCCTGTCTCTCACTGTTAGTCATTTTTAGACTTACCTATATTTACTATAATGCTGTTTGACCTAGAGTAGAATTTGATTGAATTAAAAGTGAGTTTCAATTACTGGAGGATTTAACAGCTATTTACAAACCAAATATAAATTTGGTACTCATAAGAACTTTGCACAATACCTACATATGGCATTTCTTACCTTTTGAAACACTCTGATAGCTAATATTATTTTATGTAATAATATTTTATTAATTAATAATCACTAATTATTAAATGACAAAATAAGATTAGTAATATTATCTTACAACCTTGTTCTCAGTAAAACAGGTAAAATGAACCAAGTTTCCACTTTACAGATGAGGAAATTGAGGGTTGGCTGTATTATTGACAAAGCAGGGACTCAAACTCCAAACTAGTGATCTTCAGGTCTGTGTTCCAGCAGAAGACCACAGAATTCCAATCTGAAAGGTCTTACGAGAGCATCTAGTCCAACTCGTTCATTCTAGATGAGGACACGGAGGGTCAGAGTTGTAAAATCCTTATTTAGCCAGAGGTGACGTAACTCACAAACGGCAATGCAAGATTCGAGGCAAATCTTCTGACCCAAAGTTTGGGCTCTTTTCTATCTGAAAGTTTCTTGCCAAGGCTCTATTTTCTCATAGTGTTTCTTCATAATAATATGGTACCTTCCCAATATAAAACTTAAACACACATTATTTTATTTGATCCTCACAACCACCATCTGCTGTCGATGGAGCAGAGGAAAAGGGACTTGGCCAAGAACAAGGCCGCTAAGCAGCGAAACACAAATCCAATCTTCAGGTTCCTTCAACAACATTTCCTTGAAAAACCTTGGGAACTCCCAAGCCCCCAATCCATAAAAACAACACATCTGGCAAAAACGGCTACTTACCATAGGCATTGGGGAATTCCCCAGGCCCTGGTCCAGGATAAAAGGGGCCAGGCCCCGGAGGCTGGACAGGATACTGCTGAGGAGGCCCAACATAAGGAGGGCCACTATGCCGGTACTAGGAGAGAGAAATTGTAGATGCTTTAAAAATAATTGGTATACAGCACGGAATGGTGAACTAAAGCTCTTAACAAGTAATTTCCAAAGAGAATCATTTTAAATGAGATAAAGCAATCCTGTTAAATACATTCAAAATGATCACTGGTCACCAAAGATTCAGTGAGGGAGAGACGTGAGTGAAGTGTTTTTAGGAAAAGACACAGAACAAAGCAGTGCTCAAGTAGACGAGAGCTAACTAGACTGTCTTGATTCAAGGTTGGCAGCCTTTAAGGAACCTGAAGGGTATTCATCATAGACATAAGACAAGTAGTTACTTAGCTCCATGGTTTGGGGATGGCATAAGAGAGGGACGTAGAATTATCTTCTCATGGTAAAAAAAAATAATTTTTTTCTCTCACTTCCTCTAATTAGGTTGTAAGCTCCCTGAGAGCATGTTTTTCTCTCCGGGCCCAAAGTGCCTTTGATGCATAAGGTCTAATCTTGGGCCTTATACATAGAAAGCACTACAAAATGCGTGCTGAATCGCACTGAATTTTCTAACCCCTCCGCACCTTTGAAGTAAGAGGTCAAAACCACTGCTCTATCTAACAAAAATGACAAATGTTGAGACTCTTGGACAATAAAACAGTTCTCATCTCAGGAATCCCACCGCCTCCCCTCCCTGCTGACCTGGTGGTAACTTTCAGTTTACTTGCAGACACTTTTCTGGGCCCCGTGTGCCTAGGAAATACGTTACCTGCGGTATACAGTACTGAGGGCCCTGGGGCATTGGGTACGGCATCGGCAGATGGTTAACCATCATGATGTGCTGATTGGTCTGATACACTGCGGTTGGTGTCTGGGCACCAGGACGGATGGAAGGGCTGCTGTTCTGGATGGTGGCTCTAGGAGGCTGTATCTGAGGCCTCTGAAAAAACTGAGGAGGGGGAAACAAAGAGGCTTATTTTCTTCGGCAAAGAGGTCCGAGTTAACTGTTTGCCGGAATCATTTCAAATTTTTCTCATCAACTGAAATCTAAACAACATAAATGAAAGTAAACTAGAACCGGATAACTAGATTAAAGCAAAAGTGATGTTCTATAATAGGTTATGTTTTCAGTTTGGGTTGTCACATGTCTGAAAATTGTATAATTATCTCAAATATTTTAAGACGTAAACCACGTATCACAATTTCAACTTTGAAAAAGCATTTGAAAAAGAACAATTGGTAAAATGCCTTTGGGAGATTTAGATCCTGTTGTAAAAGTCTCAAGGTTTTCAGGCAACGGATACCTCACAGCAAACAAGTTTCATAGTGTTCAAAGCAGGTCATTGTCTGTACATGGGTTCATAGGACACAGAGAGGACAGGGCAATTACTGTTCCTACCTGCATATTTAAATGCAAGTTTATCATCAAGGTTAAGGTGGCTTCAGAATTTCCAACCAATTATTTTCAAACTTCAGTTAGCCAATTGACACGTGCTTCAATTTTCGAGAAGATGACAACCCCATTCTGAACTAAACAAATTTCTCTTGCATTTCTATTTGAAGAAGCTTGCCATACAAGTGGAGAACACAAATAGATCTGGCAATAAAGTAACCTAGTGCAATAAGTGCTGAAATCTAAAACAGCATCAGAAGCAAGCAACCATAACCAATGTCATTCATTGTTCTCACATTAGGCCTCAATGGCCTTGAAACAAAAGACCAAAAAATGAATTCTCCACATGGATATATTGACTCAATAGAAAAAGGAATAATGGACAAATTATATCAGTAATATGGTGGTAGAAGAATAACTAGGCCATGCAGAACCAGTAATTTGTTACCTGGATAGGTCTGAATCCTCCCTTCAATTAGAAGCAAGATAGCAGCAGGAAACAGAAAGAAAGCCAATGCAACAGCTTACAGATCAGTAGGAAGGGGCAGGACAAAGCATGCAGCTCAAGAGAAATATTATCAGTATATTTTTCTAACAACAGAAACTTAGAAAAGTAAACTAGAATCAGACACAATCCTCCAATCAGGAATTATTAGAAGCTCAGAATTGAAGGGTAAACCTATAATCCACTGAGGAGAAAACAGTGGCATTAACATTGGATGGCAGCCACCATTTGTATAATTGCACAGAAGGTGCTCACAAGGCAATGACCATTTGGTGGTAGGAACAGAGTCTGGTCTTCTCTCTATACGTGGTTCCATTAGACACCAATGGTATGTCTGTGGATTTGGTATTTTTGGCTTCTCTGGGCTCCACTCACCATTATAAAAATGAGACGGTATCAATTAAGGATGCTCTTTACAAGGGGGCCTCGAAACATATTAGTCTTCTTACCTAATTGTTACTTTCTCTTTGCCACCAAGAATGGCTGAGAATCATCATATAAGTATCTGTAAGGCTAGAAGCTTAGTTTAGGATTATAATAAGTCTTAAAGCAATTTTGAGCATCTTCAACACAATTCTTGGCTAGCATGATACATACTAGTCCAAATGAAAGAAATGATCAGCACTGACACTGGGGTACCAGTCAGTGTCTGTTTCTGCCCTGGTTCTAGGTCTTAAGGTACAAAAAAAAAACCGAACAAAAGGAGGAATTTTAACCCCAGGACCAGAGAGCATAATTAAGGACAGCCAAGGGGTGAGACAGGGCCCAATGCCCCGAGTACATCACCATTAGGCCTGGAAACCAAATCCTAGCTTAAAACAGTAAAGAGATAGTAGGGACAAAGGAGGCCCCATGGAGGTGAGTGAGAAGAAAGCAACAGTACCAGGTGGGTAGCAGGGAAAATAGGTTCAGGAGATGTGATAGAGTAGAGGTAAAGCATAAAAAGCCGATGTAGGGGTGACACGGAGACATGGGAGGTGGAGTGGTCAGGGTGGAAAGGCAGAAAATGGGGGTTCGTCACAAGTGCAGCCTGAGCTTGCACAACTACTCTCCTCAGGATCAAGTCAAAAGTTGACTTTTCTCCATGGGCCTTCCTTCTCTTGTCCCCCGAATTTCTCGAGAAGCCCAAGAACTTTCTAGGGACTACAAGTGTCACATGATCCTCTATTATCCCAACATTGCACAGAGTAGACGGACAACTGTGCTCAAAGTTATAGAGAGCTGAATACTCTGTCTTCTTTGGGGCATCCTGGTGCATCAGACCTAGGAGGACATTAGGGATGTAACCTAAACCCTTTCTTCTTACAGATAAGGAAACTGAGGCCTAGAGAGGGGACAGTACTTACCTGAGGTTCTAGAGCTAGTTAGCTGAAGATCTAGCACTAGACCTCAAAGCATGTCATGACCTCCAAGGTTGGCTCAAATGGCTTAGAATATGAGCAGAATATAAATATATTATTTTCATTTCATGACTAATCTGGCAACATTTTGTCATAAAACCTGAACCAGAAGTGACCCGAGAGCATATCTAATCTAATGCCTCCAGTCTTAGGAATGAACTCCCTTCTACTGCTGTGGTGGCTGCTGCTACCGCCACTGCTAACGTCCGGTACCAGAAGCAGCACCAGGGCTTGCCATTTGTACGTGAGTCCAAGGTTTCTACAAGGGCATGGAAAACTATGCAGAGCAGCCTCAGAGCCAGGAAGCCAGGCCTTCCAGCCCTGCCTCTGACATATACTGACTGGAAGCCTCTCGGCAAGAGCTTCTATCTCAGTGTCCTTAGACGCTCTAAAGCTGCTGATCAAATACAAGTTGTTGGCATACGCTGATAACAGGAGTTTCCTATACCAAGAAAGGGACAGATCCAAGCCCTCTGCTTCTCCCTTTAAAGTGTCTGAAGGGGTCAGTCAGGCTTAGGATTGAGCTGCATGGGAGGCAGCCCAGCAGGGTTGGATCAGACAGCAGAGACCCTGATGTTGACACTCACTACCTTGGTAACATCGAGCAGACAGTTTAACTCCTCAGGGCCTTTGTTTCCTCATTTATTAAGAAAAAAACAGGGCCGAATTGGACTAGATGACCTCTGAGGACCCTTCCAATTTCAAATTTCAATCCTAAGATGCTAAAAACCTATAGTAAGGGGGACCTCACTGCCTCCTAAGGCAGTCCATTCTATTCAGAGACAGTTCTAATTGTTAAATATTTTAATTATGAAATAAGGCACTACAAATAGTAAGAGACCTAATGTTTGAGGTCAGAGGAACTGGGCTCTCAGCTGACCTCTCAGGTCACTGGCAATTCCACAGTCCATCATCCTATGAGGCATTTAACACACAGTCACCGACCAAACGAAGTTTAACTGAAGATCATCCCATGGCAGTTTAAAAACACATCTGTCATTTACACATGACAATCCCTGGTGGTTATCACCATCATTTAAAAGAACTTTAAATTGCCTTGGGAAAACAAAAGATCTGTATCTATCAGTATTTAAGTGCGGAAGAGAAAAATACCAGCTTCATTATTGGAAAGATTTCCCCCTAATTCTCTGGATCTGATTTCCCAAAATTATGTCAGTAATTATGTAAGGAATCCTTGGCCCCTTCTCAAAGTTCCCTCTGCATGAGTTTCTTTTGGATGGTCACTGACTCTACCGGGATTCTGAAGCAGACCTCTCACAGAATCACAAAGGGTCAGAGTGTGACTTCCTTAGAACTCATCCAGTCCAAAGCCCTCATTATATGTATGTAGGATGGCTCAGAAACAGGAAGCAATTTGCCCACAGTGTCACAACAAGTAAATGGTGAAGTGGGGACTTCAGTTCCCTGTTAATCCCACTAAACCATTACGGTTCCCTACTATTTAAGTAGGTTGCAAGATACTGTTGTACCAGACTACTTCCTTTAGTAGGTCTGAAAGAGAAATAGTAAATTCACTTTTCTATTTAGAATACCATGGTAATAACTCTGAGGCCTGTAATATAAAATGTGCTGTGACAGTGATAGAAATCAGAACTTCAAATCCAACACTATGACCTCAGCAGCAGAAATATCCATGTGAGAGAAATTCTGAGCAAGTCCAAAGTAAGGAATTCTGCACATCAGTTCAAAGGCTACAAGGAGCAAGGGTGATTTTACGTCCTAGACTCTTCAGTCAGCATCTGGTGAAGCCTATGGATGCCTTCTCAGAGTCAAGTTTGTAAATGCACAAAACAAAATGCAGAAAATTACAAAGGAAACTAACCATCTTAAAATACAGTCATCAATTTTTCTTAAATGGCCAGACCCCAAGTAAAGAATCTAGCTCAGTTTTAAAAGAGAGAAAAGATCTTGCCTAACAGCTCTCATGCAGAAATTCTGAAATTTGGCTTCTAGGAAGTGCTAAACAAAAATGGAGAATTTCATTAGGGCTTAAAATTCAAATGCATCATTAAGGAAAACTAAAGTCTCATTTATTATGTGGCCATAATTTTCTATATCCCTTTTAGGAAGCTAAATCTGTTACTGTCTTAAAGACTGTTATCCCTGGAGAAACATAATAAGACAGATTAACTCTATTTGGCAGAACATTTCTCCCCCTCATATTCCCTCTTTTTCCTCAAATTCTTAACAGTATCACACAGTGAAAAGAATCCCCTATTTAGGAATAATTCATTTCCTTTTAAGATCATATGAACCAACATATTAATATGTATATTAATATACAATATGTAAGGAATGAGCAATAATGTACATAACCGAATAATTCGCAATGAATAAAAAGAGAACACTACGCTTATATGCCTTCCTAAATATGTAGGTATTCTGGACTACAAAATCCAAACCTAGATTTATAATATCCGACAGGATTTCAGGGCAGTCATAGGGATCAGAGCTGCAATATACCCCTATCAAATGATTGATGCTAAAGGCCTCAAGTGAGCTCTTAAGAATGGGCTCCACTGGTCTATTCCCCATCTTCATTTTCTTGTTGCATCCTTTTTCTCAGCTGAATTCTGCACAGTTATTTGATTGTGGCAATCACGGGCTATTTCATGGGTCTTATCTTAAATGGCCTAGCTTATAAAGAGGGCCCCAGATATTCTCAGCTGGGGTCACCTGACAAAAAGTGAGACAGAAGTGACCCAACCATGAAACAGACTGGAAAGACGGAGTCAGTAAGTCTTGATTCAGGTTCTACTGTAACTCATAATCAAGCAGATAAGTATCTAACACTTCCTGTTTATTTTTCATTATAACATGAAAAAATCTTTAGCATGTAGGGATGTGATGAAAAATTTAATGAAGCTCCTTTTGCAAAATGAAATGATACAGCGGGAGAGACAGGGAAAAAAAGAAAAGGAAGTGGAGAGACAAAGAGGGGGATTATCTTCTTGACCATCCTGACACAAAATTGGAGAAGATCACAAGGAAATTCACATGAACTCTTAGGCATTAAAGATAAAGCCTGACCCAACTTAGCTAACTACGGATTCTTTATATACTTATCCCTCCTTGAAATTCAAATCATTTTACGGACAAGAAGTAACAGATTCTTTTTCCCTTGGCAACACATAAATAAGTTCCACGTGTAGACCTCCCTTCCAAGAAGGTGAGTTAGTGATTTTGATGCGGTACAGATGAAGAATTTGGACTACATAAACTAAAGTCTCTTTCCACTGATTAGGAGTTATCCCTAAATGATGTGAGAACCTGAGAAGTCATTAACTGCCTTTTCAAACTAAACCAGAATAAAGGTACTTTGCCATTATCCAAAAGCTTTTTTTTTAAAAGATAAATAAAAAGGAACCAATGCACTTCATTTATCACCATGTTCCAATGATGGAATTGATTAAAGCTCACACTTATGGAATGCCTTATAATTTACCAAAACCCTGTGTGTAAGACTGATCAGGGTCAGTACTACCATTCCAAATGGACAGATGAAGAAACTAAATCTTGGAGGTTCAGTGTTTGAAAAATTCTATGTATTAAGTGCCAAGAGGGAGGCTAACATTCTATCTCTGGCTGCAGGCCCCAGGCACACTCCATCACACAACACTGCCCCTCTAAATTCAGCAATAGTCCATGAACAAACAACAGGAGACAACTCTGTTCTAGGGACAATGATCAGGCCACCTAAAAGGGCTGCTTTCTTCTTTGATCCCCTAATTTTCCTTCTAAACATTATGAAATTAAAGGAGTAATGAGTTGTTTTTCTTGTTGTTGAGTTGTTTCCATGGACCACAGCACACCAGTGCTGTTCATGGGGCTTTCTTGGCAAAGATACTGGAACAATTTGTCATTTCCTTCTCCAGTGTATTAAGGCAAACAGAGGTAAAATGAAATACCCAGGATCACACCGACAGCAGGCCAGGTCCTCTACCCACTGAGCACTTAGCTGAGTTTTAAGCTCCAGCCAATTCTGTTCCTCACTACTTTCTCCACAGAGTAGCCCACTCTGCCTCACCAGGTGCTTTCCATATGTGATTTCCTCTGGTCCTCAGCATATCCCCATTAATTATTAGTGTTACTATCTAAAGATAGGTGAAGCTAAGAGAAGTTAGGAGACCTGCCCAACAAAAGCATATTAAAAATAGCCAGGAAGTGCCAGAATATGAATGGTCACCTACGCACTGATGCCAAACTCGGTGTTCCATTCACTCTACCCTCGCGCTTCTGTGAATATAAATTTAAGACAGAATATCCTATTAGAAACTACAAAACAGAATTATAGACTTAGATACATTTTTAGGCAAAGTTACATCTAGGTCTAGTATCTCTATTACTTCCACCAGCTGTTCCAACGAAGAGAGAACTCTTCTTATACTCAAAGAGAGCTTTCAATTATCCTCCAAGTCTTCTTTGCTTCCAGATAAACATCTATAAGTTCTTTTAACCAATTTTCAAATGACGTGGGTTCCAATATTCTCCCTATCCCATTAAACATCCTCTGCGTATATTTCATCCTGGCAATGTCTTTCCTAATTCGTGGCACCCACAACTACATACAATATTCCAGATACATTCTGACCAGAGAGGCTACAGAGGGATCCGAACCTCCTTCATTCTGGATACTGAGTCTATTAACACAGTCTAAGATTCCAATAGCTTTTCTTGGCCATCATATTACACTACAGAGTCGCATTAAGCTTACGGTGCACTCAAAGCCCCCTGGGCATATTGATGTGAACTGCTGGCTAGCCATATTTCCTGCATCCCATATTTGGGCTTTAAAAAATGAACCGTACATGTGTGGGACATTAGGAGTTATTAAATTTCTTAATATTTGGCCTATTTTAGTCTAGCAATATTTTTTGTTCCCAATTTGGTAATCTAAGGTAATAACTAACCCACTTAACTTTGTGACATACTTCATGTAGATAAGTATGATACATGTCACCCAAGTCAATGACTGAAATGTTAAAGAACATAGAGCCAATGAAAAAGCACTGAAACCCTACATTAAAAATTGGCAACAATCCACTGATCATCAAGTTAAAAAAATATTTCTGAATCTACCTAAATGTACTATTATAATCCAGCCTAAATCTTTCTGTCTTGTCTCCAAGCATATGGAGAAAACCTTTGTTAAATGCCTTGCTTGAATCCAGATATACTCCTTCCTGGATCTTTGAGTCTTCTGATTCAGAGAAGGGAAAGAAAGGCTGTCATGCCAGTTTCTTCACTGACCCATGCATCCTGGGAGTGAGCATGCTTCTCTTTCCAACTTCTTTTTTTTAAATACACCCAATTCACATTCAAAGGTATGGCCAACAATTAAAGTCAAGTTCGCAGGCCTTTAAAAGCCTCCCTTTCCTCCCTCCCCCTTTTTTAACATAAAGACAGTATTTATCATGTCCACTCATGTGGCAAGTCCCCAAAAGTTTTCAGAGACCAACAGAAGTTTAATTACTATGCCCATCATTTCATTCAGGAACCTGAAATGTAGTTCACCCAGGCCCAATGACCTGAACTACAAGTCACAGATTCTCTAGTCCTTTACTTACTTATGCAGGATTCTAACTGTAACTGTCTGTGTAACAGAAAACAAACATAAACAAGGCTTGGTTTTTGTTTTGGTCAGTTCTCCGCTCCCACCATCCATCCTATCTGTCCCCTTATCCCTTTCTTGATTCTCTTCTTTCCTCGATCCAGCCAACTGCCCTTCTCCTACTTTGTTTTTCCTTATTCTTAGCAACTGTCATAGGCTCATTTGGGGCTTTAGCTCTCCTTGCATTGCTTCTTTTGAAAAAAATGTATTGTTGGTCTTGATTAACTTGGCAAAGTGATAAATAAGGCAAAAGTACTTTTAAAAACAGATAGTAAGGGGCAGCTAGGTGCGCAGTGAGTAGAACACTGGCCCTGGAGTCAGGAGGATCCGAGTTCAAATGTGACCTCAGACACTTGACACATATACTAGCTGTGTGATCTTGGGCAAGTCACTTAACCCCAATTGCCCTGTCCCCTCCCCCCAAAAACAAAACAAAAAAAAACAGTAAGTCAGGAGACCTGGATTCAAGTCAAGGGTCTATCAGTATCCACTTCTGTCTCATTTTTCTCGTCTGTAAAATGAGGTGATCAAACTACATCAGTATCAATAATCACAGCTGGCATTCATATATATATATATATATATATATATATATATTCAAATATAACTTTTCACTAAAGCTAGAAAAACCTTTAAACCATTTCTTCTACAAAGGAAAAAAGATAAGCTAGTATTTTTTTTTTCATTTTTTGCCCAGGCTTGTAATTTTATTGGTGTAAGAAACAACCAGTATGGAGTCTGCAACTATTCTGAAGTTGCAAAAATACTGAAAGGGTAAGAGCCATGGGGAAGAAGGGTGATACTTGAACCCAGGTCTTTTACCACCAAAATCAGCCCTGTATCTACTCCCCTCATGCTATAGAAGCCTGACTTACCTACATAACTAAACTCCATCTACCTCCACCTGTTGTGATTCTCCTCATTTATCAATTCCCAACTCAATCGCCACCTCCTCCATGAAGCTTTCCCACACACTCCCTACTCCCAAGCAAGAATATTTCCCTGCTTGGTATCACTGCACTTTAAACTCCTCTTTGGCAATCAGATATAATTAAAATTGGAAATGTTATCTGTGTGAATATCTTATCTACCTTATTTGCCTACAAGCTCTTGGAAAACACAGACTTAGTCTTAATTATTTTTGCATCTGCCCCTGGCACTTACCATAAGATTCTCAAAACAGAGGCCATTTGTGAAATGTCTGAATGAATCTCTCTTTCCCTTTAGGCACAATCCATTGTGCATACAGCAAGGATTAATGTTTGGTGAATGAACAATTAATTCGTTTTTTTTCTTGAAATAATAAAACCTAAAAAGTGATACAGAATGCTTCTCCATCAATCACTAGCTTTCCCTAAGACAGCACGAGGTAGCCCATGTATTTCTGGGTTTTCTGGAAGAGTTTTTGGAAAGGGCAGTTGAAAGAAGTGCTACAGGTGAAATACACAAATTCCATACATCAGATTCTGAATAGAGATTAACTCAGAGAAACTGACGGTTCCTTAGAGTCCATCCTGCTTGGATCCCATCTTCTCATCTCTCAAGTCTGTGATGTACCTTCCAGACAGCTATTCCAAGCATGTCTGACCAGGCTATTCCCCTGCTTAAGAACCCTGGAGTGTCCACCACTGCCTCTAAAAGGAAATAAGAACCCTTCACATTCTGGCGTCAGCCTATTTCCTATTTCCCACTCCAGAAGGTTCACTCCATGCAATGCCCCTCAATGCATCTGCTCCACCTTCCAGCCACATTGGCCTCCTTGTGCTCTGACCTTGGCCTTATGCATCACATTTGCTTCCATTTCGTTTCCCAAGGGCAAACCTGAAGAACCCCCTTCACTCAGCCAGGGAAGGTTCATGTTCCACTTCCTCCAGAAAGCCTTTCCTGATTCCGCTCTCTTCTTTCTCATCCCACCATTGTGTCTGTATTTGTCTGGACAAAGGGAAGCTGCCTGACCAAAGGCACCGTTTGTCCTCTCCTCTGTGTTTCCTGAGTGTCCAGACTGCTGAAATGCTTCTTGTATGCCCCAGCCTCTCAGAGATGAAATGACTCTCTGTGGGGTTCCAACAGCAAGATATGGCCAGGGCACAGATGCATAACCCAGGCTTCCTAGAGTTTCTCTCATACCTAGTGGTTTACAAAACATTTTAATACAAGAACCTTGAGAGATATGTTGGCCACGTGTTGCTTTTTTATTTATTTTTAATAATTTATTATTTATTTAATATTTTTAGTTTTCAGCATTGATTTCCACAAGATTTTGAGTTACAAATTTTCTCCCCATTTCTACCCCCCCACTTCAAGATGGCATATATTCTGATTGCCCCGTTCCCCAGTCAGCCCTCCCTTCTGTCACCCCACTCCCCCCCATCCCCCTTTCCCTTACTTTCTTGTACAACAAGATAGATTTCTATGCCCCATTGCCTGCATATCTTATTTCCCAGTTGCATGCAAAGACAATTTTTTTTTGAACATCTACTTTTAAAACTTTGAGTTCCAAATTCTCTCCCCTGCTCCCTCCTCACCCACCCTCCCTAAGAAGGCAAGCAACTCAACACAGGTCACACACATATCATTATGTAAAACCCTTCCACAATACTCACGTTGTGAAAGACTAACTATATTTTGCTCCCTCCTATCCTGTCCCCCTTTATTCAATTTTCTCCCTTGACCCTGTCCCTTTAGGAAAATGTTTGCTTTTGATTACCTCCTCCCCATATCTGCCCTCCCTTCTATCTCCCTCCTTTTTTATCCCCTTCCCCCTTCTTTCCTGTGGGGCAAGATACTCAATTGAGTGTGTATGTTATTCCCTCCTCAAGTCAAATCCCATGAAAGCAAGATTCACTCATTACCCCTCACCTGCTCCCTCTTCCCTTCCAATGAACTGCTTTTTCTTGCCAATTTTATGTGA
Organism: Trichosurus vulpecula; assembly: GCF_011100635.1. Taxonomy (NCBI): domain Eukaryota; kingdom Metazoa; phylum Chordata; class Mammalia; order Diprotodontia; family Phalangeridae; genus Trichosurus; species Trichosurus vulpecula. The sequence goes on from NC_050574.1 coordinate 54,323,422, forward strand.
GATAATTTACCCCCTTCTAGCTCTCCTTTTATCCCTCTCTTAATATATTCCTCTCTCATCCCTTAATTTGATTTTTATTTTTTCAGATATCATCCCTTCATATTCAACTCACCTTGTGCCGTGCGTATGTGTGTGTGTGTATTTATATATGTATATATGTATATTCCCTTCAGCTACCCTAATACTGAGGTCTCATGAATTACACACATTATCTTTCCATGTAGGAATGTAAACAAAACAGTTCAAATTTAGCAAATCCCTTATGATTTCTCTGTTTTGTTTACCTTTTCATGCTTCTCTTGATTCTTGTGTTTGAAAGTCAAGTTTTCTATTCAGCTCTGGTCTTTTCACTGAGAAAGCTTGAAAGTCCTCTATTTTATTGAAAATCCATATTTTGCCTTGGAGCATGATACTCAGTTTTGATGGGTAGGTGATTCTTGGTTTTAATCCTAGATCCACTGACCTCCAGAATATCATATTCCAAGCCCTTCAATCCCTTAATGTGGAAGCTGCTAGATCTTGTGTTATCCTAATTGTGTTTCCACCAAACTCAAATTGTTTCTTTCTTGCAGTATTTCCTCCTTGATCTGGGAGCTCTGGAATTTGGTGACAATATTCCTACGAGTTTTCTTTTTGGGATCTTTTTCAGGAGGCTATCAGTGGATTCTTTCAATTTCTATTTTACCCTCTGGCTCTGGAATATCAGGGCAGTTCTCCTTGATAATTTCTTGAAAGATGATATCTAGGCTCTTTTTTTGATCATGGCTTTCAGGTAGTACAATAATTTTTAAATTATGTCTCCTGGATCTATTTTCTAGGTCAGTGGTTTTTCCAATGAGATATTTCACATTGTCTTCCAGTTTTTCATTCCTTTGGTTCTGTTTTATAATATCTTGATTTCTCATAAAGTCCCTAGCTTCCACTTACTCCAATCTAATTTTTAAGGTAGTATTTTCTTCAGTGGTCTTTTGGACCTCCTTTTCCATTTGGCTAACTCTGCCTTCAAGGCATTCTTCTCCTCATTGGCTTTTTGGAGCTCTTTTGCCATTTGAGTTAGTCTATTTTTTAAGGTGCTACTTTCTTCAGTATTTTTTTGGGTATCCTTTAGCAAGTCGTTGACTTGTTTTTCATGTTTTTATTGCATCTCTCTCATTTCTCTTCCCAATTTTTCGTCTACTTCTCTTACTTGCTTTTCCAAATCCTTTTTGAGCTCTTGCATGGCCTAAGGTCAATTCATATTTTACTTGGAGGCTTTTGATGTGGGCTCTTTGACTTTGTTGACTTCTTCTGGCTGTGTGTTTTGGTCTTCTTTGTCACCAAAAAAAGATTCCAAAGTCTGAGTCCATTTTCGCTGCCAGTTCATGTTCCCAGCCAACTACTTGACCCTTGAGCTTTTTGTCAGGGTATGACCGCTTGTAGAGTAGAGAGTACTTTGTCCCAAGCTTGAGGAGCTGCGCTGCTGTTTTCTGAGCTATTTCTACACAGCAAGCTCTGCCACACCAGCACTCCTTCTCCCTCAAGAACTGTTAACCAGGATTGCAGCCCAGATCCAGGCAGGGTAAAGCCAGGTTTTGCACTCCCACTCTAATTCGCAGCTTAATTCCTCCTATCCGGTGGGCCTAGGACTGGAAGCAACTGCAGCTGGAGCTCTATAAGCAGCCTCAGAGCTGCACCACCTCCCCTGCCCCCAGGGGGGTGGCCAACCTCCAACTCCTTTCACTCTGTCCCAGCAGTTTTTCCTACTAACCTGCTCTGTTGTCTTTGGTGTTTGTGGGTTGAGAAGTCTGATAACTGCCGCGGCTCACTGATTCAGGGCCCTACAGCCTGTTCTGCCTGGTTCCCAGTCTGGCTGTTCCTGGCATGGCCCACACTGGGCTCTGCTCCCCTCTGCTCCCAGCTCCATGTGATAGACCATTTCTAGCGACCATCCAGGCTGTCCTGGGCTGAAGCCCTGCTTCCCTCTGCTATTTCATGGGTTCTGCAGCTCTAGAATTTGTTCTGAGCCATTTTTTATAGGTGTTTGGAGGGACCTGGGGGAGAGCTTAAGCAAGCCGCTGCTTTCCAGCCGCCATCTTGGCTCCGCGCCAACCCCCTCCCCCCCGGCCACATATTGTTATCTCCACTTACGAGAGGTACTGTGGTATAATGGATAGAAAAGTGGCTTCAAAGCCAAGAAGACCTGGGTTCAAATCTCACCTCTGAGAAGGAGATAATCTTCATTAATCGAGTGAGCTTCTGAAACCAATGAAATCACTGGTTCAATCTCTATCTCAAACATTTATTAGAAGAATTCTGTAGTAGTGGATTGCCAATCACAGCACTAGAAACACCATGGTCAAGTTCTAAGTAGAATGCTGTGCAGACCTGGATAAAGTGATCTGCTTTCCTGGCCTTGTATTTCTTCTCATTAGAGTGGCAACAACAAGCCTTAGACTATCTCACAAGGTGGTTATGAAAAAAGGACTCTGTAAATCTTCAAGCACCACGTGAATATGAACTGTTGTCAGGGTGAAGTCCCTGGTCAGACTAGGCTGCAGGGTCTAAGAAAAAGTACTCACGTCCCATCTCGGTTTGTGACACCACTAGATTAGAAGTAAAAAAGGTGAGGTCAGCACCTTGTGACCAACATCAGCTGATCAATCACTCTGACCCTAGAGCAGCACATGTAAGAAAGAGGAGAAAAGGCAGAAGGCATCACCAGAAAGAGATCTGAATCTGACGCAATCTATTTCTAACTGGAGTTAGAAATCCAACCCTGCCAGTGACTGGAACCTGAGGGGAGTCTTGGGCAAAGTATATATCCTCTTCAGGCCTCAGAACCTTTACCTGTCAAGAGAGAGGGTTAGACTAGATAATCTCTAAGATCCCTTATAGTTTAAAATCTGATCTGAAACTCATTGTCAAAATAGCTGGATTCAGTCCCATTTTCGCTTCTTGCTGGTTCTGTGATTTAAGGGCAAGGGCATGTAATTTCACCACTACAGGCCTCAGTTTCCTCATCGGTAAAATAGAGAGGTTGGACTAAACAAAGGCTAAGTTTCTTTATGGCTGTAAATTCTACAGATTGCCATTACCAACTGCATCAAAGCCCTGAACCATGCCAAAAATCAGACTGGACAGAGAGTAGAGTACTGATTCCACCACTATTTTCATAAATTATAAAGTGTATGCAGCCATATTTTTACATGTCATCATCTTCACTTGAGCTACCTTTTTCTAACCCTACCTAGTCTCAAAGACAACTCCCTAACTGACTTTAGTTCTTAGATTTTCTGAATCTAGGATTACCTTTCTGGCACATGAAAAGACAAGTATCTGTTGAAAAAGGAAACAATTCTTCAAAAAAGAACACAAAATGGAGAACATTCAGAGAAGGGAAATGAGTGCAGTAAAAGACCTCTAAGATTGGACCATATTTCACAGAACCAAAGAAGAGGACTGGAAAACATGGGAGTGGAAACTGCCAGGTTTTAAGCATGTGAAGGGTTGTTGTTTGGAAGGCAGATTAGACTTTATCTGCACAGTTCCAGAAAGCAGAACTAGGAGCAAGGGGTAGTAGTTGTAAAGTACAAAATTTAAGCTTAATATAAGCAAAACCTTCCTAACACGTAGAACAACAGAACAGCATAATAGCAGGGCGCTGCCCTCCCCTCCCTCCACAACCCACCCAAGACCACTCCAAGCAGAGGACTAAGGGTTGCTTATGTGTCTTAGAGAATTGGCAACTGGACTGGGTGGCCTCTCAGGCCCCTTCCAGTGCTTAAGATTCTGTGGCTAACTTATGAGTTAGCCCTCTTGGGATGAGCCTTAAAGATGAGCTAAAACTAACTTTATCCTACAGGTGAGGAAACTCAGGCACAGAGAAGGGACTTTTATGTGGTCTCCTCACTAGGGTCATGACAGGGATAGCACGAGAACCTAGAACTCTGGCTTCTTAAATGATCTCTTCAACATTCCAAGCTGTCACTAGTGAAACCAGCACATGACGAATAAAACTCTAAACCTTTGAGAATATCTTTAAAATAGCCAAGCAAAACTACAGCAGAAAAATAACACTCGGCTTCAACACACGCCCCAAGAGAAAATACTCCTCCCTGGCAAACGCTTTCTGGCTTTGGCTAAAGATCTGTTTGTTTTATGGAGCTGAGGAAACTGTGCCATTGAGTTTTGTGAACAGCATGTAAACAAAACTAAGACATAGGGAAATATGTTGCGAAATGTTTTTGCTCTAGGAACAAGCCTAAAAATCAATTCTCTGACCTATTTCACGATGACAAGGCTAACTCCTTAGCCCAAGTATATACCCAGCACCTGATCTCTATGGGGTAATCCAGAAGTAATACAAGGACAGGAACACAAGTAACTTTAAACCAGAACTAGACAAATTGCACTGAGCACAGATAAAATTAACTACGTGAACTGCTGCAACTTAAATTCCAAGATGTCATTTGTTTAACTCTGAGTGTACTCTCTGTCCTTTCTGTTTCTAATTATGATGGTTTGTTGCTGGGTTTTTTTTTTTAAACATCTGTCTATAGGCTTCCAGAGCCAAGAACATTTTCTATGTAAAGGTATGTAGGATTTCTTGTTTCATCTTCAAAGGAGGCTAAAACGTAAACTTCCTTCCTTTCTTCAAATTGCAAATGTGATACCGACCAGTGCATACTGATTAAAGGATCCCTGAAAAACAGAAGAAAACAGGGGAGGGGAAGGAGATGGGGGGAGGGGGCCTGAGGTGTGTTCTGGCCCAGAAGAAACAGGCACTGTACCCTTGACTTACACAGGCTTCAGCCTTCAAAAAGAACCCTAGCTGGTAACACAGATAAAGATCTTCAACAAAAGTAGTTTCAATGTTCTCCTAGGACAAAGAAAATGCTCAACTCTTATTTTTAATAAAGTCTCATTATTACTTTTAGTTTGACTTCATCCTCAATTTGCTTAAATATAGTAAATCTAGGTTTCCTTTTACAGTAAAAAGATTTAGATGTGGGATTTTTAAAAAATCTTAGAAACTTTATCCATTATTATATTTTTTAAACATAGTATCATCAATTAACATTTATTAAGAACCAACATGGTGTTAGACCACTTGAAATAAACTTTTTTTTATAAACCATACTAGAGTACAATCATAAAAATATAATTCGAAATTGTTTCTTATTTAAAACAATGACAGGAAAAGTATATGCAAGATAAAGTCTCTACAAAGGCATTAAGAATTGCTACCCTCTGCCCTGGAGGTCAGAGCCATTCCTTGACACATGATTATTCTAATTCAGCAGGAAAAGACATCACTGGGCAGGGGTGCAGTTGCAAAACCATCGTCTTCAGCACCAACATCTTAGAAGATCAGAAGATGAGAATGCTGCAGCAGCAGCAGATACCCTTGGGGTGTCTCTTATTTTTCATTTCTTTTGAGGTTTGGAAGGGGTAAGGGGCACAGTCTGCACAGTCTCCCTTCTCTCTGTACGCTTGCACCTTGTGTGTTCTGCCTAAATGTGCATGTGCGTGATGACTTCTAGGTCTGTCCCACACATCGTTTGGCTTTCTTGGTCTGACTCTACCTCCTTCTGACTTCAGCGGGGGAAGGGAAGTGAAAACTCTGAAGTCAGTAGAGCCCAAAGGGCAGCGTTCTGTGAAATGAGAGAGGACAGGTCAAAGAGAAGCTGTTTAGAAAGCCCTCCCCTACCTCAACAGCCAAAGAACCAAAGCACATCACTGTTGTGAGAGGTTCCATTTCATAGCTTTTTGCTCAATGGCTTGGATTTTTAAAGTGGGCCTAAGAATTCCCTTTCAAACTCTAAGCCACACAGCCCTTCCCTAAGAAGCGAAGCTTCCTTTTGCCCATGTGGCCTGTCACATGTGTGCCGGGTCACCCACTGTGTTTGTTACCCAGTGGATTATCAGTCCTTAAAAGGACAAAGGTTCTGATTTACCCCAGTGACGGAGCACCAAGTTACAGCTTTAAAAAACTGCAGCAAAACAACACTAAAAGCCGCAGTTCTTAGCAAATCTAACGAAGCTTGACTCTACTAGTTTCTAGGAGACAAATCAAGTAATGGGGAAATGAAGGAATGGGGAAAGAATATCTCAAGCTGGATGTCCTGTAGACATCTAAAACTCAACATGTCCAGAACTGAAGTGCTATCTCCACTTCCGCATTAAAGGAAGCTCACTTCCCTGGGGGCCTCTCAGTCTCCCACATCTACAATTTACACGTCAGCCTTGACCCTTCCTTCTCTTCCCCTTACATCCCAATCAGTGGTCAGTCAAGTCCAGTTGACTCTACCTTCTTAATATCTCTGGCAATGGTCTCCTCTCTTCGGCCACTGCAGTCGCCTTGGTGCAAACCCTCATCGCCTCAGGCCTGAACTTCTGATCCAGCTGGCTGGCTGGTCTCCCTGCCTCAGGTCTGTCCACTCCAGTGATTCTCCACTCATCTGTCCAACTGATTTTCCTACGACGCAGGTCTGACCATAACGCCCTAATGCTCTAAGACCAAATCTAAAAAAACCTCTGTCTGACTTTTAAAGTCCTTCTCATTTCCAGTTTTCCGGCTCCTTGTTCCCATCCAGTGATACCTGGGATCCTTTCTGTTCCTCACAGACACCAGGCATTTTCCCTGGCTGTCCCTCAAGGCCTGGACCTCTCTCCTGGTCACCAACACCTCCTGGTTGCTCCCTCTAGGTCCCAGCTAAAGCCCCACCTTGCACAAAAACCCTTCCCAGTCCTCTTTCATCACAGTGCCTTTGCTCTGAGATTAACCCTAATCTATCCTTTAACTGCATCTTATTGGTACCTAACAGTCTGCAAGTTGTGCCCCTCTCCCAGCCCTCCCTCCCAATTAGGCCATAAGCTTCTTGAGAGCAGAGCCTGGAAGCGTGCTGCTTCTTTGGCTCTCCCCCCTTGTCCCCCACTGAGTTGCAACTGCATTACTACAGTCAGGGTGTGGAAATACCTACACCAAAGCAGATCCCCAACTCTCTGTAACTTGGTGTATTCTGCCTCATAGAGACAGTACGTGTACCCAGGACTTCCCTATTCCAAGACCTGCACTCCACGCTGCCGAAAAGCTTTAATGTCGAGTCAAGTAAAAATGAATCTGAAGCTTAGTTTTGGAGACTTCCACCATCCAAAATCTTTTCAAGGTTAGATTTCTTTCAAATGATCAAGTTCTGATCCACTATAACACAATGGCCCAGAGCAGAAAACCTTCCAGAATCATCCTTCCTTGCTCCAAGATACCTGCAGGACACCCCAGTCTCTGCCTTCTCCCAGCTCCAGGTGAAGGGACGGAGAGGGCAGCAAGTATGACTAAAGAGAACACCTTTAGAGTCCTTAAAGATACTGTGGCTATTTCATTAATGATTAAAAGCCGCCCCCCCCCCCCGCCCCGAGTATTAGTCTTTTTTGATTGATGAAAAAAAATGAAACCAGAAAATGGACAAAAATAAACCCAAATTAATTTAAATGGGTCAATTAAGGCAGTGGATGTATATAGCCTGGGCACGGCGGTTCTAGCTCGGTTCTACCCCTGGGAGCTTTGTGTGGTTGGTAGGTTCAGTCCAATGGACCTTCCTATCCTTTGGTGTAAGCACCGGATCTCTGAGCTTGCAATCTTACACTCCTAGAAACAAGAACAAAGACTCCAAAAAGACACTCTTTCTCCTTTTCTAAAAGAGCAGTGGGGTTGTTAAAGTGTGTTTTCCATATAAACAAAATCAAGACTTCTCCCTTTTAGGCTGCAAGGTGGACAATAATACAGCACTCAGAAAGACCAAATTCAAAGTCCAAATTCAGCCTCAGATACTTACTAGCTCTGGGACCTTGGGCAAGTAACCTAAGGTCAGACTCAGCTTCCTCACTTGTAAGACAAGGATGACAACACAGCTACCACAGGGTTGTTGTGAAGCTTGCATGGGAATAATATATGTAAAGTACTTTTCAAACCTTAAAATAATTGCTAGTATTATTTAAGTCTTAGCTAAATTACTCCGCTTTTTACATCTATCACCACAACTGGTATCTTTATTTTCACACATCATTAGTTTATTTTCCTTATTGTGAACGATCATCACCACCACCACCACGGGGCTTCAAGGTTTACAAAGAGCTTTCTATACATTATCTTGCTTAAATTCCCACAATAATCCTGTGAAGAAGAAAGCACAGGTATCATCACCCCCTATTTTACAGAGGCGAAAACAGGATGATAAAAGTTAAACATTTTGCCCACAGACACCAATTTCTTAAGAGTTTTTGTTGTTTAGTCATTTTTCAGTTGTGCCTGACTCTTGGTGACCCAATTTGGAGTTTTCTTGGCAAAGATACTTGGAGGGGTTTGCCATTTCCTTCTCCAGCTCATTTTACAGATGAGGAAGCTGAGGCAAACAGGGTTAAGTAACTTGCCCAGGGTCACACAGCTAGAAAGTATCTGAGGCCAGATTTAAACTCAGGAAGATGAATCTTACTGATTCCAAGGCCTCTGCTCTATCCACTGTGCCACCTAGCCACCTGAGATAACGAGTGGGAGGATTCAAAACAAGTCTCTTGCCTTTAAGTTCAGATGCTGTCACCTAGTGGGACGCCAACAACCACTGAAGATTCCATGTAGCCCTCTTGCTTTTAATTGATAGTGCAAAGCAAATCAGTCCCAATTTATTTTTCCTACTTCCACGCATATGTTATACACACTTTTCTTGGATTTCATGATCTTTAAAAGTACAGGGACAAAATTTTATTTCACAATGCTCTACAATTGAAAGTACGAAATCCTTCCATCAAGCCAACCTATTCTCTCCATAATAACAAATTATTTAAAAACCAGGATGTAGTCTTTAAACTCTTTTCAACAAAAATGTTATTTGGACAAGTGACTTTGAAAAATAGATAAAATCTCTCTCCATGAGAAAATGCCACCCCTCCAAACGCTCTAAATGGTGCCTGAAATATATGAAAAAATATGCAGAGTGATTCTTTTTATTCGAGGGTTTCTAAGAGAAGTGTGTTAAATGATCTGTTATTATCTGACCTTTTAAACTTATTTATTCAGCAATTATTTTTTTCAAAAACTGAGCAGTCAAAAAAGTTTAATTATAAAATAATCAATATTGTATGTTCTAAAAATTTAAGTAATTCAAGCCAAAAAATGAAACTATATTATTAAGAGTTTGTTATAAAATCTAAGTTAGTAATTAAAGCTGAGTGAATTTAGAAACATCACTCTTCTTTGCTCTATATGTTAATATTGTTACATCAGCATGTGATTGAGAACCCTTAGAATGTTGCCCGTACCATTCAGTGAAGTTTCTAGAGAACCATAACAACTTTTAGGGCTGAATCTTTGAAAAATTTAAAAGGCATCCTCAATTGAAATCTCAATAATTTCCATCAAAACAAAGGGCAGTTGCTAACTGCGAACTTTGCGGCATCACTCAAGTAAAAAAGGTGATCAAAAGCTGAGAAAGGGCAATGGTACCTGTTGGGCAGAAGGCCTCCGGGTCAGAGAGCCAGGGCCCACTGGATGGCAGCATTCTAAGAATTAGCAGCTGTTAAAAAGCCCCAGCCCATTAGTTAAGATTGAGGTGAAAGGGGCAAGGGTACAGTACCTGATGATGGGCAGGTCGAGGCCCCGCTGCAAACTGAGAAAAGGAGGGAGAAGACAAACACAAAAGGAAAGGCACAAAGAGTCAGAAACACCACAACAAAAACCAAAATGTCACACAATCTGCCAAAAAAACAAAAAACCCACAAGGAGAAAACAAAACAAAACAAAACACACAAACAGTCAAAGCTTTGCTGCAGGACAGTGAGAGACAGGTACTAGGATTCCACAGGTTAACATCGTTGCAATTAACAGGGCCTTGTCTAAGAACCTGCAGAGAAATATGTGAAGCCACTTGCTATATCGTGGGCTTTCTTATGGTCATCTTAAAAATGTGGATACAGTGCATAAGAAAGTCGAAAGGGCTGGGTATTAGGCCAAGCAAATGAATGGCAAGGATGCTCTATGTAACAAACAGGACTTCAAACAGAGCTGGAGGAAGTGGGAAATGCTTCGAGACTGCAACACAGCAGAGCAGATCATTAAAGTATCAGACTAGACACATGGAACATGTCAAAGGAATGCGTCTTAGTCTTTATCTGAGGTTAAATGTGTTCTAGTTCCTCCACAGCCAGAGGTGAGGAAGGTTTAGCATTTCACACATGTAATGAATAAATCTTTTCTGGTGTTTGGTTGGGGAGGGGTGAGCAAATAATATTTAATATTATAATATAATCATCTGAGCATAAGTCAAATGAACTAGTTAAGCATAACAGCAAGCACATCCAGGCAAACAACGAGTGAACATCAGTCTTCTACAAGAATGAATGAAGACACTACTGGAAGAGGGCCAAGCAATTAAACATACTGTGTGAAATCTGAGCCCACAACTAATGTTTATGCACGCTGGCAAAATACTCTATGTGCATACTTATTACTAGCTATCCCTTAGACTGACTAAAAGAGAATAAAATATTATTTTTCTGCCAACTTGAGGAATGTTTGAAAAGGATAATTCGCATCATCATTTCTTACTTTTCCCTATCTTATGACACATGAAACATGTCTTCCATCAAGGAAATTTTGATACTTAATTCTCAGACCAAATATAACTCAGTGAGAAAACAGTTCCCAATGTATAAAGCAGTTGGTTTTTTTTTTTTTTAACCAGGAAGAACAGGACAAAATGTGGAAGCTTCAATGCTGCTCCATTGCCCAGCTACTAAGTCATTAACAATGTCACCCTCTTCAAAAATAAAATGGAAAAATAAAGTAAGAAAGCTGGTTCCTTTCTACTAACCTAAGGCATGAAAGATCATGGTTTCATTTGTCTGAGCACCCCAAGTCTACAATGGTTGTGGCTTACTGTGCACTCACTAATTCTTCCCAGAAGTAGGAAACACTGAACTAAGATATAACCTAATTCCAATAAAAAAGATCACACATTCTTTAACAATTTGCAAGACCCCTGAAAATCTTCATTTCCCCAGGCTGCCAATTCAATCCTAGAATGTCAGAGCTAGAAAAGACCTAAGAGAGCAGCACATCGTCTGAACCCTTCCTTTGACAGAAAAGTGGTCTGTAGACTGATAACAACAAATTTCATCAAAGCACAAATCCACAGTGTGTCAGACAATTCACGTCACAGAGAGTGCAATGCAGAATTCACTTATAAACTAAACTGTCACCTGTCTTCCTAGTAAGCAATGTCTAAGTGAGCAGGTTTTGAATAGATACAGAAGGATATTAATAAATTCCTTCTCTAATCTATGTGCTTAAAAGGGGGCGGGGATGATTTCCCTCTGTATTAATGGAAATACTGTGCTATTTCTGAATGGTGGTCATTCTCACAAGCTATTCTTACAGGATATACAGTCTTATCATGATTTTCCATTTCTTATTTGTGAAAAAAATCAGATCATATGTCTGCTATAGAGAATAGCTGCCAGCATGGGCAACACAACCTGCGTAAGCCATTGATGAAGGAGGGAAGACAACTGCTCCCAACCCAAATATTTATGAGGGAAGGGATGCGGTGTGAAGGGGAAGCCACATTTTAAACAACTTCACCTGCGAGCAGTAGTACCTGTCTTATCACTGTTCCACAGAAAGGTCCCATTTATAAGGCTCTAAAATCAGTGTTGAAAATTTTATATATTTAAAACCTTCTAATTAAAAGGGTATTTTCTATGAGCAAAAGGAATATGCTATAAAAATAATAATCAAAATTTTTTAAAGTTAGTGGGAAAGTACCCTAGTCTATTTTGCACTAGTCACCATTGGCTATTGAGCTTTTATTTTGGTTGACAATATTTATTATCCTACGGGTGGCTGTAAGCAACAGAACAAACTGTAGTCGCTGCTGGCTCAGAATAAAAGTCGAAACTTTAGTTTCATTTGGCTTTGTCTTTAGATGGAAAAGATAGTAGATACAAAGGAAAGCAGCCTTCTGTGAAACCTGGATCAAAATGCTTCTGCCGCCCACCCCCTCAACGGTCTCTCTCTCTCACACCCCTTTGTGCAAAGTTGGCAACTAGGCATGGCCAACAAATGTGGATGTCAATTTGGCACACTGAACCATAGCATTTTAAAATAACCACAGAGTATTACAAAAGCCATGATGCTCCCCTCTCCCCAATTATGCTTTCAGTAGTCTGACAATATTGGACAAATTGGAAATAAACTACTATTTGGAGTTTTGATGTGACAATAAGAAACAAGGGTAAATTGATAAATTATACTTGGGCTTACCAGTATTTAAAAAAACAAAAAACGAAAAACGCCCAGAATTTCCCCAAGTTAGAATTCAAATAGGGTCCTCTTGGTCTCCAATAGAAAGAATGCCACAAAGCTGGGTTTGGGGGTTGGGTGGGACACCTGAAGCCAGCTGGATTGCAAAGGCAGCTGTCCAGGGCAGAACAGAAGAGCCGAGGGTGTGCGATCGCCGATGGCCCATTAATGCAGAAATAGAATGGAGTGAGCTCCGGCCGCTCTACGAAGCAGGGTTAGGGTCACTTCCTGAGCAGGACGGCTTACCTCTCCACACCAGCGGGGCTCGCTGGGGGGTGGATGAGACTAGACTATGGAAGCCCAGGATGTCAAAAATGCAATCCGGAAAATTTCCGCACCCCTGCTTTACCCTCCCGCACCATTACAAATGAAATCAAATAAATCAAACCCAAAACAAAAAGCAAGAGTAGTTTGGGGCCAGCTAGTCTTGCACTTGTTTTGGGAGCATGTAAATGGAATGTTATATGTGTGGTTTTTAGTAATGGGGGTGGTAATGGTCACTAGCAGAGCGGATGGCAAAAATCGCATAGAGGATAGTTTAAAAAAAATAACGTAAGACCACAGAAAATGGCTGAACAACTGCAGACAATTTCCCCCTTGATATTTAATAAAATAATGGGAAATACTTATAATTTGCATTTTGGATCAAATAGACCTGAAAGCGCCATCCCTTCGAATTTTTTTTACATTAAAAAAATTCTCAAATTCTTCCTATCTAATTGCCATTGGAGAAAACCCTCCCACATTCTTTCATTCGTCTCCCACTAAGCCTGGCAGAAACTGCCACGGTCTGTTATACTTTCAGGGAGGAAGCAATCAATGCATTTCTGTAGATCAGCCAATAAATGGATGTGGTCAAAAAAACAAAAACACTAGTGCCGAGGGCACTGCTGCCTGCAAGAAGTACAGTTTGTTATATTGCTTACAATGCAGTATTTTATCCAGCCTCTTCCAGCCAAGGACCTGTAAACGGGAGTCTGTTCCAAAACCTTCCTCCTCTTCCAGTTGTCTGTGCAATGTATTGGCACTGTTCTGCTGGGCTGTCAAAAAAACTGGTTTAGAGATGCAGCTCTTCAGTCAGGTTTTGCTCCAGTTCTAACCATGTAAACTTACTCTTGCTTTTCAACAGTTTAAAAAAAAAGGGGGGGGGGGGGGAGAAGAGGACCATAGTACTCACTTACTGTTTATGAAAGTTTAACGTCATTGTTCCAGGCTAATGATTAGAACTGGGGCCTATGTGAAATGAAATGGTGGGATCTCCGTCCCATTCCAAGGGGTCCAGTGTCCGAATCCAAAACCACTCTCAGGATTGAGCTTCCATTGGCCACCTTGTTGGCAATTTCAGTAGAGAGGTGAAGAATTAAATGGGCCACTGAGACTGACGACCCGCCCCACATTCTCACCACCCCCTTCACTCTTAGAGTGGACTCTCCCACAGCTCAATGGGACCCACAGGCTAAGAGCTGCTATCAGAGAAGAAGGGATGGGCAAGTTTGAGAAGAGAGTGATCAACATTTTCAATGCAGTCTGTGTTCTCCCAGAGGCTAAATACTGAAAAGAATCTGACACATGGTATCTTCCACTAATTCTCAATCCACATGAAACAAAAAAGAATGGGAACTGGCTCAGGGAGTGTCTCTTTCCCTACCAAGCAGAACTCATAGGCATGGGAGCCAAAAGAAGACCCTGCCTCTTCTGTCCTTGGGGCCGTGCTGTGGAATCACAGAGGTGATGCATAAAGAGGGTTAACGTGAGATGCTGCACAAGCGCTTTCTAGCCAAAGCTAATCATGCAGGCCAGGGCAGGGCAGGGCAGAAAAATGTCCAGAGAATGGACAGCTTCCATAATTCCCTAAGAACCAATGGGAAAAGGAGCCTGAACTCTGGGAGTGCTCTCAGTCTCTGAGGAACCCAATGTACTCAGGAAAAAAAGAGAGCAGGAGAAGAGATCTTACATTTGGATGCCAACTGGCTTACCACCCAACGAAACAGCTCTGCTCAGCTGTACCGGCATACACGTAGATATCCATTCGGTTAAAAAGGCTAGAACTGAACCAGTGATACTGATATACGAGTCTTACTCCTTAAAACACTGGAGACTGAGAGTGCAGTTACAAAAATCGAATTGAGTTTTCTAAATTGCCCTGCTTCTTTCTCTTTGCTACAGAAAAATATTATTAATGGCTAAAGTACTGAAATGAAGTGAACTTGAATGCAACTACGCTAAAAAGAAAGCACGTTACTGAACTGGAGAAGTGGATGGAAAGAAATCCGTCTTCTCCTTTTTGGGGGGGACACAAAATTTAAAATGAAATGTTCCAATGGGGAGGGCTCTGAAAATGCAATGCAAACCAGTAGGAACAAACACTTTGGAACAAACTTCCAGAATTCAGTGAAACTATTTAGAAAAGAAACACCAAGCTACTGTACACAAAAACCAGACAAAAGGCGATAAGAGAAATCTACGCGGAACTAGTTTGTATTCACTTACCGGAGAGCGGGTTTGAGGCTGTGAGTTCATTGTCTGAGGGGCTTGGGGATACACCAATGTGGTTGGAGCTGCATTCTGTCCAGAGGGATAAGGGGTCTATCCAAAGAAAATAAAGAAAGATTAATATATCATTTGTACAAATTAGAGAAGGCAACTAAATTCATAGGCTTGGGAGCCATAGGATTAAGAGTTGCAATAGCCCCTAGAAATCACCTAAGCAAACTTCCTCATTTTACAGTTAAGGAAACTGATGCCCAGAGTGATTTCCGCCCCCCCAGGGTTTTCTGAACAAGTAGTTATTAAGAGAACCAGTATTTGAACCTAGCTCTTGTACGTTCAAATTAAGTTCTCTTTCCACTACACAATACTTCGTGAACAACCTCAAGGATGCAGCTGAAGCTTACAACTTTACTAATAAACGTGGTCTATAGTTCCTCCTATTACAATTTAGATTTATCACAATACATACTAGTAGAAATTTAATATTGATGGAAAACATTTTCAGTGGTCTTTGGCAGTCACTGCTGACCTAAAGATCCAATCCAATAAACATTTGTTAAACACCTCCTATGTGCAAGGCACTATGCCAGGTGCTGATGCTAAGAAGACAAAACATTAAACTGTGCCCACTTTCCAGGAGTTCACATCCAGGATACCTGGAGGAAGTGGCATATGTGGGCAGTTGTAGAAAGAACACTTAATGCAAAGAACTGATCCCACAGGTCATTACGTGGGTGACCATAGGTAAATCACTATAGCTCTTTGAGGCTCTCGTTCTGAACTGGCAAAATGGAGATCCACATAATGGGATCATTCTTCCTTCAAAAGGACATTGTGACAATGACACACAAACATAAAATAAGCCTCCATTGTTCTTTGTGTTCCTCTCCTAGGTACACTCAGATAGGGAACACCCTGTGGCATCAGGATTTTCTCATAGCCAGAGGTCCAATGGGATGAGCCATCTACTTACCCACTTCTGAGCCCCTGGCACCTAACTTTTACAAGTCATCCACTCTTGGAGGCCTTGCCAAAGGGCAGGGGGTAGTGTTTAGTAGTTAATAATCACAGATTTACCATTTTCAGGTCGCTTACCAATACTGGAGCTATAATCCTACTCTAAATGGTCTCATAACAAAGTAATAGATATGACTGGCTAGACAAATAATCACCCAAAATATAATAAAATAAATTATGGCTCCACAAGAAATGACGAATATGAAGAGCCCAGAGATGCACAGAAAGGACTATATTAACTAGCACAGAGCAAAGTAAGCAGAAGCAAGAAAACAATATGTACAAAGACTACAGGGCTCAGAACCTCTCCCTTCTCTGAAGAAGTTTGGGGCTATGGGTGTGGAATACTGCATGTAATGCCAATCATGATTAATGTGTCAACTGGTATTGATGGGGGTTTTTGCCCTCTATTTTTAATCTCTGTTATAAGTAAGGAATGGGTCACTGAGTCAGGGGTGAAAGTGGACTATATTTGGAAACACGGTAAGCAAGCACCAAAAAGGAACTGAATAAAAATAATCAGTCAACAGTCAACAAGCATTACTAAGTGCTTTTCACATTCCAGGCACTATGCTAAATGTTAGGGATATAAAGCAAGGCAAAAACAGGGTGGCTGCCTCAAGAATCTCCCTTTCTAATAAGAGAGGCAACATGCACAAAAATAACTATGTACAACCAAGACAAACACAGCGTAAATAGGAGGTCACCTCAGAGAAGAGGCAGTGGGGAAAGTATGGGGAAAACAGAAAGGCAGAAAGGGGCCATACCACAATGTGCTTTAGAAGCCAAACAAAGCATTTACGAGTTGACCCTGGAGGTGGTAATAGGGAAACGATGGAGTTTGCTGGGTAGGGAAATTGTATCATTGGACATTTCAGTCAGTCAGTAATCAATCAATAAACACTTCCCAAGTGCCAGCTAGGTACCAGGCACTACGCTAAGCACTGGGCATACAAAAACAGGCAAAACAACAATCCTGCCCTCAAGGAGCTCACAATCTAATGGGAAAGATAACTAGGAAAAAGTATGTACAAATAAGCTAAATATAAGATAAAAATGGAATAAATTTAAAAGAGAGAAGGCATTGGGATTAAGGGGGTTACTGAGAAGGCTTTTTGTAGAAGACAGAATTTTAATTGGGACTTAAAAGAAGCCAGTGAGCAGAGATGAAGAAGGAGAGCATTCCAAGAATTCAAATTTGATTGAGTTGCTCACACAAAAAGAATGAGAATATGGTGCTTTCAGTGACCTGAACTTTAGGAAGATAAATTTAAGAGATGAACTTTAAAGAAGATGGACTGGAGTGAGAAGACATCTGAGGCAGACAGCCCAACCAACAGCCTATTTCAACAGTCTGGGCAGAAGGTGATGAGGGCCCACATGAAACGGAAGGCAGATGTAACAACAATGCTGCTTGTAGCTGCTGTGGAAGTGTAAGGCCAACAACACCAGCACACGGGAAGGCTGTTAGCACAGGTTCTTTGATCTGCATTACTAAGGAAAGCAACTTTAAGGGGTCTACAATCTTACTTTAATTAAACATACATATATCATTCACTTAGTTGAGAGGAAAAAGTCAGCACCCTGAACTTCAGAGAAAATACAAACAGAAATTACAAGGAGAAATTATATAAACAGAGCAAATAACACAAGCAATATATACATAGTTACCAGAGAGAGAAACCCCAATATCTGGGTTTTCAAAGCCTAGGGGGCTCCTTAAAGGCTACCCAGAGTCTCGTCTGGCCAAATCACATGAACACTCTTCCAGTGAGTGAGCCCCCAAAGCAAAATACTAACTTCAGAGTATAAATACATTTCTTCAGAGTGAGAAAGCATCATAACCATATGACTCAAACTCAAGTGACTCAGGCTTTCTTGAGACTTAAGCAGGTCATCAAAGACTCTTGATTCAAAGGCAAGACTCAGTCAAAGGCACTTGATTGCCTTAGTGCTGAGAAGCACTCCAAAAGAAAAAACAGTAAAAAGTCCCACTCTGCTTGCCATTACAGCAAAAGGCGTGTATATGCTGGGGACAAAATCAACTGACAATATTTGGAAAGAGAATGATATGTGGGGTGATTAAGAGTGATGAGTCAAGGATGACATCCAAGTTGCAAGCCTGGGTGACTAGAAGAATGGTGATGCCCTACATAAAAATAGAAAATTTATCCAAAATACTTACAGCAGCACTTTTTGTGATGCCTTGTAACTGGAAACAAAGTAGCTGCCCATCAACCGGGGAACTGCTAAGCAAACTGTGGATGTAATGGAATGGAATACTACTGTGTTATAAGAAAAGATACATGTGATGAATACGGAAAAGCCTGGGAAGATCTTTATGAACTGATGCAGACTGAAGAAAGCAGAGCCAAGAAAACCATCTACACAATGACTACAACAATGTAAATGGAGAGAACAACCACCAAGAAATCAAAAGTGAGTGTAACAAAATTTAAAAGATCAAGCATGATCCGAATGAAGAGACATGAAAGCACACTCTCAATTCATCCCTTCATGGAGGTACACAAGTATTACACACCTAGCATGTTTCCAAATCTTTTCAATATATCGATCAACTGTATTGAAATTTTTTTGCCTCTCTAAAAATACTATTTGTCATATAGGATGCCTTTCCAGGAAGGGGAGGGATGGTTGGGATACTTGTGATGATGCAAGAAATGGAAAATATCAATAAAAACTTTTTTTAAAAAATTAGGAAAAGGGGAAAGTTTTCAGGAAAAGAAAATGAATTCTATTTTGTAAATGTTAAAGTTTGAGATATCCATGGGTCAATCAGCCGGAGATGCCCAATAAATAACAACAGTAACAGTCATAATAGCTAGCATTCATATATCACCTACTATATGCCAAGCACTACGCTAAGCACATTATACTTATTATCTCATTTGATCCTCTTAACAATAACTGTAGGAGGCAGGTGTCATTATCCCCATTTCAATTGAGGAAACTGAGGCAGACACAGGTTGAGTGACTTCTCTAAAGCCATACAGCTAGGCAATATCTGAGGCAGGATTTGAACACAGGTTTTCCTGATTCCTGCCCCAGTGCTCTGTGCACTACAGCATTCCCCCACTCCCATCAGCTGCAGTGAGTAACACAGACCACGAAAAGAGGCTGCATCAAAAGATCTGGGAATCCTCTGCCTCAAGATGATCATTAAACTCATGGGAGGTGATTAAATCCCCCAGTGAGTTAGTAGAAGAAGAGAAGTAAGGTGTGGGACAGAGTGATGTGGGACCCCACGGTTAGGGGGAAGGAGTCAGATAGAGAAACAGCAAAGGAGACCAGGAGGAGCAGTCACACAAGTAAGAAGAGGACCAGGGGAGAGCAAGGTCCTGAAGTCCTAGAGAGAGGAAAGTATCAAGGGAGAGAAGATGTCTGATGGTGTCAGAGGCTGCAGACAAGGCAAGAAGAAGGAGTGAGAAAAGGCAACCCAGGTGGCATGTAAAAGACCCCTGGTGACTTGGAGAGAGCTATATCTGTGGAGTGATGAGAAGTACAGGTACCAACAGTAGGTCATGAAAGGGAGAAGAAACAGAGGTCAGTGGCTAGCTGGGATGGTCAGATCGTGTAAAGGTTTTAAAGGATGTGGGAAACCATAATCGGCATGTTTTATGGGCATATGTGTAGGCAGCTGGGAAGTGGCCAACAGACGGGGAGAAAGTGAAGGACAGGAAGAGAGTAGAAATGAGAAGGGATGGCCTGCTGGAGAAGATGGGATGGAATGTGACCACTTGTACACAAGGAGACAAGCAAAGAGGAAGGAGGGAACAGCAACAGAAGGCACCTGAACCAAGTGAGATGAGGAAGATGAGTACAAAGTGCTCTCAGGGAAGAGCCTCCATTTCTTCAGTCAAGTAAGGCCATGCACTCAGCTGAGAGAGTGGGAGGAGGGTCTCATATGAGGTCAAGGAGAGAGGAAACGGCCTGAACTAGTTACTGGGGTGAGAGAGGTAGCAATTCAAGGAGGAGGTATAAACAAGCTGCCCTTCTGAAGAGAGGACCCAAGTAAACTCAGGTAACATGAAGTGACCATTGGGCCTGTCAGTGTGATATTCACGATGTTCTCTACCTCCCTTCAAAGGAGGTAGATGGTGGCCAAGGCTGCCTTGGTTGGGTGAAATCACTGATCAGCAGAATGAGGGAGCAAGGGAAATGAATATGAAGGACAGTATACAGGGAAGGGGAAGGGAAAGGGAACACTTACTAAGCACCTACTATGTGCCAGGTACCATGCTAAAATTCCTTAGAAATATCATCTCATCTGATCCTCACAACAGCCCTGCAAGGTAGCTGCTGTTATTTTTACAGTTGCTGCAGGTGCTAGTGAACTCGCACAGTTAATGAGTGTCAGAGGCTGGATCTGACCTCAGGTCTTTCTGACTTCAGGCTCAGAACTCTGATGCACTACTGATGCACTACTTAGCTGTTTCACCCAAGGGTCAAGATAGGGAAGGGAGAAGAGGGAGGCCAGTACAAGGATGATGGCCTAAGAAAGAATGGAGAGGCAGAGGGATTGGAATCACAGTGAGGATGAAGAGGGTGGTGGAACACAGGGAAAGGAAAGATGTAATGAAAAAAGATGAAAATCCCCAACTAGATGTCTCTGAGATGTCCCAAAGGGAACTCATTCTCTTTTCTCCCCCTCTTCTCCACTTGCCTAATACTGGTATCACCCAATCCCAATAACCCAAACTCACAGCTTAGGTCCATCCCTGACTCCTCTGTTTCTACCTTTCCAATCTTCTTTATACTTACACTTCTTATAGTCCCCTCTACTTACTCTGCAGTCCAGTAACTGACCTCTCTGGTCTTCCTCCTAAACAACTTTCACTGGCTGTCTCCTAAACCCTTCTGCCTCTAGGCTGCCCTGGCTTCCTTCAAGTGCCAGCTAATATACCACCTTCTGCCAGAAGCCCTTCCTGATCCCCCTCAAAGTTGCTGGCTTCCCTCTGAGATTCATTTTCATTTCCCCTGCATACTGTTTGTCCATCATCCATATTTGTGCGCAGTTGTTGGCATGATGTCTCACTCATTAGATTGTGAGTTACTTGAGGGCAGGTGCTGTCTTTTGTCCTACGTTCCCAGTCACTGAAACAACCAAGAATCATCCTCAAGTCCTCATTCTCTCTCACCCCCCCCCATACTAAATCTGTTGCCAAGGCCTATCAATTTACCCTTCAGAACATCTCTCACATATCCCTCTCCTCTCTGCCCTGACATTGTCACTCCCTGGTGCAGCTCATTTGTGACCTACTGTGATAACCTGTTGGCTGCTCGGCCTGGCATGGATCTCTCCCCACTGCAGTCAAAAGGGATCTTCCTAAAGCACAGGTATAATCATATCAACACCAGTGGCTCCCCCAATCACCTCCAGGGGCAAATTTAAAATTCTCTATTTGGTATAACCTCTCTCCCTCCTGTCTCCCCAAACCTTTCCATTTTTCTTTACATCTCCCCATGTACTTTGCAATCCAGTGACTGTCTTCCTTGCTGCTGCTTGCACAAGACACACTCTCTCCAGACTCTAAGCATTTTCACTGTCTTTCCCCCATTGACAGAATGTTCTCAATCTTCATTTCTAACTCCTGGCTACCCAGGCTTCTTTCAAGTGCCAGCTAAAGTCCCATCTTCTAAAGAAGCCTTCCCCAATCCCCCTGATAATTCTAGTATCTTCTTTCTACTGACTGTCTCCAATGGAACTTAATAAATGTTTACTGACTGACTCAACAAGACAGCACAGTATTTCAACATATCTATGCCCAGATTACTGCCCCCCTTCACCAGTTCAAAACAATAAGATAGTCATCATTTTTTGAAAAGTTTGAGGGGAGTGCAAGAAACCCTCACAAAGGAAATCCCAGGGCAGGGGAGGGGGAACAGTAGAGAAACTGAACAAATGACTAAAGAACAAAAGACTTTATAATCCAACGAAGAAGCGCAAATAGGGTAGAATAATATGGATAAATCTCCAGAAGTGAGAAGTCAAGAACAGAATCTTCCCATGATCACATATCAGTGATGGGAAGAACCTGAATGTCACCTCATCTGACCCATTATCTCAAAGCTAAGAAAACTCCAGAGGTGTTAGTTTCTACTCCAAATGACAAATACTAAGTGCAAACCCACATATTCTGACATTAAAAACAAAAACCCAGTGTTTTACCACTGCCCAGAAACGATACAAGAACGATACAAGAATGAACAAGAAAGAGCAAGAGTGGTCCAAAGGTTAAATTTTGCTGTTGCTTGGCAGAGCAGGGTTGGCCCAAATTATGAAAGCTCACTTGATGGAGACTCTCTTTACCAGCACAAAGAGAGGATGGATCCATAACTCAGGTCTTTGACGTTAAAAGAATTCTCCCAACTCCTGAGAAATCTAATCCAGACTACCACTGCTGAACCTGTAAGATTCCTAAACCGATGTGAGAGTTCAGACAGAACCAATCTACTTTTCTGGCCGTTGTTCTGACTCTGACTCTAAGATTCTGCATTTATAATCTCTATCACATCTCATCACAGTCTATTTGACCCAATGCCCTAAGCTCTCTGCTTCAATCACTGCCATCCAACACGTCAGCTTTTGCCTCTAGCTCTATGTCATTTGCCAAGGTGATAAGCTTGGGCGTGCATCTGGGTCTAAAAGCACATGACGGATAAGAATGATGGACCAGTTGAACAGTTAGGTCAAGGCCATGAAGAGTCTCTAAAGACTTCCTTATGGACTAAAAATGAGCCATTAATTACTATTCTTTGGTTCCAGCCAAAGGGCCACTACTGAATCCATCCAGCTCATCTCTTCAGTTTTTCCACAAAACACTATGAAATTGTCAAATGCTTTCCTCAAATTGAGTCAAACCTTTTTTTTTAAGCTATTCCTCCTATCTACCTGTTTAGTAACCTAACCAGAAAAGGAAACAAGGCTGGTCCACCATGACCTCTCTTCCTTGAGGGAAAAAAAAACAAGGCTTACCTAAAATGTTCATTGGCTCAACTCCTTGAGGGCAAAATGTCAGAGGCTCTTTCGCCTCTGTAGCCCTCAGGACCTAACCTAGTGTGTGAGACAGAGTGTAACATAACCCTTGAGGCCTGAATCATTTCACATTTAGCTTTTAGTAGACACATTGATACCAAGGTGACCTTTAGCCATCTTAGTGCCCTGATGAGAGGTGGCAAAGAACCACAGCTTGACCCCAAAGAATGAATGTCCTTTTTCCTGATGGTAGCTGTGGGTGCTCATCATGTTCCACAGAGCAGGAAACACTCCTTTCCACTCAGAGAGTTCAGATCTACTCTCAACAGCAAGAGACATAATACAACTCTAGATGGCCCTTCCCTGAGAGGATTTTGCTTGTGTAAGAAGACTGTGTAAATCTGGACAATGGTGAGGTCTTTTGTTGGACTGCAATCCTCCCAGCAGGGGAACCAGAGGTCATAGACACTACCTTAAAAGCTGGCCCTGGCAGCCTCACTGGGAACATTTGCTACTCTGAAGAAAGCAAAATGATGGCATACAAATTGAATGAAGTCAGTCTGTCTCTTGACAGCACTAGGAACTATCCAGATTCTCTCACGGGATTAGAAGATGACCAACTAAAAGTTGGTCTTAGTTTCTCCATGGGCTGGAAGGCAGATGGGTCTGAATAACATCTTCCTTGCCCGGTGTGGCATCCCACCCACTGAGCCATTCTATTCCTCACCAATGCTGACCCTCTCTGGACAGTATAGAAGGTTTCCATCAGGAGCTCAAAGAGACCACACATTTGTTCAGTTCTGGACATCATATTCCAAGAAGAACACAGATGAACTGGAGAGCATCCAGAGAAGAACCAGCAGGTTGGAGAAGGGCCTCCAGGATGTGCAGGGCGTTTATCCTGGAGAAGAAAAGACCTAAAGCAGGACATGGGAGCTGTTTTGTGCATTTGTGGAAGGCAGATTAAACTTCCACATGGCCCCAAAAGGCACAGCAGAGATACAATGAAAAGTGTTCTTAAAAAAAAGAAGCTACCTCCACAAGGAAGTAAGCTTCCCCTCCCTGGAAATGGTCAAGCTAGGCAGGGGATAGAAAGAGCCCTTCCTCAGGTACGGTCTGGATTTCAATGGCTACTGATAACCTTCTGGTCCTTTGAGTCTGGGAGATTTCTGATGCCTCGTCAGAATCAAGAATGCTAAAAAGGAGTGTTAATGGCACCAGCAAAGAAGTTGGCACCAGCACTATCCACACCCCAAAGGGAATGAAATACCCATTTGAACATGTGGGTCTATTTGGGAGGGCACCACAGTTGCTGTCATTCACTTTTCAGTTATGTCCAACTCTGTAATCCCACTTCGGATTTTCTTGGCAAAGATGCTGGAGTAGTTTGCCATTTCCTTCTCCAGCTCATTTTACAGATGAGGAAACTGAGGCAGACAGGGTTAAGTGACTTGCCCAGGGTCACACAGCTAGGCAGTGTCCAAGACCAGATCTGAACTTAAATCTTCCTATTCCAAGCCTGGTGTTCTATCCACTGCACCACCCATTGACCTATCTGCCTGGCACCACAGTGCCTATGCACCATATTAACCTGGAAAGAGGTTATAAAGGATATCCACCCTCATCTGTCTGGCTACGTGTGTATTTACACACATACATGTTTGTGCATGCGCGCACATACACACACACATACAGACACACACATTCTGCCTCCAGCTGTAAACAAAGTTATGACGAACCTTTCGATACTACAGGCATGATAAAGGAAGGCAGAAGGTACCAGATCTGGCCAGGCATGAAGTTCAATCTCCTAACACCCAGGAGCCTTCTGCCACCATACCTTCATCTGTGTCTTGCATGAAGAGGGAGCCATCGTCCTTGCCAAGGCAAACCCCTCTACATGCACAAATGATCCCATTCCATCCCCTCTTCTCCAGCGCACAGCCTCGCCCATCACCCCCACTCTCTCCTATCTTCAACCTCTCCCTGTCCACTGGATGCGTCCTTACTGCCTATAAAGAGGCTCGTGTCTCCCCTTTGGTGGCTAACCTCCTTGAGAAAGCCTCCTACAATAGGTGCCTTGACTTTCCTCTCTGGCTCTTCTTCAATCGCTACAGTCTGGCTTCTAATTTCATTAAAAAGAAACTGCTCTCTCCATAGTTACTAATGACATCTTAACTGCCAAGTCTATGGCCCTTTCTCAGTCTGCATCATGCTTTCCCTCTGCAGCCTCTGAGAAAAGCCTTCTCCACCATGATCCTTCTCTAGCTTTCTTGTGACACTGCTCTCTCCTGATCTGAGTCTTCATCCAGGTCGTACCCCCTAAGCGTGGGATACCTTAAATCTTTCCACTTTCAAACTTCCCTATTATTGTTGAGGGCATTACCTCCCTTCCAGTCACTCAGGGCCGTCACTCTCTCTCGGCCTTTGTATCTAATCTGTTGACAAGGCCTATTGTTTTTTCCTTCCTAACATCCCTTCTCTCCTCCCACACTGCCACCACCTTGGTGCAGGCCTTCTTCATCTCACACTGGGCCCATTACTACCGTCTGCTGGTTGGCTGGCCTGCCACAGCCTCTGCCCTCTTCAGTTCATCCTTCACCCAGCTGTCAAAAAGATGTTCCAAGAGCATGGATCTGACCATGTCACTCCAGTGGTTGCCTATCGTCTTCAGGATCAAGGAAACATAAGCTACTCTGTTTGGCCTTCAAAACATGGCCTGTTCCTACCTTTCCAGCCTTCTTTCACTTCACTCACCCCACAGTGACACTGGCCTCTATACTGTCTCCTCAAACAAAAGGGGAAAGGGCAAAGAGAATCAGGATTTATTAAACCCCTACTAAATACCAGGCATGGTGCTAAGCTCTTTGCAAATATTCTCTCACTTGATCCTCACAACTACCCCGGGAGACAGATGCAATTATTACCCCATTTTACAGCTGAGGGAACTGAGGCAGATAAACTGACTTGCCCAGGGTCACAAAGTTATAAGAGTCTATGGCCTTATTTGAACTCAGGTCTTCCTGTCCAGCACTATGTGCATTATGGCACCACCTAACTGCCTCAAGATAAGACACTCTATTTCCCAAGTGAGAATTTTCTCTGGCTGTCTTCCATGCTTGAAATGCTTTCCCCCCTTATCTCTGTCTCCTGGGTTCTCTGGTTTCCTTCAGGTCCCAGCTAAACTTCTACAGGAAGCCTTTCCTGACCTTTCTTAATTCTAGTGCTTCCTCTCTGGAGGTTATTTCCAATTTTATACATAGTTATCTGTATTGTCTCCCCATCAGATGGTGAGCTACGTGAAGGGAAGGACCATCTTTTGGCTTTCTTCATATGCCTAGTGCTTAGCACAGTGTCTGGCACATAGTAGGCACCTGATAAATGCTGTTTGATTAACTGATCAATTGAGACACCAACATACTAGCTAGACTCTCACTATAATTAATAAGAAGCTAAAACCTTTTTTTTTTCCCAAAATTATTCCCCAAATATCCCTTAAATCCTGGACCACAACATGTTTCTGATCTTTAAGATACAACTTTCAGGTAGGGCAGGCCCCAGCTATGGTAAACTCAGGAGACTACATAATTTAAGGACTAGATTCTTGACCAGAAAATATAAGTGCCCCAGAAACCTATTGTTTACTCAGTGGTATTTAAAATGACCAAAAAGTAAGGAGTTCATTAAAATCAGAAATAGTAGCCCATGAAAACGAATACTGACATATCCAAATGGGGCAACACTGTGAGATACTAGTCCTCCATATAACCTTGTCTACAATATCCTGCAGTCACCGATGGGCCCCAGCCAGATCCTGAGCCAGCATTACCTCTCTAATATGAGGATTATTTAATGCAATGAAGAAAGAGATGTTGTTCTCGATGCTACTATTCAACTATACAAACAGCCTAGTTCTGAGAGCCCCAATTCTGGCCAGCTAAATCTATTTATTGACCATACCAAGGACATTGTACCTATAGTGGAAAAGAACTGGGGTGAAAAGTATTCATCCATCCTTCTACATTTCTCACCAGGACTGCAGCTGTATTAGTCAAAAGCAAAAGTAATGAATAGTGTTTCTGAGCAACATCTTCATCCAACACTGCTACAACCTTCCTACCCAAACCTTCATATCTGGCCTCAAAGGGCAAGCTGGCAAGGACTGTGATAATACACAATGGACATCCAGGAAAGATATATCCTGTTAGAGATAGAAAAAGGCAACAAATAGAAAATGGTCTTTCGAACCTAGTCAAATACATATATGAGTACAGGGTTATACTCTAGGAGGTGAACACCCATCCACACAGTCTTTCAGAGTCACATGAATTCAGTATTTCAAGGCCAGTTGGAAAAGAACAACTGATATTGTCTAGGACCAGCTTTTTGCCAAACTGCAGAATTACCGGCTAGAGGAGAAGTTCCAGTAGACAAGGTAGGTAAGAGAGGTGGTCCACACATGGATCCACTAAAAGTAAAGGTCACAGTGAAGTACAGCACTGGAAAACACATCTTTATATCTACATGGGGAGGCAGATAGACGGATGAACATACCAAGAAATGTCTGCTTCAGTGAATGAAGTCATGTCCATCAGTGCTTACAATGCTTTTTCTTCGACCCAGTTATTTACATGACCAATGAAGTTCAAGCCAACTACATAAGTATTAGAATAACGAAGTACTGTCTTTAAGTACAGTAAGACAGGCACTGTCTTTAAGACCTATTCCACGTAAGGTCCTAAGGTAGGCATTGGAGATGCTAAAACATGAAAAATTGCAATGTCTGCTCTCCAGGAGAGTACAATCTAACAGGGAGGGCAGATGAGGTTCACACCCATGGAGATATGATAAAACATGATTTGTATTTAAAGAAGAGGTTGAAATGAAAACACATTCAGTCTGGAAGATAAAGAAAGTCACTTCAATTTAAAGGAAGAGAAAGATTTCAAAACATAGGAATTCAGAGAAATTGTATTTCTGACAAAGGAAGAGCCACCATGAAAAAATAGGTGATGGAAAGGGGCAGGATGAGTTTAGAGAGTAATTAGTAGTCTAGTCTGGCCAGAACATGGAACATGTGAACAGAGCTAAAAATATCATGCAATACCACACAAAAAACCCTAAATGACATGGTTGGGAGTTTGACATTTTAAATTGAAAAAAATTAAAATTTATTAGCTAGCTTTCCTCCTACTCCAATGTCTCACTGTAGCAAGAGAAAGACCGTGGGCTCTCCAAGGCTCAGTCAGCAAAATATATAAACTTTGGCAAGTTTTACAACACTACAAAGGCTTCTAGTATGATCCCGACACCAAGGTATCTCTTCTATCCAACAACCAATTTTGATTAATTTGGAGAAGCTGATATCCAGTAGCCTCTCGGTTATGAATTTTTAGAACATACAAATGTCAACTGCATTATTAATACTCTCAATTGTAAGACACTTATGTCTAGTAATGCAATGAGTGGTTATAATACACTAAAGGAAGTCAATCATGTTGATTTTTGCATTCTTGCTACTAATGAATCTTGAAGAAAAAAAGTTATAACTAAATTGAAGAATGGCTCATAGGCATGAGTTGGTAAGGAAGAATTGTTTTCTTACAGGTCCAGAAGCGAAGAAAAAACACCACTGCATGAGACATTATAATATCTATCTGCAAAAATATGACTACAAAATCACTTCTATAATAGCTTATATGCTATTACGTGTTACACAGACAAGGAGGTAGAAAAATTACATTTGACAAAACCCTCCAAATTAAATCAACATATACTTTAATATTTAGTGACATCAATGCAAAGGCACAAATAAGGAAGACTTTTTTTTAAAATTGGAAAAACAGGATTCAGAGGAAAGAAATGAGACCCCAAGTGCTTATAACCAATAGAAGCCTCAGATCCATATATTATAAATAATTTCTTCGATATAAGAGTTGGTAGGTGCTGGTAACAAGGAGCATCAAAAATATGCCAAATAATTAAACCATTAGTATCTCAAAGAGCAGTGAACAATTCACTACTAATGTGGGAATCGTTGCTATAATAGCTGTCAGTTCACAGTCAGACCACTGACTTGCTAAGAAAATAAAATTAGTAGAAAACTAGATGAATAAAAATGGGAAAACGTCTAGCATAAAATTAATATATTCCAACCTTATTCTGACGAGCTCTTCCCTCTAGAAAATAGAAAAAAAAATAATTATGGTGACCATTTCTGAAAAAATTTTAAACTGATATAAATCAATTGCCACAATGAAAATGAAAACCTAGAAGCAACCCTACTTAGAAAAAAGTTCTAACTCCTAGCTAGAGAGATATAGAAGCCAGGAGTAATTCCATTCTATAACAAACTCATTTGAAAAATCTTATGGAAAAGAACAAGGGAAGATTGTGAGTAATATCACCTCAAAAACCAGCAAGAAGTAATAATAAGGGAAAAACAAGTATAAGGAAAGCGTGGAGAGAGACCAAACTAAACAAACTCATCCGAAGAGTATTTAAAGATCAAACACATAGGGTTGATGTGAAGTGAAATGCACTGTGTACAAAGTAAGAGCAATATCATACGATGATAAGCTGTGAATGACTTAGCTAGTCTCAGCAACAATGATCCATGACAACTCCGGAAGACTCAGGATAAAAAATGCTATCCATCCCCAGAGAAAGAACTGATGATGTCTGAATACACAATGAAGCAACTTCTATGGAGTTTTTTCACTTTCTTTATTTTTCTTGAGGGAAGGAAGGAAGGAAGGACTTGCAGAAAGTAAACTTTGGCAAGCTCTCCAATGGTGAAAAAGGCTTCCAGTCAACTCCCATCTACGGAATATCTCTATATCTAACAAGTAGCTAAGGTCAGAATGAAGAAGCTTACCACCAGCAGTCATTTGGTAATGTATGTCCCTAGTTCATGTACATAGTTCATATTTTCACAAATGATACTCTTTTCTTAACATATTAAAATGTTCATAATAAACAAAGAAAATTTATACAATGAAGAGATGATGCTGAAAAGAGGTCCACAAAGGGAGGAAATATGAAAAACACCTATAGAAGTACAACATACATTTTTCAACATCCCAAACGTTGGAGTCACCACTACTCCCAAAATCATGATCCTGGATGTGCTTCATGAAACAGAACGGAAACTGAATAAAATGAAAATGGAAACACTAAATGATCCAGACAAAATATACAGAAGCAATAATTTTGAAGGTTTAAAGGAATTAATTCTCCAAGGTATTCAAAAGAAAAAGAAATATTAAAAGTACACAAAATATTGACCCTTACTACACCCCCCCCCCCACTATAACTGCAAA
Organism: Trichosurus vulpecula; assembly: GCF_011100635.1. Classification (NCBI taxonomy): domain Eukaryota; kingdom Metazoa; phylum Chordata; class Mammalia; order Diprotodontia; family Phalangeridae; genus Trichosurus; species Trichosurus vulpecula. Next base: position 54,353,582 of record NC_050574.1, read on the forward strand.
AGAAAGGTGGCAAAAATTCAAATAACTATCAACCTCTATGCCCATGCAGCCCCTGTCAAAAAAATTCTTCATTGGAAAAATCTAAAAGTCCAATGAGAGCATATTAGATAAAAGGAGAGGACAAGCAGGCTGTCACAGTGGTATTCTGCACTAGACCAGAGCTTTACAGATGTACAATAGACTGAGAAGTATCAAGAAGACAAAGATTCAAAAAGGAATGTTATAAACTAACTCTAAAAAGAGGCATTTCATTCAGCAGATTCAAAGGCTCTCTCCAAAGCAGATGCCTCCCACGGCTCTTTCAAAAATTATACAAGATCTCTTAGCTGATAGGCCAGAGGCACTACATGATTGTCAATATCAAGCAAAGCACAGAACAGGAACATATAGCAGCCAAAGGTGTTTGGACACAAATCATATCCAGCAGAGTCTGAATTTCCTAGAGATTGATGTCTTCTAGATACTCTTGTTTCTGAGTGACATCATACTAATTGTGTAACACCCCAGAATACTGCCAAGCCTCTACAAGAGATACCTAATCATTCAAAAGTTCTATGAAACAAGACAGGAGAGAAAAAACAAATGGATTAAAAAAATTATTGTGCTGGAGATCAAGATGGGCTCTTAGCGCTTATTCAACCAAGTGCCCTTGAAGAGTTTGGCCTTTGTTTCCTTTGATTAATTCAGTGTCTTTGATTGAGTCTTATTAGCTGCTAAGCCCCAAGGCCAAACCCCTATCTATTAGGTACTAAGCCTATGTGGGCGGGAATTGGTAACTAAGGTGGGGCTCCAGGTGGGGCCCATAAAGGGAAGTCTGATTATATCTTCGCTCCCAAGTAGGCCCAAAACCCCTAGCTATTAGGTGCTAAGCCAATGTGGGCATGAAGCCCTCCAGGTCCTGGGGGAGGTGCTAACTCCAGAGCCAACAGTAAGAGCTTAAGTTCTGGTAGCTCAGATGAAGGTTGATGAGGCTAAAGAGTGCATAAAAAGGGAAGACAGAGCTATCTGCTTAGGGGCTCTCACTCTTGGTGGCTCCCTGATGTGGAAACTCCGAGGAGGCTGTAGTTAAGAGCCCTCCAGCTTGCCCGGATGTTGGGACTTGGTTAAACTCTGGTAACTACGTATTGGGATTTGAATCAGACAAGGTCTGTCTGTTGTTTGTAATTTGTTTGTATTTGCTCTGAAGTTCAGGGTGCTGCCTTTTTCCCCTGAACTAAGTGAATGGTATTTGTATGCCAGATTGTTAACCCCTTAAAGTTGCTTTACTTAGTAAAGGAGATAAAAGAACCTGGGCTTGCAGCGTTCTGTGTGCTGGTTGTTGTTGGTTTTACACCCACCCACCCACCCCCACCCCGCCCCGCCCCACAGAAGCTGCTATCCAGATTGTTGAAACAACTATCTATTGCTCAGATGGGTAATAGTAATATAAAGAGTATACACAACAGCACAGAAATTTTAAATAGATACTGGGAAAAAACAATGAGATGGGACCAGAACTAAATAGGCCTATGAAATAACTAAGATCAAAGAACGAAATAAAAAAGAGCCAAAGTGAGTGAAAGTCACACAAATTCAACCTATAAAATGTTGTCCAAAAAGTAGCTAATAAAGGGCCAAGTCATGTGGATTTGATTATAAAAACTGAGGAGTTTATGTTAATGATTCCAGATCCGATCACTGCCAAAAGAAATGACATTTTTGGAGGACTTTTAAGGGCACAGCCAAGAAAGAAGAATAGAAAAAGCACTCAGTTGAGCGCTCCCAACATTCCCCTACAAACAACTTTAAAATAACATCTCAAATCAAATTCTGGAGTAGCACAGCCAACAAAAGGTCAGAGTAAGCCGCTTCCCCAGTCCAAGACAACATAGAAGGTCTGAAAGAGATAGTGTGACATGGTAGGAGAAGGCTGGCCCAGAGTAGTAGGGCTTGCTGACTGCAACAGAAGCGGCAGGAGTTTCTAGAGCTCTCAAGCTGGAAACAGTAAGGGTACCTACCAACTAGTCAGACGAAGATGAAGTTAAAGCTATCATTAGGAGTTATTTTGTCCAGTCATGTGCCAATAGATCTGACAATCTAAGAGAGTCAATATATGGAATACACTTGAAGCCTTCCCAATAAGATCACGAGTGAAGCAAGGATGTCCGTCATCACCACTATTACTCAACCTTGTACAAGATATGGGGGCTACAGCAACAAGACAAGAAAAAGAATACATATAGATGATATGATGGCATCCTTGGAGAACCCTACAGAATTATCAACTAGCTGAAACAATTAACGTCAACAAAGTTGCAAGGTATATGATAAAACCACACAAATCATCAGCATTTCTATATACTGCAAATAAAACCTTGGCAGGAAGAGATGGAGAAATTCCATTTAATATAACTGCAAACAACATAAAATACTTGAGAACCTACCTCCCAAGACAAATCCATGGATTATATGAACAATTATAAAGAATTTTTGCACAAATAAAGTCAGATTTAAACAACTCATGGGTACACAAGGCAACAGAATTAAAATGACACTTTCTTTTTCTTTTTTTTTTTTTTTGGAGAGGGAATGGCAAGGCAATTGGGGTTAAGTGACTTGCCCAAGGTCACACAGCTAGTAAGTGTCAAGTGTCTGAGGCCAGATTTGAACTCAGGTCTTCCTGACTCCAGGGCTAGTGCTCTACTCATTGCGCCACCTAGCTGCCCCTAAAAATGACACTTTTACCTAAGTTAATTTACTTATTCAGTATCATAAGAATCAAACTACCGGATAATTTTTTAATAGAGCTAGAAAAAATAGGAATGAAATTCATCTGGAAAAACAAAAGGTCAAGAATATCAAGGGAATTCAATGAAAAAAAATTCTGAAGGAAGGCAGCCTAGCAGTTTTCAGATTTCAAACTACATTACAAAGTAGTAATCGTCAAAACCATATATACTGGCTAAGAAATAAAGTGGTGGATCAACGGAATAGATTAGGTACACAATACACGGTAGTAAATGACCACAGTCATCTCTTGTTTCATAAATCCAAAGATCCAAATTCTTGGGGTAAGAACTCAACATCTGACAAAAATTGCTAGGAAACCTGGAAAGCTGTTTGGCAGAAACTGCTAATAAATCATTATCTCCTATCAAAAATAAGATCAAAATGGATAAATGATTTAGACATAAAGGGTGATATCATAAGTAAATTAGGGGACCACGGAATAGTTTACCTGTCGGATCTATGGAGAAGAAAAAGTTTATGACCAAAGAAGGGATAGAAGAAATTACAGGAAGTAAAATAAATAATTCTGACTACATGAAATTAAAAAGCTTTTACTCAAACAAAATTAATGCAGCTAAAATTAGAAGGAAAACAGTAAATGGGGGGTGGGATTTGCAGGAACTAAGCCAAATTTATTATAAAGATAAGAACCATTTTCCAGTTAGCAAATATTAAAGGACATGAACAGGCAGTTTTCAGAAGAAGAAATTAAAGCTACCAACACTCATATGAAAAAATGCTCTAAATTGCAGAAATGGACATTAAAATAATTCTGAGATACTACCTCATACCTATCAGATTGGCTAACATGAAAGGCAACGAAAATGACAAAAGCTGGAGGCAATGTGGAAAAAATGGGGGCACTAGTGACCTGTTGGCGGAGCTGTAAACTAGTCAAACCATTCTGTAGAACAACTGTTTTGTTTGTGGGGGTTTTTTGAAACATGGCTAGTACAGAAATAAGTTTTGCATGACCTCACATGTATAATCGAAATCAAATTGCTTGCCTTCTCAATGAGCAAAGAGGAGAAAGAGAAAGAAGAAGAGAACTTGAAACTCAAAATTTGAAAAAAAAAATTAAAATATTTTACATGTAATTAGGAAATATTTAAATAATTTTTTAAAAGGGAGATAATTCTTAAGGAACTTGTACATATCCATCAATACAGATTATGACAAAAACTGAAATATATCACGTACTCCAAGTTATAAGTTTAGCATCCAATGACACCCCTCAAAAAATACCATCAAATGGCTAGGATTATATACTAGAAGCTCACTATCCTTTATAAACTGGCAGAGAGCAAATCTCCATACTACCAACACAAATACTGAAATATTCTTGGGAATTCAATAAATAAATCAAGACAGAAGTGATGCCCACAACCATCTGGAAATGATTTTAAAATTTAGGAACAACACTAATTATTACATGGAGCCATAACTAACACTCAGAATTTCCAAACTATATTGGATAAAAAGCTTTTAAAATATAAAAACCTAACAGAAAAAAATAAAATCATGTGGGAGTGAGACAAGACACGTCATCCCTTTTGTCCTATCTGCTACTAGGGTTATCTCAAAGATGCTTTCTGTGAATCTACAGGTAATGAGTTCATATTCCAATATTCAAATTAATCCAGTTACAAAAACTGTCCCTTCATCCACTTGCTCAGCAGACAATAGAAATTTAAATTGAAAATAATTATTATATAAGTAAAATGTATATAGTGCTTTCAGGTTTGCAAAGGTCTTCCTATGTTATCTGATTTGATCCTCACAACAACCCTGTGAGGTAGGTGCTATTATCAGTGTCATTTTATAGATGTGGAAAATGAGGGAAACAAAGGGTGACATTCCCAGAGACTCAAAGCTAGTAAGTGTCTGGGGCAGGATGTGAACTCAGGTCTTCCTGACTCCAAGTCTAGCAGAGTTACTGAACAACATAACTGCTTTTATTATTTTGGGAAAAAATAGCAAGATCTTGTCATCAAACAGATGACAGCAACTGATGGACAGAAAGGAGAGATGGATGGATGGAGGAAAGGAGGGAGGGAGGGAAAAGGGAAGGATTTACTGAATACCTACTATGTACCAAGCACTGTGCTAACTTCTTTGCAAATATTATCTAATTTAATCTTTACAACCTTGAAAGGTAGATGTCATTATCACCCCCATTTTACACATAAGGAAACTGAGGCAAAGAAAGGTGAAGTGACTTGCCCAATGTCACATAACTAGTAAGAATCTTCAGGCTAGATTTAAATTGAGGTCTTCCAGAGTCCAGGCCTGGTATTCTGTGCACTATGGCGCCCCCTAGCTGCCTATGACCAAGTCGGATTAGTACCAGGGCTGCAAGAGTGGTTCAACATTAGGGAAACAATCAACATAATTAATCATCCTAAAAATCAAAACATCTAAAACCACATGATTATCTCAAGAGATGAATAAAAGGCTTTTAACAATGTCTGACACTCATTTATGCTAAAAACTCTAGAAAAAGTCCAGGCCATAAGATGAACAAATTGGAGGACTAGACATTTTCTTTGATCCTCTCTACCTCTCAACCTTTCCAAAACAGAAATTATGCACAAAAGACAAAGAAACTTCAGCTGTCTCGGTGATTTAGGACACCCAGACTCCAAAGGACCATATAATAAAAAAGAAATCATTAACTGACACCTGCCCCAAATTCCGTTCCCACCACTCACCACTTCACTACCAGCAACACGGCCACACCAGCTTGATCCCTGCCTGTGCACAACAGAACCCAACTATCCCCCACTGTGTAGAAACCAGCCTCAAACCGGAGCTCAATGGCACATCCTATGACAGACAGCTTATGTCTCAGAGCTCCAGAGACTTAGACTACAAAAATCCCAGGGCCAGTGCCAGCGCCAGTGCCAGGACTGAAAACTGGGGAGCAAAGGGAGCAGAAAAGGACCCCAGGACAAGGCAAGATGTAGGCACAGTCCACTAAGCCAAGAGGAAAGTACTCCACGATCAGCTAGGACCAGTTCTGCCTACTCAAATGATGTAAGACGAATTAGCCCCCAGGAAACTACAATCAGAGTGGAGGGAGTCAAAGTGAGAAAGTTAACAATGGGAAAACAAAAAATTAAAAGTGCCAAAGATCTCAAGAAGAAGAAGCAAATTAAAGACCTTAAACACAAGCAGATAAACTAACAGAAAGAACATTAACAGAAGGAAATATGGCCTCCAGATCTAGTAAATGAATTCTGACATTGATGAATAAATACTACAAAACAAAAAAGGAAAATTGTCTAAGATTCAATGTGACAGAACACTCTGGAATTCAAGGAGAACACAGAACCACAACACGCTATTCCTAATAGGCTTAAAAGAGAGATGAGAATTATGACAGCAAAATGTATATCCTACATAGCAGAAGTATGAGCAGAATAGAAAAACTAGGATCTGCAATAGCAAGGCTAAGAAACAAAATGAAGAATAATGGATTGGAAATGCAAATACACAGAAGTGAAGGACAATCTAGAAAAAGGTAAGTAAAAATAATAACATGAAAGGAAAATATGCTCACTGTAAGAAAAACATGGTGATCTAGAAGATGGGATGCATAGAAACAATCTAAAGACCATAGGTCCCACAGAAGAACATGATAGAAAAAAAAACTTTAATATCATAATAAAGGAAATAATACAAGAGAACTGCCTAGAACTTCTCAACATAGAAAATTAAATACTAACTTAAAGAATTCACAGATCACCCCCAGGGGAAAAAATGCTAAGGCTACAAACTCAAAGACACATATTGGTTAAATTTAACAATTCACTTCAGGAACAAGTTGGGAAAGCCATAGGGAGAAAAACCTTGAAATACAAAGGAAAGGAAATTCAAATAATGCAAGACTATTCTACACCTACCAGAAGACACAGGAGAGAAAGGAATAATATGTTCCAAAGACTAAAGGAGCTCAGAATATTGCTCAGAGTTACTTACCCTGCAAGTCTGAACTTAACCATAACTAGAAGAAAAAAATGAACTTTCAGTATTAAGTAGGCATTTGAAGCATTCTTAGGGGGAAAAAACACAGGCCTGAAGAGATTATTTGCTTCTTAAATACCCCAGACAAAAGAAATGCAGGAGTGGTAAACAAATGCAGCAGCCAAAGACAGCAACAGCAATATCCTGACAGCAGAGAGACCAGAGAGAAATTTCATTCTAAACATACACAAAAAGAGAATGTCCTACAAAGGGGCAGTGTCTTTGTCACCTTCGGGTAATGGCTTCTTTCTAAGAGTGAGGCAAAATGGAAAAGGTAAATCCTGGAGGCAAATTCTACAAGGCAGTGACAGAAACTGTCAAGAGGGGAGAGCCCAGAATGGATAGCTTAGAAAGTATGATTCCATGAGAAATATAGAGAATAGAGACTAGATAATTATAGGGGCCTATCTGTAGTAGACAGAAAGAGAAGATGGATAATGCAGAAAGAGAAACTCTCTCAGGAAAAGGCTACCCACAAAATGAAATTTAAAAAAATAGAATTACTTGAGGGGAAGGAGGGGAAGGGGAAACGTACTTGACTGAGAGAAATAAAAGAAAGAAAGAATTGAATAACTAGATAAAAGCAGAAAAGAAAAAGGAATAACTAAAACCCCCAAAGGGCTAATTAATTAGGAAGGGATCAGTGTTGAGGGGAAAAGAACCTTTGGGAACAGAGCCACTTTAAAAAAGAATGCTTAAAATAACTTGAAGAACATAGTCCTATATTTACAGCAAGAGTGAAAAACCCCCCACTAACACTGGAGATAAACCAAAGAAAATATAAACATAACTCTTATAACTTTAAATGTGAGTGGATTAAACAGTTCAATAAAATAAAAGACATATTGTGTAAGACAACAAAACCCTACAATCTCTTGCTTACAAGAAACACAATCAAAAACCAAAGATACATCTCCCCACCAAAAAAACTGAGGGGAAAGGAAAAAAATCCACTATGCATCAAATGTATCCAAAAAAGCAGGAATTACAATCATGCTATCTAACAAAGCAAAAAAAAAAAATTTAAATTAAATTAAATTTAAATAAGAAAGGACAAACAAGAAACTACATTATAGTGAAAGAAATCTTGGCAAAACCAATATCAGTAATAAACTTATATACTTCAAATGCCTCAGCATCCAAATTCACAAAATAAACATTAACTGAGCTATAAGAAGACATGGATAGTAACACAACAGTGGAAGGGGAATTCAATATTCCTCTCTTGGTTTTAGGTAAGTCTAACAGAAAGATAAACAAAAGGGAAAATATAAAATTGAACAAATTGCTGGACAAACTAGAGTTAAAGACTTAGAACATTTAAATGAAACAGCAAAAGAATATATATATTCTTCAGAACAAAATGAATTTTTTATGAAAACTGACAATATATTATGAAACAAAGATGTTGCAAACAAATGTAAAGAAGCAGAAATAGTTAATACATCCTTTAAAGGCTATAACACAGTAAAAACAATCTTTGGTTGAGGGACCACAAACAAAAATCACAAACCTAAATGGAGATTTAACAAGGAAATCCTAAATAATGAATGAATCAAAGAACAAATCATAGAAACAATTAATAATTATGTGAAAGAAAATGATAATGATGAAACAACATACCAAAATTTCGGGGATGCAGCTAAAGGAGTCCTCAGGGGAAAAATCATATCTCTACAAACATACATTAAAACAAAATAGAAAAAGAGAGGATTAATGAACTGAATATACATTAAAAATTAGAAAGCCAACAAATAAACAAACCTCAAATAAGCATAAAAGAGGAAATACTGAACATTAGAAGAGAAACAGATAAATAGAAACAAAAATATATAAACAATAAAGCTAAAAGCTAGTTATTTGAAAGGACTAATAAAGTTGATAAACCTTTAGCTAATCTGATTAAAAAGGAAAGGGCAGAAAATCAAATCAATAAAATAGCAAATGATCAAGATGAAATCACCAAAAAAAAACCCAGATAAAAATAATCAGAACATAATACGTACAGCTGTATGCTAACAAAACTGTAAACTCAATATAAAGACAATTGCCTTCAAAAATATAAAATACCCAATCTTTAAGAAAGTCAGTTAAAGATCTTAATCTCAGGAAAGGAAATAGATCTAGCTGTAGAGGAACTACTAAAACAAAAACCAAAACTTCTGGGCCTGATGGAGTTATTATAATAGGAGAACTGTATCAAACTTTTAAAGAACAATTAGTATCAATAATTTGCAAATTATTCACAAAAATTGAGAAAGAAAACCCCCTACTAGAATCCTTTTATTAGAAAATTTAAGCCTAACACTAAACCAGGGAAAGACAAAACATAAAAGGAAAATTCTAGGCTAATATCATTAATGAATGTTGACTAAGAAATTTTAAATAAAATCCAGTCCAAGAGGCTATACGATGGTTTATCCAGGAAATCATTCATTATCATCAAGTGGGATTTATACCAGGGATGCAAAGATAATTCAGCATTCAAAAAACAATCAACATAATTAATCATATTAGAAATCAAAAATTCCAGAACAATACAATCATCTCAGCAGATGCAGAAAGTCTGACAAAGTACAGTATTTTTTCACAGTAAAAACCCTACAAAGGATAGGCATAGACTGACCTTTTTTAATATCATAAAAATCATGCATCTAAAACCAAAAGCCAGCATCCCATGCAAAATAGACACAATAGAAGCTTTCTCAACAATGAAGCAAAGATGTCTAGTCTCCCCACTATGATTTGACATAGTTCTGGGAAATGCTATATAGTTCTTGAAGTGTCTTATTGCAACAGCAATTAAAGGCATAAAGATACCATTCTTCTTTGCTGATAACTTGAAAAACTCTACAGAATTAGCAAATATACTAATATAAATGAAAGCTTCGGCAAAATTGCAGGCTACAAAAATAAATCCTCAAAAATTAATAACATATATAATTTATACACAGCAACATATAACACATATAATAATAACAAAACCTAAGAAAGAAAAATAGAAAGGGAAATCCCATTTCAAAGAACTACAAAATGCATAAAATATCTACGGATTGACCTACCAAAGAATAGAAAAGATTTGTATAGATTCATTTACAAAGCACTCCTTAAAGAAATAAAGGAAAATTTAAAGAATTGGAGGAATATTCCATGTTTATGGCTAGGCCATGTCAATATAATAAAAATGACAATACTTCCGAAGTTAATTTATACTTTTAATGCTATATCAAGCAAATTACCAAGTGGATACTTTCTAGGCCTTCATAAAACAATAACAGAATTCATTAAAAAAAAAAAAAAACAAAGGATCTAGACCATGGGGAAGAGGTAGGAAGAAAGGAAGAACAGTGCTTCCAGAGTTCAAACTCTATTATAAAGTAGGAGTCATAAAAACCATCTGGTATTGGTTTAAAAATAGAGAGGTAGATCAATGGAACAGACTAAACAAGGGAGATTCAGAAACAGCAGAAGTTAATATGCAGTGTTTCATAAAACAGAAAACATACATTTCCCAGGAAAAAGCTCCCACTTGATAAAAATTACTGGGAAAACTGGAAAGCAGTCTGGAATAAATTAGATTAACCTCCTATATGTTACACAATATTCTATAATACATTCTAAATGGATACATGACCTAAATATCAGTGATTAAACTAGGAAAAAATTAGAACAGAAACAGATCATATACTTTTCATAAAGGGAGATGAATTCTTAACCAAAGGAGAGAGGAAATTAAGAAAGATAACATAGTTTTGAAAAGCGACATAGACAAAATTAATGCACCTAGGATAAGACAGGGAACATTTGAAGGGAGAGGAACTCTTGGTATCAAATTTATCTAATAAGGATTTGGTACCCAAACTATATAAACAATTAATAAATATATTTAAGACTAATAGCCATTCCCCAACAGGTCAAACAGGTCAAAGGAAATAAACAGTTCTCAAAAGAACTGAAAACCATTCAAAACCACATGAAAGAATGCGCCAAATCACTAATAATAAAAGAAAAGCAAATCAAAACAACCCCGAGACTTCACTTCAAGCCCTGCAAATTGGCAAAGATGACCCCCCCAAAATGGAATTAGTCAATGCTGGTGGGGATGTAGAATGAGAGGCACACTACTGCACTGTTGGTGGAGCTGTGAAATGGCACAACTGTTTCGGAAAGCAGTTTGGAAATATGCCAATAAAGTGACTAGAATGTTCATAATCTTTGAACCAAAGACCCCATTACGGGACTGAAACAAACCCCAAAGAAACCACTAATAAGAAAGTTCCCATATACACCAAACTACTTATAGCAGCACTTTTTCTGATAGCAAAGAACTGGAAACAAAGTATATGTCCATCAACTGGGGAAAAGATATGGAAATTGTGGTACATAATGTAATAGAATCCTACTGTGCTGTAAAAAATGATGTATGTAATGAATAAGAGAAGCCTGGGAAGATCTAGATGATGCGATACAGAGGGAAGTGAAAAGAGTCAAGAAAGCAACACACGCAATAACTGCAACAGTATAAAGAGAAAGAACCACCAGAGAGACAAAATTAAAAGTGAAAACTCAACCACGGCCTGAAAGAAGAGATGTGAAAGGATGCTTCACGGAGGTGACACCCACGGCACGTTTCTGAACTTTTTCAATATGTTGATGAGTCGTTGCTCATCTTTTTTCCTCTTTTTTCTTCCCTTTATAAAAACCATTCATTATATGGGGTGGCTCTCCGGGAGGGGAGAAGGAGGAACCATGAGGATGTAAAAAGCAAAAGACATCCATTAAAAAAACCTCAGTTTCAAAAAGACAGCAGGATTGTTATTTGTCATCTCCTATATGAACCGCATCATAAAAAAGGATGAGAAGAACAATTTAAGAATGATATAAAGAGTCAATCATGCAATGTAGGCTATCTACACATGTCCATATCTGACTAGACTCTCCCCTTTTCAGTAGCCTTCTCAATGCCTCCAAGGCATTGGTTCTGGAGTGGATACAGCAACTCATACTATTTCAATGAGAAGAGGGAAGGAATGAGCACTGATTAGGCGCTTACTGTGTACCAGACACTATGCTAAGGACTTTATAAATAAAATTTCCCCATTTTACAGGTGAGGCACTGAGGCAGAGATGAAGTGACTTGTCCAAAGCTGGTGAGTATCTGAGGCGGGACTTGAAATCAGGGCTTCCTAATTCCAAACCTACCATACCTATCCACTCCACCCCCTAGCTGCCTTGACTAGGGACATACCAATTTAAAAGCCAGTAAGTGGGAAGACCACCGGGCCTTATTATTGGTCATGTGACTGTATCCTAAGGATCACAGCACTTTGCCATCAATCTTCTCCCCCAGCACTTCCACACACCCTGTCATTAAACCCTGAGGCTCACTTGGCCTTTCCCTCAATAGTATTATCTGGGCAAATGTGCCCCAAAGTCTGTTTCCTTTGATTAGAATTTGAAGGCCCAGAGAGCACGGGTGTTTTGTTTTTCTCTTTCTATCCTAAGTGCTAAGCTCTTAATCAAATCACTGCTGCTTTTTTCCACTCAATTATAATAATAGCTACAGAATATGAAAAAATCCACAAGAGATTAGATAGAAACATGGATCAAATGGGACATTTTTGTTAATATTTTATTAAAGACCATGTATAGATTAAAGAAATTGCATTTTTTTAAAATGTCGACAGTATGATTATCTGAAAGTACAGCTCTATTTATGTTTAAATTTTCAAAAAAGTTGTCTAAATTTCTAATAATTAGAGAAATGTGAATTAAAGTAACTTTGGTTCTACCTAACACCCATCAGACTGGAAGAAAATAAAAAAAGAAAAACGACAAAGGCAGGGGGTGGGGAGAATCCCACTGATGGCCCAGTGGTGAAGTTGTGAACTGGTCCACCCATTCTGAAAGCAACTTGGAACTACGTCCAGAAAGTTACCAAAACATGCATACCCATTTACCCAGCTCAACCACTACTAGGCCTATACCGCAGAGATCAAAGAAGCAAGGGAAAAGGCCCATATTGTTTCAAACTAGCTCAAAATATGTAAACTACGGGAGTGTCCTACAACAGGGGACTGGATAAACAATTGTGGTATATGAACGTTATAGAATATTACTGCATCATTAAGAAATCATGAAATGGATCATTTCAGAGGAAACTCGGAAGAGAAGACCCTCCATGAACTGATGCATGGTGAAGAGAGCAGAACTAGGAGAACAATTTATACAATTATAACATTATAGAAGAAAAATAACTTTAAGATTTCTGATCAATGCACTGAGAAACCACGAGTCCAAAAGAATGAAGATGAAATATGTCACTCACCTCCCAACAGAGAGGTGATAAGCCTAAAATAAAGAAAGAGACATACATGTTTCAGACATGGCCAATGGGGGTTTTTGTTTTGCTGAACTATCAGGCTATCTGTTGGCGGGGGGGGCGGCTCTGAAGGGGGAGATTTTTTTTTTTACCTTGCTCGCTTAGGGGCAGGGTGAATAATAAGATCATGAGATTAATATTATAAAATACCAAACAAACCCATAAAGGAGATTTATGAGATGATATGCCAAATTTATTTCACTATAATTTATTGCTATAGTATTGCTCTGAATTGCAAACTCAGGTAAAAATGGTGTAAATACACTATCATTCTACTATTAAAAAAAGTATTTCAGTGCACTGTCTTAATGAGGTAGGAATGTGATTGACGTTACTGTTTTGGGGAATCAAAAGGAATATTTATTTTTTAATTAAGTACACAGGATTTAAAATAGATACAATTTCTATTTTTAAATCTTATTGCTAAGATTCATAAAATAAGAAAAATTTCAAAGAAAAGGCATGGAGGCTAGTAATGTGATTCTGTACAGAAAAGAGCAAAGTCAGAGTACATGAACTAAGACTTGAGAGACAGGCAGGACCTGGCACATATTAAGAACTTAATGAATTCTGGTCAAGTGACTGACAATGAAAGGCTTTCAAACACTGGGCTGAGAACTTGGAGGCACGTAGGGAGCCATGAAGATGTCTGGCTAAAGGACAGTTATAGGATCAGATTTGAGTTTCAGAAATATCAATGTGAAACCTCAGAGTTGTTTTAATTTCCCTTTCTCTACTAGTGCTCTGGAATACTCTTTATCACATTCAATCTTCCCCTGTGCCCTACCAATCCTAAACTATTATGGTTTCTACTCATTCATTCCTTCAATGTCTTCACAATTACCACTGTCTCAGGCCACTATCCATGATGTTAACTTCACTTTTTTTTCCCCAAACTCAAATCTTACCAATTCAACTCTACACTATCCCATAAGCTAGAATCCCTTAGGCCCTTGCCCTGTATCAAGCACCAGGGTGGATTACTCCTACTCTGCTTCACTGCTCCTATTCTCATGCTATTAAGCAGAGCCAGAATACATCACACAACCATGTCAACCAGGTGTATTATAACTGAACGTTAGCTGATTTTATCTGGGCCCTCACTGCAGCAAGGCAATTCTTTCATTCCTCCCTAATTAACGTCCCATTTCACTCCCCATGAAAAGCAAGTGAAAACTTTCTTCTACTTCTTCAAGCATTCCACAGCTCCCCTCAACTGAGAACATCCTGCCAGTTATTTTACTGAAAAAACTAAGGCCATTTGCCTCGAACTTTCTCTTTTTCCCTTCACTTCATTCCAAAGCTCCATTCTCCTCTCCTTTCCTCCCATCTCTGACAGGATGCTCCTTCTTGTTGCCAAAGTCAACCCCTCCACATGTGTCCTTAAGCCCATTCCTTCCTATCTTCTCCAGAAGAAGGAATTCTCAGTTGGCCCCCTCGCCTCTCTCTAATCTTCAGTTTCTTCTTATATATTGGTTCTTTCTCTATTGCCCTTAAATATACCTAAGCCTCTCTGATGTGTTAAAAAAAATAAAACCTTCACCAGATCTTGCCAACCCCTCAAGATATCATCAGATGCTTCTCTATCCTTTCTCAGCCATACAAAAAGCTACCTAAGCATGTTGCCTAGACTTTCTTTCCTCTCACACCTCAACTCTTTCTTTCACAGCTGTCTTCTAACCTTATCATTCAACTGAAATGTCTCTCTCCACAGATCTAAACAGGATGGTCTTTTCTTAGTCCTCCTCCTTACACCTAGCAGCTAGGTGGTGCTGGGGGTACAATGCTGGGCTTAGAAGGCAGAAGTTCTGAGTTCAAAACTGCCTCATAGCCTTATTAACTGGGTGACTCTAAGTTTCTGTCAGCCTAGCTTCCTATTCTGGGAAAGAAGGAGGGGCTAGACTGGATCACCTCTGAGATCACAATGTATTCTCCTGTGATCCTCTATGAATCACCCTGTTTTCCCGTCTACTCTCTCATCTCTAGATCTTCTTCATGATGCTTCTCCCTCAGACCTTCGTCTATCTCTCTGACAATTCCTCTTCTGTCTCCTTTGCTGACTCATCTTCCACATCATGAACCATAATTGTAGAGACTCCCCAAGACTCTGTTCTGACCTCTCTTCTTTCTGTAAACTCTCTTGGTGCCTTCAAAAGCTTGCATGACTTTAAATATTATCCAAAGCAAAGCTCTGTTATATTTCTCCCTCAACCCAACCTCTCCTCCAAAATTTTATTTCCATCTAAGGAACCATCATTCTGAGAGCTTCCCAGAGCATAGGAGAGTGGTGTTCTAGTGGATTTTTCCCTCTCCCTCGCTGTTCATAGGCTGTTCCCAAATCTTACTCCCTTGACAACAAACATCTCTCCCATTTAACCCTTTTATCTTTACCAATAAAGCAATGTTATTTCAGGCCGCCACCTCCTCTCGCCTAGACTGTCAAAATGGGCTCCTAATTGGTCTTCCTACCTCAACTCTCTTCCTACTTCATCCTACATATAGCTGTTACAGTGGGTGTTCTTACGCAGAAATTTGACCATATAGTCCCCTACTCAATAAAACCCAATTATATCCTATTGACCATAAAATAAGATATAAACTTCTCTCTTTGGCTTTCTAAGACCTTCACAACCTAGTTACACAACCTTTCCAACGTCCCCACACATTAGTCTTCTCACACACTTGTGCAGTCCAGATGAAGTGGCCGTCTCTCCTTTCATCACACATGACACACCCCCCTCCCACCTCAGTGCATTTGTACACAGCCCAGCACTGCCTGCCCCCACCCCCAGCTTGAGATGTACTACCTAATTATCTGAATGTCTTTCTTCCTTCAAGATGCAGCTCAAATACCACATTCAACATTTTCCAAATACCACCCCCTCCCAAATGTTTGCTCCATCCTTCCCAAACTACTTGTATTTACTTAATGTGTACTTATTTTGTATATGTTTATGCATGTACATGTTGTCTCCCCCATAGAAAGAAAACTGTGGACTTGAGGATCATTTCAATCTCTTTGTATTCCCACTACCTGAAACACAGTAGCCCCAAAACAAATGTTTGCTGAACTGACTGATTCAGCCTAATTTCTGGCAGATTTAGGAAATTTTCCCATAAATTCTTGTCAAATAGGGAGCTCTTCCCTAGTTGATTTCTGTTTGGGGGTTTATCAAATTCAGTTATTTCTGATTCTTCCTTGTCTAATCTGTTCCACTGAACTACTTCCCTCCTTTTTTGTTTTGGTTTGTTTTTTTTTTTTGGAGGGGGGAAGGCAGGGCAATTGGGGTTAAGTGCCTTGCCCAAGGTCACACAGCTAGTAAGTGTGTCAACTGCCTGGGGCCACATTTGAACTCTGGTCCTCCTGACTCCAAGGCAGTGTTCTACTCACTACACCACCTAGTTGCCCCTACTTCCCTCCTTTTTCAACCAATATCAAATGGTTCTGGAGATTGCCTTTCTAACCCTAGTTTGAAAAATTATTTTCCTTCTGGTTCTAGATTGTTTTTATTCCACCAAATGAATTGTGTTATTTTGTAATGGGCATTCACAATTTCATGAACAATCTTCTTTTTCTGTTCTTTTCATATGGAAATGCTCCTATTTGTCAAGTTCAGAATAACAATTTAAAAAACTATGTAACAGGCCTCTCTCATTTTCCCCAACTATAAGCGCTTCCTGGAAAAATACACTGCATTTTCTATTTACTCAACCTATGTGCATATATAGTTGCCCCCAGCCCCAAGTATGTAATTCTTCAAGAGCAAGGCCCAAGAGTTTTCTGGTCTTCGGAACCTCAGTGTCTGAGGACATAGTTCACTTTAAGAAATGCCTATTCTTGTTACTAGTGGGCTCCTCCTCCTTCTCACTGGAGGCCTTCAAGTGAAAGAAGACCAGCTGTTGTAGAGTGATTCTTTATCAGGAATGGGAAGGACAAGATGGCCTCTAAGAATCCCCTAACACCATGATTCGGTGACTCTATGCTTCCCCATAGGATGACATTGTCCACTTTGGCTAGAATAATTAACAGGCCTTTCCTGTAGCCTACTACTCCTTTTACCGACTTCCAAAACAGAGTTTCAAAAATTCACATCCTGCTAAGTCAAATATGTACAAATCTCTCTAGAAATACAGAGGTTAGAAAGATAGGATAAAACTAAGGAAGGGAAACACAGAATTTCTGAACTAGGCATCGTCTCAATGTAGGAGTAGGTTTTAACTGCCTGTCAAAATGGTTACATATCAAAGAATACAACTTAATCATCTAATTTCCCAAACAAACCAAAAGATTCCCTCACTTAGGTTAGATCATGTTTGTTTTTATTCATCCCTACTTGCAAAAATGTCCTTTATAAAAAGAAAAGGTATTTTTACATTTTGTGTCATGCTGAACTACACTGATAATGTGTTTTGAGTGATACTGATTTATTATTAATTGCCTGTGGTGAATGCTGCCTGCATCCTCTTCTATCCATAGGTGATGGAGTGGATTTTGGCCCCAAAGTCAGTTTTGGTCATTTAGATAGTAAGTAACTCAGCAGGTTGGCAACAAGGTCTCCTGACAACTTTCCAATTTGCATGTGAGACCAAGTATTACAACCCGGTTTTTGCTCCCGTCTAGATACACAGCCAGGAAAACCAGCATGCACTCTCAGTTCAGGAGGAAGTTGTGGTCGAAGAACTAAGCTCATTCACATTCAGACAGCACCAACTGTTCCATGTGCTATCTCTCTCACTTAATTTACGGTGCCAAGAACCATTTACCTGGGGAATGTGTCAACTGCCTAGTGGAACAAAACAACATTTCCAGTGCGATGTGACTTAAAATCAAATTCTCCATTCCCTTTAAGCAAGAAGCCTTTCTTAGCAGCCTTCCTGAAATTTCTCAGGCCCAAGTTCAGCCCCAGTTGCACCAGGCAGAGCAGTGGCTCTCAAAGGTCCCAAAGAATAAATCCTCCAGGTCCACTGCTCCCCAGACAAGGCAGCCCATCACCGCTACTGGGCACAGGCAAGCTTCCCAGGCTCTGGTCCCAAGCCAAGGCCATAAAGAGGGACGCAGTAGAGGCATCCTAAATTCTGGGCAGACACAGTGATTAGGACCATGCAGGGACTAAAGTCATGAGAATGGAATGGATTCAAGTCAACAGCACAGAGCCCTCTTCATCTTCAGTCAGTATTAATCTAGCGACTGAAAGTGAAATGGCGCTGACTCTCGCCCCTCCTGAATGCAGTGCTACAGAAAAACTCTGTACAGATTCAACAGATGCAGAAAAGGCCTTGGCCAAACAAAAACACAAAAGAAGAGGCCTTTCTTCAAGATAATAAGCACTACCTACCTAAAGCAAAAGCTAGCATTACTGATGAAGTAGAACACTAGAAGAAGCCTTTCTAATACAATAAGGAATATCCGTGGATATCCACCGTCCCCACTATTATTTAAAATACTTCTAGAAATATGAGCAATGGCGATGAGAAAAAGGCATAGGCAAAAGGGAGGCAAACTGGTGCATGTTCACAGATGGTACATTCAATGACTGACTCCACACCAAAAATAATCCTTATAAACAGTCACGGTAAAGCTGAAGGACAGAAAATTTGTTGTTGTTCGGTCATTTTAGTCTCATCCAATTCTTCACGACCTCATTTGGGGTTTTCTTAGTAAAGATACTGGAGTGGTTTACCATTTCCTTCTCCAGCTCATTTTATAGATAAGGAAACTGAGGCAAACAGGGATAAATGACTTGCTCAGGGTCGCACAGCTAGGAGATGTCTGAGGCCGGATCCGAACTCAGGAAGCTGATTTTTCCTGATCCAAGCCTGGTACCCTGTCCTCTGAGCCACCTAGCTGCTCTTGGAAAGGAAATAAACCCACAAAAATCATTGGTCTTTTTGTATATTACTAACAAAACCCAACAGGAAGAGACAGAAAAAGAAACTCCATTCAAAATAACTATGAAAGACATAAACTATCAAACAGTCGGGGCAGCTAGATGGCACAGTGAGTAGAGCACCAGTCCTGGAGTCAGGAGGACTTGAGTTCAAATCCAGCCTCAGACACTTGACACACTTACTAGCTGTGTGACCTTGGGCAAGTCACTTAATCCCAATTGCCCTGCCTTCCCCCCTCCAAAAAGAAAAAAAAAAAAAAGAAAGAAAGGAAGAATCATACTTTAAAAAAAAACAACTATCTAACAGTCAACCCATTAAGGCATATTTAAGGAATACATAAAAATGAATACAACTATAAAGCATTGTTTAAAGGGGAAAAGATTTAAATGGAAAAAAATCAGTGCTTATGTCTAGGCTGTGAAAATATGAAGGGAGGGAGGAAGAAAAGAAGCATTTATTAAGCACCTACTATATGTCAAGCAGTGGAGATACAATTACAAAAAAAAAAAAAAAAAGATGATTCCTGCCCACAAGATAGCAAGTAAAGAAGGAGAGATCTGGGGAAGGAGGGCTGAGGGGGAGGAGGGAACAAAGTGAAGCAGAGCTGGGGCCTTCCTGAAACAATGGGTCAGGTGAGGCAGCTACCAATCAGGAGAGCACTGTGACACGACTCGACATCAAAAATGGATATCCTTTTATCAGTGGAAATAACATTAAAGAAGGGATAGTGACACCTACTTTGCCACCATACTCTAAAGAGCAGCTGGGGCACAATGGTTAGAGTGTCAGGCCTGGAGTCAAGATCTGAGTTCAAACCCACTCTCAGACACTTAATAGCTGTGGGATCCTAGACAAATCACTTAATCTCTGCCTGCCTCAGTTTTCTCATCTGTAAAATGGAAGCCATAGCAGCACCTAATTGCCAGGGTTGTTGTGAGGGTCAAATGAGCTAATAACTGTACAGTGCTTAGCACAGTGCCTGGCACACACCCTATGTACATGTTATCTGACTAATACAGTTGAAGACCATGCGGCTTTTCCGTGTGACTTACACTAAAACTTTCCCCATTAGAATGTGAGCTACTGGACAGCAGAGACGTCTTCCTTTTCTACATGTATCCCCACAGCTTAACACAGGGCTTTGCACAAAATTAAGCACATAATACATGCTTTATTAATTCATTCATTCACCATTTGTGCGATCACTCCCCAGCCAATGGGGATTTGCTTGTTTTAATATTCTCTGTTACCACACACACACACATGCTGCTATGAATATATTAGTGCATGGAGGACCTTTCTTTCCATTTTTTTACCTCTTTGGAGTACATACCTCATAGTGGGATTTCTGAGTAAAAAGGTATAGACATTTTAGTCAGACACTTCCTTAGAATACTTCCATATTATAAAAGCAATTTTCTGACAGAAAAAAAAATTGAGAAAAAAATATGCTCCTATCATTTAGGGAACAGCTGAACAAATTGTGGTACATGAATGTTGTGGAATATTATTCTGCCATAAAAAATGCAGAAGAATTCAGAAAAACTTGGGAAGACTTGTATGAACTGACGGATCGAACATAAAGAGAATAATTCATACAATGGTCCCAATTACAGTAAAATAACACAAGACAACTTCAGGACCCAACTCAGAAAACAATCGTGATTTCAGTAGTCAAGTGAACAACCAACCCACTTATCAAGAAGGTAACGTTTTCAGAAGTGGCCAGCATGTCTCTGTTTGCCTAAGAGGTACTGCATATTATGTGGAGAACTCTTTGGAGGTGGGAGAAAGTCAGTGAAACCAGAGGGTAAATTTTTCTTTTGGCATCGATGTTATTGGTTTTTTTTTTTAACCGAGGGGGAAGAGGACACAGAAGCTCCCAGATAATGATGTCAGTTTACAAACATTTCAGTGATGGACTTCCAAAGCACTCAAATATAGCTCTCCACAGACAGCATCTACAGCTCAAATGGAATGTGCTGCACTGCTAAGATTCTATTTTCTAAACCTTTTTACCTTCCATCAATGTTGTTAAAAATCAACTCCTTACTAATATATTCAAAGAAAGTTAAAAGGGAGAAGCTGTCAGTGACCACTCACTGACACTGATTTTCTCCCTTGCAATGCTGAATTTAGCAAGCAAACAAAAATTCCCTAACAGTTATTTTCAGACCCACCCCTAGGTTGGTGAAATAAACACCAGGCCTACTGTGTAATGTGACTCCTCGGCACTCACTCTTCTGCCAGGAATCAACAGGCAAAGTGCACACTCAGTCCCACGAGTCCATCCAGAAAACAGCTGAGTCACCCCCAGGCCTTTCTCGTCCTGCTCACGGCAGTGCAGCAGAAACCTCTCTTCTCAAGCTGACTCCTTCCCCCACGCCCACTAGCAAGATACACGATTTTCTGATGGCACTCTCCCTCAGCAACACTGACTAGTTTATGAGGACGCTCAATTTAGACATCACATGGTCCCTCTGTTCCTAACAGGACAAAGGATGACTGGCTGAAAAGCCCTGCCAGCTAATTAGGTTGCAAAACTTCATCCCAAACAGGACACGTCTACTTTTGAGAAAAACACAAGTATCTGTCCAAGTGACCTGGAACTGAACTTGGACTCGTGGTGCCCCGACTGTCGAAGAAGGAGGAGTACTGACTACATTAACCTGACTACCCACTCTTTTTTCTAGTTATTAATGAGAAGCCATGGCCTTTTTGTTCCATCTTCTGAAGATGTTTAATTAAAACAAAGTCCTAGGCAGCACTGCTTCTGGTCAGTCATACTTTTAAGTAGTCATAACTTAAAAGTAAGGTTAATGGGCACTAGATTTTTTTCAATATGTGAAACCATTTGGTTTAAAGATTAAACAGACTTTCCAATTGTATTTGATTTTTGAAAAGATGGTATGGTGGAAAAGGGATGTGATCTAGAATCAGGGCACTGGATTCCAACCCCAACTCTAATGTCTATCACTTATGTAACCTTGAACA
Source organism: Trichosurus vulpecula (assembly GCF_011100635.1). Lineage (NCBI taxonomy): Eukaryota > Metazoa > Chordata > Mammalia > Diprotodontia > Phalangeridae > Trichosurus > Trichosurus vulpecula. The sequence continues at coordinate 54,375,642 of NC_050574.1, forward strand.
AGCCACATTTACCTCTCATGACTTTGGTTTCCTACTCTGTGAAATGAAGGCTTTGGCCTCCATAACCCCTCAATGAGTCAGCCATCATTTGTTAAATACCTCTGTGTGCCAGGTAATTCATTTATTAAGTATTTGCTAAGCACCTACTCTGTGCCAAGAGTTGTGTTAAGTGGAAAGGAAGAAGGGAGGGAGGGAAGGAGGGAGGGAGGGAGGAAAAGAGGGAGGAAGGAAGGGAAAAGAGCCTCTACTCTCAAGGAGTTCAGTCTAATGGGGAAAACAAGCACTGGCTGGCAGAGAGAAGGCACTGTGCTAGGTAACACAGGATATAAAAACAAAACAGCCTGGAGCACATTAAAATCTACGCTTCAGAAGCCAAATGTCAATATATGGGTATATGCAAATGCAAGGTATCCCCAAAGTCTTAGTCTTTTAAGACATCCTGTTTGTAACCTCTGTATGGTACAAGGGGAAAGGAAGGGTAAGGAAAGGTCCCATGTAAATAAAAGGTGGTGCTTTAAAATAGCCTTGAAGAAAAAGAGGGATTCTAAGATAGGAAGTGAAGAAGGTACATATTCCAGGAAAGAAAGAAAACTAGGGCACAGGCCAAGACACAAAAGTTGTAGCTTCATGTGTTAGGACAGTTAAGAAGGTCACTCTGACTGCACTATTAGATGCACAAAAGTAAGTGATGTGTAATAAGGGGAGAAAGGTAGGTCAGGGCCAGGTTGTGAAGAGCTTCAAACACAAAACAGAAGAAAGCTACAAATCACAGATAACTGAGCAATACAAATCAAAACAATCCTGAGACTTTATCTCATATGTAGCAAACATGACAAAAGACAAGAGGAGTCCACGTTTGGAGAGACTATGGAAAGAGAGCTTTGCTGAATTTTTGGTGGATAGGTAAATCATCCTAACCATTCTGGAAAACATAACAGAATTATGTAAAAAGACTAAGTCTCTGAGGCAGAGATTCCACTGCTAGCAACAGGCAGAGTACCCAAGGAGATCAATATGAAAAGGAAAGCCTCACAGACACCATGATGTCGATAGCAGCAGAACTGGAAACAAATAAGTGACTAAGAACTAGTGGTACATGAATGTAACAATATTCCTGTGTTAAAAGAAATGATAATCTGATGAAAACAGAGAAGCATGGTATGTGGCTAAGCAAGCAGAACCAGGAAAAAAAAATCTACACAACAACTGCCATAATATGCAAGGAAACCAACACTACAAAGTAAAACTGGATGACATTATAATAACCAAGTTTGGCCCTCTAAGAAGAGATAGCAGGCCCCACTTCTGGATCCCCTCTCCCCAAACAGAGGTGGAGAGTCATGAGTGTGGAAAACTGCATGTAAAATCAGCCTTTTTTCACTTTATCGGTTCACTTTGCTAAACTTCATTTTCTTCCACTTTTTATTCATTAATATAAGTGACAGGTCTCAGGGAACGGGTTAGAGAGAATTGCAGGCAATGTACAAGCAAAATATCTGAACGCAAATTTATTTTTTTAAATATATACAAAACAGTTTTGCAAAAGAGAGCAGTAAAGTTGTGAGGATGAGAACATGCTTCCTATAAAAGGCAGTTCTTGAACCAGGTCTTAAAAGAAACGAGGACTTCCAGGAGAACATTCAAGGGAAGCAGAGTTGAAGGGCCTGGCAGAGCTGGAGTTGGGGACACTGGGGGGGGGGGGGGGGGGTGGAATGAAAATGAATAGGAGTGTGAGAATGGGAAAGAGGGCTAGGAAGGGAGATGGCTTACTGTTAGACAATGGGGATAGGCAATAGGGAATTTATTATCTACAGAGATTGGGAGAAAAAGAGGGGATTTGGATGGAGAGGAAGAATCTGGGTAGCAAAAAAGTTAATGGCAGTAGCTCTGCTGATGGGACAGGAAGGGAATAAGTGGAATATTGTCAGTCTCAGTATGTCAGTAGTTGAGTATCATCCTCTCTGGAGATAATGGCTGCATGTCTCCAAATATGTCTATAATTATGTGAGGAATGATCCTATCAGTCTATTCAATGCTGAATTAATAATCTCTCCAGTGCTCTGTCTTGGAATTCAAGAAGCCTGGGTGGCAACTCCTAAGTTTAAAATAATACCTGGAAAATCTGAAATCAAATTGAACAAATAACTATTAAAAGGATGCAATTACCATGCTCTAAAGAAAACTGATTGATGGGGTAAACTATTTCAAATAGCACCCGTTAAGCCATACAGCCTTACCAGGATTGCTGTCTGCATGTAAAAGTACATTATAGCATCTCCCTTCTTTCCTCCACCTAAAAAAAATCTACTGTGATCCTGAACTGCCCTAAGAGAAGCACAGCTCCCAGGGCCCTGAGCTAATAGCTTCTCTGCTCTGGCCAAACTCTAGCCAGGGTACTGTTGTACCGGCTACAGTTTAGGAAGAGAACTGTAACAACAGAGAACCCCAAGGGAAGGGCAGTCAGAAGCGTGAAGAGGGAAGAGGCTGGAGCCCATGTCATCAAAGAATTGTCTCAAGTAAATGGGGATATAGGGGCCTTTTTAGAAAATTCTTGGACTGAGACAATTGGGGAAGGAATAGAGCTAGTTACAGGGATGACAAACACAAAAGAGAAATAAGTGCATGGAATCATTTTTTGTGCATGTAGAGAAGACTTACATGAACTGATCCAAATAAAAATCAACAGAGACAGGAAGCCAATACACATAATTACATGAGTAAGAAAATAATTAGAAAGAACCAGCACCCTTAAATAACTAAAACCGAATGCTATGAAATGACAAAGAAAAGACGTGAAAAGAGGCCACCATCCACTCCTTGGCATAAGTTGGGGTCCAAAAATGTGGACAACTATCTGTGTTCATTGGGAAGAAGGCCTGTTTCAGGTATGTGTGCTTGTATCCTGGCATATCAAAGGCACTAAATAAATGCTGCTGACTGACTGATGTAGTTTACAATAATAGAATAAATACAGTTAAAGAAGACCACACCACAGAGATTCTAGTTAGGACCTCCACTAGATTTTTTAAAAATCAAGGAATCCAAAGCAATATAGTACTGTCATCTTACCAATATGTGGAAGCTTAGGTCCTATGATGGGCCACAGTACTACCTTCCTGGATTCTCCTGAAAGAAAATTCATATAAATCCCAGAAAAAGTCACACCTTAGCTAAAGACTGGGAATAGAGGGTGGGAGCGGGAAATAAGCATTTATTAAATACCTACGATATATGCCAGGAATTTGCTAAGAGCTGTACTAATATTATCTCATTTAATCCTCCAAATAACGCTGCTAGGTAGGTGCTATTATGACCCCTATTTTACAGTTGAGGAAACTGAGGCAGACAGTGATCAAGCAATTTGCCCAGAGTAATACAGCTAGTGTCGGAGGCTGGATTTGAACCCAGGTTTTCCAAACTCCAAGTCCAACACTCTATCCACTGCATCACGCGGCTGCCTCTACACATATAAATGATCAATTTTGTCAATGAGGAGCCTCATACTGACAGTTTGCGCCATCTGTATGCACTTAGATCTTCTGACGTCATGGAGTCCCTATGTGAATTTCCAACATGTAGCACAAAACAGCAGCTTGATGAATGAATGCATTTTACATAATTTCACAAGAGTCAAGCTGGACACAGTGGTGAATGTCATTCAAAAACTAAGAAAAGAACTTTAAATGTATTTATTAATTCATGAGAACACCTACAGATCCCTAAATAATATGCAAATAAAATGTTTTCTACCGACTCATGAAAGTCACCCCACCAAAAAAATACAATTAATACCAGTTCATGACTGGTATTACCTAGTACATTTCCTATGCACAAAATCAGAGAGATACGATCATAGCTTAAACCCCGGTATCTCTATGAACTGTTCAATTTTCCAAGATCCTAAACTCTGAAATTACACTAACCACACTCCATCCCTTTTCCTTTCCATGCCCTCATTACTCTTCCACCTTCTCCTTCCTCTACCGCTTCTGATCCTTCTGTATACATCACATTTAGGCAATTGAACCTACATGCAGGCATCTCAACAATGCACTCTCCTCCCCCACCTCTGCCTTCCTGCTGTTCCACCCCTGCTAATTATTAAACTTGGGCAAACCAATGTCCACCTTCCACTTCCCTAGCACCACAGCAAAGCAACCACAAGACCTCGTCAACAGTTGCTGTCAATCCTTGATTCATGTCTTACTCTCTGACACTTCCCACAGTGAACATTCTAACCTTTCTCTACCCTGAAAGCTCCCAAGCCTAAACGACGTTCATCTCTAGCTCTCTTTTCCAATACTTCAGAACTTCTTTGTGTCTTATCTATCCATTCTTACGATCTCAGACAATCAAGCAGTCTACCCTCCCTACCCAAAGCTAACCTGTCTAGGCTCTCTTAAGAATAACCCACTCTCAGGAGAGCAGGGAATGGTCTACCTGTCAGATATATAACAAGGGGAAGAATTTACAACCAAACAAGAGACAGAGAATATTACAAAATGTAAAATAGATAATTTTGATTATATTAAATTAAGAGGGTTTTGCACAAACAAAATCAATGCAACCAGAAGTAGGAGAGTAGAAAGCTGGGAAACAACCTTTAGAGCGAGTGTCTCTGATAAAGGCCTCATTTTTCAAATATATAGAGAACACAGCCAAGTATATAAGAATATAAGTAATTCCCCAATTGATAAACGGTGAAGGGATATGAATAGGCAGTTTTCAGATGAAGAAATCAAAGCTATCTATAGTCATATGAAGAAATGTTCTTGATGAAAGAAATGGAAATTAAAACAATTCTGAGGCACCACCTCACACCTATCAGATTGGCTAATATGACTGAAAAGGAAAACAACAAATGTTAAAGGGGATGTGGGAAAATTGTGACATTAATTCATTGCTGGTGGAGTTGTGAAATGATGCAACCATTCCGGAGAGCAAATTGGAACTACGCCCAAAGGGCAACCAAACTGCATATACCCTTTGATGCAACAATACAACTACTTGGTCTGTATCCCAAAGAGATCATAAAGAAGGAAAAAGAACCTACATCTACAAAAATAATTACAGTGGCTATTTTTGTGGTGGCAAAAAATTAGAAATTGAAGGGATGCCTGTCGACTGGGAAAGAGCTGAACAAGCTATGATATATGGGTGTAATGAAATAGTTTTATGCAATAAGAAATAAGGAACAGCGAGATTTCAGAAAAAAAAAAACCTGGAAGGACTTGTACAAATTGATGCAAAGAAAAAAAAGAGCAGAACCAGGAGAACATTGTATACAGCAACAGCAACACTGTGTGATGATTAGCTATGAATGACTCAGCACTCCTCAGCAACACAATATCCAAGACAAGTACAAAGGACTCAGGAAGGAAAATACTATCCACCCAGATAAGGAAGTGATGGACTCTGCATGCAGATCAAAGCAAACTATTTTTCACTTTATTTTTTTTCATTTTTTCCCCTTTTAATGTTTGTTCTTTTACAACTATGACTAATATGGAAATGTCTTACATGACTGCACATATATAGCATATATCAAACTGCTGTTTTAGGAAAATGGGAGGGCAGAGAGGGAGGGAAAAAAATTTGAAACTCAAAATTTTGTAATAATGAATGTTAAAAATTGTCTTTATATATATAATTGGAAAAAATAAAACTGTAAAAAAAAATAACCTGCTCTCTTCAGTGCCAAGATGGCAGAGGACTCACCTGAGTCCTCCCAAGTTTCCTTCAAAACAATCTTACAATAGTATCTCAGAAACAATTTTGAGGCAGCCAAGCAGTTTACCAGCCCAGGACAGGTGGTAGGGTCACCAGAGAGGGAGGAAAGTGTGGTGCTGCTAATAAGCCAACAGGAGGCCACACCCCAGGGAGCCAGAAGTGAGGCTCCAGGGCAGGGCAATCTACCAGCAAGGCCCTGAGAACCAGAGCAAGCCAGCAGCAAGTGCCTGCCCCTTGGGCAACCCAGCAGCAAGGCCCTGCCCCCAGACCAAGCCAGTAGTGAAGCCTCATCTCTGGGCAAGCCAGAAGTAAGGCCTTGTTCCTACTACAAGCCAGTAGCTAGGCCATCAGGCCTGGTGCAAGCCAGCACCAAGGCTCCAAACCCCATCACAACAAGCTTGGGGCAGTGCCCTCTTCATTCCAGGAGCAGAGCTTAACTTTTACATAGAGTAAAAAGTCACAAAACAGGCAGAAAAATGAGCAAAGAAAAAGAACTCGACCATAGAAAGCTACTATGGTGACAGCGAGGATCAAGGAACACTTAGTCTAAGAAGATAACCATGCCAAAACATCTACATGCAAAGCCTCAAAGAAAAATATAAATTAGTCTCAGGTCCAAAAAGAACTAATGGAAGAGCTCAAAGAGGATTTTAAAAATCAAATAAGAGAGGTAGAAGAAAAATTGGGAAAAGAAATGAGACTTATGCAAGAGAACAATAAAAAAGAGTCAACAATTTGGTAAAGGAAATACAAAAAATAGAAAAAGATATACAAAAAAATTTACCATGAAAAAAGTTCTTAAAAAACAGAATTGGCTAAATGGAAAAGAAGGTACAAAAGTTCACTGAAGAAAACAACTCCTTAAAAAGTAGAACTGGCCAAATGGAAAAGGAGACACAAAAGCTCACTGAAGAAAATTATTCCTTAAAAATTAAAGTGGAAGCTAATGATTCCATGAGACTGATAGAAACGATAAAACAAAATCAAAAGAATGAAAAAAATAGAAGAAAATGTGAAATTCTTCATTGGAAAAACAAATGATCTGAAAATAGATCCAGGAGAGACAGTTTGAGAATTACCTGAAAGCCTGATCAAAAAAATGGCCTAGACATCATCTTTCAAGAAATTAAAAAGGAAATCTGCCCTGATATGCTAAAACCAGAGGGCAAAACAGAAAATTAAAGAAGCCACTGATCACCTCCTGAAAGAGATCCCAAAGTGAAAACTCACGGGAATATTAAAGCAAAATCCCAGAGCTCCAAGCCCAAGAAGAAAATACTATGAGCAGTTAGAAAGAAACAATTCAAATATCATGGAGCCCTGATCAGGATTACACAATATTTAGCAGCCTCTACATTAAAGGACCAGAGGGCTTGGAATATGATATTCCAGGGGCAAAGGAATGAGAATTACAACCAAGAATCATCTACCCAATGAAACTGAGTATAATCCTTCAGGGGAAAAAGCCAGATATTTAATGAAACATAAGATTTTTAAGCATGCTTAATTAAAAAGACCAGAGCTGAACAAAAATTTGATCTTCAAATACAAGACTCAAGAGGAGAATAAAAGGGTAAACAAGAAAGAGAAAACAATAGGGATTAAATAAGGTTAAACTGTTTACATCCCTATACAGGAAGAGGATACTTGTAACTCTAAAGAATTTGATCACTATTACAGCAATTAGAAGGAATATACAGACAGAAGGTGCAGGTATAAGTTGGCCATGAAGGGATAATATTCTAAAAAAAAACAAACAAAATTAAGGAGTGAGAAAGAAGATTGCACTTGGAGAAGAGTGAAAGAAGAGATAGAATGGGTTAAATTATCTGACATAAAAGAGGCACAAAAAGAGCTATTACAGTAGAGGGGAAGATAGAAGGATGGTGGGCAATGTTTGAACCTTACTCTCATCAGAATTGGTTCAAAGAGGGAATAACATACACCCTCAGTTGGATACAGGAATCTATCTTACCCTATGGGAAATTAAGAAGCAAAAGAGAAAAGAGAAGGGAGCTTGCGGGTGGGAGGTAGAGAGAATTACAGAAGGGAGGGTGGATTGGGGGAGGTGGTGATTAGAAGTAAAACACCTGTGAGGAGGGACAGGGTGAAGTGTGAAAGAGTGAAAGGAGGAAAAATAAGATGGAAGGAAATACAGTTGGTTATCACAACTGTAAATGTGGATGGGATGAACTCATCCATAAAACAAAAGCTGATAGCCAAATGGATTAAAAACCAGAATCCTAAAGTATGCTGTTTACAAGAAACACATTTGAAGCACAGAGACACAGAAGGGACTGGAGGAGAATTTACTATACTTCAGCAGAAGTTTAAAAAAAAAAAGCAGGGTAGCAATCATGATCTCAAGACAAAGGAAAAGCAAAAACAGATTTAATTAAAAGATATAAGAAAGCAAACTATATCTTGCTAAAAGGTACCAAAGACAATAAAGTAATGTCAATACTAAACACATATGCACCAAATGAAACAGCATCTAAATTTTTAAAGGAGAAATTAAATGAGTAACAGGATTAATAAGGTAATACAGTAAAACTATATTAATGCGGGACCTCAAACTTCCTCTCTCAGAACTAGATAAATCTAACCAAAAGATAAAGAAAAAAGAAGTTAAGGAGGTGAATAAAATTTTAGAAAAGATAGATACGATGGACTTCTGGAGAAAACTGAATAAAAATAGGAAGAAATATGCCTTTTTTACAGCAGTACATGGTAGCTACACAAAAACTGACCATCTTTTAGAGCATTAAAAACCTCACAACCAAAAGCATAAAAAGCAGAAATATTAAATGCATCCTTTTGAGATCATAATGCAATAAAAATTGCATTCATACGGGCAATGGAAAGATAGATTAAAAATTAATTGGAAACTAAATAATTTAATCCCCCCCAAAAAATGGAACAAAAACCAAATCATAGAAACAATCAATAATTTCACTAAGGAATGACAACAATGAGACAACATTCCAAAATTTGTGGGATGCAGCCAAAGCAGTACTTAGGGGAAAATTTATATCTCTAAAAGCTTCCCTCAATCAAACAGAAAAAGAGCAGGTCAATGAAGTTGGGCATGCAACAAAAAACCAGCAAATTAAGAATCCCCAATTAAACACCAAATTAAAAACCCTGAAAATCAAAGGAGAGATTAATAAAATTGAAAGGAAGAAAACCACTGAACTAATAACTAAAACTAGAAACTAAATTTATGAAAAACCAATAAAATAGATAAGCCACTGGTTAATCTGATTTAAAAAGGAAAGAAGAAAAATAAATAAATAAAAATTTAAGAAGAAATAAATTACCAGTATCCAAAATGAAAGGGGTGAATTCACCACCAACAAAGAGAAAATTAAAGCAATTATTAGGAGTTATTTTGTCCAGTTATATGTCAATAAATCTGATAATCTAACAACCATGAGAGAGTATCAACATCATTAAAAAAAAAACATAACAGGAACCAATGAACTTTTACAGATACTTGGAAGTTTTAGAATATAAATGTAAAGAGTGCTCTGTACCCAAAGAGGCTATGTCCACATGAGTTATCTAAGTGGAATAGATGAATATTTACAAAAATATAAGCTGCCCAGATTAACAAAAGAGGAAATAGACTACTTAAGTAACTCTATCTTAGAAAAAGAAACTGAACAAGCCATTAATGAGATCCCTAAAAAAAATCTCTAGGGCCAGATGAATTCACAAATGAAATTCTTCCAAACATTTAAAGAACATTTAATCCCAATACTATACAGACTATTTGAAAAAATTGATGGAGTCCTACCAATTCCTTTTATGACATAAATATGGTTTTGATACTTAAACCAGGAACTGTGAAAACAAAAAGAAAAAAAAAACTATAGACCAATTCCCCTAATGAATATTGATGCAAAAACTGAAATAAAATACTAGCGAGGAGATTATAACAATATATCACAAGGGTCATACATTATGACCATAAGGGATTTATACCAGAAATGCAGAGCTGTTCAATATTAAGTCAGTATCAGCAGGATTGACCATATCAATAGCAAAACCAACAGAAATCATGATTATCAAAACAGATACACAAAAAGCCTTTGACAAAATACAACACTCATTTCTATCAAAAACACTAGAGAGCATAGCAGTCAATGGAGCTTTCCTTAAAATGCTAAGTAGTATTTATCTAAAACTATGAGCAAACCTTATCTGTAATGGGAATAGGTGAGATGCCTTCCCAGTAAGATCAGGAGTGAAGCCACTATTATGCAATATTGTACTAGAAATGCAGTAAGAGAAGAAAAAGAGATTGAAAGAACTGGAATAGTCAGTGAGGAAATAAAACTATCACTCTTTGCAGATGATATGATGACATACTTATAGAATCCTAGACAATCAACTAAAAAACTAATTGAAATAATTAACAAATTTAGCAAAATTACAAGATATAAAATAAACCCACATAAATCATTAGCATTTCTGTATGTTACCAACAAAACCAGCAGCAAGAGATAAAAAAAGAAATTCCATTTAAAATAACTGCAGCCAATATAAAATACTTGGGCATTTACTTGCCAAGACAAACCCAGGAACTATATGACACAATTATAAAACACTTTTCACACAAATAAAGTCAGATCTAAGCAAGTGGAAAAATATTAACTGCTCATGGGTAGGCTGAGTCAATATAATAAAAATGACACTTTTACCTAAATTAATTTATTTATTCAGTACCATAGCAATCAAACTACCAAAAAATTACTTTATATAGCAAGAAAAAAACAAAATAATTCATCTAGAAAAACAAAAAGTCAAAAATATCAAGGGAATCAATGCAGAAAAATGTGAAGAAAAAAAGAAAAGAAAAATGTGAAGGAAGCTGGTCTAGCCATACCAGATCTCAAACTTTATTATAAAGCAATAAACATCAAAATAATCTGGTACTGATTAAGAAATGGTGGTGGATCAGTGAAACAGATTAGTTATTATATATATTAGTTACATTGCAGTAAATGACTACAGTAATTTAGTTTTTGATAAACCCAAAGATCCAAGCTTTTGGGACAAAATCTCACTATTTGACAAAAACTTCCAGGAAAATTAAAAAAAGGTACGGCAGAAACTAAGTACAGATCAACATCTCATACCATCTCACATACCACGATAAGGTCAAAATCGGTACATGATTTAAACATAAAGAATGATGCCATAAGCAAATTAGAGGACTATGGAATAGTTTACCTGTCAGATCTATGGATAAGGGAAGAATTTAGAACCAATCATTATGGGATATAAAATGCATAATTTCGATTGTACTAAATTTAAAAAGTTTTTGCACATACAAATCAACACAACTAAGATTAGAAGGAAAGCAGAAGCGGGGGGGGGGGGGGGGGGGGGCGGCAGTTAAAGCAAACGTCTCCGATAAAGGCCTTATTTCTCAAATATGTGGAGAACTGAATCAAACTTATAGGAATCCAAGTCATTCTCCATCTGAGCCTTGCTAGTGGAGGGTCTTGCCTCAATACTGATCTCTGTTGACTGATCAAGGTGGTAGTTTGGGTGCTAAAGATTGGGGTCGCTGTGGCAATTTCTTAATATAAGGATGAAGTTTGTTACATCAATTGACTTCTCCTTTCACTTGAATGCTGAGCGGCCACTGTAGAGTTAGTTATTAATTGGTCTTATTTCAATATTGTTGTGCCTCAGGGAACGGGAGGACAGAGAAGAGGGAGAGAGAAGGGGGAAAGGCCAGTAGGTAAGGAAGTTAGAATGTGCACATTTATTCATTAAGTTTGCCATTTTATAGTCCTTGGCGCCCCAAAATAATTACAACAGTAACATCAAAGATCACTGATCACAAGTTACCATAACAGATATTATAATAATAATGAAAAAATTTGAAATATTGCAAGAACTACCAAAATGTGACATAGAGACACATGTTGTTGGAAAAATGGTAACAACAGATTTGCTTGAACACAGGCTTGCCACAAACCTTCAGTCTGTTTAAGAAAAAAGAAAGCAACATCTACAAAGTGCAATGAAACAAAACGCAATAAAACAAGGTATACTTGCATACAAAATAGCTACAAGGCGATTTTGGAGGGAAAATACCAGCAGTTGGGGGTGTCCAACTCAAACTCTGTGATTCTATTCAAACGGCCATTGATTTAATTAACAATTAGCAACTGCAAGGTTGGTAGGCCAAAACCTGGTATTGGGGCCTAGAAGAGTGAGGTCTTAAGGAAATTTCCTTGACACTGTAACATGGCTCTCTACAAGGTGCTAGGCATAGGAAAGGAATGGTTATCAAAGAGTGCTGGGAGGTACCTCTTTCAAGGAGTCCACAAAGTCAAAACTATTTTCATAATGATAATTAAACATTTTAATTTCTTCTATAACCCATATAAACAAAAGCTCCTTGAGGGAGGGGAGTTTTCAATAATTTTTTAACAGTAAAAAAGTTTGAGAACCACTGTAGTTAAAAAAAATTTATTAGAGAAAATCATCAGACTTGTCCATTTTTACATACTGTTAAACTTGCCAATGAAATTGTGTCCAGACTGGCTTTAGATAGTCAGTATCCTACCATAGGATTCAGGGCATAAACATGACTCGAAGTCATTATCTCTATTTTTATATGGTACTTATTATATACTTATTATATATATCTATATCATCAAGGCTATCACACGCATATCTGGTGAGATAAATACTCAGAACTCCAAACCAAAAATAAAAATTCTGAGGAAACACCAACTAACTGTAAACTAATTCAAGGAAAATGAGTCAGTTATATTTTTAAGTCTATACCTTGATCAGACTCAGGATTTAATTTGATTCTTTCTTACAAAGGCACACAATAATGTGTGGGAATGAAGGAGTGATCATTTTTGTGACCTTCTGACTCCAAAACTCTGAGAAATTTGAATCTCACATGTGAGTTAAAAATAGGTCAGTAATATTTATGTGACTTTCCCTTCAAAAGTAATTTGAAATAATTGAAGTGTGAAATTCTCAAGAGGTAAGCTTGCCATGGAAATGTTGAAAGGTTTTTATGACCTCTTAAGGAAGATGATTAAATGAAGAAGGTGGTAGGCACAGAAAATATAGTCTATGAAAATAGGCCCAGAGGAAAACAGTTGGTTTGAAAGAGCCAGAATTCAACTACAGGACAATGTGCTGCTTCTCCTTCATCTTTTTTTCATCTGCTAGAAAGGGAATCCTGACAAAATAAAATTCACCCTGCATCAAGTATAAAGAAGCTACTGACTGAAGAACACAAAATTTAATGAAGGTTAAAAGCACCATTTATGAAAATATAATCAAGTTTGATTCCTTCCTTTGATGATAAAGCAATACTGTGAGCTTTATCAAAAGATCTTTTGCTTTAGTTTAGGAGAAATTTTAAAATCATAAGATCCCTAACATAGAAAACAAAGCCTAGAATGTCAGTTGAAAAATGTATATCTTTGATTCATAGTTCCATGAACAAGACTATAGATTTAGAATTGGAAGAGACTTTAAAGGCAATGAAGTGTAATTCCTCAATTTCACAGATGAGGAAAATAGGTCCAGACAGGTTAAATGACTTATCCAGGAACACACAGCCAATAAATGTCTGAGGCAGAATTCACACTCAGATCTCCCTGACTCCAAGTTCAATACCCTGCACTTATCCAAGGTCTTCCTAACTAGGTCTAATACTAGCACCACCTAACTGATTTAGTGAGACACCAGTACAAATCTCTTTCTAGCAGCAGCATAGGCACTGATGGAAGAGCAGCTAGGTGGTGCCACAGTGCAGAAAGCTGCAAGCAGGAAGACACTCACTAGCTGGGTAATCCTAGGCAAGTCACTTAAACCATTTGCTTCAGTTTCCTCACCTGTAAAATGAGGATCATAACAGCACCTACCTCAAGAGGCCGTGGTAAGGATCAAACGAGAGAGTGACTGCACAACACTCAGCACAATGCCTGGCTCTCAAAATAAGCACTATGTAAATGTACAAGGAGATATTTGGGCTGGAGTTTATACACTGCAAGGAGGTCAGAATGATTCAAAAAACACAGAGGAGAAAATGGCAATAGAATCACGGGAAACAGCAAGGAGAAAGAAATATAAATACTGGGCTTATATGTCCAATTGCCAGCCAATATATGGAGAGGCATGGTTTAGACAGAAAGCTGATCTAAAGAGATAGGAAGATTTGGGGACAAATTTCACCTTTGTACATTTGGGCTTTATAACATTATGACTATATAAATTAGAGAGAAGGTACCAATCTCCACTGGAAGTCCAATGAATAAGAAAGTTCAAAATGTCATTCACCTAAACAGATGAAGTACGAATGAGTGTGCGTGCATGTGTGAGTGTGTGTCTGTGTGTGTACAAGACTCAGACAGACAGACACAGAGGTGGGGGTGGGGAGGAGTAAGAAGGGAGAGTGAGAGCGAGAGCAAGACTATGAAGTTAAGTTGTTCAGTCATTTTCAGTCATGTCTGACTCTCTGTGATCCCATTTGGTGTTTTCTGGGCAAAGATCATGGAGTGGTTTGCCATTTCCTTCTCCAGCTCATCTGACAACTAAGGCAAACAGGGTTAAGTGACCTACGGGTAATTTCTGTACATAGTAAACCTACCAATAACTTCTGTAATTTCTGTACACAAGTGCTTCATGAAACATTGTTCTGGTCCCTAAAATGGGGGAAAAAAGAGTTTTTAGATTCCACTCTCACTTAAACTAATGAGACTAACTGGAGGAAAGCAAGATCTGACATTTTTGCTATATGTACATCGATAGCACTCCAAAAAGAAACTAGTTTGCTTGAAAGATGGTACACACAGAACCCAGTTTACTGTTAAACAGATTCCAAAGTAAGAAAACTGAGTTTTATTATTTTGTTATTATTACTGTGCAAATTATTATGTATTATGCCTCTAATGATATACCTGAAAACACAGTAAATACATACAAAACCAAATTAAATACCTTATAATACCAGTTTTAATCTTGTGCCAGTGAATCAGTCAAAATTTATTAAATGTCAGGATCTGTCCTTGGTACTGAGAATACAAGTATGAAGAACGAAAGAATTTCTACCTGCAAGGGGCTTATATTCTAATTGGGAAGACAAAAAGTACTCATATAAAAATAAACAGTATAAATACAAATACATGCAAAGTAAACCAAAGGTCATTTTGGAAGAGGGGCACTAACAGCTGGGGGTACTTGGGCTATGTCTAACTATGAGGTAAAGGTGAGGAGGAGGTGCATGATGGGTATGTGGGCCAGCTCAGGAAAAGGCTCAAAACCCAGGGAGTTGTGCAGGTGTGAGAACAGAAAGGTGGCCGGTTTGGCTGGCTCAGAGAGTCAGTGGGGGAGGAATAGACTTAAGAAAAATAAGCAATGTGTATGGAGGAGGGACCATAGTAAGGAGAGACTTCAGACAGGATGACCAAGTGAAGAAACTGGTGTGATAATCTGGGAGAGAAAGGTAGTGAGGGTCTAAACTAAGGTGGGAACTGTGTGACTGAGAAAAGGGGGCTGAATTCAGAAGATGTTGTGAAGGTAGAAACAGCAAGATTTGGGAACTGATTAGATAATGTGGGGTGAGGGAGAGAGAGGAGTTCAGGATAGGTAATGGTTACCAAATTAGAAGACTAGAAACAAATAAGTTTGGAAAAGGGGAGGATTTGGGGAGAAACATAATGAGGTCAATTTTTGACATGTTGAATTTGAGATGTCAATAAGATGGCCAATCCAAAGTATCCAATGGACAATTGATGATAAAAGAGTCAGCTTAGAGATGAGAATTAAACCTATGGGAGAGTGTAGAACAGGTTTCTGAACCTGGAATCCATGGATAGATTTCAAGGGGACAGAGAATGTGGATGAAGGAACAAATAATTACAACTCTATTTTTACTAATCTCCAAATAAACTTAACATTTCCTTCAATTACAGACTTTTAAAAAATTATTTTGAAAAATGGTTTCTAAGCCTCCACAGACATCCAAAGGGGTCCCTGACACAAAAAAAAAAGGTTAAGAAAATCCCATGTAGAGGAAGAAAAGAAGAGAGCTTAGGGTAGAACACTGGGAAATATCCACAGTTAAGGAGAACCCAAAAAGGAGGCAGCTCAATAGTAGTCAGACAGGTGAGAAGCAAACCAGGATGGAGTAGTACCTGAAAACTCAGAAAGGAATGAAAATCCAGGTAGAGAGGACAACCATGTCGAACGCAGCGAAGAGGTCAAACAAGATGAGGACTGGAAAAAACTGATCAGATTTAGCAATTAAGACATCACTGGTAACTTTGGAAGAGTAGAACGCAACATGGAAACAGTAAGTGTAGATAGGATTTTCAATGAATTTGGCTAAGAAAAAAGAGTTTGAACACGACGGCTCAAGAGGATGGTAGTGAAGGTTTTCTAAGGATGAGAGAGATGGACCTGTTTGACAGTGTAGGGAAGGTCCTGGGAACTAGAACTCACGACATGGCTGAGTTTTCATCACGTCTCCCGAAAGCCTTTGCTCTTCCTCTTCCCTTGAGCCGGCCTAGGTAATCATTTAAAATGGTGAGGTACTCTCTTGATCCAGAGAACCCCACAAAGTCATGAAGTCGAGGGGTTCAAATCTCCGGTTCCACTTCAAGAACACCCGTGACACCGCCCAAGCTATCAAAGGCATGCATGTCCAAAAAGCTATGAAGTATTTGAAAGATGTCACATTGATACGACAGCGGAGTTGGCAGGTGTGCCCAGGCTAAGCAGCGGGGTTGGACGCAGGGTCGTTGGCCCAAAAAGAGCGCTGAATTCTTGCTGCATATGCTTAAAAATGCAGAGAGTAATGCAGAACTGAAGGGGTTAGATGTGGATTCTCTCGTCATTGAGCATATCCAGGCTAACAAGGCTCCCAAAATGCAATGGTGTACTTACAGGGCTCACAGTAGAATCAACCCGTACGTGAGTTCTCCTTTCCATACTGAGATGATACTTACTGAAAAGGAACAAATTGTTCCTAAACCAGAAGAGCAGGTTGCTCAAAAGAAAAAGCTATCCCAGAGGTAACCGAAGAAACAAAAGCTTATGGCATGGGAGTAAATATGACATTAGAGTGCAAATAAAAAGCAAAATGAAAACAAAAAAAAAGTGGTAGGGAAGGCACTAGCTGACTGGAACCATGTCCAAACTGTTGCTAAGTCCTGTCAATTTATAATTAAATCCCTAATATCCTTCTTCTCTGACACTTCACCCTGGCCTGGTGCCTAGACTAGTGCAGCAGCCTGCTGAGCACATTCTCTGCCTGAGTCCACCATCTACTCTGCTACCAAAGGAATCTTCCTCAACTGCTCCCCCACATTCAGTAAAATCCAGTGGCTCCCTATTACCTCTAGGACTACTTAGCTTCTAAAGCCCATCCTAACCAGTCCCCTTCCTAATCTCTCCAGTCCTCATATCCCTTCCTCCCCTCCATGTACTCGCTGATCTAGAGACACTAGCCTTCTTCCTGCTACTTGAACACATCACACCTCCAAGCATTTTTGCTGCCTGCTCCCAGGCCAAGAATCCTCTTCCTCTTAGTCTCTGCCTCCTAGCTTCCCTCAAGTTCCAGCCGACACCCTGCAAAAGGCCTTCCCGGATCCCCCTTAATGCTAGTGCTTTCTCTCTGGTGATTATCTCAAGCGTATCCTGTCTATAGCTGGTTTCTGCATAGCTGTTTGCATATTGTTTCTTCCCTCTCCGCCCACAAGACTGTGAGCTCCTGCAGAAGAGGGGTCAGTTCTGCCTTTCCTTGTATCTACAGCACTCGGTACAATGCCTTGTACTTTAGCAAGCCCTTAAGAAATGCTTGCTAACCTGACTCGCTGAAGATCTGAAAAGGAAAGGGATCAACTAAGGATGTAATCTACTGAAGACAACAGGAGAGGATGAGATTAAGTAGACATCCAGAGCAAGGGCTGGCTGAAAGACTAGCTCTTTATCAAAGAATGGAATAAAGGCCAGAGAGAATAAGACGTTAAGTCAAGAGGTTCTGACATGAAGAGAAAGGCAGGGGCAGCCCATGTCAAATGATCTCAACTTTCTCACTAAAGTAAAAGGCATGGTCCTTACTAAAAGGAAAAGGGAAGGGGAAGGTGTAAGAGCCTTTATTAGGGAAAAGAAAGTTTATTTTCCCAAATAAAGAAAATTGTTATTTCTGTGAGGAGCAAAAAGGGGAATCAATTAGGGAGGAATTAAAAGACTACCTCACTGAAGTTTGGGCCAAGTAGAAAATATAAATTTGTAATTTCCACAATCAGCACAGTTGTGACGTTTCTTCCAGGTCTATTCAGCAACTTGTGAGTATGAAGCAGAGGAGGCAGATGGTGAGGTTTGGCAAGGACAAAGGGGAATGAGATTCAAGAGCACAGGACAGCACAGAACTGAAATCACTAATTACTGGCTTATGACTGGAGAGGGAAAAAAAGGGAAGTCAGATCACAGGCAATGGTCTGAGAAACTGCTGAGAAAGAGAGGGACTAGAAGTTTTAACAAACGTGAGGAATTGGTTTAGGAAGAGTAAGGAAAAGTTAGGAAGAAGTAGAATGACAGGACATTACTGGCAGATGGAGTAAGTAAGAGTTTCCAATTAGCAGAGCAGAACACTTATAGATCTAGTGCGTGGCTGAGGGGAAGTAAGGAGTAGGTCATGGGATTTAACAAGCCTTGGGGACAGAAAGCTAGGGAGTTTGAGGGAGCATCTATGTAGATATTAAGGTCCCCCAGTGTAAAGACAGGAGTTGAAGAGAAGAAGGTGGTGAGCCAATGCTAAGTTCCTGGAGCAGGAAACATACTGCGTGGGAGGAAGGCAGGGGAGGTGTCATTATACTGAAGCCAACACAATTTGGACTGGCTGCAAAACTTCAGCTGAGAGAACTCCAAAAGTGAAAAGGTTACTTAGTGAAGGCCAGCAGCGCTTAGTCCAACACCAGAAAAAGCACAAATGAAATAAATCATAAACATGGTAAAAATTATTATTACTAATTATATGTTAATTATTATTAATTATTATAACAAAAGAGGCCAAAAAAAGGTTAGGAAAGAAAAGGTTTAGAAAAGCTTCTGTAAAGAGTGAAACAGAATAAATTGGGGAGAAATAAAAGGACTGCCTTGTTCCAGTGAGGGGCCACTTAAAGTCAAACAATACAATTTTTTTTAATTTATCCAGTCAGTTTCAAGTTGTGAAACTTTTTCCAGCTGAATTCAGCAGTTTTATGATTAGGAACAGAGGAGGCCGACAGCAGGGATAGCCCAGTACCGAGGTTTGGCAAGAAATGAGCAACAGGACAAGAGGCAAATGATATGGGAGCAAAGGACACTGAAGATTTGAAATGCTAACAGGTAATGGCCTAAGAAAGTACTGAGGGATTAAGGGACTGCAGGGCTCAATTAGACTGTAGATATTTTGGCTATTCATCCTTAACTTTATTTCAGCAAACAAGAGTAATCAGAAATATACTAAACACATGGTATCACTGGAATCATTCTGAAATTCAAGTAAGTCTCAAAGAAATATCTATTTTTTGAAGTATTCCACGAGAGCAAAGGTCATTTGTTATTTATTTGTTTATAAAAACAAGTACAAAAAAAGTCACACCTAACTAGGATAAACCACCTGGAACTAAACAAATATTATGCTAAGATGAAATGTTTTACACTTTCATTATCTGAGCTACAATTCAATTCAAACATTTATTAATGGCCTTATATTTGAAGATGCTGTGACTCCAAAGATAAATTAAGATAGATTCTGCCTTATATTTCTTCACGTGTTTGAATGGTGCTTAAAAAAAAGGGGGGGGGGGGAATACTTAAGGGTAACAACTAAAGGATCTGTTTCTAAGAAAGTTACCTATGAAAAGATAAAGTAAGGTGGTCTTTATCAAAACCTAAAACGTCAAGACCAAAAAGAAATCTAAAAATCCAGAACTTTGCAACTAGCTCAGTACAAAATTACTAATGGGAAGTAAATTTCCCTTGCTTTAAACACAGAAACACAAAGGTAGGGAGAAAGAATGTGTGCACAGGAAGGGAAGAAATTGTAATTAACCTACAAAGTAAATGCTTCTGGAAGTTAGAATATTCCCCTGGATGGAAGCAAAACCTTTCTCTCAAATCTCCACAACTAAGAGGGGAGGTGCAATGCACATTAACAAAACAAGTAGGGCTTTTCTCTCTGCCTCATACATTTCTAATCTTATTGCAAAACATCAAATCCTATGAGACAGGCCCTACTACACCTTCGGCTCTATCTCTGAGAATCCCTGACTCAGGTCAACTCTCAGCTCCTTCTCACCTCTTACAGGGAGCTCTTCCTACTTCTAGAAGACAGTAGAGCTCCCTGTGTACCTGTCGTATTCCCTTGTGTACACAAGGCGTTTAATAAATGCTAGCTGGATTGGCCTGGACTGAACTGGCTCAAGCATTAAAATTGTTTCCTTTCTCCCATTCCCAAAAGAATGAAATCAAGAGAACCTTGGAAGGAGGCAAAATGAAACAGAACCATCTCCCTAATTTCCCCTTGGCAGATCTGACATCTCTGGTCACCATGATTTCCCCTCTTGAATAATCTCTCCTCCCTGGTCCATCTCTTCCCACTCTCTACTGAATGGTTCTGCTGTTTGAACAATCCTGTTCTGTTTCCTTAACTGGGAAAATGGGTACTCCATCTCCCAACTCCAAGGCAAGCATGTAACCCAAGGCTCTGTCATAGGCATCATTCTCCTCTCTGTATATTCTCAAGGCTGAGAAAATTATCACACAAACTGGCATCTCTAGGAAGAGGGCTTCAAAATCCACACCTCGGAATCTCCGAACTCTTACCTCCAAAGACAGCTGCCTGCTAGATCATTTCCAACTCAGCAGGCCCCAAACAAGACTTACAAATCTCACCCCTAAGTGTGTTCCTTCTCACAACTTCCCTGTTTCTGGGGAGGATGACAGCACCTTCCTCCTCGTTAGCCACAATTGTAACCTGGGTCATCCTGGACTCTAGCAACTCTCCCCAATTCCCTACCCACAGCCAATTATGTATCAAGTCCTATGGATTTTTCTCCCACAACTTTCAAACATCTGTCAGCATCTCTCCATTCACAAAGCTACTACCCCCCAAATTTAGGCCCTTTTACAAAGTAATAGCTTTTCTAATTGGTCTTCTGGCTTCCCAGTCAATCTCTCTGCAATCCCCCTTAACAAAACTCCATCTGCCACCACCGTGCTTTGAAATGGTCTTCCTTATTCTTGGCAGGGACACCCTTGAATAATATTAGTATTCAAACTTCAGCTCAGGGGCCTCAAGTCCAAACTTTGTCAGTGTTACTAAAGGCTCCTCGAATTGCCTTGTACTGACTTAATCTGCAAAGACAACCTATGCCACAGTAAAATATAACTTCTTTGAAGGCAGGGATCTTTGTTTTTGCCTTTCTTTGACTTACAGGTAAGCCTTTTACTATTTTATTTTATTGTTTTCTTCTGAACTTAAACTCCAAATAAAATGAACATTTCCACATCCACTGTAGAACAGAAGGAAAAGATTACCCATGAAACTGTAAAAGCATGCTTTTCTTTTTATGTGTATAATAAATTTAATATGTATTATTCAAAGCTGTCTTGCTTGGCTGTGAGTCTTTCCAGACTGGAAAGACTTTAATAATGTTTGCTGAATTTAATTTAAAATGAATTCATCTTATCCCTAAACAGCCGATTTTCTATTTTACTTGAAGAACTTGTGTTGGGCAAGGGCATTAGGACAATGTGGTTGGAAGTGTCATGAAAGAGGGAAATAGAAGAAGACTGAAGGGATACCGGGAAGCATGAAGACAAACATCATACAGCTTCCCAATTCTTTCCTTTGGGAAAAAGACACATTCTTCCTGATTAGCAAATGAAAACAGGGCAGAACCTCATTTTTTTCTTTTACTAAACTTAAAAGGAAGATAATTTGCTTTTCTTTAACTTGCCTTCCTTTCAGAGGCATAAAAGGTTCAAAGAGCCAGCAATGAGAATCTTGACACAAGCCCCACTGCCCTTGAGAAAAGCATCATGATGGGAAGATTTCGAGCATCAAAAGAGATGCCACATCAAGAGTGAAGTGAAAGAATTTCTTTTACCTTTGGTTTCACTGAACTTAACGGTTCTATGCCTCCAGAGTTAACCATTAGTATTTACCTGCTTCTTCCAGGAACAAAGCAGACCCTTAACACTTATCTCTCCATGTACAGGCTTCACTTAAGGGAAAGGCAATGCTTTATCTGAGGGGAAAGTAAGTCCCCTTGTGGTGTAAAACACGTGGAGCCCTGGAAAGCTTCTCCTAAAAAAACAAATCCATCGCTTATCCACTCACACCTAGGAAAGGGTAAGTTTGAGAAGCACAAGGAAGGAGGGACAGCCATGTGATTTCTAGATCTCACCAACTGTCCTTAAACAATTAATCCTTAAATATGGAATAGATAGGTTTTCGAACAAACCCACCTACTTTTCTGGCTAGGTTGAGAATCCTGACAAAGTACTGGTAAAATGTCAGCATTGAGAGAGGGAAAAGTGGGCAGGGACTCCTAGATGCTAGTTATTGTTAGGACTTGGAGTGTCAGTAGAAAGAGAGTGTGAGGCAAAAACAGGTCAGGCTAGACTGAAAAGTTCTGCCATAAGTTGGGACATAAAGAGAAAACAGGCCATAACGGCTTATGGCAACTCTGCCTAACTCTCGTCACTCCACAATAGCTCTGTCGTTTGATTGTTATAGGCAGCAAGAAGATAAAGAAAAGTCACAATTGGTATCAGACAGCCTAGTTTAGACTCTACCAACTCTTTCCACATGTAAGCACTGTCAAATCAGTCAACAAACATTTACTATGTGCCAGCGCTGCCCCAAGCACTGGGGACAATAAAAAAGACTAGCGCCTATCCTCAAGAAACTCACATTCTGACCAGAGAGATAACATCCAAATAATGCTGCACGTGGAAGATACATATGGTGTAAATGGAAAGGAATCCCAGACAGAAGGCATGGGCACTGAAGAGAAAAAAAGAGAGCTCTCCTCCACACCCCAACCCCCCAACCCCCAGCCAGGGAGACAGAGAGGAGGCCAGGGACATTGGATCACAGAGTGTAGGGAAAGGAGTCATGTTTGTAGGAAGCCTGGAATGGGAAGAAGGGGCTTGAAATGCCCAGCAGAGCATTTTCTCCTTGATCCTGAAGGTAAGAGGGAGCCACTAAAAGGTCATTTATTGGGGGGGGGGGGGGGGGCGCCTATGCTTTAGGAAAATCACCTTGGCAGCCTAGACAAGGGGCAGATCTGAAGCAGGCAGGTATGTTTACCCCTTAGGGCCTCCATTCTCTCATCTATAAAAGAAAGGAAACACTTATGCCGCCTGCCTTGCAAGGTAGTCATGAGGAAGGCACTTTGTTATCCTTAAAGCACTATTTAAATCAGAGAATTTGAAACTTTTCTTTATACCCAGGCAATATAACTAACCTAAGAGCAGAGCATTTTCATACTGCCCCAATGATGACTGGGTTCTTAAAGGCAAACTTGTGCTGCAGCAGGGTAGGTGCATTTCCCCTCCCTTCACAAGAGCTGGTATCACTGTTCGTGAGTACCAACACTGCGCTGCAGAATGTTCTAGAAATGGTAGTTAGCTCAGAACCCTTCAGGAGAGCAGCCCAGTAAGGAGAGGTGGTTCTGTTCTAACCTCAGAGGATATAAATCAATGCTCACAGGAATCAAGATAGTGGAGTACAGGCAGCCAAGCAGATGAACTCCCCAAACATTCCCTTCCGAACAACTTAAAAAGCTCCTTGAACCAAATTCTGGAGCAGAAGAGCCAATAAAAGGTCAGGGTGAGACATGTTCCAGCCCAGGATAAGTTAGGAGGTTGACGGGAGAGGTCTGTGACACTGCGCTGGAGGCTGCCCCGGAGGGCACATGGCGGCTATGCCAAGGTGGGCCTTGGAGGCAGCTGCAATGGTGGCCATGGCAGGGGCAGCAGGAGTTCTCAGCCTGGAGACAAGAAGGGGGCTGGAAAACTGGTCAGAAAAAAATTACAGGGAACTCTTATTGGGAGCCCTGTCGCTCATAAGTAGTTCTGGGTTGTAGTTCCAAGGCAAGAGGAGTGCTCCTGGTGGGTCACAAGGGAGCAGGGATCCTGGTAACAGTTCCTAGATGGAGAGGAGCACCAGCACCTGTGGCTGCAAGAGAACAAGAGACCTTGTCAGAATTCTAGGACCAAGAGCAGGGGTGGAGCATCTGTGGCCTTGAGGCTACATGTGGCCTTCTAGGTCCTCAGGTGAAGTCTTTTGATTGAGTTCAAGATTTTTAGAACAAATCCTTTTATTAAGGGGTCCCTGGCCAAGAGGAATGCTAGGGTTTGTGGCTGCAGGGGAGTAGGGGCCCTTCCTGAGTAAAGAACAAAGCACTGACCAGAAGAGCAGTGACCATACCTCTTCCCAGATCACACCATCTTGGAAACACCAAAAACTTGCAGACTCTCAGAACTAGCTTTGAAAACAGCAGCACGAAAAAGCCTGAAGCTTGAACAGCGCCTCCCCACTTCCATGTGAACAAAGCCCATCCTTAACATACAGTTCAAAGCAAGAAACAGGCTAGAAAAATGAGCAAACAAAAAAAGAATTTGACCGTAAGAAGGTTATACGGTAGCAAGGGAGACCAAAATACGAATTCAAAAGAAGACAAACAGCTATACCCAAAGTCTCAAAGAAAAATGTTAACTGAACTCAAGCCCAATAAGAACTCTGGGAAAAAGATAAAGAAAGAAATAAAAGTGGTAGAGGAAAAACTAGGAAAAGAAATGAGAGTGACACAAGAAAATTATGAAATAAGAATTAACTTCTTGGTAAAAAGAAGAACAGAAAAAATACTAAAAAAATAACACCTTAAAAACATTATTGACCTAATGGTAAAAGAGAAACAAAAATTCACTAAAGAAAAGAACTCCTTAAAAAAGTAGAATTGGCCAAAAGGGGAAAAAATGGTACAAAAGCTCATGGAAGGAAATAATTCTTCAAAAATTAAAATTGGACAAATGAAAGCTAATGACTCCATGAGACACCAAGAACAATTTTAAAAAGTCAAATGAATTAAAAAATAGAAGAAAATGTGAAATTTCTCACTGGAAAAGACAACTGAC